>NW_025814830.1:33720000-34920000 GCF_022079265.1 Lynx rufus | reverse complement strand
AAATAAAAAGAACCTATAAGGATAAAGAATTGGAAAAAAACTCATTCTAGGCACAGAGAATGATGCTTTTTACACAGATGACCTTAGGCATGTGCTCTAATTTCCTTTGTTTTTTTTCACATGGGAAATAACATCTAACTCACACTATTTTCTTAGATTTGAGTAGAATATAAAGTTCCTGGTTCTGTGTATGAAATCTGGGATTGAATCAAAGAATACCAGATGTCTTCCTTCTTTCTCTCTCTCTCTCTCTCTCTCTCTCTGGTAACAAATTATTTTTGCATTATGTCTTACCATTGACCATTACTAACCCTTATAATGTCTACATTAGACTCTTAAATCATACGCCAACATATTTTCCCCAGGACAAGAGAGACATATTTAAAGCTAGATTTAAGAAACTTTATCTGAGAATTAACTAAGAGTGATAGATGTAAAGCAAATGTCTATTACAATTTCATTGCTGAGATTTGGAATTTAATATGCTTGAAAATTTCTCAAAGATGTCAAATAGCCACCATTTTCAGAGACAAATCCATTTTTTACTTCTTTCTACATTCAATGAAAGCTATGGCCTTGTACTTTCCTTAGATCATAATTTAGATGTCAATCTTTACTACTCTAAAATAGTGGCCCTGGAGTTTTAGCTCTACTTAAGACCAGCTTCCAAATATAATAAAAAATAGCTATGAAATCAGAAACCTCTTAGTAATTCTACTGGCTCACGGCAGGACCACTTGAAAAGTCACTCAATATGGGAAAGAAATAAAATGTGCAAGGTTCAGAAGGCAGTGCCAGAAATGAAGTTGAAATGGTTGGAAATATTGTTTTATACCACTTCATCCTTAACCCTTTTGTGACATTTCAAAGAAAAGTTGTATTTTAAGCTCTGGATAATACTAGACAGAATATTGCAATTAACTTTCAGAATATTTCTCTTAAATGAGCAACTTTTCTATGGATTTGTAGGCCATGAGCTAGAACAGAGATTTGCCCACACAAGTGTGATTGATTTGATGTAATGGGGCTCTTCCCGTTTTGAATCTTGAGTGTTGAAGAATGAGATAGTTTCATCTCCTCATTTTAATCACAAGAAGCAGTGATACGGTACATCCATCAAGCCAAAACTATGTCCAGCACTATCCTGCCACTTTGAAAGTGGAGAGAAGGTGGAGACATGAGTCAGAGCAAGAGAGTACTTACCCAACCCCTCCTGCAGTTAAGGGCAGAGTCTAAATAAGAATAAAGTCAGTACCTTTTCCTTCACAACTTGAGAATTTTAGCATAATTAAACAGTAAATGTCAGTTGAGGTAATATTAAATGATTAATGTACTGGAAAATAAATACTGTTAATAAAGGTATTTTAAGATATTTCAGTCATAATTATGACAATTAATTGTATGTTATTCTATAGTAAGCTCATAGCCTGTGATGGTCAATTTTTACCTAGACCATTTAAGTCCAAATAAAGAAGTAGACATATTGAATTTTCTTGGGATTCTTTTTTTTTTTTCTGGTAAGGAGTCTTTCTTTATTCATTTACTTATTTACTTGGTTTTGTTCTGTCTTCTTTATGACCAGTTTGCGTCATGTCATGTCTTGATCCTGAGCCCAGTGTTTCTCTTTTTGAAATCTTTCTGGTTTTGAAATCTTTTTTCCTTCTTCTAACATCCTTCTCATTAAAAATCAAGAAATCTTTTTATACATTTCTGAAGTAGGACTAAGTAGCTTCTAAGTAAAATCCTGAATGTGTTTCTTATTAGTAATTGATGAAGTTGGTTGCATTTATAGCTATTTAGGCAAGTCATAGATCTTGATTTTGGATTTTTTATGATCCTTCAACATATAAAAGTGGCCAGTAGAATTGAGTACTAGAAATTATGAAATGAATAATTTGTAGTTTTTATCTTAGGAAGCTCACAATCAACTGAAGGAGAAAGGCAATTGTGTTTAGTTGCTAAGGAATACAATAGAGTAAGCATTCAAGACTCTGGGTCTTGAGAGGAGGAATATCTAACACTTAGAGAGGTTACAGGGAATGATTTAGGAGAGGCAATATCTAAGCTGATATGTAATGGAAGAAAAGGGATTAATCAAAAAGCGAAAAAGAAGAGTGCTTCTTAGGTAGACAGAGTAACATAGAAATATGGTCCTTCCTGTACCATGAGCTGCTTGATGTGACTAGAGGGCTCATTGCAAGAAAGGGCCATTTTTGGTAATGGCCAGAAAGTAAACTGGATAACTTAACTAGGTCCATATCCTGAAGGGCTTTGTAAAATATGGTGAAAAATTTGCTCTTATCCTAAGGATAATCTGCCAGGTCCTTCACCTTCAGGAAAGTGCAGAGTTCTTGGTTTTGTTCTACCTCTTCCCTCCGTCTGCATTGTTGTGTGAGTTCATGTTGATCTATCATTAATAAAATAGTAATTGAGAACATAGATGAGGCTGAAGTGAGTGTGTGTGTGTGTGTAGTGATAGGAGTGAAAACATATTCCATGGGGACTCAGTAGAAAAACAACATGTTGAGTGTTGCAACAAAGGCTCAAAACATTATATTAATGTAGCAAGAAACAAATCTATTAAGGCTTGGGATATAAAATGGATGCATTTAGTCTATGAGCTTGAGAATTTTTTATGCACAGAGTACCTGTCTATTTTTTTTTTCCTTTGGAATACCCCCCCACACACACTTTCTTTTGGAGAGTAAGAGAATTTATGATCATTCTGTCTTGCATGCCCTCCATATTTGTATCACTGAATGATGTCACTCCAGTCACTCTCTTGACAAATTAATATATAGACTCACTATTAAATGTGAAAGTTTGAATTATCAGTAGATTTCTCTGCTCTTTGTTGTTTCCACAAAGGCTCTCAGCCATCCAGAGGGAAGAGATATAAGAGTTCATAGATAAGGGGACAAACGTGGCACAGTATATTCTTAATCAGAGAGCCTTAAGCATAGGCTGTCACTAAAGTAATTATGGAGGGCTATATTGGCAGACACATGTTAGCAATTACTTCAAACATTCATGGTATACACGGATGGCAAACAAAACAAAAATGGAAGAACTTGGCATGGGAAAAAGGAGACTTTACTGTCAAA
Source organism: Lynx rufus (assembly GCF_022079265.1). NCBI lineage: Eukaryota > Metazoa > Chordata > Mammalia > Carnivora > Felidae > Lynx > Lynx rufus. The sequence continues at coordinate 34,916,896 of NW_025814830.1, read as the reverse complement.
TGTTTTTAAGTTTTCTAGAACAAGCAAAAATAGGCATATATTTTTCTCTTACAATATTGCTTTTGCATACAAGACTTTTCTGAACAAAGTAGTCATGTAGCCCTATATTCAGATTGTAGTTTGGTTGCTAAATTGTGATTGACACTTTTGGCAGGGGGTTGTAGATTACATTTTAAGCTATCCTGGTTTTGAGATATAACAGAGCTAGGATCCTAAGATAATACAGTTTAACCAATGGATTTATCATGTACTGTAGATACACCTTTTAAAGAAAGAAAATAAAATCTGTAGCTATTAATACCAGCCAGATTGAAGTTAATCCAAGATGGGAATCAAATTTGTCTACCATAAGTGGTTCAGATCATTGTTGAAACATTGCTAAAAGTTTATTAAATATGAAGTTTTATGTACATTAGGTGGTGTACAGTTAAAACATAAAAAAAAATCAAACACAACAGTATTTAATTTGAAAATTGCTTTTAGAGGACACACACACACACACACACACACACACACGCGTGACATAATACCTCTCCTCAAAGATTCACTCAAGACATAAGGCACAAATATATGGCATGTTAAGTATTAATACTTAAATAATATGAAGATATCACAAATTGTTATTATTAGATAGGTTGCCAAAAATATGTGATATATAAAGTAATGTCACACACACCAACACCATCTCAGCCCAGAAGAGAAATCCAATATAAGTTGCCTCAACATGATATACGGATTTAAACATTTATAGGTCTCACCTAACTGTAAATGTGTCCTCAGAGATTTCCAGAGGATTTTCACATTTTTTGTAATTATGTATTGATCAATTAATCTTTCTACTGGATTTTGGCTCCTGAGGGTAAGGATTGTGACTTAACTTCTCTTGGTGTTTCAAATTCCTAACCATGTGCTTGACATATAAAAGGCCTTAAGCAGAAGATCTGAGAAGTGAATGAATGACACACAAGCAGAGGGAGGTGGACCATATTATATTAATTACCCATTGCCTTTGTCTAAGACCAGGCAAAATGGGACATCAAGTATTGACAGTGGCCTGGGTAACAGGCTAATCTTGCAGGTCTCTCTCAAAACGAAATGAGAAGGGCATTTCAGGTAAGGAAAATAGTGTGAAGAAAGCATGGCTCTGAAAAAGACTGGCTAGGTATTACGGTGTGAAGAATGGTAGGTATCATAGTTCCCCAGACCATATTGTTAAACATGGAATTACCTGAAGCCCTGGAATATCTCAGATTTTTGTGCAGATTGTAAAGAATCCTGATCTTCTTCTTTTTTTTTTAATGTTTATTTATTTTTGAGAGAGCACAGGCAGGGGAGCGGCAGCACAAGGGGGACAAAGGATCCGAAGCAGGCTCTGTGCTGACATCAGCAAGCCTGATTGATGTGGGGCTTGAGCTCATGAACCACGAGATCATGACCTGAGCCAAGGTCAGATGTTCAAGTGACTGAGCCACTCAGGTGCCCCAAGAATACTGATCTTCTTAACACATCAAAGGGTGGCGGGTGGTGTGAGTGTTGGTGATTCCACTGTGGAATCAGTAAACCAGTTTCAAGGTCTGCATCAGGTTCCTGGCAATCCTTAGCTCTGGATATGTCAGAGATGGAGAGCCAAAGGCAGAGCTCATTTCCAGGAAAGCCAGAGGCAACCTAGTTTGTGAAAAAAGAGCACTCGATGAAGAGTGAGGAGGTTCGATTTCTAGACTTAATTCTGCCTTTAGCAAGCTGTGTTTGTGACTCTGTTTCCTTGTATGTAGAAAGGGAGGTCGTGGGTCCCGTTGTCTCTTTTAGATATAGATATATCACAATCCCTCCATGATTCTGGACTGAAGTGATCCCTATGTCCTGGGGAAGGACAGAAATGAAAGTCGCTGAGGTGGACTGGTCAATCTGCTCTGTCCCAGATGCACCGTCATGTCATTAAACTGTAGAAGGAAATAACTGGCAGATGAAATGTGGGGAACTGGTTAATAGCATTGATTTTGGAATAAAAAGAATCTGGGTTCTGGGCACTAATGCTCCATCCACTCTTATTCGCTGCCAAATCCATAAAACGAAGGTAGAAAAATCTACCTCTCCGGATTGAGTGTTAAAGGGGTCCCTAGTGTAAAGTGCCTATCACAGCAGGGGAGACACAGTGAGGGCACTGACATCACTGGTCCCTTTATTCTCCCCTGAGATGACCACTTTTCTCTCATTCTTCATCTTCCTAACCATCTCCTGGCTGTTTTGGGATGGAAAAATATCTAATTCTGATCCTCTTAAAATATGGAAAGAAAATATTGCAAAGTGTGTGGGTTAGAGACAGAAGAGTTATTTTCTTGCTGGAAACAGTTATATTAAGAACTCAGAAAAGGGACTGATTACTTGGAATGCATGTTTTGGGATTCCCTCATATGCTTTTTGTCTCTCAAGGAACTATTAGAGGGAATAGATAGGGCAGAAAAAGGTGACTTTCTGATTATGTTGTAAAATAACAACTAAAACCAAATCCCTGAAGATCAGACACAAACTCTTAAGATTATAACCATCTCTTTCTCTGTTGTTACTGGGAAGTGTGAATCCACCCCTTAGAGTCTCTTTCTCTTACCTCTGTTCAAAGTTGTTATGATGTCTTCCTCTAAATCAAAACCTGAAACCATTTCTCGTTAAAAACTAGGACAAAATTCAGACACCTACCATAACTGAAAAGGCTTTGCCGTATGTGCCTCCAGATTTTGCTTGGTCCTGTCTTCCCCACTTTCCCCTCTGCTGCCTGACTCCAGCCTCACTAATCTGTGAAGTTCTTTCTGTAATATACTAAGCCAGATCTTATTTCAGGTATGTTTAGTTGTGTCTCCAGCCAGAAGATTTCTCTCAGATCTTTGATCGATAGGCTCCTGCGCATCATTAAGGTTGCAGCTTTAATGTTGTTCTGCTAAGGTACCAACTTGATTCTCTTCTCTATAGCAGCCCCACATTCTGGATATTCCCCATGGTCATGAACCTGTTGTATTCCATTCACGGCACTTTCCACTTTCTGAAGGTGATTTGACCGATTGATTCCTCAGTTTGTTTGTTGACTAGTTTACTTTCTGTCTTTCCCACCAGATGGTGAGCTCTCGGAAAACAGGATCCTTGTCTACTCAGTTCACTGCTGTGTTGCCTAGAACAGTACAGGGTACCTGGTATGTATTCAATTAATATTTCCTAAACACATGAGTGGATGGATGGATGGATGGATTTTATTTTAGCACTATCCTACCTTGTTTCAGAAGTGAAGAACCCATCCCTCTTTAGCATAGCCTTACACCCACTTAGGTACATATGGAAATTAATCCCTTTGCTTAAAAATGTTTGTCTCCACCTGTCTGCAAAATAGCATTATTTGTGGAGTTTTTAGATGCCATTGCTCCATTCGCTAATTAAATCAGAATCTCTGTGGGTGGGGCTTGAGCACTGATGAAAACAAACACAATCAACAAGCACAGTAAATCCCCTGGGTGTTGCTAATGTGCAGATAGATTTTGACACATTGCTGGAATACCTTACTCATCCCAAAGAGAGCTGTCAAGTAATCTGCTTTTCAGATTCTATGAACCGATGTTAGGAAATAAAGTTTTAAAGTTCACAATTTGTATCATATGGGAATCTACAAAGAATAACAGCGTGGAACCAAAACAAGAGAGAAGTTTTCAGAAAAGTGAGTCTGAAATCCGACCTCCATTGGATCGGATTGTTGACTGTAGAGATTAGTCTTGATATCTTGATTTTGGTACACCATTCAGTAAGCATTCCGTTTTTTTGCAGCTGGTCCTTGTCCTGTTTGTTCTGGTTCCATCTTCCTCAAAGGATTGCTAGGGGTTCCTTTACGAAGCACGGTATGATAATTAGAGCTCCTTGGATGACAGTGGCATGGCACTGATGGCGTTGCCACATATTTCAGGCAGATAAACATTGATACGATTTGAATGTGGTTGTGTGACATCACTGAGAGAGGTGAGATGTTCGGAGCTGCTGCGGCAGAGACTAATGGAAGAGTAAAGTGCAGTTGAATGAAAGAAGCCCATTTATGCAGAAATTGAAAGATACGTGTTTATTATCTCAGTATCAGGTTCTCCCTTAAAGTTCCCAAGCACATGAATCCTGTTCCACGTGAATGTATGCATGTTGCTTTATATTGACTTTTGAAGACAGGATCAGTTGCATTTACATTTTAATCAATCCAGATGCAATGGGCCCACTGTAATTACCAAACATTGGGAATCCAAATTTTGCTGATTAGAATTCTGAAATGACAATTTATTAGAAGAGCATAACGATTCCAAATGATTTCCTCAGGAGAATCCTCCCATTATTAATTATTAGCAAGAGCTGCTCCCTAAGAGTTCCCCAAAGGAGGCTAGAAAGAAAAAAAAGTCAAAAACTGCATAAAGAGCCAGAGAAAGATATATTGATGTAATTGTAGCTAATGTGCTATGCATCATGACCAAAGAGTGCTTTTTATATCTCTTATTAAAAACGAAAAGTGCTAATTTAATTTTGAATATCTGTGAGAAAAATTACAGAGCCGAAAACTGCAAACAGACACTGCTAGGCACGAAACTTTGTCTCTTTTGTGACAGGAACCTGTTTAGAGGCTGGCTTTCTGCAGGCCCCTGCTATGACTTTTCCCCAATGGTTCCTTGACCATGCTACTTAAAACTAGACAGATAGGATTAATTTGTCTCTTCCCTGCTCTGAAAAGACACACTGCATAGGAGCTTTGATCTGATCACACAGGGAGGTCTCCTTATGGTCCAGCCATACTGGGTTGGAATCAGAGCAAAGGCTCATATGATTATATGTGTCATTGTTAATTGAGCGCTAATGTCAGTGTTCATTAGGAACAAAGGAACATGTGGCATTGCAGCTAGAGCTTAATTTTCTCATTAACTCTGTAACATTAAGTGGTACCTATGATACCCAAATCACTGTGTAACTTCATGGAAAGGAGCATATTGTGTTTTCATGTGGTTATGTTCTTTCAAAGGGCTGAAAAAAATTACTATAAATCCATCTGGTATTATTAGGTAGTCATTTGAATATAATTGGTTTAGGATCGTGCCTTTTGTAAGAAGGACACCTGCAATAGACATGATTCACATCATACTTAGTGATTTCCTTTTCCTCCCACAGATGATCATGGACTGGTTTTCTTGGCATTTGTGACTGTCACTCTTACATACACGAGCCTCCCCCACCCCAATTCGCCTCCCAGAGGTTTTGTGACAGATTTCTAAGCCTTTCTCTTCCAACTGTACCTATCCCTGCTACTTAGCCTCATCCTTAGTATTAATGGCAGCAATGCACTATCAGCTGCTTTGAAGTGTTGCCCAGCAAGCCTATGATCTGGCAAATTTGAAGGAAGTCCTCTTTCTAATGACAGCAGTGAGTGATACAGGCACCTAAGTACAGGGATATGCCAGAGCTCTCAGGTGAAATCTATCTTCCCTGGAACAACTCGGAGCAGGACTGTGCTGAGCTCCTTGTAAGATACTTTTATGTTGAATGATCTAGTTTGGGTTATAAAAATAAAAACAAATATCACATTCAGTTGTGACCTCAACTTGAAGTCTCAGCAATGAAATGAATAGGTTCTTGGGTGGTAGGAGGAGGTGGGACGTAAGGATCCATTGCTCTGGAGGGGAAAAAAATGTCAAGAAATATTTTGTCTATGAAGAGACATGAAACTAGATGTTTTTCAAATTGTCTTGGAATGCCTGAATATTAAAAATGGAAAAAGAAAGGGTAAAAGAAAGGCTTTCTTGTAACTCAGATTAAATAATGATTAGAAGTAGATAACCTTTGTACAGTGTTGTCCCTTTGTACAGGGACAAATTAAGATGGCTGAAGCTTGGGGTGAGGTTTGGGAGTGAAAAGGGTGAAGCATGATACATCAAGTAAAGAGATAGGAATGGGTGACTGTGCTGAATATCTAAGCTGGCAGAAGTAGTTTTAGGAATGGTTGCCTACCCCCATCCCTAAAAGGAAGGAGAGAAATTAGATGTAGAAAAATAGCAGGTAGTCTATGGATTACTAATTTCTGGTTTGCTTGAAGGAATAGAAGTGATAGAAGAGAGGGTGGATTCATTGGAATTAGAGAAGAGAATGGAAGGAATAAGAAAAGAGAGGAAAGGAGAGAAAATTAAAAAAGAGGGGAGGGGAGGAGAGGGGAAGGGAGAGAAGTGAGGGGAGGAGAGGGGAGAGGAGGAGAGGAGAGGGGAAGGGAGGGGAGGGGAGGAGAGGAGAGGGGAGGGGAGGGAGGGGAGGAGAGGAGAGGGGAGGGGAGGGAGGGGAGGAGAGAACAAGGGAGGAGAGGGGAGGGAAGCAGAGGGGAGGAGAGGAGATGAGAGGAGAGGAGAGGAGGGGGAAGAGAGGAGAGGAGAGGAGAGGAGAGGAGAGGAGAGGAGAGGAGAGGAGAGGAGAGGGGAGGAGAGGAGAAAACAGTCCAGGTTCTCCAGCTTACCCTGAAGTAGAGTTGCTCACTGTCTTAGTAAATCTTTCTATCTCCAGATCCACACATTTAGGTGGTACTATTTTGGCCGCCATGCACCCTGCACAATGTGTTCAGTCCACCATATTGAAGGGACAACTGGTCAAGTCTGGCTAGGTATGAGTGCAGATCTCAGAGATGAGATATGGGTTAGAATCATCAGTGGGAGTGTGGAGGCTATTTGATGAGTAAGAGTTTGAAAGAGTGAAATTGAAAGGGCGGGTGTCACACTGAACACTGAGAGATGAGTTGTATGATGTGTGTGAGGAGATGATCTGGAAGGGAAACAGAGACGGAGAAGGTGGGGATGCAGAGGGAAAACCAGAAGCAAATAGTATACAAAAGACAGAAAATAGTAGTTACCTATCTGAGAGATTATTCAGAGGTTAACTATATTGAGGTTTGCCAAATACTAACTGTATTTTATAATATGGTGTATCATTGTGGATTTCTTGCTTTTGGACCTTAGCTTACCTCTGTGGGAAAAAAAAAAAAAGAATTGACTGTTTTCAAGATGGTGGAATGGAATAAAAAGGTAGGACTTCAGTAAAGTCAACATCAATGTAATTTCATCACTTTGAATAGTTTTTGGAAACAACATTGAATTAGGATATTTAAATATGTGCCTGTTTGAAATATAATGATATCAATGATATCAATAATAATGATATGACAGTTATTACTATTTGCCATGTTTTATTTGGCATAAAATGGATGTTGAGAGGATTTGCACCTACTCAGAATAGTCCTAGATGCTTGGCTCTGCATTTATGCCACTCAGTATTGGCCTAGAAGCTGTTGGCTAACAGTGAGGGGTCTGGGGAAGAATTGCTATGGTTTGAATGCTGACTCTACCTAGCACTAACTGTGTTACCTTATGGTGTTCTCTCAGGAATGACAAAGAGAGGACGATCTGGTAATGTAGACAAAAAGGGAGCAAGTCGTAATAAAGTGACTCCCCCATAGAGTTTTTGTGAGGATTAAAGTAGATATTACTTAGAAAATAGTTCTTGACACACCATTAAGCCCTCAATATATGTTGGCTGTCATTATTAAGACTACTCAGTTATTATAACAATTCTGTGAAACAAACATACAAACAAATAGAAAACAACTCTCCCTATTCATGTTCTGTAAAGAAGATAAAGAAGACCCTGGATTTTAGAGAGAAAAAGATACTCGTGTAAAGTAAACATGTTTTGGGGGATGGTGGCAGGTCTGTAGTTCTAATCACTTAGACTCTGAAATCCATGCTTCTCCCAACATACTGGACATTTCCACACTCTGCTCCGAGGTGCCTTGTTAGAGCATGCACCCATGGGGTCCTCTGTGTGTGGATTCAGGAGCAGGGAGGTGAGAGAATTTAAGAGAGCTGAGACAAAGAGCCCCTTGTTTCACTGATGGGAAGCTTCCATTTTCTCTGTTAGGTAAATTAGGTCTCCAGGCAAGACATCCTATGAAAAACACTCTGCTGCTGAGAATAATAACAGTGTGACTTGAGAAACACACTAAACTATAATCCCAAAGCCTTTCCCTGTCTCCCACTATCATAATCCAGAGTTCAAGTTGAACATACTGACAGTGTTTCAAGAAGCTGATGAACAGTGTCAAGGTTCTTAGATTTAAAAACATGTAAGATTTTCTACAATTCCATATTCTCTGGGCCACTTGAGGACTTCTCTTAAGAAAAAAGGCAACTCTCAGCTCTTCAGAGTCTTGTTTTCAAGTATATGCTATGTCCTAGGTTAGACCCTGGAGGTCTAAACAAAGCAAACCTTTTTGAAAATTCGGCCAAACAGTAGCATCACCAGTTTATCTCAGATGCTAATTAGCCAGTCTGGAAATGATATTGCGTTGTTTTTGCAAAGCTTCTGAGAAAAAACAATCAAGCTAGATATATCCTTTTCATTTCAATCCCTGTCCACAGGAAGTTAGCAACTGTTATACAAATTAGTATGGTGCTCCTTTGTTCTCTTGAGCATAGTATTCCTTTCATAATAAGCCTCTTTGTGATAACTTTTATTTGCCAGGTCCTCTGCTGCCCAATGAGGTAGGTATTTTAATCCATATTTTGCAAGATTGGAAAATTTAAGTAACTTGCATTAAACATCAAAGGGCTGATATGTGAGAGACGTGGCATTCAAAACCAGATCTTCCCTATCTGAAGGTCATGGCTAATAACCTCTATACTGTTCCAGCGCTTCTTTCCAGAACTCTCTCTGCTTTCCCTCTGTAACATTGCATGTAGTGAAAGTAGGAAAACAGTATGTTTAAGAGCTTCTCATTTTGAACTATTAAGTTTTGAGAGTAGGTTGGTTCATGCAAGTTATCCTACCTATTTTTTTTAGTTTATTTTTGAGACAGAGAGAAAGAGAGCACATGCATGTGTGCGGGGGGAGGGGCAGAGAGAGAGAGGGAGGCAGAGGATCCCAGGCAAGCTCTGCGCTATCAGTGTGGAGCCCAATTTAGGGCTCAAACTCATGAACCATGGCATCATGACCTGAGTCGAGATCCAGAGTCAGACACTTAAATGAGTGAGACGCCCAGGCACCCCCAAGGTTTCCTATATTTTAAGCCTCTCTATCAATCCCAAGTGTTAATGGGATGTTTATGCATTGGGTGACACGACTGGCAACATAAGTTATGATGAGAAAGCTACGTATGTGCAGCTCTGTGCTGCCACTTTGCTTGTGTTGATTCTGTATCCCTGTTAAAAACAAGCAAACCACAACAAAAGTAGAATCTTAACCTGTATCTGTTGTATCTTCCTCAAATTCTATAGCCCGCCTAAAAGCATTTTAGGAAGACAGATAAGTAAAGAGGCCGTCACAAAATACCATGATGGAGATGATAGAAATATTTACAAAGCTTTTTTGAAATAGGAGAAAAAGGAGTAACTATGTGGGTACTCAGGAAGGCTCTTTGGGAAAGGTGACACTTGAAACAGGTCTTCAACCGTAAACAAGTATTTTCCAGAAAAGAATAAAAAGGAAGGGATTCCAGATGAAAGGAACAGCATATGCAAAACCAAGGAGGTATGCGTTAGCATGTTTTGCTGGGGAGCCCCGTGAGCAATTCTGGAAGGAGAGCTTAGTGGGCCTGAAGGGTGGGGGTTATGGCAGGAGACAGCACTGAAAACATAGCTGTGAACCAGACTTTGAAGAGTCTTTAGTGCCAAGCTAAAATGTTTGCTCCATTCTGTAGGAAGTGGACACCCATTCTAGGATTTCAAGCATAAGCCTGCCATGGTTAAAATGATTTGAAAAGGTAAATCCAGTTCCATGTAGAGGAAAGCCAAATAGAAAGAGACAAGAAGGGAGTGAAAAATGATCAAGTTCTCCTCTTGAGAGCAAAGTGCCATATTTATTGGGTGAAATGTTGATTTATCTCTTTGAGTTCTGTAGCTCTCAACACCCCTCATGTTAGTTTATGGGTGACTGCTGCTTTCAAAATGAAAGGCTTTTAGCTAGCTTGTTATGTGCCTTAATGAAATAAAACCTAATCTATAAGAACAAACAATCTTTAAAATACTTGAAAATGCAAGCACTTTGATGAGCCTGATGGATAAATTCATAAGTAATATACAGGAAACAAAAATTATTAATATCCATAGAGGGATTTTATAAACATGCTCTTTCATCCTTTAAGGAATGATGTGTGCGGGGCCGCAGTTTTACAGCAAGGCCATTACCTATGCAGTACGATGGGTCAGGCTATTCCTAAATTAGTGGCTAAAGACAAGACAAAGAGGATCAGGAACAGAGTTCATATTTCTAAATAAAAGGATCCATTATAAAATAGCTAACCTTGATTCTGAAAAAGAAGGAAACTTTAAGAAATCCACATGCTATGAGGACATATGAACATCTTTTTGTTGTGGATCAGGAAGAAAAAATGATGAATATTACCCCTCTCTAAGGCTGATTATCTGTCCGATCCACGATTTCCTGTCTCTTTCGGCTTTATGAATATGTGGCTTTATTAGCTTTGCTCTCTTTTCCCTTCTAGTGTTGTTTGTCTCCTGCAGTAGAATTTGTGCTGGCCCCAACCAAAGTGTCAGTAAAATCATCCAATGGCATATTGATAATTTTCAACTCTTCATAAATTTTTTAATGCTTATTTTATTTTTGAGAGAGAGAGAGAGAGAGAGAGAGAGAGAGAGAGAGAGAGAGAGAAAGAGAGAGAGAGAGAGAGAGAGAGAGAGAGAGAGAGAAAGAGAGAGAGAGAGCTGGGAAGGGGCAGAGAGAGGGAGACACAGAATCTGAAGCAGGCTCCAGGCTCTGAGCTGTCAGCTCAGAGCCCCAGGAGGGGCGTGAACCTGTGAACCATGAGATCGTTACCTGATCCAAAGTGGGATGCTTAACCAACCAAGCCACCCAGGCACCCCGATAACTTTTACATGTCACATTTCATGTATGGCTCGACATATTCCAGTTCCTCGGTGTTGAGCCCTTTGGCTGTCTATTCCATCGGCTCTCTCCATCTTAAGCTCTTGACATCTCTGGCTTGGACTTCTAGATTTCCTCTTAGGTTGATTCTCACCCTCTGCAATGGCTATGCCTTGTCCCGAAGAAAAGTGATCTCTTCAAAATGCAAAGGTAACTTTTGAAATTATTGGATATCTCATCATTATTCATAGAATAAAGATAAAACCTCTTATTTTAGGTAGGCTTCCTTATCCTTCATCTGTATCTCTCAGGTCTCATTTCAGATCACTTTATCCCTTCCCTGTGATTCCAGTTCTAGAGATCTTCCTTTTTTTTTTTTTTTTTTAACATGCTACCTTCTGTCACAGGGCCTTTGTGCATCTTATTTTTTGTCTTAAATATTCTTTTCTTTCTTATTTGCCTAGATACGTCTTGCTCATCCTTGAGATGTCAGATGGAATGTTATCTTTTTTTCATTAGAAGCCCTGTATAATCTCCTGCAGTTGTTCGAATGTCCCCTGCCCATATATGCCTCTTAGATATGAGTTGTAATTTCTTGAAATGTTATTATTTGCGAAATGTCTGCCTTCCCCAATGGACTGTAAGTTTCACAGAGGTGGCAAGAGGAGTACCTATTTCTGTTCTCATTATTTACCCACCCAAGAGCTAGCACAGTGTCTGGCATAAATTGAACACTCATTAAATCACCTTTGAGGGCTTTGTTTTAATGAATACAATAATGAGTGCTGGGCTACTGGAGGTGAAGTCTTGACTTCATTCTGGCTTTACAACTTATCCGTTGTGTGACTTTGATTAAGTAAGTGGGTTTCTCTGATTTTCACTAGCCCTAAATGTAAAATGGGAATGTAATACCTTCTGTAGTGCAAAAAGACTGCTAGAGAATCAGAGGAAACAAACTAACTGTAGGAGAAAAAAATAGCAACCTAGCACCTGCATCACAGCAGTTACTCAAGATCACAGCTTGGGTTCCCCAGAAGCAGATGATGAGATGCGGCTTGGGGCGCAGGATGTCTCTTAACACATCATTACATGTAAAAAGAAGGCAAAGGACACAGGGTTGGGCAGAGGGAGAGGTTGAGTTGTAAAGCAAGCCCAGGAGAAACGTCCACCAACCCAGTGCTCTCCTGCAACAAATTTCAATGGTTTGAATTTCATACCCTGGTCCATTCAATCCTTGCCTTGGACAAAAGTCTGCCCATTTACACATCTACACTCATACTCAGTGCTTTTCTTCATGGGGGAAGTTAGTCCATCCTTCAGTCACTTTTTTTTTTTTTTCAGTTTATTTATTTATTTATTTATTTATTTATTTATTTATTTATTTTGAGAGAGAGGGAGAGAGAGGAGGAGAGAGAATCCCAAGCAGGTTGTGTGCCACTGGAGCCCCCAACATGGGCCTCGATCTCACAAACTGTCAGGGCATGACCTGAGCCCAAATCGAGAGTTGGACACTTAACCAACTGAGCCACCCAGGCACCCCCATCAATCACCCTTTTATGAAATGCCCAAATGGGCTCCCATAGTGCCTGCCTTTCATAAGGGTTCAAAACGAGCAGTCAAGAATATTGGTATTAAACCTTTCCTGATGAATGACACAAGCACACAGGAGACACGAAAGGAAATGATGGATGCTGAGAAGAGGGAATTAGAGAGAAAAGTGTCAATTAATCGCAAGCTGGTGATCACACAGCATAGTGTGAAGTGAATGGGTCTGTTTTTGAAGAGACTGGGAAGTAAACTTGACTTTACCACTTCAAGTGATTATTTACATTTACCAAGTACTTTTTACTTGCCTGTGTTTCAGAAATTTGAATAATGTGTAAATGAACTTGTTTAAAATGAAGGAAAAAAAAAACCATAACCCATGCTGATATACATTAATTTTGCCTTAAGATTATTTATGCAATAAACATAAAACTAGTTAGAAAATCCATGGGTTTATCGCTCTTAAATAGCCATAAAACCACAAATTTATAATTAAATACAAAAAATATGAACATTAATAAAAATCCCATTAAACAAGCATGGATTTTTCTTGACAGGTGATATTGTTTTGCTGAGATTAAGTCCCTGATTGTCATGTGATTGCCATGGTGCAGGTTGTTTTGCGATTGGAATGTCAATTCTGTCATACACAATGGGGGAGTCAAACCTGTGATCATTTTTCTCTATTCAAATCAGTATAAAACTGTTGTTCCTATTGTGTGGTGTAATGTGACTTGACCTTCATTTGGCATGCGTTTATCTTTCATGTAGTAGAATTGCCACAATTCTTTCATTACTTCCCAGCAATTAAAATGGTGCTATTTGTGACTGACATTTTTTAAAGTCCTTAGTTTATTCATACTCTCTTGAAAAATCTGTATAATCACCACAGATAAAGTCACTGCAGGATCTCTACTCCTTCTGTTATCCAATCTCTAGCTGAATTTTCGCTAGCACTAGTAATGACTTTTGCAGTTCCCTTGACTTTCTTCATTCTGTTCTTATGTTCCTTTCACTGTTTTGTTGAATCTCTTCCTTCTTTCTTAAAAAAATTTCAGTGTTTATTTATTTTTGAGAGAGAGATAGAGTGCAAGTGGGGGAGAGGCAGAGAGGGAGACACAGAATCTGAAGCAGACTCCAGGCTCTGAGCTGCCAGCGCAGAGCCCAATGTGGGGTTAGAACCCATAAACTGTGAGATCATGACCTAAGCCAAAGTCAGATGATTAATCAACTGAGCCACCCAGGGGCCCCTCTTGAATCTTTTTTTCCTCATACATGCCATGTCTTGCAAGTCTCTGTTTGGCTTCATTTTTCTTTACATAATCCAAGGAATCATAAATCAGGCCAAAGTCAATTGTCTTGCCACCACCAAAATGGGTCTGAACCCAAATACAAAGATGATATTTGGTGCCGTCTGCTACATTTTGGCTAGTTTTTTCCAAATATCTGCTTAGGTCCTCTTGCCTTTCCAGGCTGAAGAACATCAGTGACCATTTGTTGCCACTGAAGTATTTGGTTGGTCGTGAACTTCCTGGTTGGGACAGTTACTGTGTCATTCATGATGATGGCTGAGCTTCAAGAAGCCAGTGAGGAAAAGCTGTAACTAACAATTTTTTAAATGGGAATACAACTGTGAGCCCTGAAATTTTTTGGAAATATTTTTTGTACACAAAGTGGTTATCCAGATTATCCCTCATACAGAAACATTAATATTTTCTGTTATTTTTTTAAATGAAAAATTTGGATTATTTTTGGAGGATTTAGATTTTGTGGTATCTATTGCTGAGAGTTTCCAATATCCATTCTCCTTCTCATCTTTAGTTACATGATCATATTTTCCTACTGGGAACATTGCTGCCCACATAATAGGGAATATTCCCCAATGTTTCTTGAAGCTAGATGAGGACACGTGCCACCAAGAAAGACATCACTGGAAGTTTTATGAGGTGCAGCCATCAAAGATATTACAAAAGATGATGTTTCCTTCTTTGCCTTTTGCTCCACCCTGACACCTTAAGTATGGATCTACTGGCTGGAGTGCTCAAATTATGTTGGGTTGTAAGGACAAGAGGACTAAATTAGGGATGTTGGAGTAGAAAGCCAAGATTCTCATGATGTCTTTTGACCATGCAGCCACCATACAAGTCTTGGCTTTGATTTACATGAAAGACAAATGCAATCTTATTTCTGAAGTTATGTAAAATTAGTTATCCTGATACAAAACTATGATATAGACTTATTCAACTTTGACAATATTATCCATAAAATTTCTCAAAATGTGCATTCTCTGTGCTTATTCACATGAGATATAGACAAGAACCTATGCTACAGAGTCAGGATCAAAAACCAGTCTCTTACATCTATTAGCTGTGTGACTTGAGGAAGCTACTTAATCTCTGTAACCTTCTGACCTGTGTGATGGGGATAGAAACATGGTGGAGCTGTGAAGATTAAATAGCATCATGCACCTAACAGGGTTACCAAGCCAGATGGCATAAATGAAGTAATTCATGACTTGACTTTGGTGATGATGGTGATGATATCTGCATAAACACGGACAGTAACCTCTCCTCACACTTCCTCCTAACCCAAGGATGGGCAAAATGTGAAAGGAACAAAGTCGATGATCTTTCTGAAGATATCTAAAGAGATGCCTGAAAAACTCTACACGCAGCTCAAGAATAAGCTGTGTATCTTAAACTACAATGCTTCCAATTGTGTGAGAGAGGATGCGGTGCCCTCTCTCAGACTATGATTTTTCACATCTGTTCCCCCTTGAGCGCACATGTGCTATGAAGCCATCCAACACATATGTTGCTGATAGCCTGGCATGTCCTTAACAAGCACGTGAGCCCCTCTCACTGTGCCTTGTGGAATTTAGCATATGGCCATCAGCGTCTCTGGATTGTCCAGAGTGCAATTCAACATGAATCTCTGTTAAAATGCCACTGATGAAATGGTACATGGCCTAATATTGCATCCTAATGGAATTAAATTTTCTTTTAATTTTATGGACTTGCATCTGTCCATAGTCACCAGATGAGGTTTTTCTCAAAACAAAACAAACAAATAAAAAACCTGGAAAAAAACAATCAAAAAAATCTGTCATTCATTCCTGATGATATGGCAGGTTTAGGAAGACAATCAGACTTGCAACAGACCTCATTAGGCTTTCGTACGCATCTGAAAGGGAAAACACATTGTAAACATTATTGAATTTCAGCATTTTGCTGGTCTTTTAGCAAATGTGTATTATAGCATAAGCTTACTCAAGGTGTTTACAAGTTAACATATAGAGATGAGGTGACTCCACTTATTACCACCAAATATGCTTGTGACAAACTCATCGTTTTTGTGGTTGTAAATTTTTTTAATTGGAGGTAAAGAGAGCTACCAGTTTTTACATGTGTTAATGTGCCAGATGCAGTGCTAAGTGATTTACAAATAAAACATTGCTCCTTTTACTATTTAAAATAATTATGAGAAAGGCACTATTTTGCCAGCTTTGGAAGAAAGTTTCTTCAAGGCTTATTGCTATTAATTGACCATGGTCTCACATGCAGTAGATGATGCAGGTAGAATTCTAATATGTGTTTATTTGAATTCAAAGATTTTATTTCATGTGTACCATGCTGTGAGTAGCAACTGAGAGATAACAAGAGATTACACTGAAGTTTTGTATTTATTACATCGAATGCAAAACTGTTATTAAAGTAATAGAGAGGTAGATGGGTCTAAGGCATTTCCACAGGTGATTCCCAAAACAGTCCTCCAGTGACATTATTGGTGAAGAAACTGAGATGACATTGGGTGGTACCTAGCACGCCTATTAGCAGATATGTCAACCTTCTAAAAATTGTGGGACTAAGTATTCCCCGTGCTAGGAAATTTATCTTTTTGGATATTGTCAGACAGCCCATTGCCATCTCTTGTCTTCTTATGCCTCTGCCATCATCATGAAGAGCCTATGCCCCAGGTAGCTCACAGTCCCAGAGACACAAAGCCCAAACTGTAGTCAAACTTCATCTTGGGACTGACTCAGGCAAACCTAGTGTAGATATGCGGACCCTCAGCTGGTCAGCTGGCCTCAACTAGGTTAGATTACAACAGAAAAGTGAAAAGTAAGAAAGGATTGTAATGAGTATGCTTACAGTTGGGTGTGTGTATGTGTGTGTGTGTGTGTGTGTGTGTGTGTGTGTGTGTGTATGTGTGTGTTTACATTTCTGGCATTGGGCTAGAATTCCCCACTTCAAACAAATTTTAGTAATTTAGTATTTAAAAGTTTGGGAGAAGATACAGTATTTAATATTGCTTCTTTCTAGAGGACATGCCTTTCTGGAGATAGGGATGGATTTAGTCTTATGAGAGAGAACAAATTGCATCTTGAAACCAAGGCATTGAGTTGTCAAGAGGAGTCTTGAGAAATCTTTCATTGTTTCATTTACTAAGGACAAAGCCAAAGGCTACAGAGTTCAGGCCACAACGATCAATTTATTGAAAGTAATGTAATCACTTTTTTTCTTAGAAAATATATTCAATCCCTTTGTGAACCAAGTAAACTCAAAAATTGTTTTGTTGTTATGTTGCCAAATTACCTGTTCTTTTGCTGCTTGTGTTTTTAAAATACATACTTATACACATAGCTGAAATAATCAATAATAATAAAAAAAAAGCCTTATCCTCTGTAGTAGTCAAAAAGACTTGATGAAACACAGCAGTATTTTAAAAGTCTCCTGCCAGCTTTTGTTGTTAAAAAGCTTTAAGAAAATGGTATTTAATTTTTGCCCTCTCAGGAAAGCAGTTACATGCTGAGTGCCTCTTTGGTTGGGTCACTGTTTCTTGTGCTGGCAAAGGTGTAGAGACTATTAGACTTTGTTTTGTAGTTTTGTGTGTGAAGTTATCAACAGTAGTAATCCAAGTTTTGGATTCTAGTACTTCAAAGGACCAGTTGATGTAATACATGGGGAAAAGGAAATTGGGCACATATGTGTGCTTAGATCAGTGGAAATGAGTGTCCAGTCATTCTGCATCCCAAGCACAGAGAATGAGACCTCTGTAAATTTCTGGAGATGTGTCAATCGGTTAACTGGTTGGTTTTTATATTTGTTAAGTTACTCTTTCTCAAGCTTGGCTTATGTATTACTGGAAGATCTTATTAAAAATGCCAATTTTGGGGTATCTGGGAGGTTCAGGTGGTTAAGGGCCTGACTCTTGATTTTGGCTTAGGTCATGATCCCAGGGTCGTGGAATCAAGCCCCAAGTCAGACTCAGCACTGAGTGTGGCATCTGCTTGGGATTCTCTCTCTTTCTCCCTCTGCTTCTCTCCCCCACTCATACTCCTTCTCTATTTCTAAAATAGGAAGGGAAAAAAAATTAATATGTGAAAAAAATGCCAATCAACGGTGTTGGGGGAGGGGCTGAGGTTCTGCATTTCTGACACTTTTTGAGATGATATCACTGTGGCCTGCCCATGGTCCAAACTTTGACAATGGGGCATTAGGCAACCCCTGCCAGTGAGAATTCAATAGTTAGTTTACATCTTAGAGTTTCTGCCTCTTGCTCCTGTTATTTGCTATCTTGTTTATCCAACAAATATTTGTTGGGCTGCTAATATAAACCAAGAACAGTTCAGCTGTCCAGAAGGGCAGTCAGGAACCACAATCTGTGTCCTCCCAACACTGAGAAACTTTGGAGGCCAGGAAGAAAGAAAATAAACAAGTATCATAGGCAGAATAATGCCCCCCCCCTTTTCAGTTATGCCAACATTCCAACCCTGGAGACTGTGAATACATCAAGTTATATGGCAAAGGGGAATTAAGGTTAAAAATGGAAATAAGTTAGTTGATCAACTGACCTAAGATTGGGAGACCATCTTGGATTATCACAAGGGTCCTTTAATGTGGAATAAGGAGGCAGAACTTCCAGAGTCAGAACTGTGTGATGTGTGAACATCTCAAGCAGACATTACTGGCTTTGAAAATGATAGCAGGCCATGAGCCAAGGAATACAGGCAGCCTTGAGAAGCTGGAAAAAGTAAGGAAACAGATTTTCCCTTCAAGACTCCAGAAGAAAATTCTAGCCCTGCCAACATCTTGATTTCAGCATAAACCCCATGTCAGATTTCTGACCTACAGAATTGTCAGATAATAAATTTGTGTTTTGAAGCCACTAAGTGCGGTAATTTGTTACAGCAACTGTAGAAAATCAAGACATCAAGCAAACAACCAATTAAATCATATGTTCTTTGATGATAACCGTTATAAGGAAAAAAAATTTAAGTAGCATAGAGGAGAGAAGTTTGTGGGTTACAATTTTATATAGGGCTTTCTAGAGAGTCATTGTAAGATATGCTTTGATGGTAAATAGAATGAGGGAAAATAAATAATCAGAGTAAAACAGAACAAAAACCCAGATTTGTGTAGAGGATGGCTATAATTTTATATAGGATTTTTGAGATCCCATCTTTAAGAGGATGACATTTCAGCCAAGACCTCAAGGGTTGGAGAGAGCCATGCAGATATGTGGGAGAAGAGCTATCCAAGCAGAGAGAAAAGTGAATCTCAAGTCCTTGAGGTGGAAACCGGCTTTATGTGTTTGAAAGACTAACTAGCAGATTGATCACAGGCAGGGTGGAATTACTTAAGGGGCAATGATAGAAGATGAGGTTGAAGAAGCAGGGAAGGGCCAGGACATGTGGCCTGAGGTCATTTTAAGGCTGTGGGCTGTGCAATGTGGGGAAACATTAGAGAGGTTTTTTAAAGGAGCAATATATGCTAAACTAAGGTTAACTAGGATTACTTTGAATAGTTTGTTGAAAATAAGTAGCAAAGGTGTAAATTTAGACAAATCAGTGAAGAAGTCATTACACTAATCTAGGTGAGAGACATAGTGGTGAACTAAGTGGTGGGAGAGGACTCAGATTTACAACCTAACTCAAAGTTGAAGAATGAGTACTTGGGGTGGAGAGAGAGAGAGAGAGAGATTGAGAGAGAGAGAGAGAGGAGGGGAGGAGAGGGGAAGGGAGGAGAGGAGAGGAGAGGAGAGGAGAGGAGAGGAGAGGAGAGGAGAGGAGAGGAGAGGAGAGGAGAGGAGAGGAGAGGAGAGGTAGTTTCCTGGAACTTTCTAAGATTAGCCCTAAGTCAATGATAGTTGCCATTGACGGAGCTGAAACAGGACAGAGGACCAGGTTTGGGGACCGGGCCAATCATTAGTCACATTTTCACAAGCTATGTTTAAAATGGCTACGAGGCAGCTAAGTGAAGATGTTCAAGAGACAGTCTGATGTATCCTTCTGGACTTCAGGGCAGATTCTGGTGCTGGAGAAGGAAACTTGTCCATCATTAATACAGTTTTCTTGTGTTTTGTTTTATTTTTAAATACAAGATTGGCAGGACCAGTAGCTAGTTACAGGGAATTGAATACAGCCAGAGAGGGGAAGAGGAGGGGAAAGGGAGGAGAGAGTAGAAGGAAGAAGAGAGAAGAAAGGAGAGAAGAGAAAGGGAGAGGAGAAGGAAGAGAAGGTGTCTGAGGACACAGGTAGTATAATGAAAAAAATGCTATTTTTGCTCACACTGTAACAATTTCTTCCACTGCACTTAGGACCACTAAAGTTTTCCAGTCTCCCTTGTAGTTAATATGGACCACTTGACTAAATATGCCTAATGAAATGTGACTGGAAGTGTTTTAGGCTACTTACCTCCTGAGCCATAAAACTCCAGTGTGAACTTCCAGACTTCTGTCCTTCTGGGTTGATCACATTCAGGTTCATTGGACCATGACGCGCACTGTTTTTATTTCATGAAACTTTTACGTTTTGACACACGTGTACTTTTAATCTTCACCTATTCCACCCATCCCCCTGCCCCCTCCTCTCTGGTAATCATCAGTTTCTTCTCTATAGTTAAGAGTCTATTTTTGGATTTGTGTGTGTTTTTTTTTCCTTTGTTTGTTCCTTAAATTCTACACATGAGTGAAATCATATGGTAGTTGCCTTTCTCTGACTGATTTATTTCACTTAGCATTATGCCCTCTAGGTTCACCCTAGAGGTGAACATTGCAACATTGTTGTTGCAAATGGCAAAATTTCATTCTTTTTTTTTCTTTTGTGGATGAGTAGTATTCCATTATATATATATATATATATATATATATATATATATGTATATATATATAGTTCATTATATATATATAGTTCATTATATATATATTCCATTATATATATATTCCATTATATATATATCCATTTTATATATATCCATTATATATATATATATATCCATTATATATATATAGATATAGATATAGATATAGATATAGATATAGATATAGATATAGATATAAAACCTCTTCTTTATCATCTATTGCTGGACACTTGGGTTGCTTCTATAATTAGGCTATTGTAAATAACACTACAATAAACATTGGTGTGTATGTTTCAAATTTGTGTTTTTGTATTCTTGGGGTAATACCCCAATTACTGGGGTAATTACTGGGTCACATGGTAATTCTATTTTTATTTTTCTGAAAAACCTCCATACTGTTTCCACTGTGGCTCAACCAGTTTGTATTTCCAACAAAGAGAGCACAAGGGTTCCTTTTCCTGCACATAGCTGTTGAAATTTCTCATTGTACAGTTTATTTCCTTGCAAGCCTATTGTTGATTTTGTTAACATCCATAGGATAGTAGTTATGACTCATGTGAACTTCATCATGTCTGAAAAGGCAGAAATGATTATTAAAAATCTCTGTGAAAGCATAATTTTCCTCTGTCTCAGAAATCTACATTCCTATAAGTGAAGTGCCTTTATCAGCTTCATAAACCTTATTTTATTCCTCTGAGGTTTTAACCTTTAAGTTTTGCCTAAAAGGACAGAAAAACAGAGAATCAAAAGAAGATACGTGAGGGACCTTATTTTTCAAGAGAAAAGGTTTTGTTTGGAAGTTTTTCTCCTTCAGAAACTAGCGTAACATCAGAAATTAGGGTAACAAAGATTTCGGAACATGGTCCAGTGTATTTCAAGATCAATATCCTATTTTGAAGACAGGGGTTAGTGTGCCTTTATTTTCAATCCTTAAATAAGGCTATACAGATCACTCATGACAAACCACCCTGTCTTATTTTACATTTCAACACTTTCGCATTGTCTTCCATGATTCTGTCTTCCGATTTTCTTTGAGTTAGGACAGGCTTCCCATGGAACCATCTTCAAGGCCAAAGATGACAGCTTACTGCATTTCTGTTTCTCTACTGCAATACTGATTGTGCATCCAGTTCCTCTTAATTAATACACCCCTCTTTCTTCATGGGGTCTTGAAGTCCTCAAGCTTAACCCCAGTTTGCATAGTCAGCGGCACACCCTCTGTCACTGGTCATAGACTTAATTTTTTTCTGATTCCATTAATACTCTGTACTTTACTTCCCTAATTACCTCCCCCCACCCCAAGCTTACCATAATTCCTTTTCTTCCTAGGTATGTGTGGCTTTTCATTGATCTTGGTTGGGTTTTGTTCTTTGCACCTGATGCTCTGCCCATGATTTGTTTCTCCTTGTAGTTAGTAGGACTCAGCCCAGTTCCTCCTTCACACCTATCTCACCATAACATCACTAGGATTGGCATTGCAACTCAACATGCTTTCATGCCGGATGTAACTCCCAGGTACTAGTTGCTGGCAAGTAAAAATAAAATACTTATTCATTAATCAATGCATATACTTAGCACTACTTTTTGTCAAGCACCCATACTTTAATAGCAGCAGGTTCCCTACTCATCTTTAATTGCAAATTCTCTTCTCAGCTCTCAAAAACCTCATGTCAACTTCAGATCAACTCTAAAGTCCTAAAAACATGCCTTTTCACTTATGTATTTTAGACGTTAGTACCTAAGGTGTCAGTGTGAATGAATGCCCCTGAGGGCACTAGTGTTTTTCCTATTGGTCTAAACTTGACACTAAAACTTAGCGATGTCTTGTTTATGATCGTGCCTGGTTTTGACACAAGACTTATTATATGTTCAATACAGTTATGGATGTACAAATTATGGGGGCTTATGAAAAATCAATTTACACAAATTGACTGTACACAGTAGAAAACCCTCTTTTTCACTACATGAGTTATTCTGTAATGCATATGCATGTACAAAGACATCTAAAGTTTTTTTTTTTCCAACCCCACTTTTCAAGGCACTCAACCATTACACTCTGAGACAGCTAAGCTCCTGGCTTCTTGGGTCTACACAGGTATCGTATTTGTAACCATTAATATGCAGACAGGAGATGATTAAATGCAAGCATGATAAAATGTGACACCCCATAATAAATGAGAATGAAAAAATGAATTTGTAACCATAAATCATGTATTAAAATTTATGTCACAGGCTTACATTGATGAAGACAATGTAGAAATAAGAAAATATGAGATAGACCTATTTAAAAAATTATAATGAAAGACATTTGAATTTTATGATTTTTTTCAGCTCTTTATCTTACGTAGAAAATTTGACTTCTTGCCCCTGACCATAGAATGCTTGAACTTTGCAGTTTAGAATAAGACATTGGACAGTTACCAGTTTCATTATAATGCAAATTTTTAACTTTAGCATTTTAAACACGACTTCTCTTATGCATCCAAGACAATGAGCGACTACCATCTTTGCAGAAAAGAAGGAATAAAAAGTATATTTTAAAAGACACAAAATTATTGAAGTTTAGTCTTACCACATACGTTAAAAAGAATTTGACTATACTATTGTATCCTGTTGTGTAAAGTTTTACAATAGTCATAAAACTTTAATCATAAAACTAACTTTCAACTTGAAGAGCAGAACCTCAGAGGGTCACCCAGTTGGCTCAGTCGGCTAAGTGTCTGGCTCTTGGTTTCGGTTCAGGTCACGATCTCACGGTTCTGTAAGTTCAAGCCTTGCATGGGGCTCTGCACTGACAGTGGGGAGCCTGTTTGGGATTCTCTCTCTCCCTCTCTCTCTCTCCATCTCTCCCGCACTCACACACTCTCTCAAAAAATAAATAAACTTTAAAAACAAATCCTGAGAAAAAAGAGCAGAATCTCAGAAATTAAATGGTATAATCTTTGATTAGAAAAACTAAATGCAAAACTGAAAATTCCTAGGAATTTAAAACATAGTCAGAAATCTCATTTAGAAAGCTACTACATCCAGGGCATCATTATAAAATAACAGGACTTATATTTCAGTAAACCAGCCATAATCTGAATTTCGGATGGATGTTGTCTCTTCAAATGTATCCCATTTGGTAGAATGTAAAATGATTTCAGTGCTATTGAAACAGTTTTGGAAGTCAGTACATGCAATACTTGGGCTGTGTTACATTTCAGGAAAAATGATTGCCTTGCAATTTTGGGAAAGTAAAGAAATTACTCCTACCACCCATTAATACCTTGCTACATTGTCATTTTTTTTCTATATTTCCCACATTCACAGGCTGTCTTGTACAATGGAATTAATTTGTGGTCCTTCCAAGGAGTTTTCTTAATACAGGATGTTTTTCTGAAGTTGTATTTATTATCTCCTGTTATGAATAGAATTGTGTCCCCTCTTAATTATGTTGGAGTCCTACCACCCAGTAGTACTTCAGGATGTGACCTTATTTGGAGATAAGGTATTTACAGAAGTAACCAAATTAAAATGAGGTCATTAAAATAGGCATAATCCAAGATGACTGATGTCCTTTTTAAGGGGAATTTTGGACACAAAGATACACATAGAAGGAAGATGAGGTGAAAACACAGACGAAAACAATCTTTGCCTCATGTACAAGATATCTACACACCAAGCATAGAGGCCTGGAGTAGATTCCTCCATCACAGCTCTCAGAAGGAACCAACACTGCGGACATCTTGATTTTGAACCTCTAGCCTCTACAACTGAGACGATACGTTTCTGTTATTTAAGCCATATGTGGTACTTTGCTATGACAGTGCTAGCAAACTAATACTCCCACTATAATGAAATTATAAACTCCGTTGTCTTTATTTTGCTGAAATAGTCACAAGGTTAAATGGTATCTTTGCTTAGTGGAGATCTCTCTGTGTTATGAAAGCTCCTTGAAAGGTCCCCAGATTTGCCCAGTCTAATGTCACTGTGCTAGGGAAATAGTAGTATTCAAGAAACATCCGTTAAACTCAAATGTCAACTAAGTGCCATGCCTTTAGAAAGTGAAATTAATTCTATGGAACACAGATGTAAACTGCAAGTCCTCTGACAAACCCCCAAAGATTTAGGGGTTAGGGGAAAGGAGAATGGGACCAATTCTAATTCTCCTTCTATTCCTGAGCTCCTGCTTCTGCTAAGTGGATACACAGTTTGCCTTGTTGTCTTCACAGTTAGATCTTATCGTGCTTGACATTGCCAACAACATAACCCCTTTCCCTAGAGTATTCCCCATGATATCACCAGATAAGACAATCTTCAAGTTTGAGGCAAAAGAAAAGAATTCTAACACCCACCATAAAAAGTCAGGAGTCTCAAACTCAGGCATCCCATCTTTAACAGACTTCTGTTCATTTCAGCCAAGGGAATTTTCTTAATTTGCCCCTCCCATTTTTAAAAATAGAGGGACGCCTGGGTGGCTCAGTCATTTAAGTGTCCGACTTCGGTTCAGGTCATGATCTCGCAGTCCCTGAGTTCGAGCCCCATGTTAGGCTCTGTGCTGACAGCTCAGAGCCTGGAGCCTGTTTCAGATTCTGTGTTTCCCTCTCTCTCTGAACCCCCACTCCCATTCATGCTCTGTCTCTTTCTGTCTCAAAAAAAAAATAAACATTAAAAAAATTTTTAAAATGGATTTGTTTCCCACCATCTTGTTTGTCTCTCTAATTTTCCCTATAATTCTATGATCCCTCTGTATTTTTCCCTTTGGTCCTTCTTGCTGTGGACTGAATTTTGTTCCCCTCACAAATCAATACATTGAAGCCCTAACCCCAATGTGATGGTGTTTGGAGATGGGGCTTTAGTGAGATAATCAGGTTTGGCTGAGGTAATGGAGGTGGGGCCCTCATGATGGGGTTAGTGACCTTAGAAGGAGAGACACCAGACAGTTTTTTCTCTCTCTTTCTTCCTCCTTGCATGCACTCATCTAAGAAAAGCCCCACCCAGAGAGAGATGCCAGCTGTCCACAGCCAGGGAGAGAGCTCTTACCTGTACCTAACCATACTGCTGCTGTGATCTGGGATGTTCACCCTCAAGAACTGTGAGCAAAAAAATGCCTATTATTTACATCACCCTGTCTATTGTATTTTGTTAGGGCAGCTCAAGCTGAGACAACTCTTTTCTGGGTTTGCTGGAAATTCCATTCCTTTTACTGCATTTTGCTAAGAAACTTAGTTCTGGACTTGTCATTATACCTGCCTGTGCAAATTCAAAGGCCCAATAAGGAGCTATACTAAACAATGGTCATCTATATATATATTTCTCAGCCAAATAGGGAAAAAAAGACTTCCAACTTTCTGTATTCACTTATTTTGTTTTTAAGTTTATTTACTTATTTTTGAGGTGGGGGAAGGGCAGCAAAAGAGGGGGGAGAGAGAGAGAGAGAGAGAGAGAGAGAGAGAGAGAATCCCAAGCAGGCTCCTCACCATCAGCACAGAGCCTGACGTGGGGCTCATACTCACAAATTGTGAGATCATGACTTGAGCCAAAACCAAGCATCAGATGCTTAACTGACTGATCCAACCAGGTGCTCCTCACTTCTTCTAATTCTCTGCAGGGAACACAACTTGGGACCATCAGTTTTTTTATGTAAATTGTGCCACTCTGCTTAGAAGTCATGAGTGACTAGAGTTAATTTGGGTTTTAAATAAAAACACTTCATATGTTTGTTTAACAGATACACAATGCACTACCTGAATCTATGAATTAGCAAATAAATATAAATAATGATAAAAAATGTAGATAACTGATGCAGACAGACCTGAATTCAAATTTGAAACATGCTTTTTATCCATTATGTAACTTTTGAGTAACTTTCATTAACCATTTCTCTCGTTTGTAAAATTAAGTTAAAAATGTTCCTCTCAAAGTGTTGCTGGGAGTTAACTAAGATGTCATGCTTACTGCTGTTGTCTGACTAGTTATAGATGCTCAAAAACAAACACAAAAGAATCGTTACTTGTCATGGAAAGTCTAATTCTTACCTTCCTCATTTAGTTTTACTTTTAGTGCTTATGATTTAAAATAGCATAAATGTATATATATATATATACAAATATATAATATAATATACATGTATGTGTATATGTACATATACACTTATATATGCATACAAGTATACATATATATCTATATATACACACTATTGTCTGTTGCTGTTTTTATTTGTTATGTTGGACAAAATTAAGAGAGATGAAAAATTTTATTCTATTTATTTTATTTTTTAATGTTTTTATTTATTTTTGAGAGAGAGAGAGACAGAGACAGAGACAGAGCATGAGTGGGGGAAGGGCAGAGAAAAAGGGAGACACAGAATCCAAAGCAGGCTCCAGGTTCTGAGCTGTCAGCACAGAGCCCATTGGGGGCTCGAACCCACAAACCATGAGATCAGGACCTGAACTGAAGTTGGACACTTAACCACTGAGCCACCCAGGTGCCCCGAGATGAAGAAAAATTTTTAAATAATTCAGAACCATGGGCTCATGCATCAGACTTGTGTGACGGTGTAGGTGTGCACACATGCGTGGGGTGGGGGTGTAAAATAAAAAAAAAGGAAAAAGGAAAGAGATGGCGTCCTTGGTCTACTGTGTTTACATTTATACTTTCAAAAACATGATGCTAAAGGTGATATTAGTTGAGCAGAACACTGTTATTTCAGCTACTCTGAAAGCTAGTTGACAATAACTAGTCCCTTGAGGCAAGATTCTTCCCAGCAGCATTGTTCACTACAATATTTGTTCAAAACTGAGGAGTGATTTGTAAGATCTGTCCCTTCAGGAAAAAAGTGATATTGATGCCATGTAGCTAATGGAGAATCAAACGCAAACAAACAAAAAAACCCAAACCCTCAAACCAGCAAACTGATGAACATATCACCACTCTCCGTTTTTCCTTTGAGTGAAAGATTTATGTGGCAACATGTGAAGTAATCCCCAGTTGAAATATAATAGGGAAAAAAAGTGGATTTTCATAGAAAGAGGTCTAGAGTCTTCATGTGCTTTAATTACCATTTCAGCATTTTGAATGTCAGACAATGAAGGAGTCCTGTCCAACATTGCTTTCTGGGCATCCACTATAAGCCGTTTTCCCTGCTACCCACAAGTAGAGCATTCCCATGAAACCTTTTGTAAGATAAAATAGTGTCGCGTGAAGAAGCAATTACCATTAATTTATATGGAAGATATTTTTAGCATTCCCAGACCCCCCAAAATAACCCATCTTTGGCTTTACTGATAATATCTTGGGATGCATCTTCCTAGGGGATGCGCTAAAGCAATCGAGATAAAGCTCAGATGCTTACAGACATAGTTCCCAGGTAAGATGCTGAGTGTGATTCCCGGAGGAGCTTGAGGTGCCACTCTGGCTCCCAGAGGTGGGTTCTGTCTCTGGAATAGCTCGCTGCAGTACCAGCACTGAACACTAGTTTTGCTTTTGCTTTTTCTTCATAAGGGTGAAAATCCCCTTTGGAATTCTTTTGGTTAGCAAAATGAGGTCTTTTGTAAAAGTGGAGGGGTGAAACTCCAACTTTTGAAAAGCGGGGAATACCTCTACCATACCTCTCAATCACCTTGTTATTGTTGTCATTATTCCTACGTTAAAGAGGAGAAACCAAGGGTCAGATAGATAATTGAAATGATGTCCCCATGGTAAAACCTCTCATTAGGTAAAGGCCCGCAGCTTCCTGAGTGACTCTGAAGATCCCAGGGAAATAATTCCACACATGTCCTACCTACCTTTTCTTAACCGTCTAGTAGCACTGATACTCTCTTTCTTTGTTTTTTTTCTACTTATACTTAAAGGAGTCAACTATTTAATTGCATAACTTAGGAAACGAAATTGATAGTAATAACCAAGGGTCAAGCTGTATGATTTGATTAAGAGCAGTTTCAAAGTGGCGTTAAATTTTTTAAAGTGATTTAAAGAAAAAGTGATTTGTGTGTGTGATTTAACAAGAAGTCTGTTGGTAGATAATTGGTGACAGCAGTTGAGTTGTTTATTGATGTACAGGCTGGCAATTCTTATACTCTTGGACTTCCTTTGTGTTTGTACTTCACAGAGTCATAATATGACTGTTAGAGTTGATGTCCGATGCTAAAAACACTGAGGAGATGTGTTAGTGAAAGAAGATGGCCTTCCAGAAACCCTCATGGGCTTCTCTTTACATCTCATTGGCCAGGACTGTGTCCTGTGGCCTGTCTCATTTCTATGAGGGAACCTGGAAACTTAATCTCTCTTCTGGGGCTTCATGTATCATTTTTTGAGCTAAAGGGATTTCTCTTTTCTTTTTTTTTTTTTTTTAAATTTTGTTTTCAACGTTTATTCATTTTTGGGACAGAGAGAGACGGAGCATGAACGGGGGAGGGGCAGAGAGAGAGGGAGACACAGAATCGGAAACAGGCTCCAGGCTCTGAGCCATCAGCCCAGAGCCTGACGCGGGGCTCGAACTCCCGGAGCGCGAGATCGTGACCTGGCTGAAGTCGGACGCTTAACCGACTGCGCCACCCAGGCGCCCCGGGATTTCTCTTTTCAAGAAAGAAGGCAGTAGTGGTAGGTGATTAGGCACCTGACTATGTCTATTATGATAGTAGAATTTTGTGTAAGAACTTACATTTGGCATAAGTTTATAGCTCAAGTGGTCAAATTTGCAATAATGACCAAAAACATGATAGAACTTTCAGAAGGAATTCATTTGTGATAACTGAATTGTACAGCAAAAGCTGTCCTTTAAGACTCTTAAAAACTGAGAACAAACTGAGGGTTGATGGGGGGTGGAAGGGAGGGAAAAGTGGGTGATGGGCATTGAGGAGGGCACCTGTTGGGATGACTACCGGGTGTTGTATGGAAACCAATTTGACAATAAATTTCATATTTAAAAAAAAGCTGTACTTTAAAAGTTAAACTTACATGAATCTATACAAGTAATAGAGTTGTATAGAAAATGTATGTGTGTGCATGTACACACACACGCACATACACACACCCCTTATGTGCCATTACTCATCAATGTTTTCATGTGTATTCTGAGGCTTTCCTTAGACTCAGAGAGAAAGGGTATTGTGATTCATTACTGATGGCAATCATTGGTGAGGGAGTGATGAGGGATAGATGTTGGTATTATATATATATGTAACTAGGGGGTTTTACCTCTTGTTCAACTGGGACTCTATTGGCAATGCACTGACACAATACTTAGAGCAATTTGACCTCCAAGGACCGCTATGAAAAATATGAGGCAATGCAATATAACATAATACAATACAATTATTTTGCTCTGGATTCATCTTCTTGATTTTGAAAATACTGAACATTTTATCTTCAGACACATATTCAAAGAAAACTGCTTTATTCCTGACTGTGGACATGACAGAAAAGGGACTAGCAGCATTAGCAACTAAAATTTGCTATGTGTAGCCTCATAAATGGTTTGGGAAGACACACCCTGGCATTCTAAGAAGAGGAGAGAAAGAAGAAATTAGTGTGGTAACTCGAGTAATTGCAGTTCTCACATGCTTCTCCTCCGAATTCCACCATCAAATTTGGACAGATGCTAACTAACCAAGTGCTTTTCTCTTTGCTGCAGGATGTCGCAGCCCCAAAGTCCTGTTGCATAATATTGTTCTTTACCAGATATGTTAGCTGTGGTTGTCACTAGGTCTGTCCATTGCAGTCACACAGGCTTCCTCCAAGGCAGGGACACTGCAGAAAGAGCCACAAAACTTGGGTTAGGCTGCTGCTATTTTCAGTTTGAGGAAATTTTTCTTTAGCCTCCAAGAGGTCTTAGTCCATTCAGGCTGCTCTAGCAGATATCAGAGTCTAGATGCCTTGAAAGCAACAGCCATTTATTCTTACAGTTCTGGGGGTTGAGATGTCCAAGGTCAAGTCTGTAGCAGAAATGGTGTTACCTGAGGGCCCACCTCCTGATTCATAGATGGCCATCTTCTTTCTGTGTCCTCACAGAAAGGTTGCTCTTTGAGGTCTCTTTTATATGGGCACGAGAACCCCATTCATAAAGCTTTGTGCTTGTGACAATCATCTTCTGAAGGCCCCACCTCCTAATGTAATCACACTGGGGATTAGGTTTGAACATATGAATTTTAGGGGGATGCCTTCAGTCCGTAGCACAAGGTACACCAAGCTCTGTGCTGCACACTTCCGAAGGTTTCACAGGATGATATACTCAAGTCGCAATTTCAGTCTGGAATTCTCTGAATCCAAAGCATTTTCTCTTTCTATTTGACGTGAGATTTCAAAACTACACTTTACATCACACACACACACACACACACACACACACACACACACACATTACTTAACTATTTATATCTAAGTCTTATCTTCATCTCAATTGTAAACTTTTTGATGTCACACAAGAGTTTTGTTCATGTTTTTATGTCTCAAAATGCCTAACAACATGCTCAATAAACGAGCAGTCTCAATAAATAATTCAGTTCTAGTGTGTTCCAATGTGCAGTGTAAAAAATCCACATTCTATCTGGTTACATAAGTATGTTCAATTTGTAAAAATTCATGATACTATGCAACTCATGGGCTGTGTATATAGAGTATGTTTATTAAATGTTGATCAGTAATTTTAAAGGTATTCACTTTCTGAAGTAATTTGCATATTAACAATAAGCGTATAACACACCACACAAAAAGACCAAATTCAGGTTAAGAAACAAACTTCATATCTACAATGACATGTGTGGAGAAAATGACATTAACTGTGGAGTTCTTAAAATAACAAGCTATGAAGCATAACCAAATCTGTAAAGTTAGGGGAAATTTACATTCTATAAAAACTGTTGGAGTTGTTTTTGCCATAAATATCTATGAATATCTTCAGTAAGACTGATATAAATGTGTCAATTTGTCTATTTTGGATTTATATGCCATATACTGCCTTGGAGAACTTGAAACAGTTTACAGTATTAACAATGCATCTCTGAGAATCTTCATTGTACTTAGCTTGCGCATTAAATCAGCATATTTCAATTTTTTTACTATGACCCACAGTAAGAAAATATTCTGTATTTGAACCCAACACGCACACATGCATGCGCACACGCACGCACACACATACACACCGCTGTCAACGGAAACAAATGTTTTACAAAAATAATAACTATTATTATCTCATCTCTTCTATTTGTTTCATGTCTTTTCTCATTTCTCTTTAATTCTTTTCTCCGTTTTGTAAGAATGCTGGTCCAACCCCTCAAAATTAATTTCATGGCTCACAGAATCAACAGTTGGCAAACATTATTCTCTAAATGGCCAGTGAGTAAATATTATAGGTTTTGCAAGCCATACTAATTTTTGTCATAACTACTCAACTTAGCTGGAACTATTCAACTCTACTATTGTAATGTGGAAGCAGTCATAAGCAATATGTGAATAGTTGAACATATTTGTGTTCCAATAAAACTTTATTTACAAAAGCAGACTGTTGCTTAGATCTGGCCAGCAAACACTTTTCCAACTGTGGGATGAGAGTGATTAAGGGATCATGGGGCTCAGTTTGAAAAATATTGCTCAAAAAGAAGCTATTCTCAAACATTTGGTCTCAGGACCTCTTTGTGCTCTTAAAATTATTGAAGTGAACAGATTTTTCTGTGGGTTATATCCATTACTATTTATCATATTAGAAATTAAAACTGAGAAATGTAAAAATATATGAATTCATTTAAAAATAATTAAATTTAGTGTTCATGCAGTGACAGATTTGTGAATAAATAATTGTTTCACAAAATGAGAAAATTGCAGATAAGAGCATTATGCTTTTATGTTTCAACAAAGCTCTTTAATGTCTGTATTAAAAGAATAGAGCTGAATTCTTACTGCTATCTTTGTATTCAATATGGTGAAGCACAGAATATTATTTTGGTTAAATTATGTGAAGAGTTGCAAACCTCACATTGATAGGTACTGAAAAAGGGAAGAATATTTTAATAGACTTATCAGACAATTATTGATATTCTTTTATGATATTATACCAAAACTTGGTAAGTGGTAGTTTCTTAAATGTTAGTTGTAAGATTCTGAAAACTGTATCAATGAACATTCATTAAATTCATTACTGATCTCTCCTGAAAAGTCTCTAAATATTGGGAAACTGTCAAACTCTTGGTAGTAGATCCATATTTTCAAAAGTCTAATGTTTCCTTGAAACTTGTAGTTTTCTTCGGTAACACATACAGTCAGTTAGTTTCCTTGAAGTGACAGGATGGCTTTATTCATGCTTGAGAAAAGATCTGGCAAATAACCAAGCCAGAAATACCATAGTTTATTTATGTGTATGAGAAATTTTAGCATTGCCCCAAAAGAGGTTTGACCTACGTCCTTAAGTTCTTGGAGGTAATATCCAATCCCTTGGAATGTCATGTCTATAGGAGTGCCTTTGCTTTTCTTTGGGCCTTAAAGACTGCCATATATTAGCAATGTGCTTTGGAGTTGGGGCTTTGGACTACACAAACAATGTGGTTTAGGGGGATTTGAGTCATACCATGTAAGATTGACCTTCAGAGGGCTGGAGGTTGAGTTTATCCATGTGAACAGTCAACCATGTTTGTGTGACCAAGGCCAAATAAAGACTGGATGCTAAGGCTAGGGTGAGTTTCCCTGGTTGGAAATATTCCATTCATGTCACCACAAATTGATTTCAGAAAGGATTGCTGTTCCTGACTTTGCAGAGAGAAGCTTTGTATATGGAATTTTCCTGAACTCTGCTATAAAGCCTCTTCTCTTGGATGATTTTAATCTGTACACCTTAGCTCTAACAAACTTTAACCATGAGCATAACAGCTTTCAGTGAGTTATTTGAGTTTGTCTATAGCAAATTATTGTATCTAAGAGTGGTCTTGGGGACCTTCGAATGTGAAACTTGTCTCAGAAGCTATGTGGTCTTGGGAACATTGTTCTTTCTAACATGGCAATTTATTAGTCATTCTTTCAAGTGAAAACAATGTTCCATGACAAAAACTACTGCTAGCACAACTCACAGACAATTGCCCAAGAGTTTTTCTTTGGGGCAATCATCATACTTCAGGATGCAGTAGAAGTGCTTTATGTATCACACAATATATTTTAAAAGGCCTATGTCCGGTGCTATTCTTAGGTGAAACTAGCTTTTTAAACACTGGGTAACTGGCAATAAAGGATACATTGGCTGCTGGTAAAGCTTGATATCACTGCCTTTGTTTGTGCTAAGGTTCTAGTAGTGCTACCCATTATTGCTTTTGTACCATCAATGCAAGTGTCAAGACAGTAAAAATAGAGACTAATGTCTTAATTTTATTAGGAATAGAAGTGTCAATTCGCAGACCCCTTTTAGTAAGGTCAGCACCCCCCAAAATCTGTGTACCTTACTTTGAAAACTATTTCTATAAAAACAGTGCTACATATATCACACATATATCTTAAGAATTCTCTTCTTACTAGCCAGGACTCCACTTAATTATAAATAAGAGAGAAGCCTAATTGGAAGCACTTCCATTAATTTCATGTTTCTGAACTTCTGTCGGTCTGGGTCTTTCATTTTCTGAAATTTTCTTAACCTGCCTCAACACTTTGCACCTCTGCCTGCGATGTTCTTCTCTTACCTCCTACAACACTGTATATTCACTCGTGCATGTATGACCTCATGTGTATACACACCCAGTCATTCCCCAACACACTTCACATGACTCCTTTCCATTCATTCTTCACATCTCTTCATCCTTCAAGTCACTTTTTAAATACCTCCTCCTGAAGGAGGACTTCTATGATTATTCTACTCTCTTTGTCTTTGTTTCTTGCTCTGTTCCCCAGTTCCGAGCATGGTGCCTGGTTATAGGCTGCATAACATGTAAGGAGCTGAGAAAACTAGTGATTGATATGAAGAACACAGTAAATTTGGTTGTCACCTATCTTTTTGCAGCCAGGGGAGGTGTTCTAAAATCCAGCATACCACAGTCTGATTGAAGCTGTATGTCTTCAGTTATTTATGCGTAGATAGATAGGTAGATACAGACAGACATAGAGACATACATACATACATACATATACCTACTCGTGGGCACAAAGTGAACATTTATTACAAAATCGCTAAATGTATTCATAAAGAAATCATGGTCATATATTAAAGCATATTCAACTTTATGCCTCAACAGAGTTATCAAATATACTTCTAGAAGATTCTCAGGTGTTTCTTGATCTTCTGCCTTATAGAATTACACTATTCTTAATACATTTTCCCTTTAAAATAATTAAACAATTAGGTCCCACCTTCTTGGATGGGCTGCAGACTTCTTTGAACTTGAGAATTAATTCCTAGTTAGTTAGTCAAATTCTTGCCTTCAGTCTTTCTTTCTTGGAATGGGTCTGAAGGGGAGGAGGTATGGGAAAGCATGGACTATTGGAGTTGAAGGCGCAAGTGGATAGAGTGGTCAAACATCAGACATCATCAAGTCTGTGAAAATGAAAGGCAAAATCAAAAGGGGGAATCACAGAACATATAAAGGTGGGGATACCGTTACAGATGATCTAATCCAAGTCCATAATTTTATAGCTGAGGATATTGAGGCTCAAGAGAAAGTAAGTCCACCCAGGAAGAGCTAAAGCCAATTTTCTTTCTTTTTTAATTTTTTTCTGTATTTTATTTTTTTATCATATGTATTTTTTAATTTAAATCCAAGTTAGTTAACGTATAGTGTAACAATGATTCCAGGAATAGAATTTAGTGATTCATCACTTACGTATAATACCCAGTGCTCATCCCAACAAGTGTCCTCCTTAATGCCCCTCGCACATCTAACCCATGCTCCCACCCAACATCCCTCTAGCAATCCTCAGTTTGTTCTCTATATTTAAAGTTTCTTATGGTTGGTCTCCCTCTCTGTTTTTATCTTATTTTTGCTTCCCTTCCCCTACATTCATTCGTTGTTTCTTAAATTCCACATATGAGTGAAATTGTACGATACTTGTTTTTCTCTGACTGACTTATTTTGCTTTCCATAATACACCCTACCTCCATTCACACCATGGCAAATGTCAAGATTTCATTCTTTTTGATTGCTGAGTAATATTCCATTGTATAAATATACCACATCTTCTTTATGCATTCATCAGTTGTTGGAAATTTGGGCTCTTTCCACACTTTGGCTATTGTCGATAGTGCTGCTATAAATATTGGGGTGCATGTGCTCCTTCAATTCAGTAATTTTGTATCCTTTGGATAAATACCTAGTAGTGCAATTGCTGGGCCGTAGGGTAGTTCTAGTTTTAGCATTCTGAGGAAACGTCATACTGTTTTCCAGAGTGGCTGCACCAGTTTGCATTCCACCAACAGTGCAAAATAGATCCTTTTTCTCCGCATCCTTGCCAACATCTGTTGTTGCCTGAGTTGTTAATGTTAGTAAAACCAATTTTCTTTTTTTCTTCAATGTTTTTATTTATTTTTGAGAGAGAGAGAGAGGGAGAGAGAAAGAGAGAGTGCAAGTGGGGGAGGGGCAGAGAGAGAGAAGGAGACAGAATCTGAAGCGGGCTCCAGGCCCTGAGCTGTCAGCACAGAGCCAGATGCATGGCTCAAACTCGTGAACCACAAGATCATGACCTGAGCTGATGCTCAACTGACTGAGCCCCCCTGGTGCCGCAGTAAAGCCAATTTTCTTGATGTCTTGTCAGAGGTAGTATTTAGTACTAATGGTCTGTGCTGCATTTGTTATACTAACTGCATTTCTACATTAATTTTGTACCTTTGTGTGATTTTTTTTTTTCTGATGCTCCGAGTCCTGGATACCTTAGAGGAAGTTACAGTGCAGGAGGTAAAGACATGTGCTATCCATCCTCTAAACTTCCCCTTCAGCTGACTGTAGTGGAGAGAACCATCTCTCAGCATGCCTAGCATGAGATATGAGGTTACCATTGGCCCTTTATTTTTCCATGTGAGGAAGATACCAGGGAGTCAGGTTGGGATGAGACACAAGACACAAAATAATCAAAATGTGAAGGCTAGGTACTTCTGACTCTCGACTTACCCTTGGGATGTCTTGCCATTAAAAGAAAATAGAGATCGCCTGTTACAAAGTAGCAGGAAAGAGGGACACCTGGGTGGCTCGATCCATTGAGCCTCTGACTCTGGCTCAGGTCATGATCTCACTGTTCATGAGTTCAAGCCCCTCACTGGGCTTGCTACCCTCAGCACAGAGCCTGCTTTGGATCCTCCTTCCCCCCCCCCGCCCCTCCCCCACTCACACTTTCTCAAAAATAAATTAAAAGAAAACATTAAAAAAACCAAAATGGCAGGAAAGAAGGAAAGGTGGGAGGAATTTCCAAGAATCTTGTATACAGTTAGAAAGCTTTTTTGTTGTCCAGTTTTTATTTGCAGATAAGTAACCTAAAGCCCAATATTATACAGCCAAACGAGCACCCAGATTTTTTTTATTCCTAGAAGAATGCTCTTTTCACATCACCCAACACACCATTATCTATCGGTATTTGGTCAAAGACTTGAACTTTCTTCTGCTGAAGAAGGGTATTCCTCAAGTTCTTTTCTACTTTGTAATCTCTCAATGCTTTTCTTAGCCAGAAAGGCAGAACCCTACATTTTGGATAAGAATATTTTAAGTTTCAGTAAAGTTTTTGGGGGCACCTAGGTGGCTCGGTTACCTAAGTGTCCAACTCTTGATTTCAGCTCATGTCACGATCTTATGGTCCTGAGATCAAGCCGTGTATCAGGCTGCATGCTGAGGAGGGAGCCTGCTTAAGGTTCTCTCCCTCTTCCTCTCCCTTTGCCTTTCCCCTACTTGTTCTCTCTCTCTCAAAAAACAAAGTAAAGTTTTTATTCCCATCTCAATTTAAAAATCAGAAAAGTCAAAATATTTAAATTATAATCTACACACTTTTGCTTTGAAATTTTATTTATTTATTTATTTATTTATTTATTTATTTATTTTGCTATGAATATTATTATCCTGATTAAATTTGTTATTATATGTTATGAGACTTAGTTATGGACATTTAAGGAAAATACATGGACATGTTTGCAACATTTTTTTTCATATTTTGTATCATGATTTCCTCATCATTTTACTCATTTGTGACACTTCCCTTTCAATATACTTTCCCAGTAGCACCTACATATCCTGAGTTTCACCCCTCAGAAACAAAAAACCTAGTACAACTTTAAATCCTGCTTCTTGACTGTTCTATAAATTCAAAAGGAGTCTCAAAGTTTGTCTCTTCTAAGAAAGAATAATGCAAATGATCCTCAGGTCTAGGGAAACCAGTGCTACAAGTAGATATTCTGCCTTGATATAGGAAGTCTCCCTCTCATTTTAGTTAGCTCTATTCTTGTAAAATGACCTCTTATGTAATTTCTTCTTGGGTGATAAGCACTCTTTCTATGAATTGTGAGAAGTGGGGATTTTCAGCTTAAATATCTGCAAATACCTTTTTAAGACTAATGTCTGGAAAGATAGTTATTTTATTTATGCCCTCTATTATACAGCTCAGCCAGGTTATCAGACGTGAATGAATCAAATGGTCTTGCTAACATTTAACAGGATTTTATTTTTCCCTCTGTTGGCACATTTGTGAATTATCTTTATAAATTTGCTGTTACAACATATAACTTATTAAGGATTTAAAGAAGGTTGTGATTCCAGCCAAATATTTCTATAATTCATTATTGTAAATATTCCTAAGTTTATATTACATGAATATTCATGTCTGGTGGTTATTGCCAAAATTATGTGGTCAATAGGGGTGCTGTCCGTGGTGCTCTGGTTGAGATGTCGGAGGTCTCAAGACCTGAAGAGAATAATGTAGTGTGTGTGTATATGAGCATGTGTGTATATCAGTGTATATGTATGTATGGGTGTGTGTTTGCATGTGTCTGTATGATATATGTGTATATATCCCCAAGAAAGCCTGATGTAGCAGGAAAGCCTAGGTTATAGATAAAGAAGTATACAGAATATTTGCAAGAAGACATTCTAAACACCATGCTTCCTTTCAATCCAGTTGCAGGATTTACTGAGAAGCAGGAGAGCATGAGGTAGAAGAAATCATATAGAGACAGTGGTTCAGAACTAAATGGAGGGTTGGTGTTTCCCTTTTTATTTACTGCCTGAAAAGAGGCCCAGAGTATTATGTAGGACAACTGAAAACCACCCAATCTGCCTGGACAAGTATATCTGTGAAGCAGTGTTTGTGACAAATTGTCAAGAAAATTTTAAAAGGATCTCTGGTTTCTATGAACTTGCAGCTATCAATACAGAAAAGAATAAAAGTGTATCATCTTGGTACCTCTGTTCCTCGCTGAGTGGCTTCAGCTTTATTTATTTTATTTTTCCAACATTGAGCAGCAATTTCACGTGGGCTCCATTTGGCTTAAGATCATTTCCTTGGCTGTTGGCCCATGGATGGACTATGTCACCGGAACAGCTTCTAAACTCGTCATTTCTAAGTGCTGCCCTACTCTGGTGGGATATAATTCTCATCATTCCTGTTAGGGTACTTCAGGGCCTCCCCAAAGATGTCTACCAATGTGAGCTCTGTGTATCATGGTTTTAGATTGCTGGGAAAGGATAGCTCCTTCAGCAGGCAGACAATAATGTAATATACTGAAATGGAGCTTTGGGGTAGAGAAATTTCCATAACTGTTGAAGTGATCAGACAGGGAACAATAAACTGAGCTGTTTAAGCTGTATGGTGTGCTGTATTGGATGATCTATTCCCTGTTCTCACACCATGCCTGCCCCATTAGCTGTGGCCATGAAAGGGTAGGGAGCCCTCAAGAGTTTTATGGTTTTGCATTTATTGCAGCTTGTCTTTATGAATTGTATTTTGTTTGTTAAAAGTGAAAAGAAACAAAATAGATCCTACATGTAAACAAGGCTTACAGTGATTGATTCTGGCCGGTAGTGTTATCATTATTTTTATATTTATGTGTTATCTGCTTTCCAAGGTTTCTAAAATGAAAATGCATTACCCTTGTGCCCAAGAGTAAAATGAATAAAATTAAAAACAAAATTATACAGGACAAAACTTCAAAACAGAATTTTGGTGTTTGAGTAGTTGTCATTATTGTCTTGTTCCCCACTCCCAAAATGAATATACCCGTGCAGAAGACTGGTCTGTTAAACTGATTTTCAGTCATTAACTGAAACACTGTCTG
The DNA here is from genome assembly GCF_022079265.1 of Lynx rufus. Lineage (NCBI taxonomy): Eukaryota > Metazoa > Chordata > Mammalia > Carnivora > Felidae > Lynx > Lynx rufus. The sequence goes on along the minus strand of NW_025814830.1, from coordinate 34,877,098 downwards.
AAACTTTTGTTGGGGGGGGGGCGGGTAAGTTTTGTTGTGTTGACGTTTATCTATTAGATAAATCCTTCCTCATTTTTGAGAGAGATGACTCCCCTTTCCAATGATGTTTAAAAGAATACTCTACAGCAGTCTAGGGTGCATTAAGATCAGGCTGGTTAGTGGATGGCAAGGGAATGTCTAAAGGGCTGTACATCAGCACACTATCCTTTGTCTTGACCTTCTCTTTCTAGACTCATCCCTTCATTTTACTTGTTAACCCTGTGATTTTTAGAAAGCTTCTTAATATCCATCTCAAATGTATTATTTAAAATGATAAAAAGTGGGGCGCCTGGGAGGCTCAGTCGGTTAAGCGGCCGACTTCAGCTCAGGTCACGATCTCGCGGTCCGTGAGTTCGAGCCCCGCGTCGGGCTCTGGGCTGATGGCTCAGAGCCTGGAGCCTGCTTCCGATTCTGTGTCTCCCTCTCTCTCTGCCCCTCCCCCGTTCATGCTCTGTCTCTCTCTGTCTCAAAAATAAATAAACGTTAAATAAAAAAAATTTTAAAAAATGATAAAAAGTATTTGTAATATGTATAGCAAAGAATTAACACATCATATGCATATATGTACATGTGTGTGCATGTATGAATATATTTGGATACGTAATTATTTTTTTAAATATAACATTCATTACCAGACAAAAGTGCAAAAATTTTGCATAAGCAATTTATAGAAAAAAAAAGCAAAGATCAGTAAAATGAAAGGGTGTTGACTTTCCTGGTATCATAAATTTGTACATCGAAAGAGTCCCCTTTGCTTTGCTGAGATGTTGAGTAGATTGCAAATTTGTGGTAACATTTAGATGATTCATTTCTACGATAGGCGTAAAAGAATACCTAACACAAGAAAGTGTTTTGAGAAATGATTTCTGCCTTTCACAAGCATTTGGGAAGAGGAGATATATGGTCCAATCAGTATTTATGGGCCAAGAGCTGGGGTCTGACTCCTGCGAAGAAGAGAATTGGTTGTTGGCAGGGGAATGAGGGAGGGGGATGTGACATATTCTGGTTTTCAGTACAAGCCCGGTGGGGGCTACTAATACTCTGAAACCAAGACAGAAGGGTAGTTTATACAATGATTTATCAGAGTATAAGTTCACTTTCTAGTACATTGATAGTCATCTTTTTTTTTATTTTTTATTTTATTTTACTTTTTTTGAGAGAGAGGTAGGGGAGGGGCAGAGAGAGTGTGAGACAGAGGATCCGAAGTGGGCTCTGTGCTGACAGCGGTGAGCCTGGTGTGGGACTCGAACTCATGAACCTTGAGATCATGACCTGAGCCAAAGTCAGATGCTTCACTTACTGAGCTGCCCAGGCACCCCAATATTCATCTTTTTCCCCACCTCCTTTCTTTTCCTCCTTTCCTTTGTTCCTCCCTCCTCCCTTCCTCTCATTATCATCAATATATTTTCTTTATAATTACCTTTAATTGTGTACTTTATTCTTTGACTTGTACTGCATTAGATCCTAGTTAGGTCTAGCTAGCTAGCTATATCAGCTATCTTGCAAGAAATATAACAATATCCTAATTTGGGGTAGATAATAACATTACAGTCCAGAGTGGTTAATCAGGCTTGTTGAAGTCACCCAGTAAAAACATAGTAAGGCCGTGATTAAAACCTTAATACTTCTGGTACCAAAACAGTTCACTTTAGGTTGGAGAAAAAATGTGGCTCACCCCAGGGACCCCACATTGCTATGATATAACAGTGGGACTCATTGCAGAAACCAGCCATAGGTGAGAAGGGACATTTCGATTGCACAGCAAGCTTATTTCAGGAGTACGATACATCAAGGGCAGTCTCGGGGCCAGAGGCAAGGAGTGATGTGGCCTCTTCCGGCACACCAGAAATCTCAGTCCTCTGCCAGCTGCAGACTCCCTAGACTTCTGGGGGGAAGGTGCTATTTTATTATGTTCTTTCCAGGAATTTACCAAATCTTTGTATTCTTCCTTGGACATGTGTAAACCAGTTCTTCAAGCCTGTAAGCGAGCTGGGTAAATACTGACAGAGTAGCAAGCAGAAAGTAAAGAAAAGGGGAAAATGTCAATCCCTTACATATGAAAAATAAATTTTAAAAAAGCTTTTAAGACATTCTAAAATGTTGCCATATTAGCAGCTCTCAAAACTGGAGTTCTGTTAACCTATGCACGCAGTACCAAAAACATATTTCCTGTGGTGCCTCCCTGCTGTTCAATGGCAGGAGGAAAGGGGAGAAAGCATCTCACTTACAAGTTTGCAGTGGGAATTATTTTTAACTTAAAAAAGTATGCTATTGATAAAATTCTAAATTTTCTTTCATTTTTATGCACGTCCCCCACGTACCCTCTGCTCGAGCCACAGACTATTTCTTACCATTCCCCAAACATGCCAGACTCTTTCATATTCCATGATTTTGCACATGTTGTTTTTTTTTCTAACAGAGATACCCTTAAAGTTCTGCCTACTCCAAATTTAAAAGGCAGATAAAATGTCACTTTCTCTGTCAGACCTTCCCAAATGGCCTCAGGACGTTGGGCATCCTCGCTTTACTTTGTTTCCTACCTCTGTGACAGCACATATCTGTTCATCTTCATGCCAGACATAGTTCCATTAAATTGCATTCATTAGTCTGTGTTTCCCAAGCCTAAGGATTCTGTCTCCTACAGTATCTGTCTTCTGGGATTGACATTCGTGTAAACTCAGTATATGTATACACACATACACATACACACAGATATATCCTGACAAACGAATCTCATCTCCCCCCCCCCCACCCCGCCCACCCCGCCCGGACCTTCCTTGCTTTCTATTCAGGAAACAATCACATTTTATAAGGTTTTCATTGTGACATAAGCTTCTTTATAGAAAGTGGGTGGACCTCAAAGTAAAGAAAGGAAAAAAAAAAAAGTCCTTCCAGTATGTCTGAAATCCCAGAAAGAGGGGGCCACTTGACACCCATGAAATATGATGATGCCACCCTGATTCTCTACATTATTTTTATTACTCATAGCTATGAGTTCCAATCCTATCTCTGGTCTTAGAAGCTATAATAACATGGCTGATTTACCTCCATACTCTGACATCTAAGAGTTTCATCTATAAATTGGGAATGATTATACTTATATTGTAGAGGTTTTGTGAGGAGAAATGAGTGCTTGATACATGGCAGTAGCCGAATACATTGCAGCCAACAGTTGCATATGCAACCCTTGATTTCACCAGTACGTCCTGGAATTGGACATTTGCTGATGAATTCACTGATTAGTGCTCCTGGAGAAGAGCCGTACTGCCAACCAAGTTGCACAGTGCCATAATCTAAGGAGCCCTGGATTAAAGGCAGGTGCCTCCTCTGACAACAAGTGGGAAAGAGTCTTACACGAAGCTTTGCTCATATGAACATTTAGATTCTGGACCAGCCTCTTCAGAAATTATACTGTGATCTTGTGCAAATGATCTCTTTTTAATGGGCCTATTTCCCCACTTGTTAAATGAGAATCATAATATGTAACTCCCAGCAATTTTTTTTGGTCATTAGATAATATTATAATAGTTCTGTTTACTGATTGTTTTCTGCATGTCAGGCGCTGGGTTAAGCACTGGGCGTGAACCATCCTATTTAATAGTATAAAAATTCTCTGAAGCAGATGCTACTATCTATTTACCATGAGGAAATTAGGCTTCAAGGGATGTCAGTGATACGTTCAAGGAAACATGGCCAGGGTACCTGCGTGCAAAGCTGATGCTTGAAGCTGCTCAGCTGTATTGTTTCCTCTTAAATTTCATTTACTCCAGGCTTACTCAGGGCAGGATTTGGAAGTTAACAGGACAAGCAAAGTCTCTGCTTTCATGAAAGTTGCATTCTAATGGAAAGACACAGATAAGGGGTGCCTGGGTGGCTCAGTTGGTTGAGTGTCCAACTTTAGCTCAGGTCATGATCTCATGGTTCCTAAGTTCAAGCCCCACATCAGACTCACAGCTGTCAGCACAGAGCCTGTTTCAGATCCTCTGTCCGTCTCTCTCTCTCTCTGTCTCTGCCCCTTCCCTGCTTGTGCTCTCTAAAAAATAAACAAAACATTAAAAAAGAGAGAAACAAATGAAATAACAGTTTCAATTAGTGATAATATATTTGGAAAAAAAAGAAAAACACAGCGGGAGGATATGATGGCCAGATAAGACAGGAGGAGCCCTTTAGATATCCTGGACAAGGAAGGCCTTTCTGGTTAGTAACATTTACTACTGGACCTAAATACTGAGAGGACTGTGTGTGCTAAAGAGACTTGGTAACATCTGGGCACAGCTCAACAAATGTACGCTCAGTGTAAGCAGAAATCAATCAATGAATCAATACACTTGTCTGCCAATCAGCCGGCCTACACCTAGACTCAGCCACTCTGCTAATTGACGATGAGATCTAGCAGTGATTCTTGACTCTCCCTGCATGAGAGAACTTGTAAAAGCAGTGATGTCCCAGGAGTTCTGATTCAGTTGGTCTGGGATGGGGCTTGGATATTTTGAGGTCCAAAAACTCCTCAGGGGATTCTAATCAACAGCCCTGGTTAAGAATCCCTCATCTAGGGAAACATGTTTCCTATATTTGGACCTCATTTTCCTCATCTGAAATATGAGAAGGAAAAAAAAAATGAGCAGTCTCCAGTAGAGTGGAGTCCCTGGCTATTTCTAGAATAAGTAACGTCCACATCATTTGTCAGAAATTCAGACTGTGGGACTCGCACCAGACCTTGTGAACCACAGTCTGGATTTTGACTTGAATCCCAAGTGATTTCTCAGCAAAGTGAGGTTTGAGATGTGCTGACTAGATTATGCCATGAATTAAAGCTGTCAGATCACCAATAAAAGAGGGAAAGTCCACGAATCTCGGCCTTAAACTGAGGATAAGCATGGACCACCTCTTTATTATTAACATGGAGTTCCCCCGTAATAAAGCAAGGATGGTTTCTCCGAGTTGTTCTGAGACTAGAAAAGTCCTTTTTTGGGTTTCAGAATTTATTCTAAAATGTCTCCAAGAAAAGCATGGTATAGATTTTATTTTCATGCTTCAAGATACCACTTTGAACTTTAACCAAAACTTTCCTAACTTAAAGAATAAATTATGAATAAGGTCATAAATCTCATTAAAATCTAATATTCAGCAAAGCTGCCTGGTGTGTATACTATGGAAAATTGGATTCTACTGTAACTGGAGCCCTATGTATAATATTGCAAGTTAATTACAGAGGTTAGTTTTTCACCGTGTAATGATAGCTTATACAGGCTCAGTCTCTGTGCTACCATCAGAATTTAAGTACTCTTAAGAGACCAAATTTAATAATTGTTCACCTATTCAGGTTCACAAGACTAAATATTTCCTGAGTAAATAGCAATTTACATCTTTTTGGTACAGATAAAATTAACAGATTAATAAAGTCTTTATACACACGCACACACAAAAGAACCCGTTCTTCTTACAACATATGTTGAGTTTCACTCTGTTTAAATTCTCTCACATTATGCTTAGCCATTTATCTAAAGGGTTGGAAAAATTGCTGTTATTTGTGACTCAGGTGGTCCCTTAGGGTGTCTGTACACCTTTGACTTGTAAATGGTTACTAAATCTGTATTATTTGAATTGATGGCATAATCACAATAATTTTATTGTTTATGTAGAGTACAACCAGAATGTAAAGAGCCATGTAGCAAGCATTAACTGAATGTGCTTCTTTAGTCTGTTTCTGAAGGGAACTGCATGGTGTTTTCCTCTTAAAAAAAACAGCACCTGTAATGCCATGAACTTGCAGAGAAAGGCCCTCACACATGTATATATGCTCACTCACACACATACATGTTCCTCAACTCCTACATTCTTTCCTCAGTAGCGAAAGAGTACCAAAGCGACAGAGTGCTGTATCTATGTTTTGTTTCCTTAGCTAAATAAGTTTTTGGTTCCTGCTAAATCAATATAGTAAAGGATAATTTAATGAAAAGAAGACACAAATTACGTTTTCTTGTTTCTCTGAAATAAATTAATTCACAGGGTGCTTTATCTTGTTTAGAAGTTGTCTTAACCCAGGAGATATCGCTGAATAATCTTTAATGTAGAAAAATAAACTCGGCACAGTGCAGATATACATTTAAATAGCATTGATAAATCAAATTTAAACATCAATACTTGTTAGCATTTCTTTAAATGTGCTCTCCTTCCAGCTAATGAAAACCGAGGAGAGATTCAGCATGCCCCACCGTTATTGATTACTGAGAGTTCTAATTTCCCTCCTGAGATTGCACTTGGGCCAAAACTTTCACATTCATATTTTCCAACTAAAGAAAGTAATAATTATAAATTAATGATATCAATTCTATTGAAATGCAATTACTCCAGTCTCACCGAGGGGAGGTTAAAAAAAAAAAAAATCTCAGCGTTAGCAAAGTTTCAGTCAACATCTTGATTCCACAAAGCCATTTGTATGCATGGCAAAATGGACTGGGAGCTATCGGAAATGTGCACCTGGCTTTTCCAGTTCATCCCACTAGCTTCGCTTACCGGTGGTAGAAATAGTAATGGGTTCCTTCTGAAGTCATAATGAGAGATTAGGCAGTCGCTGGTTTAAATAATAAATAAAGAGGCTAATTTAATATCATGTCCTTAGGCAATTGTGCAAAGAGGCGCCGTTAACATGTGTGTGTGAGTGTGCGTGTTTTCTAAGATAAGAGGCAGCCGGTTTTGACATAAGAGTCCAGCATCACTTAGTTTTCTGTTGGAATCCTGGCTCTGCACATTCTGACTCTGTCCATGCAAGATGTCCTTTCACGGGAAACTGTATGCAGTTCTCCAGTGTTTCTAGATCTTTCACACGTGCATTCTAAACGGACATTCTGAAAAGTCAAAACTATTATTTTCAAATCCGAAAATTCATCTGCTGTGCTCTTCAGGTACAATCAAAGTTCCCTCAAGCATTTTCAATCTACAAAGACATTCAGCCTTATTTAGCCTCAAATCCAATTTTTAAGGATCCTCTAAAGTCAATATGAATATGTTAATTTAGTTTTATCATCATAACCACATAAGTGCTTATAAATATCTGCAGGATCCACGTGTAAGCATACATATTTTAACATTATCGAAAGCCTTCTGAAGTTGTTGAGTTTTTAGAATTGATTATAGTTTCCAAAGAACTCTGAATTATGCACAGAAAAAAACACAATCTATTAGAATCCAACATTCTCCAAACTCTATTTATTATGCTATTAGTAGCAGCTTATGTATTTAATGTGAAACTAATAATTCTATTAAAACAATGCCATAGATTATTATAGTATTGAAGATTGCAAATGTTTTATTTGGTAGCATTTTTTTTTTCCTGAGCATCACCAATTCTGTGAGCCCATTTAAAAATAATTTAGATTTTTGGATGCATCCATCATTCCAAGTTTATCTTCTAACAACTTTCCTCATGGAAATAATCAATGCCTTTAAAAATTAAAAGATACGTTAAAAACCATCCCAGAATCCCTTTGCTTTTAAGCAACCCTAACGAAAATTGAACTAAGAAGGCCCAACTTTTGTATTCCACTTACACTTTAAAGCAGTATGACTTTTCATAACATATGTTTACACTTTAAGACTCCATAGCATATCAATTAGCAAACATGCTTATGAAAATGTGCATTTAAAGGAACATTCTTACAATGTACATAGTCTTGTAAAGCCCAAGATGCTGACAACATGATATGCCAGCTGCAGACAGAGAAACTGATGAAATGCAGTAATTCTGAATTTTAATATAATATAAACCATGTCAGCAACATTTTGAAAAGCAGCTGCCAAGATTTCAATCCAACTGAATGGATAATGTTATTTTTATATTCTGTTCTCTTCTGGCAAATTAGACTCCCCCCCCTTTTCCTTATGATAAGCTTCAACTTATCAACAACAACAAAACTTCCGACTGAATATCAGGCAAGGAATTATCACTGTGTTTAAGATGAAAGACTAATTATAGGGATGAAAAAGAGAGAGACCACAACACTGCCAAGGAGAAAAACTGCAACAAAATATTATTTGTTATTTGGAATTTGATATATTCCATTGCAAGGATGAGTAACATTTACTAAAAAAAAATCTGTTTTCTGTTCAAATTCAAATTGCAATGCATGGCATCTTGCTTACTAACTCAGTTTCTTGTAAACCCAAGTGAAAAATAAATTTGACAGAATTTGTGTTGAGTCAGATTTCCCCACTGTTAAGCCGGTCTCCCGGGAATGTCTAAAAATGAAAAATAAATGGACTGTGGCACCACAGAGCTGGCCCAAGTGATTTGCCACAGCTATCAGGATATCAGGGGGTGCTGTGGCTCAGGGACCCCACCCACAAGCTGACCTGGACTTCAGCCATTCAGTACCCTTCCTCTACCTGCAAGGGGAGCCCACAAGCTCTGTTGGGTGGTGATCACAATGACTTTGTTCATCCTCACCCCTCCACGTTGGACCTCCACAGAGCTGCTGCCGTGATCTTCCCAAACCACAGGCAGGTGCAGCATACCTGTTTAAAGCCATTCAATAAACTTCATAGACTTTGTAAAAAAAAAAAAAAGTCAAAATCCCTTAGTTCTTCGTAACCTGGCCTCTGCCTACCTTTCATCTCATTTCTGGTTGCTCTCCCCTGAATTAGCAACAGCTCTACTCTTACCATAAGGAACACTTTTCAATTTCTAAAATTCACTTTTTTCTCCTGCATCTCTGCATCCTTCTGCAAACCTCTTTTGTGGAAAAAAAAAATCCTTCTATATTGTAAATTTTTAAAACTTTGTATTTTCCTGATGCAACATCCCCACAAACAAGCTGTGAGTATGAAGCCCAGGGGGCCAGGTGCACCAGTGTGATAAAGCTGGCCCTTACCACAAGTGCTTCTTGCCCTCCCTCCCGTGACTATGATGCAGTGGCATTCAAAAACACCAGTGAAATCCCCACATGCCTTGGGCTTGTGAATTCTACCCTGATCTTCAATAAATGCACTTGCCTCCGGCTACCCATCTGCTTGGTTGATTGGGTTTCCTTGGTGCTCCTCCATTATGGTCCCCTGCATGGAGTGTCATGCCTCCCTCTTCTAGGACTCGTGCGTGTAAACACCCTGTAATTCCATATGCCTCTCTGAGTATAACTTCCAAGGTCACATTGGAGTGATTCTTAATGACACCACAAGGGAATTTACTCTCCCATTTATAACGTACTTTCCCTTGACTTCCTAGAATCCGCTCCTCAAGTAAGCCTCTCTGGAATCCAAAGCTGGATCCATTCTGTGTACCAAAGAATCCAACTGTCTCCTCTGTTAAGCTACCTTTCACATTCCGCTGCTCATATTGATTACTATGTGGGAGTTCTGTGGTTAAGAGCATAGGGTAGACCTCCAATGTCTTTGCCATTTACCAGCCTGGTAGCCTTGGAAAAACCATTTAAGCTCTCTAAACTACGGTTTTCATATCAGATATATATAAAAAAAGAGGTTAAAACTAATTTCCTGTTTAATATAGTTATTGGAAACAAATATTGAGACAGTCCCTATAAAGCCCATGCCAACTGGTATAATAAATTATTCCATAATTTGGGCTCAAGCTATTACCCATTTCAATAAACCCTGAAATTCTATCTAACAAATGTGTTCAGGGAACCTGGGTGGCTCAGTTGGTTGAGTGTCCGACTTCGGCTCAGGTCATAATCTCGCGGTCTGTGAGTTCAAGGCCCGTGTCAGGCTCTGTGCTGACAGCTCAGAGCCTGGAGCCTGCTTCAGATTCTGTGTCTCCCTCTCTCTCTGCTCATCCCCTGCTCACATGTTCTCTCTCTCAAAAATAAATAAAAATTAAAAAAAATTTTTTTAAATAAATAAAAAATGTGTTCAGAGCGCATGGGTGGCTCAGTCGGTTGAGCATCAACTCTTGATTTTCACTCAGGTTGTGATCTCACACCTGTGAGATCGAGCTCTGCATTGGGTTCTGTGCTGGGCACAGAGCCTGCTTAAGATTCTTTCTGTCCCTCTCCCCCTACCCAATTCTGCTCACACTCTCTTTTTCTAAACAATAAAATAAAATTTAATAATTAAAAAAAAATAAATAAAATAAAATGTGTTCATGCTTTTTAAAAAATCAGATTGTTCCAAGGGACTCTGCTTTTCCAGAAACTGGCATGAGTTGATAAAAGAAAGCATAATTACATGTGGTGGACGTAGATGTATACATACTTACTCAAACACATGAACAAAAACAAAACTAACATGGAGTCCCAGTAATGACAAATAGAGACTCATGTTGAGCAAATTGCTTTATGGACTTTAATTTCCTAGTCTATAAAGTAATGGTCAGTCTAAAGATAACTTGTTTATGGTTCAACTCTGTCATGAGACCAGAATCATGAATTCAGTATCAGGCCTATCAAATAGGCCTTCCAGTTACTAATCTGGAAAACTTTCAATTCCTTCCTATTTAGTTTATGATAATTTGCAGAGGGTAACAATCACTGCTCTTTTTTATTTTTGCCATGGGAAATTTTGATTTAACAAAAAATATAGCATTATTTTCATCCTTTAGAAGGGTATATTTTAGTAGAGTGGCAAAATCTGTTCAAGTTTCCTCATGTTGAGAATAGCAATGTGTTGGGTCTGGAGGTGGGCAGTTTTAAGAATCATAGAATCGTGTATCTCGACAGCTTTCATTCTGACTCTTTTGCCCTTCAGCCAGAAGGGCAGAAGAAAACTGGTTTCAAATTTAATTTAAGACAACTTAGAATAACAGATTGGCGGTTTTGAAGGACATTTATTGTGCTTGTAGCACTGAGCAAGAAAGCCAGTCGCAAAGAGCCTATATGATGCTCCGTTACTAAGTGCTCTTAAAGAGACGGAGCCTCCTCTCTGTGTCCCCACATTAAACCTAAGAAATGAATCATTCCAAATTGCATTTTAAAATGCAGAAGGGCTTCTGCTGATAGATGCTTTTCCTTTGGAGCCCACAGTCTCTAATTTCACTCTCAGATGTTCACTCGTACATCAATCGCTTACCACAAGCGACTTCCACAAGACTGGCCTTGAGTCTCCTTCAACCTGTGGGGTTGCCTCTGTGTCTATTCCAAGTTCAGACGCAGCCTTTCAATTAGTGGGTTAGGTAGATATTCAAAGTTCTTGAGTTGAGATATTCTTATTTGATTAATAAAATGAAGGGACAGATTGTATGGCACTTCCCTCTCTTTGCAGAACTGGATGGTCGTTTCCCTGGTTTGGTTCAATTTGAATTGAGCGAACTCTGATTTGTTATGATCAGCTAGTCTGGTATCAACTACAAATAATTGAGGAAATACACACCTCCCACAAACAAAACAAAATATAAACACATTTTGATCACAATATCATATCTCTGTGTATAGTTTATGTAATTAGTGCTACAAGAAGACATAGAGATGAGTTTTTGATGTAAACTGACAGTGTCATATATTCAGATCGGGATTAAAGCATGTGGAGTTTACTTTGGTAAAGATGTTACTACATGGGTCCTGAATACCTCTTTATCCCCCTCTTCACCTTCCCTTGCACTCAGTGCTATAGTCGCAGTGAACATTTAGAGTTCCCTGAAATTGCCATATTTTTAATGTCATTAAAACATTATATGTGTCCCTCTTTTACTGGATTACACATTCTTAGTCATCCATTAGACACACTCCTACCCAAACTCTAAAATCCTGGTTTAAATACTGTTTTTGTTTTTAAATGTTTATTTATTTTTGAGAGGGAGAGAGAGCGCAAGCAGGGGAGGGGCAGCGAGAGAGGGAGACATAAAATCTGAAGCAGGCTCCAGGCTCCTAGCTGTCAGCACAGAGCCCGAAGCAGGGCTCGAATCTATGAACTGCGGGCTCATGACCTGAGCTGAAGTCAGACACTCAACTGACTAAGCCACCCAGGTGCCCCAAATACTTTCTTAATTCACGTAGAGATCTGCTTCCCATTAAACATGAGAATGAGAATCGTATTATATGCATTAATATGAGTCTACCACCATGTTACTGCCTAGGGGAAAGTATGCATGCAATGGTAACTTTTTAAATGAATAAATAGATGAATGGATGATTGAATAAATGAAGGGCGTTGATTGAAGGGAAGAAGGCAAGGACACTCAGGAGTGGGAGAGTGGGGGGAAATGATGTGAGGACCCTCTGACCTCTTGTACAGAAATGTATGGGGGCATAACTGACAGAATTAGCGTGCAAGGCTGACACACAGAGGGAGACAAGTTTGTATGGGTCTTGGAGGCAATGAAATTGCATTTAGGATTAATGTATTACATTCTAGGTAGTCAAAGAAGATTCTTGAACAGATAAAAGAAAATGAATGAAACACTATTTGGGGGGATCTCCTTTTTCTGCTTTAATAAAGACTTTGAAACTACAAAGAAAATCAGACTTGTTTAATAAAATCTGAAATGGGACAATAAGAAAATAGTAGGGTTGATATCACATGACACTCACCTCAGTCCTGTTGCATATAGATGGTGACTCCTGCTTTGAAGTGGTAATTTATAAAATGTTAACCTTAAGACCTGGATAAGTGAATGTCATTTGCAGGGCATAGAGGTTGCACTCTGAAACTCTGTCTCATTATGGCAAATAACAGAGCAATGAAGGAAGTACAGAAATGTTCAACTACTGGAAGTCAGAGTTCATAAGCAAAGAGCCTTCATGAGTTTGTCACTGCACATTTGCATTTTATATATCATTTTATTTTCCACTGTGCTTTAATAATCATTTTAGTTATTTACCTTTACACATGCAAAATTCACAATTTGCATCTGCAAATATCTGCTCCTAGATACATCTGCCCACCTGCAGCATAATTAACTAACTGAAATTCTTTGACATTCTAAGATGTAAACAGTTTCCTAGCCCTGATGTTGGTGAGTCTGCAAATATTAAAAGTTGATGCTTGATCCTTTCCCTTCCTTTGTTGCTTCTGTTTGATCCATCCTTCCTTCCTTCTTCCTCCCTTCCTTCCTTCTTTCCTTCCTTCCTTCCTTCCTCCCCTCCCATAGTTCCTTTTTTCTTTCTCCTTCTCTCCCTCTCTTAAAGCATTACCTCTGCCACTTGGACATTTAAGAACAAGTCTTCTGGTTGTGGTTGCAAATCTGAAAATATTTTGAAAGTGCAATAGGTATTCTAACTTATAGTCTAGACCTTTCCCCTATCGTTGAAGCTCTCATTCCACCAGCTGATGGCAATGTTGCTGACTGACAGCCTGTAGCTAAATCTCTTCAAAAAATCACTCCCAAGGGCACCTGGGTGGCTTAACAGGTTTAGTGTCCGACCTCAGCTCAAGTCATGATCTCAGGGTTTGATTCATGGGTTTGGGCCCCACATCAAGCTCGCTGCTGTCAGCACAGAACCCCCTTTGGATCCACTGTCCCCCTCTCTGCCCCTCCCTGGCTTGTGATCTCTCTCTCTCTCTCTCTCTCTCTCTCTCTCTCTCTCTCTCAAAAGTAAGCATTAAAAAAATCGCTTCCAGATGACTTACCCAAGTTTATGGGATCTTCCCAAAGTCACACTTTTCCTCCAGGGTCACCCAGTATCTAATGACTGGGGATGCAGTATATTAAATGTTTGCTCCCTGTCTTAGCTCGTGTTGCTATAACAGAATACTATAGTGGATGGCTCAAACACAGACATTTGTTTCTCACAGCTTTCAAGACTGGGAAATCCAAGATGAAGGTGTAGGCAGATTGGGCATCTGGTGAAGGCCTGCTTCCTGGCTCACAGAACTCATCTTCTCTGTGTGTCCTCACATGGCAGCAAGAGAGCTGGAGAGCTCTCTGGGGTCCCTTTCATAAGGGCACCAGTCCCATTCATGAGGGCTTTACCCTTATGACTCAATGACCTCCGAAGGGCCCCATCTCCTGTAATCTGATTACATTGGGAGTTAGGATTTCAACATATGGGTTTTATAGGGACACATTCAGTCCACTGTGCTCCTTTTACCCCCATTCAGGAAAATTCTGCAGGAATACCCCAGCACCACAGCTTTTCACAGAACAGACTAAGACCTTTTCTAAGTTGGTGTTGCCACCCAACTTCTTGTTCTGCCCCCTACTCCTGGTTACTTTACTTCCCACATTTGTGGGGAAGTGAGAAAATACTACCTTACATGTCTTGCATACTAATCTCCATGTCAGAGTCTGGCTCCAGGGGACCTTGACCTTCTGTAGGAAATAAGTAAGGATATGTCAAATCAAACCTAAGGGCTTTGAATTTTTAGAAAGCCTGCATGCTAACTTAATACATTAAAAGTCTCACATAAAGGCTGTCCGTCCCTCCACAGGGGTAATCAAAGTAAGTCAAATTGTCATTGTTAGCGGCTTTAAAAGAACTCTGAGGAATGCCTTATGGCACAGCCTTAATGGTCATATTTTTTTGTCCCTATTCCCACTTCGGGCATTTATTTTAGGAGACACTGAACAATGTGACAAGTTTTATCACCCCTGGGTTTTGCATCACAGTGCAATCAAAACTGTTAAAAATTACACAACTATCTTTTAAAAAATTTTTTTTAATGTATATATGTTTTTAAGAGAGAGAGAGAGAGAGAGACAAAGGGCGGAGAGAGAGGGAGACACAGAATTTGAAGCAGGATGCAGGCGCTGAGCTGTCAGCACAGAGCCCGACAGGTGGCTCGAGCCCATGAAACATGCGAGATCATGACCTGAGCCGAAGTCATGTTTAACTGACTGAGCCACCCAGGCGCCCACACAAGTATCTTTTTAAAAATTGATAGACGTTTTGACAGATTAGACAACTAACTAGATTATCTTTTTTCACATCTGTATGCCAGTTTATTTTTCAAAATACCTTCTTCTTATGTGACATCCCACTTGATCCATAACTGTGAGATGTAGGCAAAATGAATGTCCCTCTCCATTGTACTGATTCGCAGAAACATTCACAAAAATAAATGATTTCCCCCAGGTGACTGGGTGAGTAAATGCTAAGCTGTGGTAATTCAAACCTGTAGTGATATGAGTTGATATATAAATAGATCAGTTATAATTCAAGGAACATAACAAGTCTCAAATGAAAGACTTCTGCTTCCTGCCTCAGTGATATCATTTACCTATCTTCCCATATTTGAAATAATCCTTTTTTTTTTTTTAAGGTGGTGCTCTGCACACCAAAAACCGAGAGCCAGAAAAGGGCCATTTCTAATCCCACAGCCAGGGACTAAAGAGTACAGCAGAACCCAAGATGCCTTTCTTTGTGAATGTGAGTATCTCATTAAAATGCAGAAGGGAAGCTGACTAATTTCTTTTAAAAAAAATTTTTTTAATGTTTCTTTTTGAGAGAGACAGACACAGAATGCAAGTGGGTTAGGGGCAGAGAGAGGGAAACACAGAATCCGAAGCAGGCTCCAGGCTCCGAGCTGTCAGCACAGAGTCTGGCGCGGGGCTTGAACTCACAAGCTGTGAGATCATGACCTGAGCCGAAGTCGGACACTCAACCGACTGAGCCACCCAGGCACTCCAGAAACTGACTAATTTTAAAATGAGTTTTATAAAGACTGAGCATCGCCCTCATCTATAACTATTTTTGCCTCCAAGACCTCCAAACCTATTTAGCTAACTGGAAGGATAAACTGTTTCTGGATCAAATGTCTCAGTGGTTAGAATGGCTAGAATCTGATCTGGGTAAGCCTCACTTCACTCACAGGCAGTGAGAAATCTATGTATTCTTTTTTCTCTAAATTTAGAGACATCACAGTTAGGCTAATTCCCTCCTGTAGTGATCATCAGCGTATCTAGTATTGCTTTTTGTTTTTAAAGGCATTTCTTCACAGAGGTATCAGTATTCACATATCATACAAAGAAGAGTAGAGAAAGAAAGAAAAAGAAAGCAAGGAGAGAAGAAAGGAAAGGAAAGGAAAGGAAAGGAAAGGAAAGGAAAGGAAAGGAAAGGAAAGGAAAGGAAGAGAAAAGAAAGGAAAAGAAAGAAAAGGAAGCTGGTTAAGCATGAGGTGGAGAACTTTATTCTGATTTAACTGCTCTTTCCCAAAGACCAAGAAGGCATCCCACATCTTTGAAAACTATTCATCTCCAAATCAGGAAATATAATAGACTGACTCCGTCTTCCCACTTACTAGCTTTCCTTTTCCTGATTTGGTTAATTATTAAATTGTTTTTCTATAACATGGGATAATAATAGTACATATTAGTTCAGTCAGGCAGGGTCAGTCGGGAAGAGACAAACCATTCTAAGTGTTTCAAATAGAGGAACTTAATCCCAAGACAAGAGTAACAAAAGAAAGCCCAGGATTGTGAGAAACCCACACTTGCGGAGCTTTGGATGACCCTCCTCACCCGCCGCACCCCCGCCTTTTTCCCCCTTCTATATAGTGTGTTATTATGTATATGTGAGTTTATAAAATATGTTTTCTTCCTTTTGGACTTGTTAGTTAAACCCTAAACAAGTGTTATTTAGGGTTTTTTACATTGTAAATTATACTGTGAATTTTTGCTGCCACGGCAAACAATAACGACATCTCAATGGCATACAACAATAACCACTTCCTTCTCACTCTAGTGTGTGGATTGGCCAGGTCTCTGACTCAGGCCAAAGGTCCAGCCTGGGTCCGTGCACCTGTCCCATTCTGAGGCTTACCTTGGAGAGGAAGCAGCTACATGGAGGCACATTACTCTCGTGACAGGGGTGAATGGCACCCAGCGGTGCAAACAAAAACACAGGATGCCTCTTAATGTCTCAATGTGAACCCAGCACACCATTGCTTCCACCTTCATTTTGCTGGCAAAACTCACCTGCTTAGTCCCAGCTAACCAGGAGAAGTATACTCTGCCCACAGGGGGAGTGAAAGTTTACGGAAAAGTAATCTAGTCTACTACAAAAGACACAGAACAAACACAGATGTTTAAAAAAGGTTGCCCATAGAGAAAAGAGGAAAAAAATATGAGATAAAAGTAATTATGGCACCTGGGTGGCTGACTCGATTAAGCTTCGGACTCTTGATCTCCGCTCGGGTCATGCATGATCTGACAGTTCTTGAGATCGAGCCCTGCACTGGGTTCTGCACTGACAGTGTGGAGCCTGCTTGGGATTCTCTCTCTCCCTCTCTCTGCCCTCCCCCGCTTACGCTCTCTCTCTCAAAGTAAATAAACATTAAAAAAAGCAATCATAAAAAGTGGAACATATTTTAATGATAGGAATTTTGTTCAAGATGCACTGCAGCTAAAGTATTTGTAGGCACTCTTTGGCAGCTGGCGTTCAGACAGCCGTGCTCTGGTGTCTGGCCGACACCACGGGAGAGCTCATTGTTGTCTCGGCTTATGCAGTGTTGCCGCTACACATTTCTTCTTATCCCCCTGGTCTCCATCCCATCATTCCTGTGCATCCGTGGCTTCTACATGCTAATGACTTGTGCTGTCTCAGACTTTACTACCACATGGCTTCTACTCACTGCTTTCCTTCTGTAGGTCATTTTATTCATTCTCTTGATTGACTTCCTTGGAGATATATATATATATGGAAACTCCCTAGAAAGGAGAATACTATTGGTTCAGCTTATTGTCACTATCATCACTCTTGGGCAAAGATCAGAGACTGCTAACCAACTGAGAATAATCTGCCCTTACGTCGTATGCTTTTTTCTGGTCCGGTCAGCTGTGTCCTGGGGGCTACATGATCTGAAGGACATTTACAATGCCTCACTAATCGTCATAGGTGACTCACGCTTTGTAGAAGTTTCAGATGTGACACTTTCTTTGAGAAGGGGGCTGTGGGCTTGTTGAGGACTTCTCAGACATCTCAGAAAGGAGTGCTTTAACCGACAAATCCTTGGCTTGGTCTTAACGGTGGAGACAGGGTACTGCTAGAAGGAAAGAGGAAAGGAAGGAATGGAGGGAGAGTGTAAGTCTTGAACGGGGGGCTGAAAATGTCTCCCACGGTTTACTTTCCTTACTTGTGTGTCACTTCACTCTTTCTCCTTCTCCCTCTTTCTCTCTCTTTCTCCCTGTTCCCCTTTCTCCTCTCCCTCTCTCTCCTTTTCTCTTGAACACTTATGAACATAAAATACATTTATTTGGGGGGCCCTTCCTATATTTGAGCGACCTCAAGGAGAGAAAGGCTCGAACCTCAAAATATCCAATGTTTTTACACAAAACATCATCAATGGAGCATCTGGAATCCTCAGTCTGGAACTTTCTCCAGACAATGGCTGCCTGTTAGCTCTCTGATGTTTCCAACAATTCCTTTTGGTTCTTAACTGACAACACACTTACTGCTTCTCTCAGTGACTGTTTGCCTCTGTAATTTTGATTCCTGGTCCAACATTGGTCTCTCTTTTTATCTATATTTTCATAATACTGTAGCTGCTTTTCAGAACTACCCAGATGTCACAGAAGCAACTTGTAGTCTCCAGATGCTACCTTGTAGGACTTAAGATGAACACTGTAAACGAAAATAAACAAAACCAAAATTATTGCTATTGAACAATAAGCAAAATGTTTGTGAATTCCGTATCTCATTTATTTGAAAATTCTAAGAGAATTATCTGCAATAAAGAAATTGCCAAATTTCAAAGTGCTGAAATATAAACTATTTAAACACATCTTGCTTGTAAAATAGTAAGATTATGCTCAATTGCAATAATAAAGACAGTAAGGACTCTGCATTCTGGGGAGATTTGTATGTGCCAGGAACTATGCTTACCTTCTGGTACCTGATCCTATTTAGTCCTCACATGACAGGTAGTGGTAACCGTAATTCTCATTGTAAAGATACTGTAACTGAAACAAAGTTAAGTTAAAAAGTATGTCCTGTCTTCTAGGTGTCAAAGCTAGGAACATATGGGTGTTTAATTATCACTTTTATTTAATAGATGATTGAATAAGTGAAATTCTTGAGTATGCCTGAAATATACGGTTTGAAGGGGCAAGTGTTAGCGTGTATCCCTGAGAAAATTCTGGGGGTCCTGAATGCTACACGATTGAATCTTTTCTAATCGTCAGATGGTGTATTTCCAAGGTTTTCAAGCAATAAAGTGACACTCTCAACATTTTTTAATGGATAACCGGAGAGCATCATAGTGTATGTCCCGAAACAAAGAGAAACTTAAGACAGGGGAGTCAACTGGGAAAGTTTTGCAAAAATCAACATGACAGTAAAAGGTCTGAACGGCACTGGCAGCAGCAAGACTAGAAAGGGTAAGATTAATGTGAGAATCTTGCACAGCGGTGTTCATTTCCGGAGCTGGATAACCCTTTAGACACATCAACTAAGGGAGACGAAGGGGTTAACAGCACTAAAGCTGCCTTTTGTGTAAAACGCATTTCAAGATATTCCTTTGCTTTAGGGCCACAGTTTTGAATATTAATTGTATTTGTTCTACTGTAAGGCATTTGCTTATCTGGCAAGAAAATACTCAAATGCCTGTAAACTCTTGATTTGGCTGGGGCCAACTTACTTTTTTACATTAACTTATGATTTAAAATATTATCTTTTGCAGAAATAAGTCTTTATAATTATAGTGCTACACAGATATTAGCTATTACTTTTGCCACAATATAGTCCTGGCCCAGTGAATATTCTGACAAAATTCACTCAATAAAGAACCGTTAAAATGAACAAGAGAGGGAATCTCATCAGGTATGCAAAAGAAACTCTCTGAGAAAGGCAGACGCTTGAGTTTTCTTTTATTCCTGGGAAGCAGTTTGAACAAGTCGCTTCCATTTTCCTGCTCAGCATGTAGCCCACCAGAAGTGCGTTATGTTGTTTGGGTATATTTGCACCAACCCACTAATAGACGTTAACTATATCTGAAAATTGAGTCAGGTAAAATGGGGAAGGAAGGAAAAAAAAAAGAGGCAGTTCTTTAGTGGCTCAAGATTGCAAGGATTTGTCTTATGTAGGTGCAAAATCTGCTTTATCTCACTCTCTTTCGTTGGAATGAGAACAGTAGGAGACGCGTCCCCCTCCGCTCTGACATATCGTGGCAGATGTTCACCTGAGTGCACTCCAGGTGAGAAACTTAACCACCTGCAGCCTGGGTAAGTGGCAGAACACCCAGCTGAGAATTACAACTGCTTCTCTGTCTGAGGGGACCACTGCCTACATATCAATTCTGAAGCAGATTAGCAAAACAGAAGCCTGGGTCTAAACAGAAGCCTGTGTCCAATAGGTAGCTATCCAAATTAAAGAATCTTTTTTTTTTTTCCTGGAAATAATAAAATTCTGTAATCCACAGCCTGAACTCAGATTCTTTGTGTTTAAGTGCTGTGCCTTTTTTATTAAAAACAAACAAAAAAAAAATCTGTGTTTCTAGACCCATGGTGATGCTGTGGGGCAGGAAGAGGATGCAAGGCTTCTAGAGCTGATTGCTTCTGGAGCTGATTGCTTCTAGAGCGAATTGCTCCTTAGAGAGAATTGTTTTTGCCTTCCATCGACAGCTCTGTGCTTTTAGTTATACCTTAATATTTGTGAGCTGTAAACTGAGGAAAGCAAAACAAGATTATTTATAGTCATTTTGTTTGTAAGATGCTCTGATTCTGACTTATGTATTAACTAATTATTTGCTGTTATCTTATTGAGGGCTTGGCACTTAATGCAAGATGGAAAAGGATGCTAGACACAGAAAAGGTGCTAATTATATAATTGTGGAATTACAACAATTGAATGAGTATTATACAAGGTTAGCAAGGGATTAAAAAGGTGTTACTTCCTGAAATATCCCGTTTTCTCCCTGCCCCTACCCAGTAGTCACACACAGACACACCCTCACTTGCCATGGCTCTATCTTGATCAGAAGAGGGATAAGTCTTAAGAGCAACAATACCACTATAAAGCCATAAAATCATCTTATTCTAAGGTATGAACAATTAATTATTTATTGCACAGCCTGGAGGAATACCAACAGAATCCAGACACAATTACTACCCTCAAGGTGCTTCCAGACCAGAAAGATAAAAATATGTGAATAATGCCAGAGAGGATAAGTCATGCCATGAAATCAGGTCTTTTAAAAAATCTATTTCATTATGTTACAGTATCAGAATAAATGAGTTCCATTGCCTTGTCAAATACAATTGTTCTTTTGTAGTTAGTTGATATTCAGTGGATTCTAATTTACTTGCAAATGAGTCAACGTGGCCATATTTGCCAGAAGAAGGAATAGAAGAAATCAGAGAATTTTGGTTACTTGTGCAGTTTATAAGTGACTGAGCCCAACTTTAAACTCTATGCCTGTAACCCCTCCACACGTGGTCTCAGACTCAGCTGTACCAAGAGTTAGCATATGTCACAGAGCATATCTGCCATTACTACTTTCAAATACTTCCAATTACTACTCCACATATTCAAACATGAAAACAACATGGCATTTGCTGAAATCTTTTTTTTTAATTTTTTTAATGTGTATTTATTTTTGAGACAGAGAGAGACAGAGCATGAACGGGGAAGGGTCAGAGAGAGGGAGACGCAGAATCTGAAGCAGGCTCCAGGCTCTGAGCTGTCAGCACAGAGCCCGACGTGAGGCTCGAACTCACGGACCGTGAGGTCATGACCTGAGCCGAAGTCAGATGCTTAACCGACTGAGCCACCCAGGCGCCCCAAAATCTTCTAGTAGAGTACCAGCAATACTTACTTAGATTGTTGTTCCTTTAGAAAATGTAGTGCAATTAAGGCCATTAAGCAGACAGACTAGTCCAAGTAGCCAACCACCCTGAGTGCTTCTCCTATTGAGTTTATAATAAAATCAGAATCACTTAACTAAACTCCAACATGCTTGGACATTTTTACATAAAGTAAATGGAATTAGGACAGACTTCCTAACAGCCTGTTAGATAAAAGATTTGAGAGTATAGACCTTCTATACAATCTTTAGTGCATATCAATTTTTTTTCTTATTTACCACCTGGTGAACTGTAAAGAAGAGGAAAAAAATGAAAATTTTAATGAACCCAAAAAGCGCTGGACTTCTGTAATGTTGCATAGGTGGAATATATCGGTTGGTATTAAGCTGGGACACTTTCTGAAACATAATCCTTTGAATATGCATGAGTTTCACAAAGGAGGATAAAGCCTTTGTTAGAAACAATACACCTTGAAAATTTATCTAATTGTGATTTTAATAAACACAAAAGAGTTTAAGCAATTAATTTAGGTATAATAGTGAGTCTGCTGTAAGAAAATAACTGGTAGTTTAAAAGACTTTACCTAAGGTTACCTGGTTCTAAGCATTGCATAATGAATCACACACCTTTAAAGGAAAACTGTGATTTCCAAACTAAAAACTAAGGCATCTTCAGCTTGGACTGAAACTATAATAAAGAAAATTTGGAATAAAATTTAACAGAAGATCGAGGGATAAAAGTATAAAATATTATAGGACAAACAAATATTCACACACATATATATACACATATATATACATACACATATACATATACATACACATATATATACATATGTATACACACATACATATACATATATATATATATATACACATACACATACACATACACATACATATATATGATATAGGCAGCACAGCTATCTTCTCAAGAGTTCCATTGGACTGTTTTTCAAATACTGTAAAAATAACTGTACTGTAAAAATAACACTATTTTTGGCAGTAATAATGCTAAATGCTACTTTCTGCACTTATTGAGCATTTACTATATGTCAGGCAATGTGCTCAGAGATGTGAGCACATTAAATCTAAATGACACCATAGAGCTGATATTCTGATTTTATAGCTTTATAGGTTGCAGAGATTTAATTTCTCAAAGTATTAAACCAGTAGATGGTGACACCAGTAACTGAGATTGGTTCTGACCTACTCCAAATAACATGCTGTTATTCACAATACTGCCTATCACAGCCTTATTATTAGATTGTGTTTTGGGTTTCCCTGCTGGAAGGAATTATTTGGTGTTGGCCTCTACCATCAGGGGAAGCTCAACTTGTTTTTCTGACCTACTAAATCACCTTGTACTTGGAGGAATGAGGGAGATAAAGATCCACCCAAATCCCCCAGTGTATCTTCAGGCCATTCTTGAACTCCCTGGGGCTCTGAGATAAAGACCTCCTTGTCCACTCTGCCCTTGTATCCGTTTGGCCAACACTTAGACTTTCTTTAATGGGGTAATGTAAAGAATGAGACTGAAAATACAAACCTTCTGTGTGGAATAGGCTCTGGTTTAAAATTCAGGTCACCGGAGTTCTAATCCCAGACTAATAAATATGTGATCTTGAATATGTCAGTGCTTTCTCAGTCTTCAGTAGTGTTCTGCAGAAGGCTTTCCGGAGCTCTTTTGTGTGGTTTGTGTCATCTGTTCCCAACTCTGCATCATTGATTCATGTGGTGGCTTAGGATCTTCCATCTTGGGAGTGTTTGCATTGCAGAAATTGCCGAGTGATACAAATCAGAGTCTACCTTCCCCTGTTCAACCAGTTGATAAATGTTTGTAGGCAGGTCTCTTGTCAATTTCCTTGTTAGAAAGGGATTTGCGTAATATTAGAGGTGGTAATCAATTTACAAGTCTAAGGTAAACTCAGTTTTCTTGGTATTGGCCACCAGATTCAAATAAGAAATGCAATTAAATTATAAAATCTGCTAAAAGAGGAGATGTGTCTTCTCCATCTCCCACGATTGAGGTTTGCTTTAGAGGCCTTCATTGCTCTTATAGCCGGGAGGTAGTTATCATAAAGCTAATGATACAACCACAGTTCTATGGTAAAAACATTTTCTGCATATTGTTCTGTTGCTGCTAAAATCATTGGCATGATTTTCTGCTGATGTGTAACCAAAATGAGGTTCCTTCCCTTCTTCTTCTCAAGAGTATAAGAAGCTGACCTGAATTACCATTTAAACATCTATATGTATTCTGTACTTAAACAAATTTGTCAAATGGTAAAAGTGTCCATTATCTACCCCCTGTAGTCTGTAAACTGCTACCCAAACACAGTCCCATCACGGCAACATCAGAGAAACTTTAATTCAGATTCTGACTCATACCACTTACTATTGGTTTGGTTTTGGAGAAGTTAATTAACATCTATAAACCTCAGTTTATTACTTATCCACAGCATAAAAATGGTGATATCAACTCCCCATGTATTTGGGGAATATTAACTAAGTCATTTCTTAAAGATACTTAGCAAAATCTGCTATGCTAAAACTGTTTATTATTATTACCATTGCTATTATTATTAATTTATTTGTTAGGAAATGCTTCTTTTTAACATTTCATCAAAATATATTAATAGTAAAGAAGGATTTATGGGGGTGGAAATGGCCAAGGGAGTTTACAACATACATGGTTAATATCCAATGTCAGATTTTTACCTGGTTTTATTTTCTCTTCTAATCTCAATATTACACCAAACCTTCAGTAAAAAAATTAATCTACAACAATTTGTATTAATACTGCCTTGGAAAATAAGGGAAGATGTTTTTGTTTGTGTGGTTTTGTTCATGTGTATATGTGTGTGTGTGTGTGTGTGTGTGTGTGTGTGGTGTTGTTGTGGGCAGAAAGTGGATAGCAGCCACTACAAGGTGAGCCAATGATCATGGTCATATAAGAAGGTACTTTGAAAATACACTATCCGCATGGAGCGATCCTTAGAAACCTTCATTACCAGGTAGACTTCTAACTGTAAACAGCATGGAATTTTGAGCCATTTTATTTGAACATTAAAGCAAATAATGATTCCAGAGAGCTGGAATACTTGGGGTTACCGAAGCAAGGCCACGTTGGTTAAAAATCTGTCCATACACAAATATGTTAGAATCTTACAGTCAATACAGCTGACACCCCACCTCATGTGAATAAGACAGCATAGATTCTTTTCAGATTATAGACTTCAAGCTGGGGAAAGAAGGAAGGGAAGTTAGAGCAATCAAGGACTGACTTCATAATTTTGCTGAGTTCAATCACCCTGTTCTTTTTCTTAATATTGTTTGACCATTTGCTATTTTCTTTTTTTCTCCCAGTCCTGAAGTGGGGCAACATTTCTTGATTATTTATTTCTCTGGCAAATGTCAAAGGGACATAATGACCTAGATGACCACAGTGGGCCTAGGTAGGAGGTTGGGTGCTTTTGGGTAAGGCAAAGATAATTATAGAAGCTTAATGATTTGTTCAGGTTGTAAATGTGGGGGATGCACTTCGTTGACCTTGCTATTTTATTTTGGATTTGAAAATAATGAATAATTTGTTTTAGGCCATTCAAAGGGTTTAAATGTCAGATCCAAGACTTTGACCCTGTCATTTTTAAGTGCCTGGTTAGATAGAATAATCATTGCTAAGGCCAATGGGCACTTTTCTTAAATTAAAAGGGTTTCAAAATATGTTCAAACTTGATAATATTTCCATAATTGTTGTGTGAAAAATTTTAAATAATTATTGCTTTAATAAATGTTAAAGATGAAATTGAAATGTGTATTCTTATGCAAAATGAACACTATGGCAAATTTTGTCTTATAAATGTCACTTTTAATGGAGTCCTCTGTTGAAAAAAATGTAATTGTGATTACATAAATACTCTGGTTGCAAAGGTATTGCATTTATCCATATTTGTTTCATGTCATTGGATTAAAATATTTCCTTACTGTTAATTTTTTTTTATTATTCATTCAGTCCACTTAAAGAAAGGATTTGAAGTGACTCAAAATGTAAAAGAAAAAAAAAGTAAAATCAGGCCTTTGAAATAATGATAAAAGAGGTTAAAGAATATGATTGGAAAGCAGGGAAACTGAGGGCCATAATTATACCAGAAACTTTTTCTAAGGATGATTACAGCTAAGAAATTAACACAATATTTATGACAGCCAAAGCAAAAAGGGAAATGGGATGATTCTTGTATTTTATTCTTGTATTAAGCAAAACAAAACAAAGATCAGCTTTTCAAATAAGATTTCCGTGTTCTGAGCTCTAAGACTTTATATTACACATATTCTTATATAAGGTATATGGCAGTTAATGTTAACATCCCATCAAGATCCCTTTTATCAAGCTGGCACACCCATCCCAGAGCTTCTGATACCTGCATTTGTCTGAGAGACTTCCTTTGGCTGATAAGAATCATGTAGCCCAGAAAGTCATGGGAGGTGTTATGGTAACTTCTTCTTGGAATCTTCCATAAAAAATAACAGGCTGATATAATATGTAATATTCCAGCCCCCTGCTTCTTAGTGGGGATTTTGTGGAACAATTCATGACCCAGAATCCCCTGTGACACCAGTCTGAGGCTCACCTTATGCTGAAACTCCATGTTTGCCCACCTTTTTCCCCTTGCCCAGTCCTATTTCCCTTACTTTCCCGATAGGTTCCTCTTGAGAATATTCCCTCAACAAGTCATTTGTTAAAGAACCCTCCTAAGACAAGGCAAAATAAATTAAAAAAAAAATACAGGTAAGTCATTTTCATTAAAATGTTGCTTACAAAATTGAGAGAAGGATTTTCTTTCAATTGTTATTTCTCAAGTGTTCCCTTAATAAAACCTGAGGAAATAATATTAATTCATAATTTATCAAAGTCCTGGTACCAAATATCCTTCATCTTGTTTCTAATGCTTTCTTAGATTTGCTTTACTTGCATTTATTTATTTATTCATTCATTCATTCATTCATTCATTCACTTACTTACTTATTGTAGTCCTCACATGGTATTTTCTGGCTTTGACCAAAGAGAAGATTGATTAGCATTTAATCAGAATGAAGATAGTCTGAATATAGAAATCCAATAAACCTGAAAAAGAACCAGGGTAAGACAGTTTATTAGTCAGAGTTTGAAGCAGACAGGGGATTTTGAGGGAAAATAAGTACAAGGAGATCTCTAGACCTGTGTTTAATCTCAGGAATCCCCTCCAGATGGCACATGACTTTCAGCAAGGAAAATAATCTCGGTGTATTTCATTTTCTCCATCATTAAACCAGGTGATAATAACACTTGCCTGCTTGGATTGTAGGAAAGATTAAAATACAACATATTTAGGGTCTTTCCTAGTGGTAAAGTGGTAAATGGTTGATTAATAGATATCAGTTTAATTATTTCCTCAAATGCCACGTCTTCAACTAAAGACATGTAATATTCAAGAACATAGGGGCCATCACAAAACGGGTTTCTGAGATAGAAAAAAATCTATATGTGTCTCAGAGGAAAGAAAAATAACACACAGGGAGGGGAGGGAGAGGGAGGGAGAGAGAAAGAGACATTAGGTAGAGAATGAGTTTGTAATGGTTCTTGATTATATTTAAGGATTCAGAAATAATAGAAGAAGTAAACCAATAAGGTAACTATTATTTGGTAAAAATGTTCCACACAAAGAGAAGCAACAGTAGGGATGAAGGGAGAAAATCATGTTTTCTACCAATAAAACATAGCACAGGGAACATAGAAACTTCACTCATGTGGTCCTGTAAAATGCATGCTTGTGGTCTTAACAATTAGCTGTTTCCTAAGTTAACAATTAAAACAATTCTCTGAAGAGCTATTTTGAGTGAGAGAGTTGGTAAGGTATTTGTTTAGCAAATGAAAATACTTATATCTAGTTCTGAGTAAAAAGGTTAGAATAAAGGAACCTGAGTAGTTTGATATTGAAGGGAAAGCCATTCATTGTCTGGCTTTGAATTTAAGCCATAGCATGGCCCAGACAGTGATGTGGGTAAAAAGAACTTCACCAGTAGCTTATCAAGAGCTCAGAAAGAATTAGGGATTCAACACTTCCCAGAGTGTGTCTCTTGAGATGTTTTTTTAAGAAAAGAGGACTCCCTAACGAAACCCTTGGAAATACACAACACTGTTGATTTGGAGGTTTGCAATACATGTTCAAATGCATGTTAGCATTTTTGAGGCTTTGAAAAAAAAAACCTGTATTAAAGATAAATTTTAATTGGAGTTTTTTGTGTGTTTTAGTTTGTAGTTTGGGGTGAAAATGCATATAACCATCAGTCTCAGAATGATAGTGATAACAGGTTACTTCTTTCTTCACTCCCTTCTTCATTATGTGCCCAAGATTTTTGAGAACTTAGAGTTCAGCCTGGCTCATTTCACTGTTAGGATAGAATGTGTAGGTACATAGGTGCTGAACGGAGCCTTCATGGAAAGTAGAGCTTGAAGGAGGGAAATGGGTAAATCCCCATCTCCCACATCAGCCTGAGTGTTTGTTAGATGTTGGCAGCTACTGTTGTAAAGGCTGGTAGTTCTCTTCACTAAAGTTCAAAAGCCTGGTAACTAACTAGTTAGGCTCTTTCAGTTTCCTCCCTCCACACTAAAGGTGTGTTTGCTGCCTTAGCATAATGACAGTGTCAGGTTTTATATCCGTTGTCCTCAAAATTATGCTAAGGGGATGCTTGTTGCCCCAGATCCATAATTATGAGTGCTGGAACCCTCACTGTGGGATCAGTCCGAGAACCACTGGCAGTGAGTTGAATGTCTCTGGTGGAACATAGGGGACTCCTCAGTCACATGGTGAGGGTTACACTCCCCAGTGGAAGTCATGGTCTATCTACGTAGCTCAGAAGAGCTGAGCATGCCAACAGGGTGACTCCTGAATAGCAGGCTGAAGGTGGTGGCAGAAGCTAAGAGCTTCTTTGCCCTACCATATTGAAGACCTTTGAGTGACAGCTGAAGGGAAATGTTACCATCACTCAGAAGGGCTTCATGCACAAAAGGCTAAACTCTAAATATTATAGCTCTTCTTCCTCAGCAATCGGGGTTTGCATATAAAGCTACTTTTTTTTTAGATTAAAAAAAATTTTAATGTTTATTTTTGAGACAGAGACAGAGTGCAAGCAGGGCAGGGGCAGAGAGAGAGGGAGACACAGAATCCGAAGCAGGCTCCAGGCTCTGAGCTGTCAGCACAGAGCCCAACGGGGGCTCGAACTCACGAACCGTGAGATCATGACCAGAGATGAAGTGAGACACTTAACCAACTGAGCCTCCCAGGTGCCCCTAACGCTACTTTTTTTTAAGTGCCATCTAGCCTGGAAAGCCCTACCTCAGTCCTCATTTGAAAATCAATTATCTCCCAGACCCCAAACACCCCCTTCCCAAACACCACACACATGTCCACACTCCTTTATTGCTCCCTGATGACCAGGTTCTGCAAGGTTAGAATCATCCTTTTGTTTTGTTCTTTGCTTATCACCTAAATATTTTTTTTGACACTGTTGTCTTAGGTGGGTGAAGACAACTAAACTTGTACTTAAATATCTAAGAAAAGCCAGTTACCTTTTTATTTGCAAAAACAGGAAGTCTATTTCAAGGTTATTTTCTGTCCGTGCCCATCTGTGAAGCCTCAACAACTCCTCTAGCTAAAAGAGAGAGAGAGAAAAAAAAAAACAATTTAATCTAGCATATCTTCTATTAGGACCCCCCCAGATTAGGGTTTGATTATATTTAAACTACAGTTTTCCAAACTTATTTTGGACCTTTTAATATCCCCTCAAAATGGGGTTCTGCAGAGCATAATCTTTCAAGTGCTTGACTGCAATATGCATTATTTGGTATTTGCATCTTATAAAACTATGTAAAGTAGAAAAATGAGTAGCAGATAACTAAACTTTCCCATGCCTCATTTCCTCCATCTCCTAAATTGAATTAATAGAACCTGTCATTTTTCTTTCCATCTGTGACCTTGGGGAGTTTCAAGTAGAAAAGGCCTGTAAAAAAGTTTTCATATTTTGTATATTTTGTTAGTCTTTCAGACAGGCAAGTAAGGTAAAAGAAACAATGTATTTTATTTATAAAGCTTTCTTTAATCCTTATTGAATCCTGAATGATTGTTCAGACAGCTTTCCATAAGCATGATTTTGTCAGGGAAACTGAGGCGGAGGGTATTTGTATGCTCAATTCAAACTCACAGTCATTAGAGAGTGAGTTGATACAAAAAAATGTGATAATTTCCTGCCTACTGTTGAATGCCAAGTGTCAGTGTAATTTGAAGTGTCTAAAAATAAAAACAAAAATGAAATAAAACACATTTGTTAAGGAAATGTTTTAAAAAATTGTGTTGCTTATCTAGTTTTACCCATTCAAATAGCAGGATTGTGACAACAAAACATTTCTTTCTCCACATACCTACAAATCTTAGTGAATCTGAATCTTAAAATCACTCTCTTTTTACCTCAGGTATGAAGGCTTACATCGTGGATCTGTGTTGCCTCAGTACACAATCTGTCTCTCTGAGTTTCTGGAGGTTTGTAACTACACTCTCCTTACAGATTCATCAAGTTCTACTCAGAACAGTTGTAACCCAGGCATTAAAGGAAAGGCACGCGTAGACTGGGCTGAATAGACGACCCAGGCTATAGCACTGACTTATTAAGTTTTAGGAATATGCAAACAGTCTGATCCATTTCATTATCTTTTTTTTAATTTTTTTTTACATTTATTTATTTTTGATAGAGAGACAGAGTGCAAGTCAGGGAGGGGCACAGAGAGAAGGAGACACAGAATCTGAAGCAGGCTCCAGGCTCCGAGCTGTCAGCACAGAGCCCAATGTGGGGCTCAAACTCACAAACTGCAAGATCATGACCTGAGCCGAAGTGAGATGCTTAATCGACTGAGCCACCCAGGCACCCCCCCGCCGCCTTTTTTAAATGTGTTTACTTATTTTTGAGAGACAGAGTATGAGTAGGGTAAGGGCAAAGAGAGAGAGAGGGAGACACAGAATCCGAAGCAGGCTCCAGGCCCTGAGCTGTCAGAACAGAGCCTGACATGGGGCTGGAACACATGAGCCATGAGATCATGACCTGAGCTAATGTTGGATCGTTAACTGACTGAACCACCCAGACGCCCCCATTTCGTTGTCTTTAATAGGGTGATATTAGATTCCTTTCTCGCATGTCTCTATGTATGTGCTCTATTGATCTTGGGAGAACCATGGGAGATCTAAGCAGGGCTCCTCTTCTTGCTTAAGTGTTCAGCAGTAACATGTTTGGGAGACTTTGATTTGGTCAAAAAAAAAAAAGACCATAGTTTTGTTAGCTATTAAATTAAACAATAATACGAGATCATAGTAAAGAGGTTTGGGTTCAAGTCAGTGCCTGGAGGAGAGAAGGACAGAATGGGTTGCCTGGATTGTGATGAATAAACCAAGGCAAATAAAACTACAGAAGGAGGAAGGTGCTGGAGGGTAGGTAGCTGTTTATTTTGCAAACACTCTTTTCAACCAGGAATGTTTTATCTCATCATTAAGATAGGGATCCAACATACTGATTGTCTGTTCTTGATAAAAAAAAAAATATTCAAGTGCTGGGTTGAGGTGAAGTTCCTCGTACCTATAATTATGTAGAATTTAAGCAGTTAGACATTTATTCTTATCGTTATTAGCAGTGAGTTTTGTACTTGCATTCATTGCAATATGTACAATTATCAAAATAGGGTTTGTGAATAAAAGAACTATTTCTTTTCATATTGGATTTTTGCTACTCGATTTTTTAATACTCTGTAAGGCTGTGTTGTTGATAAGGAATAAAGGGTAAGATATTCAAATGATTGATTAAACTGAAGTTTCATTATTGCAAGAGCTTTTTACTTTTTTTTTTTTTTTCATTGTCTTTCTTGGCTCTTTTGTATTGAGGAGCACAAGTTAGTCTGTGTAATCGAAATGAGGAGCTAGGGCGCTTGGCGGCTCAGTTGGTTAAGCAACTGACTTCAGCTCAGGTCATGATCTCATGGCTTGTGGGTTTGAGCCCCGTGTCGGGCTGTATGCTGACAGTTTGGAACCTGGAGACTGCTTCAGATTCTGTGTCTCCCTCTGTCTCTGCCCCTCCCCTGCTTGTGCTCTGTCTCTCTCTGTCTCTCAGAAATAGACATTAAAATTTTTTTAAGTAATAATAAAAAAAACAATAAGTGAGGAGCACAAGTAGTTCCCTGTGTCTATTCAAGATATAATGACTACCTTATAGGTAGCTCATACATTCCAGTTAATAAAGGTCCTAGGATAATACAAGTATCATGTCTTTGGAATTATTAATTTTTAGTCTGTATTTTATTTTTTCTTGTGATGTAAGCTTAAGCACTTATAACTCTCTGGTATTTAAGGCACCCATGTTAAAGACCTTTGTTTTCCAACATCTCCAAAATGAAGTTCCTATTATCACCCACAGTTTACACTTTTCTATTAAAACACAGACATGAGGAGTGCCTGGGTGCCTCAGTCAGTTAAACATCCAACATGGTTTCAGCTCAGGTCACAACCTAGCAGTTCATGGGATAGAGCCCCTCATTGGGCTCTGTGTTGACAGTGCAGAGCCTGATTGGGATTCTCCCTCCCTCCCTCCCTCTGCCCTCCACTGCTCACAATCTCTCTCTAAAATAAGTAAGTGTTGGGGCGCCTGGGTGGCACGGTCGGTTAAGCGTCCGACTTCAGCCAGGTCACGATCTTGCGGTCTGTGAGTTCGAGCCCCGCGTCGGGCTCTGGGCTGATGGCTCGGAGCCTGGAGCCTGTTTCCGATTCTGTGTCTCCCTCTCTCTGCCCCTCCCCCGTTCATGCTCTGTCTCTCTCTGTCCCAAAAATAAATAAACGTTGAAAAAAAATTAAAAAAAAAATAAAATAAGTGTTTTAAAAAATAATAAAGTTAAAAAAAACAACAGAGATATGAAAGCCTACACATCAGTATATCTCACTCTGAAATAAGCCTTGCCATTGGGATGTAGGGCCAGGTGGAATAGGAGAAATCCTTGAACAGCTGTTTTCATTCCAATTATTACTTTCCTTTTTATTCCCAACATCATGTTGATTAAATCTAACATAACACCTCTTGGTTGAACTTGCTTTATTCTGGTCGATCCTCAGCTATTTTGAACCTGAATCTAAATTTGGACTCATTCCCACAAACTTGACATTAAAAGTGTCTGGAATGAACTCTACATGTCTCCTTTTACCATTCTTTAGTTGAGATTTTACAAATCTACCTAGATCTTATCCTTTACAAATGAGCCTTACTCTACAGGGCATGAGCCAGAGAAATAAGTAGGGACAAGACTCAGAACATCTTCATACATCTTCGTAATGGAGCACCTCATAAAAAAGTGGTCACAGGGTTTGGATGTCACAATAGACCAAACTACTACTGTGATGAATAAGGGTTGCCCGCTGTGAAAACAGTTTCAGGAGACATCTGTGTTCCTGCACCCTCAGTGTTCCTCCTGAATGTAGCATGCTTAATGCAATATCCCCTTTCCCACCCACTTTTGAGAATCGAGAGGCTTAATCTTAGAATAATTATCTAGACTTATTTTTCAACAAGTGGAATCCTGGTTCCATGAATGGAATAGAGGGATGCTTACTCATCCTTTTTTAAAGTTGTTTTTTTCCTCTCATCAAAGAATCAAGGTCTGTGTCCACTGAGTTTTCCAAGGACACTTCCAAACATGGTCCCGATCTACCACCTTTACCCCAAAACACACCTCTATTCACACTGTTTCGCAAGGCATACAAATGCGTGTTCCTTGGGCCTAGATCTCTAATGAAATGGAAGAATGTTTGAGAGGAAAGACCACAGGAGGCATATCTTTCTAATTTTCTGCAGCATTATATACATAGTAAACCCTCATCACATTATTATCCAAATGGATTTAAGAAAAAAAATCACTTTTACTTTAGGTTTCCAAATTAGATTTGCCATTGTCACCTAAACTATACTTCCTACTGGAAAACGTTACATTTTCTTTTCTTTTTCAGAAAACAATTAGTCATTAAGAATATCAAACTCCCAAGGGCAGGAAAAAATTATTTAAACCTCACCACATGTGGTTTGAA
The DNA here is from genome assembly GCF_022079265.1 of Lynx rufus. NCBI lineage: Eukaryota > Metazoa > Chordata > Mammalia > Carnivora > Felidae > Lynx > Lynx rufus. The sequence goes on along the minus strand of NW_025814830.1, from coordinate 34,843,289 downwards.
ACAGGATTTTCTAACTGGGGAGACTAATCAAGCACATTGAATGCTCTAAATGTATTTTCTATTAAACAGGGACTGCTGTAAGGCCAACTGCTTCACTCCCGTGTCTTTAGACTCATTAATTAACTAGCTGCTGTGAGAAATTCACTCTAAAGAAATAAGTTAACTCAACATAATCCAGAAATGAATCCTGTTAGGACCACAGTCGTGTATTCTCACCACATGTCCACATTGTGAAATGGCCATAGAAGTGTAAAACTAGTGTTTTGTGAAATTTAAAAAAAAAAAAAAAAAAAAAAATATATATATATATATATATATATATATGAGTAAGTATGAGTATCTTTTGTGATGCTTACTTCATCTAACATGGAGTTTACCTTTTTGATTTAATTCAATTCAGTTCTTGGTTCAATCAAATTTTCCAAGTTGTTTTCCTTACTTAAGCAGATGATTAAGTCATTTAAAACGTTGGAACCAACTAGGCAATATGAATTTCAGTGAGTGATGTGAAAGAAAAATACTGATTGTGCCTGAGATTGCCTGTATATTTCTTCTTGTGGAATATTTCAGTCCTTGCCTTGTTTCCCTACCTTATAGATCTTACAGATTCATAATTAGCATACGAAATGAACATACCTTCTCACATAGACATACACGTGAAAACCAATTCTTGTGTCAAATAGGATTAGAATAGAATATTCAGCAATAGTCTCTGCCTTACCATCTAGAACAGGAAAATAAGTCGCTATGGCCACGTGCTCGCAGACAGCACTGGGAGACATTGCCTCCGGGGTGGGTCTTCGTGCTTCTCTCTCAAGTCAATAGCACCTTTTTTTCTCTCTTTTCTCGTCTTCCATATGATTATAATCTGTACTGTTCTTGACCCTGGCACCAGTCCCTAACCCAGAGTTCTCTTACCTATAACTTTGGTAGCTGAGATTTTGGTAGCTTTTATTACAATGAGTTTAATCACACTACAGTGTGTGTGGGTGGGGTGGGGAGATGAGTATGGGTGGGTACACATGGAAGTGAGGAGATCAGAGATTTAAATGGACTCTTCTTTGTCTAGCCATTTCTGGATTCCCCCTGTAAAGGAATCGGAGACTATGTCCTAGAAGTTTTTTTAAATGTTTATTTATTTTTGACAGAGAGAGAGAGAGAGAGAGAGAGAGCGTGCGAGAGAGCATGAGCAGGGGAGGGGCAGAGAGAGAGGGAGACACAGAATCCGAAGCAGGCTCCAGGCTCTGAGCTGTCAGCACAGAGCCTGACGCGGGGCTTGAACTCAGGAGCTGTGAGATCATGACCTGAGCCGAAGTCGGACGCTCAACCGACCTAGCCACCCAGGTGCCCCTGTCCTAGAAGTTTCTATTGGCGTATTCAGATGAGACCTCATGGCAATGTAGTATCCTCGATACTATATCCAGAAACTTGCACAGCTGCCAGTTGCATAGCTGCTTTTACTAGGTTTCCACCTTAGAATTTGCATAGGATATATCCATGAGAATAAATGTTGTAGCTAGTCTTGATATCCTGTTTCCTTTCCTTGGATCACTATTTCCAATACCGGGTCTTTTTAAAATCTTACTATTCAAGATGAAGAAAAATAGAGTCATAGCAGAACATATATATGCAATACCAGATGGGATGCACTTTCCAATATGGTAACTTTCTTTTCATTCTTTGTCCTCACACTGGCATTTAAGTCTCCTAGACACAGAGGTGTGAATCACCATCACCATGTGCTATCTGCCTGAGAAAAGTGTAAGCTGCTTCTACATACATTAACTCATTTACAGGAGACTGTACAAAGCATTATGCTAGGTGTTTTTGCATGGATTATCTCATTCATATGTAGACTACAAAGCACTTCTATAAGCAAGATGTCCCTAACTGTAGGAAATCTTGTTTTCTGCCTCATCCATTCGTATTACATATGTCTGCATCACTCAGATGCCCCTCTTCTAAGATCAGGAAAACCTTCTTTGGAAGAATGGAGACTAAGGAATAGGAGTTGGAATGACAGAAGGACAGAAAGTATCTGGGACAGAGCAAAGAGTCAGAAAGCTTGAAGATAAATAGGGCCATAGAGGTGAGTGTTTTTGGCACTAGTATCTGATTTTATCTTAATGCTTTCCCAAATGTGATTTGCAAACTTGAGACTAATGCACTTATCAAAATAAAATGTCTCATTTATATGAGCAAGTCATGACAATTTATTCTTCATTATTGCTCATCTAAGAAGAGAGTATCACAGTCATATGATACATTCCACATGAATATCAGTATAACTCCTGATTTGATAGACATCTATACATACATGTGCATGCGTGTACACACACACACACACACACACCATTTTCTTATTCAGGGATTTTTTTTAAGTTTATCAAAGAAATATTTTTTTTAAGTTTATTTATTTTGAGACATAGAGAGAGCATGAGCAGGGGAGGGGGAGAGAGAGAGAGAAAGAGAGAGAGAGAGAGAGAGGGAGGGAGGATTCCAGGCAGGCTCTGCACTGTTGGTGTAGAGCCGACGTGGGGCTTGAACTCACAAACATGTGATTGTAACCTGAGCTGAAATCAAGAGCCAGACACTTAACCAACTAAGCCACCCTGGCACCCCTTTTATGGAAATATTTTGATAGTAGGTTTTCTATAATTGAAGAGTGATAATGTTCCTTTTATTTGCCCCACATTCTTCAATGGTTCCCAATTGAAAATAGTATTTGAATTTCAAAATCAGGCCTACAGATCCTTCATGATCTCCTACCTTTCATTCATCCAGCCTTTTCTCCTGATTCTACTCCTTTGTCCACATCTCATTTAAAACATTTGTATCTGGCAATGCTGAATACATTTCTATACAATTGAACATGTGAAGGTTTACTCCCTACCTCTACACTTTTTAATAATCTTCCCTGTACCTAAAATAATTTTTCCCTTCTCATCCAAGAAGAAAATTTCTACCTATCCTTCAAAATTCAATTCAGATGCTACATCTACTTTAAATCTAGTGGATACTTTCAAGAAGATCACATGCTCCCATTTTGCAATAGGTCTATTTTAACTAATTACCTAGTATATGCAGTACTTTTAACATTTGCATATCTGCCTTCCCATTAAAACCTAATCCTGCATAATGGACACTGACTTTTAATCTTTGCATCTCTAGTGTCTGATACTATCTCTGTAATATCATAAGTGATTTATAATTTATTTGTTGTCTAAACAAATGAAGAACGGTTGAAAGGATGAGTGGATAGATGGGTGGATGGATGGATGGATGGATGGGTAGATCATGGCTTTATACATACAAAACAGTGGGCTGGGGCACCTGGATGGCTCAGTAGGCTAAGCATCTGACTAGGCCTCAGGTCATGATATTATGGTTCATGAGTTCAAGCCCTGCTTCGGGCTCTGCACTGACAGTATGGAGCCTGCCTGGGATTCCCTCTCTCCCTCTCTCTTTGCCTCTCTCTCTCTTTCTCAAAATAAATAAATAAACTTTAAAACAGAACAATCAATCAAACAAACAAACAAACAAAAACAAGTGGGCTTGTTTAACAGGAGAGTTTTGTAGATAGAATATGAGACTATTGCATTCATTACCAGGAATGGATAGATCTGTGGTGTAGTTATAAATTTCTAAACTTGATCAGATTGTAAAAAAATATAGATTTCAACATTATGGGAAAGAAGAAAAGACAGGGATAAGAAGTATGTTCTCTGTCATAGCAATCTCTTACAACTAAATTTAATGCTAGACAATTCTATCGTCCTAAAAAAGAAAGCTATTGGGCACTTATATTTTAACTTAAATTATTTTAAACTATTATTGTTTTTTTTCTATATTGGAACTGACAGCATATCTCTTCACTAAAAGTATTTTTTAAACAGAATGGTAAGAAGTGTGAAATAATATGTGGCTCTTTTCTTGGAATTGGTAATCTATCTGAAAATGTAATTAATACTGAAAATTATGGTAGGGATGTTCATGTTAAATAATGATAATGTACACTGCAATCAAGATTTTTTTCTTTTCTTTTTTTCTCTCAACAACAAAATTTTGTCTCATTGCCTCCTTGGGAAAAAAAAACAGTGCAGTGTTCATTTTCCTACAATTCTTAATTAATTTGCTTTGAAAAACCTTTTTAAAAAAAAGCATTCTTGCTGTTTGCAATAATTATACACAGAAAATGCATGCGAAGGTCATTCTCCAACATCTGGAGATGGAAACAGAGATTCTTGTTAATTAGGATAACTTATATATGAAACAAAATGTACTTTGTAAGCAGGTATTTATTTGATGATAGTGTGGGAGCAGGGGAGGGGTAGAGAGGAGAAATGGGCAGGGTGTAAAAGCATGAGAGAAAAGGGGATGAAGAGGTCCTTAATCTGAATAGCTTACCAAAAAAGGCAATCTTCAATACCATGGCTATGGACAGAGTGGGGGATGCTTTTTGAAAATGCTATCCTCCCATTGACTTTCCTCCAAGAGAGATGTGCTATGTCTGTGATAATAAGGCAGGTCCAGGAGATTTTTGGTCTGTTGTGGACTGTTGTGTTGACGTACAGAGCATCAGTCATTCCTTTTGCAGAAGATTCAAGGTATAACCTGAACCCACTAGTCCTCCTTCCTCAGTCAGTGAATTTGCTTGAAGGGCCTGAGGCAAGCCCAGATTCCCAGTCACTAACAGAAGTGTTTGTCACTCCGGGGGGTGCACTCTGCCTCCAGCCCAGCAGCTGTTGTTTAGTGATAGATCAGTGAAGCAAAACATTATGCAGTGATGAAAAATAGATCTTCAGCCACCGTTCTCATTTTTACCCCTTTGTTCTACATTAGCAGCCAACCTCTGGGATTCATTTAGCTGTAATCATTTGTTACTGAGGGGCAACTGTCTTTCAGACAATGATGGTGGAGTCACCTTTGAAACAAGTGCAAATGAGGAGAAATCATTTTCCGATATACCCTCTCAGGACTGCTTTTGATAAACCGGTGCTTGCTCAGAGAGGCTGCCCAGAATGTAGATTATATTCATCAATAACAAATGAGAAATTTTGACTTGTTTGCCTTTTTTTTTTTTTTTAATTCTCTCTCCCCAGGAAGTTAATTGGTTTATCTTCTGGAATTTCTAATGAGATTTAATTCAGGAGATAAGGGATCTGGAGTAAGACACAAGTGCCTGAAATTTCAAGGGGTTCTCTGTTAGGGAAGTCCTAATATATTTTATGACATCTTATTTTATTTTGCTTTACTATATTTACTTCAGGGGGGAAATCTTGGTTAAAGCTTATGCAGTCTATTGAGAATACAAGCTTTGACTATAGTGTCTTAATTCCCTCAGGTGACTTGTTCGCAAATTTAATAGGAATATTTCCTCTTTGCTCATGCAACTCCCTAAAAAGTCCAAGATTTTGGTACCGTCTTTTAGATCTCAGTATGAGTAATTTCCAACTCAGCCTTGGAATGACGATCAATATTTTGTGATTTCTTTTACATAATTTAATCCATTAGATTTATCGGCAATGCCAATGCCAAACATCAACCCTTTAATAAAAATAAAGATTAATATTTAGGCAAGTAACCTCAAATCAACATATGTCTGAAGTACTTGTGTTGCCTGCATTGAACATTGATTTCTTTCTGCTGAAAAACAGTCTTGCACAGTGGGGAACACTTACCCAAATCATAACTCCTTTTCCACATGAGTAGGAGGAAGTGCTTTGAAACAGGCATCAGGGAGCAGGGTCTCTTTGGATCTCAATTCTGCGTCCACCTAACAATGCAAGCCTGGGTTATGAGGATCCTTTATATCTCACAAATGTGATCCATTTTTTAGTCAAAACATCTCATGGAGTTAGTTAGAGCAGATGTTATTTTGTCCTAACTTGCTTTATTGTGTTTAAACATAAATATATATGGGTATATGTTTATTTATTAAATATCATTATATTTAATAATTTAATAAATATATATTATATAACATTAATCATTAGTAAAAAAATATGTATACACATAGACAATTTTAAGTGTACAATTGGATGACCTTTAACAAATGTATACAGTGGTGTAACGACCACAGCAACCATGATATAGACATTATTTCCATCACCCCAAAACATCTCATCCTCCCCATTTGCATGGTGTCTCATTCTTTCCCCCACCCTCCTGGGCCCTGACAAAGAGTAATCTTCTTTATGTCACTATAGTGTCACCCTCTTTAGAATTTCACGTAAGTGTAATCGTGCAGTATGTAGTATTTGTGTCTGGCTTCGTCCACTTAGTATAAATACCTTTGAGATTCATCCATCTCAGTAGTTTCTTTGTTTTATTGCTAATATACTTTTACGTGGATATTCCACTATGTTTTTGTCCATTCATCACTTGATTATACTTTGAGTGGTACCCAGCTTTTAGCAATTACAAGGAAAGCTGTTATGAATATAAGTATTCATAGGTTTTTGTGTCTTTGGGGTAACTACCTAGGCAGCGGCACTGCTGGGTCATATGATAAGTAAATATTTCTAACTTTGCAATGAACAACCATACCATATTCTAAAGTTGCTGCACTGTTTTTGTTTTTATTCCTTCCAGTGATGTATGAGAGGCTCAGTTGTTCTGTGGTCTTGCCAAAACTTGATATTATAACTCTTTCATTTTAGACCTTCTAATCGATATACATTACTGCTTCACCTTACTTGTTTTTTGCATTTCACACATGACTAATGATACTTTTCCTCTGTAATGGGTATATTTGCCCTTTAATATATTATGCTTTGATGAAACATTTTTTCAAACCATTTGCCCATTTTTTAAAAAAATCAGGTGTTTTACTGTTATTGAGTTGTAAGAGTTTTTGTGTATTCTAAATACAAGTTCTTTATAGATATATGTCCTGTACTTTTTTCCTTCCTGTTTATGGTTTCAATTTTCATCTTTACTTTAGTTTTTTTTGAAGAACTACACTTTAAAATTTTAATAAAATCAATTGAAGAATGAAGATGGTAGAGAAATAAGAGGACCCTAGGCTTTCTTTGTCCCCAGAACACAGCTGTATTGAGGTCAGGTCACTTGGAACACCCAGGAAATCAATCTGCAGAGTAGCAGAAGGATCTCTATGGCTGGAGGGAGACATTGTGACAGGTGCAAGGTATGTGGAAGTGAATTGTGGGAGAGAAAAATGGTGGTGCCATGGAGGGGAGGGAACTGGTTCCATAGAGAGACAAAAGGAAGAGAAAGAGAGAGGGGTTGAGAGAGTGTAGCATCAGGTTCACACAAGAGGAAAACCTCTCTGGACCATGGAGTGGGGAGTGAGAAGTACTGAGTGTCACAGGGTTTTCTGCAAACAGCCTGTGTAGGTCACACTCTGAGGTTTGTATGTGTGTGACTTTCTCCAGAGAAGAGCTGTGTCATGTGCTCCTGGTGAGGAGGGAGCTAGACCCAGAGTGCATAGTGTGGTGTAGGGATCTCAGGGGCACAATGGGAGAGAACATTTCCCTTCCTGTGCTACTTTTGGAAGACGGTATATTGCCTCCCCAAGGACAAAAGACCCTGTAGGCACCAGCAAAAGGCCTTTCATCAGTAGGGGACAAAGGTGCACCCAGAGGGCATATAACCATGTTACTGCTTTTAGTGGTGCTACTTAGCAAAATAGATTCCGTTCATCATGCTGGTGTCAGACTATTTTTCTGGGACAAAGGACATCGGGTCCAGTGTGAAGAGGCTCTACTGTGGAGGAAGAGGGCAGGTCCACATGGTGCAGAGTTCTTTAAGGCTTCAAGTTTTGAATCCCAGCTGCACACCAAGGAAAAACACAGGAGAGCCGTGGTGCAAGCCGGGCTGCCTGTCCTTGCTATTCTGTGAGGGCTACATACACAGTGGGGGTATGAGATCCCTTGTCCAGGGAGGAGAGATTGGGGTGGCACCATTTTCCCTCAATCACTGAAATGGTGGGACTTCAGAGACCAATACCGCAGCCCCCAGTGGAGGCAGGACCTGTTACACCAAACCCTGCCCCCCTGTGCCTGGCAACTGCTTATTTACTGAGCAAGACTGACTTTGAGCCAATGCAACAGGCCTCTCCTGCAGAAGAACAGCACAGCCAACATCCCACATGCACCAAGTGTACTGAAGATCAAGTGCTTCAAAACAACACCTGCAGTTCTGGTGGAAATAGGACTAGGCTTACCTTTAGGGTTTTTTCTTTTCTTTCTTTTCTTTTTTCTTTTTTTTTTTTCTTTTGGAATCAGGCTCATAGTTTCTTGCTTATTTGTTTCATTTCCTTTTCTCTCTCTCTCTTTCTCTCTCTCTTTTGGATCAGGCTTCTTTTTTTTCCCCCTTTTTCCCCCCTTTGGAATCAACCGTATAGTTTTTTGATTATCTGTTTGTTTTTTTCATTCCCTTTTCTCCTTTTTGGGAATCAGGCTCCCCCTCACCCCAGCCCGCACCTTTCTTCGAGGCTAATTTTAACAAACAAATCAAAGCACACCGAATTAAAGGCCCAAACAGTCCCCACTGCAAGCAAGGAGGAGCTCTCTAAACTGAGCACTGGGAAAGAGCAGCCAAAATGCCAACAGCAGAGTGCACACAGCATACACCAGAAACACTTTCTGAAGAACCAGGCCATAGACAGTGTATGACCCCCCCTTTTCTTTTTAAAATTTTTTAACATTTATTTCTTTTTGACAGACAGAGAGAGACAGAGCGTGAGTGGGGGAGGGGCAGAGAGTGGGGGAGACACAGAATCCGCAGCAGGCTCCAGGCTCTGAGCTGTCAGCACAGAGTCTGATGCAGGACTCAAACTCACAAACTGTGAGATCATGACCTGAGCCAAAGTTGGATGCTTAACTGACTGAACCACCCAGGTGCCCCATGACCCCTTTTTAATATAGCATTACTTTCAGGTGCAAGAAACATAACAAGTTTTTAAAACATGCAAAAGACAAAAACTTAGCCAAAATGACAAGAGGGAGGAATTCTCCCCAAAAGAAAGGCCAAGAAGAAATCACAGCCAGAGACTTGCTCAAAACAGATATAAGAAATATAGCTGAACAAGAATTTAGAACAACAATCATTGGAGTACCAGCTGGGCTTGAGGAAAGCATAGAAGACACTAGAGAAACCCTTTCTGCAGAGATCAAAGACCTAAAGACTAGTCAGGCTGAAATAAAAAAATACTATAACTGAGATGCAAAACTGACTGGTTACAGTCACAATGAGGATTGAAGAAGGAGAGAAGAGAATAAGTGATATAGAAGATGAAATTATGGAAAATAATGAAGTCTAAAAGAAGAGGGAAAGAAAACTATTAGATCACAATGAGAGACTTAAGGAATTTTGTGATTCCATTAAAACAATATCCATATCATAGGAGTCCCAGAAGAAGAGTGGAAAAAGGGGGAAGAATGTTTATTTTAACAAATTATAGCTGAGAACTTCCCTAATCTGGGGAAGGAAGCAGACATTCAAGTGGAGGCACAGAGATCTCCCCTCAAAATCTACAAAAAGAGGTCAACCCCATGACATATCATAGTGAAACTCGCAAAATAAGATAGGATTCTGAAAGCTGATAGGAACAAAAGGTCCTTAACCTACAATGGTAGACACATAAGGTTAGCAGCAGACCTGTCCACTGAAACTTGTCAGGCCAGAAGGGAGTGGCAGGAAATATTCAGTATGCTGAATGGGAAAATTATGTAGCCAAGAATTCTTTATCCAGCAAGGTTGTCACTCAGGATAGAAGGAGAGAGAGTTTCCTAAACAGACAGAAACTAAAGGAGTCCATGATGACTAAACCAGCCCTGCAAGAAATTTTAAGGGGAACTCTTTGAATGGAGAGAAGAAGAAGAAGAAGAAGAAGAAGAAGAAGAAGAAGAAAAAGAAGAAGAAGAAGAAGACCAAAGCAACAAAGACTACAAAGGATGAGAGAACATCACCGGAAACACCAACTCTCCAGGTAACCTAATGCCACTAAATTCATATCTTTCAATAATCACTCTGAATGTAAATGGACTAAATACTCTAATAAAAAGACAGGATATCAGAATGGATAAAAAAACAAAATCCATCCACAAAATCTCCACATACAAGAGATTCATTTTAGACCTGAAGACACCGGCAGATTGAAAGTGAGGGGATGGAGAACCATCTATTATGCTAATGGATGTCAAAAAAAAAAAAAAAAGAAAGAAAGAAAACAAGCCAGAGTAGCCATACTTATATCAGACAAATTAAGTTTTAAAACAAAGACTGTAAGAAAAGATAAAGAAGGGCATTATATCATAATTAATGGGTCTATCTATCAAGAAGACCTAACAGTTACAAATATTTATGCCCCCAACTTGAAAGACCCAAATATAAGTATCAATTAATCACAAATAAAGAAAGTCATTCATAATAATACAATAATAGTAGGGGACTTTTATATCACACTTACAACAATGGACAGATCATCTAAGCAGAAAATCAACAAGGAAACAAAGGCTATGAATGACACACTGGCCTGGATGGACTTAACAGATATATTCAGAACATTTCATCCTAAAGCAGCAGAATACATATTCTTCTCAAGTGCATAAGGAACATTCTCCAGAATAGATCAGGTACTGGGTCACAAATCAGCCCTCGATAGGTACAAAATGATCAAAATCATATCATGTATATTTTCAGATTACAATGCTATAAAACTTGAAATCAACCACAAGAAAAAAATTTGGAAAGCCCTCAATACATGGAGGTTAAAGAACATCCTACTAAAGAATGAATAGGTCAGCCAAGGAATTAAAGAATAAATAAAAAAAATACATGGAATAAAAATAAAATGAAAACACAACAGTCCAAAACCTTGGGACAGCAAAGGCAGTCCCAAGAGGAAGGTATATTGTAATTCAGGTCGATCTTAAGAAGCAAGAAAGGTCCCAATTACACAAACTAACTTTACACCTAAAGAAGCTAGAAAGGAAACAGCAAATAGAGCCTAAAGCCAGCAGAAGAAGGGAAATAATAAAGATCAGAGCAAAAATAAACAATAGAGAAACAAAGTAAGAAAAAGCAGTAGAACAGATCAACGAAACTAAGAGCTAGTTCTTTAAAAGAAAAAAACAAAATTGATAACACCCTAGCCAGACTTATAAAAAAGAAAAGAGGAGAGATCACAACAAACGTCGCAGAACAATTATAAGAGAACACCATGAAAAAGTATATACCAACAAATGGGCCAATCTGGAAGATATGGACAAATTCAAAAAAAAAAACAAAACCACAAACTACCAAAACTGAAACACGAAGAAATAAAAATTTGAATAGACACAGAACCAGCAAAGAAATTGAATCAGCAATCAAAAAATCTCCCAATAAACAAGAGTCCTGGGCCAGATGGCTTTCCAGGGTTATTCTATCAGACATTTAAAGAAAAGTTAATATCTATTCAGCTCAAACTGTTCCAAAAAATAGAAATGAAAGGAAAGTTTCCAGACTCAATCTATGAAGCCAGCATTGTCTTGATTCCAAAACCAAAGACCCCACTGAAAAGGAGAATTACAGGCCAATATCCCTGATGAATCTGGATGCAAAAATTTTCAACTAGATACCAGAAATTGAATTCAACAGTACATTAAAAAAAATTATTTACCATGATCAAGTGGGATTTATTCCTGGGCTGCAGGGAAGTTCCAATATTTGCAAATCAATCAACCTGATACACCACATTAATAAAAAAAAAAAGGATAAAAACCATATGATCCTGTCAATAGATGCAGAAAAAGCCTTTGACAAAATACAACATCCATTCTTGATAAAAACCCTCAATAAAGTAGGAATAGATGGAACATATCTCAACATCATAAAGGCCATGTATGAAAGACCCACCGCTAAAGGGTCTTTTCCCCCTCAATGGGGAAAAACTGAAAGCATTTCCCGTATAGTTAAGAAAAAGACAAAGATTCCCATTCTCATCATTACTATTTAACGTAGTATTGGAAGTCTTAGCTTCAGCGTTCAGACAACAAAAAGAAATAAAGGGCATCCAAAAAGGTAGGAAGAAGTCAAACTTTCACTATTTGCCGATGACATGACTTTTAATGAAGTCTTTATTAATACTTCATGCTTTATTTTCTTATTTTAAAATGTTTTCCCTGACCCAGGGTCACTTATGTTTTTTCTCCTGTTTTCATGTTCAAGTTCTGTAGTTCTGACACTAACAGGTTTAAGATTCACTTTTAGATAATTTTCACATGGAGGAGGTAAGGGCTGAGGTTAACATTTTGGCCTATGATGTCCAAATGGGTTCAGCACCGCTGTTGGAAGTATCCTTTCCCCTTGAATTCTCTTTGCACCCCTGTTGAAAATTAGTTGTCTATAAATGTGAGTCTTTTTTTTAACTCTGTTGGCACTTCATCTCTGTGTTTACTTTAATATTAATAGCATGATGCCTATACTGCTTTAACTTTATATTATGTCAGAAGTGAGATAGTGAAAGTCTAGAAATATTAGAATAAACCTGTTAATTTCTATATAAAATATTTTTTGGGTTCTTGATTGTGATTCAGTTGAATCTATCACTGAATTTAGGAAAAATATATATCTCAAGTATTAAATCTTCTGATCATGAACCTTCTTTTTTTTTTTTTATGTTCATTTTTGAGAAGGAGAGAGACAAACAGTATGAGTGGGGGAAGGGCAGAGAGAGAAGGAGACACAGAATCTGAAGCAGGCTCCAGGCTCTGAGCTATGAGGACAGAGCCGGATGCAGGGCTCGAACCCACAAAACGTGAGATCATGACCTGAGCCGAAGTCGGACACTTAACCAACTGAGCCGCCCAGGTGTCCCAATGATCATGAACCTTCTGATTTATTTAGTTCTACTTTCATGTTTCTCAGGGATATTTTCTAGTTGTCACTGCACATGTCTTTTTTTTTTTTTGTAAAATTTCCTCTCACATTTCATAAATTTTGAAGCCACTGTAGATGGAATTATTTTCATTTTACTTTCCATTAGTTCACTAGTAGTGTAATAAAATAGAATTAACTTTTTGTATTACTTTTTCATCTTTCTTTATGTAGCCTTACTAAATTTATAAGTTCTAGTACAAGTTTTGGATTCTCTAGGATTTTCTACATAAACAAACATGTCATTTATGAATAAGACAATTTTTATCCTTGATTTCAAATATTTGTGCTCTTTATGTTTTTTTTATTTTTTCCTTATGTTTGGCAGGGTGTTTAGTACAATGTTGAAGAGAAAAGAAGGGATACCCACTAAGGTTCTTGGTTACAGGAGGAACTAATGAAATCTTCCACCATTAAAATGATGTTGGCAGTTGATTTTTCATGATTATTCTTAATCAAGTTGAAGAATTTATCTTTTATTCCTTTGGTAAATTATGTCAGGTTTTTTTTTAACATTAATTTAGATAATCATATTTTTTTAACATGAATGCGTGAATTACACTGATTTTGAATACTAATTTGTTCTTCTTAGAATAAACTCACCTGTTTATTATTTATCTTTTTTTGTATATTGCTGGATTTTGTTTGTTTGTATTTTGTTAAATAATTTTTCTTTTGTATTCTTGAGGAATATTGATCTCAAATTTTCTTGAAATTATTTTTCCTCGCATTGGTATCAGAATGATAATGTCATAAAAGGGTTGAGCAATGTATCTTCTGTATTCTGGAAGAGTTTCTGTACAGTTGATACAATTATTCCTTATATTTGTAGGAGAATTTGCTAATCATGCTATCTTGGCAACAAGTTTGATCTCTGGGAAAGTTGTGGGTAGAAATTTAACTTATTTAACAGGTATAGGACTATTTAGGTTATTTCTTCTTTAAGCAAGTTTGGTAGTTTGTGTCTTTCAAGAAATTTTCCATTTCTTCTAAATAGTTGATTGTATTAACATGCATTTATTCATAGTATTCCCGTGCCAGGCTTTTAATGTCTGTGGGATCTGTCGTCATGTTTTTGTTTTTATTTCACATGCTGGTAATTTGTGTCTTCCTTCTTTTATTCTTTTGAATTATGCTTTAAAATACAGTCTATCCTGGTGAATGTTCTATGCACAATTGAGAACAATGTGTATGTTTCTTTTCTGAGGTGCTATGTTTTGAAAATGTCAGTTAGTTAGGTCAATTTGACCAATGCAGTTGGTCAGTGGTCTTTGAGATACTGATTTTCTGTTTATTTCCTTTACCAGCTGTTGCCAGAAGAGCACTGAGATCTCCACTTAAAGTAATGGATTTTTCTGCATCTCTTTTCAGCTCCCTCATACTCTGCTTCCTGCCTCTGATGCTCTACTATTAGATGCATACATATTTAGGTTTGTCCTGTTCTCTTGATGAATAAAATCTTTATTTTATCAGTATGAAATATCATTATTTACACTTGATACTATTTCTTGTTCTGAAAAGTATTCTGTCTGATATTAACATAGATACTCCAGCTTGCTCTTATTCATTTCTGTATGGTACAGCTTGTTCATCCTTTTATTTTAACCTATTTGTGTTTAAAGTAGCTTAAAGGAGGTGTTTTTGCAGATATTATATGATATCAAATATCAGATCAAATCAGATATCAAATCTGATCATCTCTGTCTTCATGTGACAGTTTATGTTTCATATTCTTACCAGTGTATTTTTATATCTGTCATTTTGCTTTTTTTCTATCCGTTCTCTCTCTTCTTTCATGTATCCTCTTTCTTCTGTGTGTCTCCTTTCTCCATGGTTTCCAAAAGAAGGAAAGAAATCATCAGGTGACTCCTTCCCTTCCTTTTGTGGGTTAATAGAATATTGTTTATTCTATTTTATCTCTGCTATTGAGTTTTTAGGTATAAAAACTATTTTGTTTTGTTTTTAACTGTTTCTCTAGAGTTCACAACATACCTCTTAATTTCCTGCCATTTTCCTTTACAAAAGATTGTACCACTTGTTATACAGAATAAAAACCCGACAGAGCATGCTCCGCTGTTAACTCACAAGCTTGCAAAGATTAGTACTCAGCCAAATCCTCCATTCTCATGGCTTTCATGAACTCTCGTTCTGGACAGTGGTCTC
Organism: Lynx rufus; assembly: GCF_022079265.1. Taxonomy (NCBI): domain Eukaryota; kingdom Metazoa; phylum Chordata; class Mammalia; order Carnivora; family Felidae; genus Lynx; species Lynx rufus. Next base: position 34,828,241 of record NW_025814830.1, on the reverse strand, counting down.
CTTTTCCATGCTTTGCCTTTCCATGCTTCTGCCTCCTCCACTCGATGAAACCTCTGGACTTTGTATAGGTTTATACTCTCTGAGCTGTGGCCTATAAATTCTCTCCCAGGTTAGGGCTTGCCTCTTTGTTTTCCTTCCCTGAGGGTTATTCTTTATGCTCCATATTATTTAATATCTAAAAAAAACTTGTTTCATATGTCATATTAACCATGTTTCAACCTTCCATAAATCTCATGCTTTAACATCTGCCCCACATGCGTAGATTGCATATGCCTTTTTATGAACAACCATAATGATTTGCCTTGTTCACCTTGCCTTGACTTCCTGCCTACCTTGTTACCTCCTGCCCCTCTTGAGAGAAGTCCTCTTCCTAGGGATTCATTTTTCAGATAGAAACCACCCAATCCAGAGGTCACATTCCAGACACCTCCATCTTTCTCTCTGGACCAATACCCACCTGTCCTGATTACCCAGAGCCACTTACCAGACAACCAGGACATATTTCAGGCCCTAGAGCACAGAGAAGTTATCTAAATCAGCCAATTCTAAGTCTTCTTACCCCCACTTCACCTGTTTCTTTCTGAAGAAACCACAATAAAGGCTCTGACTTATAGCTCCTCCTCTCTAGCTGCCACCTGACTGACTCTGGTGCATCCCCGTCTCCCCCAAACAACACAGACCATGTGGCATGACCCCTCTTCTTGGGAACTTTGAGTAACAAACTATCTTTCCAGTGATGCTTAAATATTGTTCTGTTGGTCTTGCTATACCTTAAAATTTCCATTTACTAATTATATTTCAAAACATATTTTTCAAGTTTTCTGGTTTTTAAGATGTGTGTGTTGGGGGGCAAATCCAGTTACACCATCATGGCTGGATTTGCCACCATTTTGGAGTTAAAGAAAATGCTCTTCAGAGAATTTGTCACCTTCTGAAACCACACAATGAATTCAGAGAACTCAATATATTTGTTCAGTGTTCTTATTAAAAACATTTATCTGCCATAGGTTAGGTTGTGTTATCATATTAGTCTCCTGAAGGCACTGTAACAAATTACTACAAACTTGTGGCTTAAAATAATACACACTTATTCTCTTCTAGTTCTGGAGGACAGGAGCCTGTGATTAGTATCACTGGGCCAAAGTCAAGGTGTGGGCAGAGATACAGTCCCAGTGGAGGCTCCAGAAGACAATACCTTCTTGTCTCCCCCAGGTTTGGTGGTTGATGACATTCCTCGGCTTGTGGTTGAATCATCCCAATAGTCAAGTTTCGCTTTTTCACTTGTCTCTACTCTGTCTGCTCATAGCCTTCACCTTTGTGTGTATATTCACAAGGTGAATCTGTCTTGTGTGTATATTTACAAGGTCCCTCTGCCTCTGTCTTACAAAGACACTTCTGATTGCACTTAGAGCTCACCCTGCTAATTCAGGATAATATATTAACTTCTTTAATACATCTAAAAAAGACCTTGTTTCATCAAACATTCACAGGTTTCAGGTATTATGGCATGAGATTCTAGAGGAATCATTTTTTAGCCTAGCACAACTGCTTTGCTTTTATGTTTTGTTTACTTCTGGCAATGTTTCGTCTTGCCCACATTCATCATTAGATACAGAATAAAGCTTATTGTCCCCCTGAAGAGGTATACTGTTCAGTCGATCAATCTCTGGAGGTTTGAAAAGAACAAAGTAACAGCTGAAAATGTTAACAGTTCCTCAACAGATTAGAATAAAACAAAATTCAAATGTCTTCATCATGCAGTTCTTAGTGTTCTAAGTTTCAAGCTTTCTGCTTTTGGTCTGTGACTGTGTTGGGGGGGGAGTAGAGTACAAAGTAAGTTGTTCAGTTTAATAACAATGATAATAAAAATTAGAGTTCCTTCTCAAATGTGGGAGACTACATGAAGGATAAGATCCTTGAGTAACAAGACTATATGCAACAATCTGTGATAATTTCATAAGTTTTGAGTAAAATGAGAGCATAACACAAAGTAAGCACTTAATAAATATATACTTGAAGGAATGCATGAATGAATGAATGTGTAATTGCTTCCTATAAAGAATATGTCCTATATATCTATCATTCACAGGCACATGTGGGTAATTACATAATAAATATTTTCCTGGGCTCTGCTCTGAGCATAGAGCCTATTTAAAATTATCTATTTTTCTCCCTCTGCCCCTCTTCCCCATCTGTGTACACAATTTCTCTCCCTTAAAAATCCCAGGGTCCAGGTACCGAGTTCCTCATCAGGTCCATGCTAATTGTGGATCCTGCTAAAGATTTCATCTCTCTCTCTCTCTCTTTCTCTCTCTCTCACCTCTCCTTCTCTCTCTCCCTCTCCCTTTCCCTCTGCCCTCTCCCCTACTCCTACTTTCTCTTTTTCTAAATAAAATTAAAACTTACTAAATGAATGAATTAAATAAATAAATAAATAAATAAATAAATAAAATATTTCTTTAATGCTCTGATTCTAGAATGTGGTTGTAGAGTTTTCATAGTAAACACATGATTTATTTGCAAAGTTTTCAAGGTATTTGCAAATAGATTTGTGATTTACTTTTTTTTTAAAAAGTGAACATTCTTGAGAATGCAAATGCTTTCCAATTAGCATTCACTTTTCTTTCTGCAAAATTATAGCTGTATACAAAAGTGTATAGCATTGAGAAATTTAATCATTCTCACCAAATTGCTTGTATAGGCGTATAACTAATTGTGCATTTTGACATTCACAGTTTCTAGGAAACAGAAAAGATGAACCCAAATATGATGTAACTAGTCAATTCATGCTCACAATTACAGTGTGCTGGCAGCATCTCCCTTGACTTAGTAGTTTGGAGATAAGACTTTGTGGTGGGGTCTAAGACCTGACCACTGGCCCCACAGAGCCACTTGTTGGACTTATGACCCTATCGCATGGCTTAACTTTTTCTTTTTTTTTTTTTTAAATCAATCTAGATCATGCTGAAAATCCAAGTCTTAATATCTCAGAGGATTGTTTCTGAAACAAGTGGAGAATAATGCATTATCGGTTTTTCAAGAACTAACCATTGGTATTTCTATATGCTGGGAATATTGTACAGTGCTTGAAAAAATAGTATTAACGTTAAATATATGTTAAATAGGGATATTCTTAAGTGATTATACAAATATGAGTTGTGATTCTCACCTATTCTAAAGCAGGTTGGAAAAAAAATCATCTTTCTGACTTTCTTCCACCTTCGGCAAATATGGCAGCAAGGCTTCAAAACCAGAACCAAACAATGGATTCCTTAGTGTGGAAAGCCATTCAGTGATAAGCAGAGAGGAGCGCAAAATGCCTAGGTCTTTGATGAGGAAACAGGAGTGAGAACATAGGTGAAACAGATACACATATTAATTGAAAAATGTAGTAGCTTATGCTATAAATGGCATTTGGATGCAAAAGCCAGAAATCAGATGAAAGCTAGCTAAGACAGAGGAGATTAAAATAATTAAGGATGGACATTGAAAACTGATAAAGAATTTAGAGGTTGGCTATGGCTAATCTGTAAGGGCTGGTAGGTGTGCTGTTCCTGCAGTTCTGTGGGGCTGGACTGAAAACATGGCAGCAAAATGGCTGATAGTATAGATTAACAACAACCATGAAAATCTATTGAGCCAAATTAGTCTTTGAAAGATTAGAGTGATTAGGGTTTTAGAGAGAATTGAAGTATGGTATTCCTTTCAAAGCTCAAGAAGCCACAGGATAAAATGCTTGACAGAGTGATATTGTAATAGAAAATAGTACTTTTCTTAAGAGAAATTTCTCCCCTCCCCCCCAATACAATCTCCTTTACAACTTGAAATAGATAACCCCTTGTAGAGACATTTTGAGTGGCAGGTTTTGTGGTGCTATTGTAGATGTAGGGGGAAAAAAAGAAGAAAAAAAACTGTCAATTCATGTAAAGTTTGGTTAGCACATAATGGCCTTGCAGGTGAGCAAAGAGTGAGAGATCAATAAGATACCCTGTCATTGCAAAAACTCCGATAGAGGGTAAATTTATTTTCTCCACCACATGGATTTCAGGTTCATTTCTCTGTATGATGTATTAAAAAAAATCCTGGTGCAGTAACTTGCATTGTATGTACACCCAGAAGGGAAGAAACTTACCAAGAAAATGAATAGTTTCCAAATTTAACAAATGACTGGTTGTGAATGGGCTGTATTTCTAAAGATGAAAATGTCAGAAATTTTAATACTCAATTACTGAAATAGCAGAGCATATTTCATAATTAAAAAAAAACAACAACCTCATTCCCAGGAAGCATCAAAAACTCATAGAAATGTATATGTGGATATGTATTTATGTGCATATATGTATTTGGGTGCATGTATGTATGGGTAAACATTTTATTTAGTTTTCTGTGGTTAGATGACCTCAGCTATGGGGAAGCTTGTTTATTTTTGCTTATAGATTATTAAGTGAGGAAGAAAAATATTATCACTGTGTTCATTAATATACTTAGGAGAGGAGTTATTATAACACCCAAACACTTTTATTAGGGTTATTTATATTTTAATTCACTCCAGGGAAAGCCATCAGTGTTTTGAAAGTCACTTGAAGAACTACAAAATGACCAAGATACAATAATAAATTTGTGGGCTTATTATCTTAGTGGAGTGCTCATGTATGTATGCAAAGCCTTTTGTGTGAAACAAACACAGGCTAGGATTTCATAGTTCATCCAGAATCGGGTCACTTATAGAATGAGCAAAACGAAATGGTTTCCAATGCAAATATGGAACTGAGTCTTCAGAAATTGGAAGGATTTTTTTCTGATGTGATTTCTGATGTGATTAATACCACTTATGTAGTGTTTAACCTTAAATAATCATGAAGAAGAAATTAGGTAAATCCAGACTGTGAGACATTCAACAGGAAAACTGGTGCCAGATATTTAAAATTCTCAATGCCATGACAGAAACAAACAAATGATGGAGATGGGGTGACTTCACTTAAAGACAGATAAATAGAATAAGTGATCCTTGATTGGATCCTGAATTGGGGAAAAACATTTTTGGACAATTAAAGAAATTTGCATATAAATTTAATATTGAATAATAATATTAAATCTGTGTGAATTTTGTCTGGTATAAGGTTTATTTTGATTCTCTAAAGATGGGAGTTTCAGATAACAATTTGTATATGGGTAGTTTATTTTATTTTTTATTTTTTATAATTTTTTGATGTTTAGTTTTGAGAGAGAGAGAGAGATAGAGAGAGAGAGCATGAGTGGAGAAGGGGCAAAGAGAGAGGGAGACACACAGTTCGAAACAGGCTGCAGGTTCTGAGCTGTCAGCACACGCAGAGCTGGATGTGGGGCTTGAACCCACATGCTGTGAGATCACCACCTGAGCTAAGTTGGATGCTTAACCAACTAAGCCACTCAGGTGCCCCTGGGCAGTTTATTTTAAAGGTGACCCCAGGAAGAGAAATGGAATGGACACAGTGAAAGAGGGAAGTCGTGTCCTCATATGTATGGTGCAGCATTAATGTAGCTGTTCACACATTGGGGTAATTATTCCTCCAAGAATTCTCTGATGAGCAGCTGTGTAGAATGCACTCCAGAAACATAACTGAAAGACAAAGGGCTGGGATAGTTGTCCACTGCTTCAAGACTTCATTGGTTGAGAGAAGCTTACTATGGGTGTTTTGTCACATGCATTTCCAAGTACATAGGCTAAGGTACATTCTGAAGGAGGAAAGCATCAAGATATGTGGCCAGGTGAATAAAACAGTAAACTCTCAGTGTTATCACGAACTATCTACCATAGTAGTGACTAATATTAAAACTGGATTGACAGGTGTAATGATATTATTGTGGTAATATAAGATAATGCCCTTGTTTTTATGAAACAAATATTGAATTATTTAAGGGTGAAGTGTCAAAATGCCTGTCACTCAATATCAAGTGGATCTTCAGGGTATGTGCACATGTGACTGTATGCGAGTTTGTGTGTGTGGGGAGGGTGAGAGCAAAGACCGTTAAAGCCAATGTAATAAAGTCCTTTGTACCATTCTATCATTTTTAATGTAGGCTTAGAATTTTTCAAAATTAAAAGTTGGAGGAGAAAAGAAAAGATGGGATTTTAACAGATGAATTTAGAATAGGAAAGAGGTTTCCTTGTTTGAGAAAACCTAAGAGTAAAAGGTGGGAACTCTCAAGGTAGAAAAACACATAAGTGGGTGTATAGAGTGTTTGGAATTAGCAGTTTAGAGTTATAAGAGAATTTCAAATTTATTTTATAATCGATATTAAATACTTGGAGTTATAAAGGACAGATGAAATGTATGTATATGATATAGGATGCCTTCTCTCTCTCTTCCTCTCCTTCTCTCTCTGTATGAGTGTTGGTGAAGGTCAGAGGTTCATTTATAGTACTAAAACAAAGTGGAGGCTACTGGAATATTAAAGAAGTGAAGAACTAAAGCCCTGAGCCTGGATAGTATTAGTAGTTTTTTAAAAAAACGAGATGAATGCTAATGAAAAGATATCATACATAGAGAATTGATATCTTCTAATTAGACTCCACGATGGTAAAGGTGAAGCATCTATGTGAATACTTAGCAATACTTTAATCTTTGTGTCCTCTGTTGCCGCTGTGTAACTGGTGATCAAAATTTATAAATAAAGAATTAAGGTATACCTTAGATAACAAGGAAGAGCTTTATGGCTTCAAAAGAAATATAAAAAATAAGGAAAGAGGACTTTTGGGGAGAGGAGGAAGTCAATGAAGTGTTGAATTTTATATCATTTTTCAGGGGATGTCCATTCCTTTGAATTTATTTTAGGATTAGTGTTTTTATAAAACCTTTTGAAAGGAGAACTTTGTATAAGAATAGGAAGGTGCTATTTAAGCAGTATTTTAAATGGGCCAAGAGCTTTGGTGGTAACCCATTCAGGAACCTAAATTTGATGGCTGGGCTAATGACATAGCAGACTCCAAAGGTGTAAGATGCAAACACTTATTAATACTCACACAGCAGACGTTACTGGATTGAAGAGGTTATTTCCACACATGGAGACTGAGGCAAAAAGGGAATCAAGCCAGATGCACAAGCAAAAGCATTCCTGTGGCTAAGGAGAAGGGAGGACAAGATGGGCAAGGTTGCAGTTTGATTAGTTGATGTGAATCTCAGTTGTGTAGACAGGTTTGTGATGGTTACTACATGTCGCACGTGCATGTATCACAGGATCCCATCAGCGTTTCTCCAGTTAACACACTACAGGGTTAAGGAGCACAGGAGATCAGGAAGAGCTTGGGAGAGAGGCAATTGGAAAGGCTTTTGTGAGGCTTAAGGCTCTTGCGTCTGTGTTAACCCAAATAAAACGGAGTTCATTTAAAACTGAAATGGACTGTCTCGGGCATCATGGATAGATGGCTCCTCTCATTACAAACAGGACTGAGCTTTTCCTTATCATGGTAGCAAACTGTCAGTAGTGCAAGAGTAGAAAAGCAAAGGAGATTAGCATGATCACACAAGGATCCAACAGGAAAGAGAGAGCATTTGGCACTGTGGAAGAGCCAAAGAGAACAATTTCTTCACCACACCCCCCGTCATGTATAAGAGACAGACTCTGGAAGATTTTATGCCATCAATCCCATTCTTTACTTTAGAAGGTTTCATCTTCCCCCATGGAGTAGTGGTTAAGTGAGTGGAATTTGGAGTCACTAGGTTTTTGTTTGAATTTTAGATCATCCACTTATGACTGTTCCAGTGGTAAGTCATACATGCTATAAACCTCTGTTTACCAATCTGTACAATGGGAATAATAACAGTACCACAGTAGAGGTCAAACGTGATTTTACTTAAAAAAAAAACAAAAAAAAAAAAAAACAAGCTGTGAAGCAGGCACCATTGTTAAAGATATTTTCTTTTTTTTTTTTCAACGTTTATTTATTTTTTGGGACAGAGAGAGACAGAGCACGAACGGGGGAGGGGCAGAGAGAGAGGGACACACAGAATCCGAAACAGGCTCCAGGCTCTGGGCTGACGGACCGCGAGATCGTGACCTGGCTGAAGTCGGACGCCTAACCGACTTGCGCCACCCAGGCGCCCCAAAGATATTTTCCATGTAAGTGGCGCCTGGGTGGTTCAGTCGGTTAAGCGTCCGACTTCAGCTCAGGTCATGATCTCACGGGTTGTGAGTTCCAGCCCCGCGTCAGGCTCTGTGCTGACAGCCCAGAGCCAGGAGCCTCTTCAGATTCTGTGTCTTTCTCTCTCTCTCTGCCCCTCATCCGCTCTCTCTCTGTCTCTCAAAAATAAATAAACATTAAAAAAAAAAGAAGATATTTTCCATGTAAGATGCTCAGATAGGAAGAGTTAAGTCACTTCTCCAAAGTTACAAACTTGTAGTTAGCAGAACTGGGATGTGAAACTAGGTTTGCCTTATTTCAAGTGTCACTTTTTAAATTAATATATGATACAATGTCCTCTTTTACATAATGCCAATCAGTGGGGGATTGCTTAGGAAAAAGAACAAAAAAATAAGGAAGAGTCAAGGATATCAAGGTAGACAGTACCCATTCAAAGACTACTCTGGGAATACAGTGCCTTGGACAATGAGAGGGAAACATAATAGTCCCATTTCAAGGCAATTTCTATGCAGAAGCAGCTGAACTGGGTTTTCTCAGCCAGATCTCATGAGAATAGAAACACGTAACCCGTCCTTCTCTGCCCCTAATTTCTTATCCACCAAACTCTTTTCTGATCGTAATATGGCTTCTTAAATTAAGGTTGCCAATGCAGAGCGGTTTTGAATTATCTAGGTAATTATATGTCACAGGATATAAAAAACCATCGGTATTCAGTTCCATATATTCATCTGAGAGTTCTTGTAAGAGGGAAACACAGTCTGTCCATTCTGACACACTGCTAGAATAATGTTTCTGAGCCAGAAAGGCTTCGCGTCAGGCTCTGAAGGCAGCAAAACCCACAAGTTCACTGTGGTTGGGGAGGCTTCTAGTCAGCCACACGCCGACCAAACACACTTCTCCTCATTTACTTTTTTTTTCTTTTTCTTTTTCTTTTTTTTAAATTTTACTTTAATCCAAGTTAGTTAACATATAGTGTAATAATGGTTTCAGGAGTAGACTTTAGTGATTCATCACTTACATGTAACACCCGATGCTCATCCCAACAAGGGCCTCATTTACTTTTAACAAAAGTCATCCCATTCTGCAGATGAATAAATTACGGCAAAAATGGATAAAGGAACTTGCTTAGTATCACAGGGCTGTTCCGTGGGAAGAATTGTGTTTTGGCCACTCCTCTTTGGACCCCAAAGTCCATCTTCTTATTACTGCATCACAAGAGTACTTAGAGGAAAATACAAGTTCTCAAGGTAACTTTGGAGAGAACACTTTCCACTTTCTCTTTTTCATAGCACCAATAATAGCAGATGGAAAGGGCTTGAGATATGGTATAATTATTCTGTCATAATTAGAGAAGATTCATATGAAATGTAAATTCTAGCTGTTATGTTGTCTCTTTGGGTTACCAACTCTCTAACTTGGGCACTGGAGGGGACCAAGGCCGTTCACGTGATGATGCTGTGTCCACATTGATGCTAACTAATCCAATTACACATGCAGCCACTGACTGGCTATGATCGTAGTGAAATGTCAGGACTTAGAGCTTTCATGCTAATTACGCTCACCTTCTCACTTGCTTCCCTTCTCAGTCTCTTTCCTCTTGATGTATTCATTTCTCTTGAGGCTGTCTCCCTCTGCCACCTCCATCAACACAGTTGCCTCTTAGAACAATGATTCCGTTAGGTTCTCCACTTTTGGATTCTTCTGACTAGACTGACATACTCTGGGTACAAATGTAAAGGAGAAATGTACAAAATAACTTTATTTACCTTCCTTCCTTCGTTTCTCTTCCTTTCTTCCTCCCTCTCTTCATTTTTTCCTTCTTCTTTCTCTCTCTTTTCCCCCCTTCTTTCCTATTGTCCCTATGTTTACAACCCCCAACATAGGAATATCTAATCCCCTAAGGTAAATATTAGTTTGTTGGATTGGGGCTATAGTTTCTACCTGGCACTGTGTGTATTGTTTCTAATTAAGGATTACTGTGTATGCTTATTCTTTTGTTTTATGATCATGCCCACCTGCCCCAGTTTAGTGCATCTGACTGCATTCTCCGTGGTCCTAATGCCCCCATGAAGAAGGCCTAAAGCTCAGGTGGTAACAAAATAATTGGATTGAGGACAAAAGGCTGGTTAAAGTGGGAGACTTTGGATACCCTAATGGGTCTCATCAGTATCACCTGGAGAGCTTGGGCAAGCCAAATTGCTGTGCTCTGCCCCCCTAGAAATCCTGGTTCTGGTATGGGATGAGAATTTCCATAGAATTTCCACACCCAACAAATTCCCACAGGGTGTTGATTTACCAATATAGGCAGAAGGATACCAGTTCTGAGGAAGTAATTGCATTCTAGGAGGTGAGTCCAGGGCCTTAAGATTCAGGATCAGTCCCCACAGCCGATAAAGATTATAGGCCGGAACTAGAGGCGAATGCAAGAGTTCAAAGGTCTGGTAGTGGAGTGCGGAGTGGGCTAGGTGGCTAGAGAAGTAAATCTTCAGGACTTGTGTTATTAGTGCTAATTCTCACTTTTAGCTGATTAATTAGAAATGATCTACAGTATTCAAAAAGTGTAGTTAAGTCAGTTAGCAAATATGCAATATAACCAGGCAGAAGAAATTAAAATCAACTCAGAGAAAATCAATGATAGAAACAACAGCAGAAGCCTGGAGCAGGTGAATCAACTAGCTCTTATTGATGCTGAACATGCGTGCCTGGGAGGTTCACCGGCAGCCGCCAGCCCAGCAGGAGCAAGGACCGCTCTCCTGGTTTGCTGTTACTGATGGATACACTGAAGACACACGTGGCGTCGCCTCCCTGTGGCGTCTGGAGCCGTGGCAGTCCCTGGAACGTGAGTATGCATGAGTATTCGTGAGCAAGCGGGAGCTCACACTGAGTGTGTTAGCCTCACTTTTATAACTCCTGCAGAAAAGCCGTCACAGACTGTTCTGTTCTGTGACAGAAACTATTATCTCCGTATCTCTTTCTCAGTGCCTGTGGCAGTGAGGGTTCTCTGGGCCACGTCTTTTTCTTAAGTTTCTTGGAGGTTCTGGAAAATGAGAGAAAAAAGGCCTGACTGCCCCTTGCAGAGTAGTTTCAAGAAGGATTGTCTTCCAATTTATTTCCTTGGGTCTCACTTTCCAGAAAGATTGTCAAACCTGTTGGTGCCCATTTTCAGTAGCTTATTCAGTGTGAGGAGTCACAGGGTGTCCTCAATTCTGAGGAAATTGGTGATATGACTCAGAATGATATCACAGAGTGTGGAGGGGCAGTGATCTTGGAAGTAATGTAAAATTCACAATTTTCAAAGTTTATAGAAATCATTTCTCGTGTGTCCTCAAAACCAAAATTTTCCTTTCCCCTGATAAACAATGGAAATAGGAGAAAGGCCTGCAGAAGAATTCTCTCTGGTAGCAGGGATGAAAACAAAACCTACCTAAGTCAACACCCCACTTTGGAATCTTAGATTTTCCTGGCTGAGGAACAAGTATTTTAAGAACACTGTACCTGCATGGCTTCTTGGGACTTTCAGTGTTTATGATCTAATGTACTGGACTTCTCTGTGCTCAGAATGACGTTTCCCTCCTTAGTGTTAATCTCTACATATACCAAATGACAACCTCTCAGGTGCAAAGGGAAATAAATTGGCATATTTGATTTTGAAATGATGTCTTTTTATAGGAACGATAAGGTGTAAAATTTCAGGCTGTGAAAGAATATCCTTTGTTCTATGTTTTTGCATGGTACGTGCGACCTAAATGGAACTGTCTAGTCTTCCTGCAGGCATTTCACATATACAGGTGACTATTAGAGTAACTGCTTATTTCTCTCTAACTTTACCTTGTAAAATTGGAAAATAAAGTCACCAATCCAGGCATATGTTGAGGAACCATTAGTATTCCTAAATCTGAGATCTTAAGAAAAAAGTAAATTGCAACATGATGGTAAAATATTTAAGATGTTTTAAACTGAGAACCAATTGTTAATTTGAGTGTTGAGTTAGCATGATTTATTGTTTAAATTCATGTATTCTGAGAGAGCAGGAAAGGGAGGGCACGAGTGGAGGAGGGGCACAGAGGGAGGGAGAGACAGAGAATCCCAAGCAGACTCCCTGCTGTCAGCACAGAGCCCCATGCAGGGCTCGAACCCATGAATTGTGAGATCGTGACTTGAGCTGAAATCAAGAGTCGACGCTTAAACGACTGAGCCACCCGGGCACCCCCTTGACTTAGCATGATTTTTTTTTAAGTTTGTTTATTTTGAGAGAGAGAGACAGAGAGCACGAGTGAAGTAGGGGCAAAGAGAGAGGGAGAGAGAGAATCCCAAGCAGGCTCCACACTGTCAGCACAGAGCCCTAAGCAGGGCTCTGTATTGTGAACTGTGAGATCATGACCTGAACCAAAATCAAGAGTTGGATGCTTAAAAGACTGAGCCACCCAGGCACCCCTTGAGTTGGCATGATTATTAAAAACAACTAATTGTTGAATTCTGAGCTAAAGAATGTCATTACATAAATTACTAACAACACTAAAACTAAGCAAAAAAAAATGTACAACTTATGTAATAGCTTTAGGATTTATGTTTTATCTCTTTCTTCTGAAGAAGCTGCATCAAGAACCTGCCATAAAATCTCAACAGACTTCTGTCTTCTTTGTGACCATGAGTTTGCTTTGCAGACAGTGTCTGAACACTTGGGATGGATTTCAGTGAGTTTTCTGAGAGCGTTTTGCTCCTACCTAGTAAGAACTGTGATGTAACATTTGCATATATTCCAGCTAAGGCTTACATTGCTTTGGTGTGCACATGTAACATTAATGGGCTTCTGAGGAAAGAACACATTCTGTCGTCCTCACAAAGATTTCGGGGCCTCGTGAATGTTTTTGTCAACTGCTGGAACGTTAGGTGTCTCAGCAATTGTATGGCTCAGCAAGAGTTGAATGTGAAGTTCTGTGAAAAAGAAATGTGATAAATATTCTTTTAATGGTTTCTACTCTTCATAGACTGGATTAGAATGGTGGCCAGGGGCACCCGAGTGACTCAGTCGGTTAAACATCCAGCTTCGGCTCAGGTCATGATCTTGTGGCTCTTGGGTATGAGTCTCTCGACTGTCAGCTCTGTGCTGACAGTTCAGAGCCTGGAGCCTGCTTCCCATTCTGTGTCTCCCTTGCTCTCTGCCCACTCCTTCTTTCAAAAATAAATGAAAACACTTGAAAATTAAAAAAAAAAAAAAGTGTTGGCCATGTGCAGTGCCTCTTAATGCTGAGAACATGAATTGATCACCTAATAATATCAAGCACAGTATTCTGAAAACTCTAGAAAACAGCAGAACAAGAGACATTTGGGTTTTACAATTAGCGGAGGAAAAGAAAGAAAGAACCATTGGTTAAGAATCTAATATGCAACATATACTTTCTGTAGATTCTTTCCATGTCTCAGGTCACACATTGATGTTGGCTTCACCAGAATTTAGGGGCCTGTTCCCAAGTTCAAACTTGATGAATGAGGAATTATTGAGGCTCTGAAGGGAATGTTATAGTCACACATCCAGCATAACTCGAGCTGGTAATTATTACTGCTTTTAAACAGTTTTCTCTTCTTATTGAGGTACTGTAATGATCTCTGTGAATTGGTTGATTAATCGGTACATGGCAAGGTAGACAAGATGTATGTCATAGGGTGTGTTTTGTCCCTCTCCTTTGTGAACAATAATAGGAAGATTACTTCTATCACCAGTGCTCTGATACCAACTAGGGGCCCCACAATTTATTCCATTTCTGACACTAACTAACCATAGTTAGCAATAACCCTGCAGGTCAGGGCCACCACCTCACAAGACTCTGTGCCCACTTCACACACCAGCATCAAGTCTTGGATGACTGCAAGCCACCTACACTCTTGCCTAGCTAGGCTACAAATTCAGGGATTCCTGCAGTGTTTCTTCGGGTGTGATAATTTGTTGGAATAACTCCTAGAATTCAGGAAACTGCTGCAGAGTTGATCCTTGAGCAACATGGGAGTTAGAGGTGCCGACCCCCTGTGCAGTCACAAACCCGTATGTAACTTTTGATACTGCGAAAACTTAACTATGAAGAGCCCGTTGACCAGAAGCCTCACCAATAACCTAAGCAGTTGAATAACAGGTGTTTTGAATGTTGTACATTCTTAGAATAAAGCAAGCTAGAAAAAAATGTTAAGAGAAAATCATAAGAGAATATACATTTATAGTACTATACTGTATTTATGGAAAAATTGTATGAGTGGACTCATGCAGTTCAAACCCATGTTTTTATAGGACCAACTGTACTTAGAATTTTCCATTTTATTATAATAAATTCAAATGAATAGAGGAAGAGACACACAGTGGCAAGGCCTGGAAGGGCCTGAGAGCAGGGCTTTCTTTCCTTGTGGAGTAGGGGTGTGCCCATGTCCCCATGCCTGTACATCAGTGTGGTCACCAAACAGGAAGCTTCTGAGCCACATTGCTCAGTTTTTATCAAGGTTTCATTGCATAGCAATAGTTGATTAAATCATTGGGTGCGTGATTGAACTCAGTCTCCAATACCTTATTCTGAATGCTGTAACTCTCAAATCACTTGCTGGGTTTTTCTTTCTGCCAGCCTTCATTGTGATGCTATCTCTGGGCCCTGGAAGGATCGCCTCATTAGCATAACAAAAACCTACCATCACTCTGAAAGTTCCAAAGGTTTGTGAAGCTCTGTGCCAGGAACAGGGGGGGACAAAGACTATATATATATATATATATATATATATATATATATATATATCTCCATTTCTAGATCTACACACACTTTTATTATACTACAGAGGATAATGAAATATTGTAGTGCTAATTCTTTCTTATTCAGAGAAATGTTTTTTTTTAATGAAGTTTGGATATGTCTGTTCATGTTTTTGTGATATCAAAAAGGAAAAATCTATCTGTCTATGGATTCCCTCAGCAAAAGAAGTCTTTCCTTCTTGGGAATCTGTGAACTTAAATGGACATAACTATGGTGAAGTTTCTTCTGGCAGTTTCAGATATTTTTATAAACGAGGAGACAAGCTTAAGATGGTTAAGTGGCTTTCCCAGAATTCTACAACTGGGGGCTATATGGAAATTTAAGCTCTGAAACTGTAAAGCCCATGCTTTCTACTCATCATGCAGACTTCCAGCACAGAATTAGCCCGGGATTGATTTACTTAAGGTTACAGTTTCTGGTAGACCACCCAAAAGGAGAGCAAACATTAACAGGTATTAGAATTATTGGTCCCATGCAGAATTGAGTGTAATTCAAACTCAGAAGACCTGCAAAGGCCACAGATATCCAATAAATCATTTATTTTGATGAAGAAAAATCAAGTTAAAACAAAGCTGACATGATACTTCAAATTACACAGTCTTTAAAGTTTCTGTACTCACTACAGATCGTTGGTGTCTATTCTGTCTTATTTAAGTGTTTACGAAGTATCAGTTGAGAGGAATAAATATGCCATCAGGAATCCATGGAGAAAAATGCATATTTTTGTACAGATAGATTATCTAGAGAAAATTCTTAACATATTGTTTCCCTGTTATTTAAATTCAGACTTTAAAAATCCATATTGGAGTTCCATTAACCTGCCAATTAATATAATAATTAACTCATCACCTTAATGGTGCTATAATTATCTATTAGCTATAATTGTATTTTAATTTTTTTGAAGTCAAAGCTTAATGGTCTTATCTGTGCTCCCATGCACAATTTTCTCTCTATGTCCCTTCCCCTGCAGGTTATAAGTAAGACACAGAGAATCCCTAAGATGAGTTATCTAATCCCTACTACACATAGGATCATTATTTTCCCAGAGCTAGCATATCTTTTTATATATATTTTTAAAAATACAGGAGAGTTTGAAAGACGAAGCCCTGTTCTTTGTCTGAATATATATCTTTTCTGACCTGGGCTGGAACTGCGTACTTTCTCTGGGGAGACCTCTGCTTCCCAGGTGGTGCTGCCAGGCAGTCTATTGAGCCAGATCAGGAAGAAGATATGATGGGCTAATGAGTTCTGTCAGCTTCCTGGATGCCTCTCTTACTTGCTTTTCTGGTGTCCTAAGCATGCTTATTTGACTGGTTTGGTAATCCAGCCCCAGGTTTTAGACAAGAAGGGGAAAAAAATAATGAAGGTTGATTCAGCACAGCTTAACATAAGTAGAGACTTCACGGTAGAACTTAGGGGACAAGGCTAAATACTCAGCAGAAGGTCATTCTGCTTTGTCCTAAGAATAGTTGACCTACTCATAGCAATTACTTAATGTGTTTTAAATTCTAGCTGCTGATTTCTTTTAGATGATTCCTCTGGTCTTGTAATAAGTCTATAAATTAGTTGTGATTATTGTCTCAGTATTACAGGTGGGTCTTGGAAAGGTGATAGAATTTCTCCCAAATCCTAGAGCTAGATGATGATACACATCTACATATGGCTTCAGATTATTAGGCTTCTGTTTCTATGAATATCTTTGTTCTGTCAAGTTGACAATGAGGAGAATTCAGGTCTATATAATTTCAAAGTCCACATGAATTATTGTTTTCAAAAATCACCTTCATTTCCTTTTTTCTTCTTTAATCACCTCCCCGCATGCCCCGCCCCCCACCACAATGAATTACGTAAAAGATCAGTAACATAGAGGAACGATTTTCCTTTTTAGTCAAGAGGGTAACAGTGCCATTAGAAAAAAAGGTTATATTTGACAGTTGAGTCATAAATACACAGTTGGTCTGAAGAGTGCAGGGATTATAAGGAATAGCTGAACTACTTCATTTGGTATTTCAGAGACCTAATGATAAAGTTTTATAGGGTTTGATCCACAGCAGTAAATTGACACATTCTTTAGCTGTGCCCTGATGGAAGTCTTGGTTGTAAAAATAAGAGGGTATTAGCTAGTCCAGTTGGCTGCCTGTTAGTGAGTGTATCCACCTCCTATTTGGCCACTGCTACAGGCTACATTGTTGAAAACTCAAGGACATTCATTTGAGGTGGAGATGATTGTTGGAACAGGCTGTGAGAGACAGTATCTGGAGGACAAATTGAGAATTCCTTGGCTCATCTGAGCTCCCCTTCTTTCGCGTCCAACTTGGTTCCAGATTGATATCTTGGTGAGGAGTACGACATACAAAAACTACCATTCCTTTTGTCTGTATCTTCTTGTCCTGCAACCTCACTCTTAGTTTCTTAGAACCAAAGTTCAAAAAACAATTAGAAAGTATATTTTTAATGACAGTGAGCAGCAAAAGCAGACTATGTCTTTATTGGAAGAGCTAGTGACTTCTTCAGGGAATTAACTAGTGGCAGTCTTACTAACACCGCTGTCTGTGACTCCAGGCATCAGCCGTTGTGACAACATTGATGGGTCTCAGCTGCAGTGGAGCCTTCAAATTGCATTGGAGGCATAGCTTCTGTGTCTGGCATTGACAGTGACAAAAAAAAATGTCGCTGAAAGTAATCAGAACACAAATTAGAAACAGATTAGCCAAAAGGAACAGTGTATGCGCACAGAGAGAAAATGCAGAGCTGAGATCCACCCTTACATGTATTTGACTTTAAAGCTCATCATGTCCTAACCAGGGGCTTTAGAAAAGTTACTAAACAACTCTGTATCTGAGTTTTCTCAGCTCTCCATTGTCAAATGCAAAAGATTTGAAATGCCATTCTGGGTGCTGTGTGCTTCATATGCTAGTGGTCAAACATATTAGCTGATATTTGTAATCTTGGAATAGTATGTCTTACAGGCTTTTGGATAAACTAGAGAAAGGTAAAAAATCCCCCAGCATAGAGGGAACCACAGAATACCAATCTGTGAGTATAATTGAGTTGATATTATTTATTCCAACATCTAGGAGTTAAGACTGTCCTTTATATAAATTGGTCTTTTCCTGCTCAAATAAGGGTTTAATTCTTTGGGCTTCTTCCTAAATGTATTTTCTCTCCCCTCTGTCAGGTCTGTGTCCCAGGTCTTCTTATGTGACTGGACATTTCTCATGACTCAAACAAGATATCTTCGTGCCAGTTAGGAACAATTAGGGTCTAACAGCAGTTAAGTGTTGGTGTTTTGATGATGTGAAGCTGTTTCTCCTTTGCATTGATCTATGAAATGATCTATGAAATGATGGTTGGCTAACATAAAGTAAATGAAGAAATTCCACATTATCACCTATGTGCTTATAAAATAGGCAGGTCAGTGAAAAATAGAAAAGTTGTAAGCTAGTATAGAATGCCATCGAGGGGCGCCTGGGTGGCGCAGTCGGTTAAGCGTCCGACTTCAGCCAGGTCACGATCTCGCGGTCCGTGAGTTCAAGCCCCGCGTCAGGCTCTGGGCGGATGGCTCGGAGCCTGGAGCCTGTTTCCGATTCTGTGTCTCCCTCTCTCTCTGCCCCTCCCCCGTTCATGCTCTGTCTCTCTCTGTCCCAAAAATAAATAAAAACGTTAAAAAAAAAAAAAGAATGCCATCGATAAGTTAGGTTGAATGGATGCCTCCTTTGGAATTGAATTTCACATAAAGCGGGAGGTTGTAATGCTCATGCAGCCCAACTGTTTGTAAAGATAAGTTTGTGAGGAGAACTTGCATTAGAAAGTGTTTTTGGACGCTTATCTTCTGCAAACCACAAGTTGACAGGACTTTTATATCGTCTGTTACAGGATCATTTTTGGAAGAAAAATAAGACATCAAGAAGTAGTTAAGTCAACACCAGAACAAATTTGTGCAGTTGCCCTTGAATAAAAACGTAGACTGTTGTTCAAACCTTTCTAAAAATGGTCCTATTTGGTATTTATCAATGACCTCTGCGTGTGTCCATGAGCTAATGGACACTTCTTTCAGAATACACCTCACTCTTGCAAAGTCTAAATGGTGTCAGAGAAACAATACAGATCTATCATAAAAGGCTATCATCCTATCAGGTGAAATTACCTCTTCAAGAGAGAAAAAGTAGCCAAATGTAACACTTAATCTCTGAGCCCTCTCTTCTGTATTAAGCAGTATGAGATCAAATATATAAAATGTCTCCTTTTCAGGGTGTTCATTCTGTGTGCCCATGTGTGTAAATAGAAGTTTCAGAGTTTATCAAGTCTAAGAAAAAAATCCAAATATCCCCTCTTCTGGGTAGGCTTTTCCAATAACTCTCCCCTAACCACAACACTGAAACACCTTCCCTTCGCTGATGCACAGGTCTCCAGTCTAGAATTGAGAATTATTCTCCCATCTTATAGGAGCACTAGGTTAAGATGTCTGTCAGCTTTCAGCGCTCACTGAGGGACTGTGTTAGTTTAAAAAATTTCTTGTCCAAATTCATGCTTCGTTTCAGAGGCAGCCTGAATCAAAAGACAGGTCAACGTGGAAATATAAAAACTGTCCCCTTCACCCCAACTCTGAAAGAGCGTTGCAGCTCCAGGGTTTCATATGGGCTTGGTCTACACTGGGGATGCATTGCAGCTCAGGGACTTTGGCCTGATCCTGTGTCTGCTCTTGCACTTCCACAGGTGTAAATTCTCAAATCCCCCTTGAGGAAATCTGTTGAGTGCTC
Organism: Lynx rufus; assembly: GCF_022079265.1. Classification (NCBI taxonomy): domain Eukaryota; kingdom Metazoa; phylum Chordata; class Mammalia; order Carnivora; family Felidae; genus Lynx; species Lynx rufus. Next base: position 34,808,571 of record NW_025814830.1, on the reverse strand, counting down.
ATCTCCATTGTGTAGGCTGCCTCTAGGGGAACTCGATTGGCAACACCTTTGTACTCCCACAAAATGCTTGTGTACTTGTGTTTCAGTGACAACAATCCACTGTGTTTTTATAATGGCTTTCTGTTTTCCTACATGCTAGCTCATTGAATTTTCCTGATGTCCCTATAAGGTATACATTATTTTTCTCATCTGCCAAGTGAAGCTTGGAAGAGGTTAAGAGCTTATACCCAGGTAGAATTAAAACCTAAAGAAAACTTATTTTCTGTGCACAATGAAATCACTCACTCAAAATATTCATTGTTATGTATGTCCATTTCTTCCATTAGGAAAGAGACCACAGTTTCTCCCACTGATGAGCTCAGTGCTTTACCCAAAATTCCTTGTGTGTTTTGTGAACTTGGAAAAATTAACAACTTTGTTTATCTGTACTTGGTTCATCTTTAAAACTGATAAATATAGCTATTAGGCTAAAACCAGGTACATTATGTAAAAGGTGTAGCATTCAATTGAACTGTGGTTTATAAGCTTTCAATTCAGCTAGCTAATACCGTGGGAAGTATAAGGTTGGTATTGTGTAGGAATTACCAGCATAAGTATTAGGGTCAGGTAAGTATAGTATTCCCAGTTAAAACTCAGAGACTGACTCCATCCCTGACCTGGGGTAGTTTTCATGATGTATCTGAAACTAAAATTGTTTAGCCATAAAGTTGTTTATCATAATCCTGTAAGATCATCCATGTAAAAACATTAGCAGGATGCCTGAACTATCATTAGCCCTCAATAAACAGAAGCTACCTTGTGTAGATATTCCTCCCCCCCCCCCCCGACACACACACACACATACACACATGCATGTGCTTGTGTCAAATGTGCAAGGACAAAAGAGGCATCAGGGTAGGGAAGAGATGGGAAAGGCAGCTAATAGGTCTTGGGCACTAGTTGGTTTTGATAAATTATCAAATTCAATTGCAAAGTCCAGTATTAAAAAAAAGACATTAAGTTTCAAGAAGATTAAATAACTCCCTCAAGGTCACAAATTTGGTAATTGATGGAGCAGCTGTCCAAAGCCAGATCTATTGACTATAGAGATTGAGAAGAAGAAAAAAGGGATAGAAAATATAAAGGAAATAAACAAGAGGGGGAATAATATAATTTCTCAAAAATATGTATGTCTGATAAATATAACAAATGAATCCCTAAATTTTTGTGAAAAGTAGAATCTTAACTCTTTAGTTGATTATCAAGTTCATAGAATCTGCACAGCAGTTATTTATCTCTCCACCGATAATGTCCATCAGTATGGAGAATATGTGCCATCTCAGATCTGAAGATGCAAATGTGGTCTCCATTGATTGATTGAAGATACCAGAGTCCAATTTGCAGGAGAATTCTTACTTCCTTATTAAGCACACATCACCATTAAATGTTCACTGTCAAGGTTTCTCATCAGGCTTTTAGAGGTTTTCTGTACTCCCTGTAAGGTACTCACAATATTGGAGCTTACCAGTAAAGGCATTTTCATGTCTGCAAGAGTGGTTATGGCCAACAGTAGAAATGTACTTTCTGGGATAATTGAGAACAGTAGAAACGTACTTTCTGGCGTAATTAAAACAATTATCCTTGAGGTCAATTCTAGGTAATATGAAGATCATTCCCACTACAGATTATTCTTATCGAGATACAATCCTCTATTACTGCCACCCCTCAAGAAAAAAAGGCTGATGAAAAATTACATATCAAATCTAAAGTAACTTTTATTGATGCAGCCTTGCCAGGTGTGATGGAAGTTGGTCATTCAGTAGAGATTTAGTTTGTACGTATTTCTAATCTCTCTACAATGTCATCCATTCTTATCTTATTCTAAACACAGCTTGTAAGACATGCCTACGTGATCAAGTTAATGACTAAGATGATAACTGAAATTTGTATTATACTTTTGCTATTCTGAAAGAGTATTTGTTTCAATAATTTTACTGTCAAAATAAAGGAAATGGTATAATTGACCTCACTAGGGGTTTTTAGCAAACCAAGAATAAGGTTTCCTAAAGAGAAATATTACATTTAGTATGTGGATATTCATGTTTAAACCCTAAATATGCCAAAGTATTATAATTGAGAGCATGGAAAATTTTTAAGAATTGTATAATGTCTTTTCAAAAGCTACAGTAGTCTACTATATCAAGAGAGTCAACCCTGTATGACTACTTTGAGTGGATTACTACTAGCAAAGAAATTCATTGTGGGTACACATAAGAAAAGCTCCATGAGTAAACAGATGTATATCTTCAATACCAAGCTTTACATATAGTACAGGATTCATAAATTCATTTTGTTTTTGAGCAAGGATTAATTGTAAGTCTATAAAATAACAGATACTGTGCTAACTCTCAGGAATTGACAAATAATAAGATAGAAACTCATACCCTACACACACTCATTCACATACTCATATATTAATTTATTAATATTTACAAAGAAATCTGACAACTCTGTGAGGCAAACACTGTCTTGTTGGACAAGACAAAGTATTTGTGCAAATGGATTTTATATTATTAAGAGGGTGGGTGTAAATAGATTAAAAATAAATACAGAAAGTAAAGACATATACACAGTGAATGATAACAGGTATTTCATTTTAGTAATAATTATAATATGAAATAATTATTAGAGTATATATGTGATACTTAAAACTAATTTTTTAAAGATTTTTTTAGTGTTTATTTTTAAAATAATTTTAATGTTTGTTTTTGAGAGAGAGTGAGACACACACACAGAGCATGAGCAGGGGACGGGTCAGAGAGAAGGAGACACAGAATCTGAAGCAGGCTCCAGGCTCCGAGCTGTCAGCACAGAGCCTGATTTAGTGTTTACTTTTGAGAGAGAGAGCACGAGTGTGATTGGGGAAGGGTCAGAGGGAGAGCAGGACAAAGGATCCGAAGTGGGCTCTGTGCTGACAGCAGAGAGCCCAGTGTGGGACTCGAACTCAAGAACTACGAGATCACGATCCGAGGTGAAGTCAGACGCTTAACTGACTGAGTCACCCAAGTACTCCAACAATGAATTATTATTTTAAATGAGAGAGTGATAGAAGGAAACACAGATCTCCTTGGGAATATAGAAAAAAGAAGCAAAAAGATTGCGACATTAAACCTTCACTCATGACTTTCCCAAAGAAATAATTATTTTAGGGAGAAGAAAACTTTTAACTTTTCTAAAGCTTTAGAAAAGATGGTGTGTTGTGGACCTGCACATAGTTCAATAAGACCTGTTATTCTATACACATCTTCACATAGATTCAGGACCCTTTGTTCCCCTCTCCCTCTACTATGTTTAGCTGGTAAATATCCCTGCCAAGGAGAAACTTGGTGACTGCGTTAAGTAGGTGAGCTCTGCTGCAGAAAAGCACAAAATTGTGCTAAGTAATCTTACTTTCGATTTGTGATCACAATTGCCAAATGACTACAGTATTGCTCAGCAGTCCAACCTTCTTATTTTTTCTTCCCTCTCCAAAATCACTTCTTCATACCCCCTCATCTCTCCTCAAAACTCCTATACCAGTCTTGTCTTCCTTACTCTCAGCTAATGGCCTGAATCGTGATAGGAGAAAATAGAAACCAACAGAAATTCTCTCTTTTTGGCATCCTGTAGGAACTAAAATGTCTTCACCTGTACCTGCACTCATTGCCTCCTCTTCTTTCTTTGAATGGAAGAGTTTCATCAAAATTTTATCAAAAACCAACCCTTCTACTATGTTTGAATTCCATGGTCTCATGGATTTAAGGAGAAATTCTGATTGTGCCAAGTCAGGTGATAAGACAGCGAATATGTGCTAAATATCAGGAGGTAGGCAGTCAATCATTGTCTACATTAATTTATAATGAAAACAATTAGGTGTGTCTAACCATACGTATGTGTGAATAGAGGGAGACCAACAAAAAATAGACACCAATCATTTTCTCTAATAATAATCTTTTTACTCTCATGCTTTTGTATAGATCTCTGTTAGATCAGTTTTACCTGCAGAGGTATATGAATGAAGTTGAAACTTCAGGACCATTCACTTGTATGGCCTTATTAAGACATTAAGTTGGACCCAAACTTACGCGCATACTCATATTCAAATGTGTATTAACTCTGCATTCTTCTCTTCAAAGCAAATCCTCCAAAGGCATAAGCCTCAGATCCCACAAAACCAAGATCCACATGCCTATGTGTCCACAAAATTATGACTTTGATTGAAAATAGATTGTACCATAACCCAGAATGCTTCAGTCAGATTTCTGAATAGAGACACAGAGATTGAAGTATAAGGCACTGTATTAGACACAGTGATCAGTAAGTACGGGACACTGGACGTTTTTTATTTTTATTTTTAAGTTTATTCATTTATTTTGAAAGAGCGCAAGTGAGGGAAGGACAGAGAGAGAGGTTGAGAGAGAGAATCCCAAGCGGGCTCCATACTGCCAGCACAGAGCCTGATGCAGGGTTCCAATCCACAAAGCCATGAAATCATGACCTGAGCCAAAACCAAGAGTCAGACACTTGACTGACTGAGCCACTCAGGTGCCTCAGGGCACTAGACTTTTTTTTAAACAAAATTTAATTTTTAGAACTGATTACATTTACATAAAAATAGCAAAGATAGTATAAAGAGTTCCATAGAACTGACACCCAGTTTTCCCTATTATTATTATTTTATATTAATGTGTTTTAAATTTGGTACAGTGAACCAATATTGTTACATCAGTATAACTAAGGTTCATATTTTTCAAATTTCCTTTGTTTTCCCCTAATGTCTTTTTTTCTCTCTCAGGATTCCATCCAGGACACCATATTCTATTAGTTGTCATGTGTCCTTAGGCATCTCTTGGCTGTGACAATTTCTCATACTTCTATTGCTTATGATAAGCTTGACAGTTGAAGAATACTGGTCAGGTATTTTGTACATTGTCCCTCTACTGGGATTTGTCTGATTTTTTTCTCACGATGAAACTGGGGTTATGGTTTATTAGAGGGGAAAAGAGATAAATTACTATTCTCATCACATAAGGTCAAGGGTACATACTATCAATGTGACTTATGGATGATGCTATTGATGTTAAACTTGAGCATTAGTTTATATCGGTATGGACTCATGTACATTTATTTTATACTTGGGGATATAATCTACTTTATTTTGTTGTTTAAAATGTTCTAGCTTTGCCCTTTGGGAGTTCTTTCACTTGACTCTTGTGTCCTTAGACATACCCCCATCATTGTGGTTTTGATATTGTTTTGTTTGTGAGCACTTTCTTACTTTCTGGCACCGTAGATGTCCTATGGGGTTTGTACTATTATGATCCCAGTTCTCATGTGAAGATTCTGAAAGACTCATGTTAAGAAATTTGCTCATAACCATATAGTTGTCATAAAGAGTGGAGGGAGGTTTCAGACTCAAGCTCTGTTCTGGGATCTTACCCTTTATACTTTATTAAAGGGATTTAGAAAAGAGGGAAGATGAACATATAACCAACCTCATTGAAATATGAAAAATAAAAGAATATCATAAAAGAAATGTATTTCAAAGACCTGTAAAGTCACAGATGACTAATTATGGGTACCAGCTTTTTAGAAGTTGCTGTGTTTTTGCCTTTCTCAAGTCTAAACTTGGCATATTTGAAGGCAACTTCCTAGAGATAGAAAAATTGATATTTTTGGAGTGCCTGGGTGGCTCAGTCGGTTGAGCGTCCAACTTTGGCTCAGATCATGATATCACAACTCATGCGTTGAAACCCCACATTGGGCTCTGTGCTGACAGCTCAGAGCCTGGAATCTGCTTTGGATCTTGTGTCTCCCTCTCTCTGCCCCTCCCCCTCTCATGCTCTCTCTCTTCTCTCTCTCTCTCTCTCTGGCAAAAATTAATAAGCATCAGAAATTTTTTTAAAAATCCATATTTTTAAAGGCAACTTCTTATATGATGGGAACTCTGAAAATATTGCTAAGAGAGCCAAACTTGTGTCACAAAGGGAGACTTTACATTATGTGGTACATGGATGATAGATCCTAAAATAGCAATAGTGTCCTTGGCTTCCAAATTCAATACTGTTCCCAATTCATCAGTCCTGAATTACTCTTCAAAGTGTTTTACACGTGAACCCCAATCACATATCTAAGGGCACCTGATCTTAGACCTGTTTCCATTCCTGCCTTTGCCTTGATGACCATGGAACTGGATTCTGGAATATCATTTTAGGTTTTCATATGTTCATCCTACAACTGGTCTTATCTACTTTCCTGTTTTTTGCTCAGATTCTACCTTGAAGAGTAAAAGGGCATTATCAAAATTTATTAACAAAGGAAATATCTTATTATGCTATTGTTTATATCCTAAAAATTAGGAAATTGATATTAAAGAACAACCAGTCTCTCCTGCATCTGAGGACAGTTAATAATGTCACATTGCCAATTATAAGGGACTACATTTGAGAGCCCACAATTAATTGCATTCTTGTAAGTCATTTGAAATAAATAGAAATAACAAATGGGGGGGCGCCTGGGTGGCGCAGTCGGTTAGGCGTCCGACTTCAGCCAGGTCACGATCTCGCGGTCCGTGAGTTCGAGCCCCGCGTCGGGCTCTGGGCTGATGGCTCAGAGCCTGGAGCCTGCTTCCGATTCTGTGTCTCCCTCTCTCTCTGTGCCTCCCCTGTTCATGCTCTGTCTCTCTCTGTCCCAAAAATAAATAAACGTTGAAAAAAAAAAAAAAATTTAAAAAAAAAAAAAAAAAAAAAAAAAAAAAAAAAAAGAAATAACAAATGGGTTTAGTCACCACTTTTACACCAAACAAATTCCATTATTTATACCTACTAAAAGATTAATTATCAACTGAGAGCTACATAAACCATGTTTATTTTAGTAATATATCTGTATTACAAGCTTACCAAATTTTCCTTTGCTCACTAATTTATTTGCATAAACTTCAGATTATTGTCAAAGAAAAAAATATTCAGACTTACAAGCATCTAATAAAATGAATAAAAGGCTTTTTTCTCTGTTTTTTCTCTTGAGTTGAAGTAAAATTCATTTTTTTTAGCAAAATTAGCTTCCAGTGCAGTTAGAAATGTCTAATTGGAAATCTGAATGTGATTAATATACAGATTGAAAATGTTATGCACTGCTTCTCTAAAATTCTCTTTTTTAATGGCCATTCATCTTTATTTGACTCTTTCACTATTGACCATATGTAAATTATACATACAATTTAAATATATTAATTACATGTAAATTAAAAAATATAACTTTCTAAGTGTTCTAAGAGGACCAACCTTTGCCTAAGGAAAACAGTGGTATTTGCTACTATTCAAAGATCAGGAAAGGTTACTTGAAGCTGTCAATCACTAATGTTTTTATATTAACTATAGTTGCAGGATTTTTTTTCCAATTTTTTTGTACTATCAATTTCACCTTTCCATGGTCTTTTAAGCCACTCCATCTATATCTGGGATTTACAGCACAAACGGAATTTCTTTTGTCTTCTGGAGGACCATATATGAATAAATTAAGAATTTCTTTCAACAAAATATTCCAGGAAATATATAATTTAGGAGCATAGCCTGATTTAGGGCTTGGTGCTTTGAAGAGTATATAGTAGGAAAATGTTCAACTGTTTCCACTAAGCAGTTGAGTGATCTTCCTTCCCCCCCCCCACCCTTTTTCTGACTATTATTTATGACTGGGAAATTCTCTGCTTGAGTATTATAATAGAAAATTATTTGACCAAGACTATATTACATACATACATAGATGTCTGGATAATATAGTTGGTCAACAGACCTAGCTCATAGGGGCACTTTTCTTAGGGGTATATATGTTTGAGCTGAAAGCAAGCAGATCTTGACAATGATTCATACTTGGGTCTATGTGCACATATGAGAGTGACCTCGCATTAGAGATTTTACCTTGCTTTTAATTTAATGATTTAAAGATGCACACACACACATACATACACACACACGTGTGCGCGCACCCCTACATTGTGTAATAAGAACCAGTGGAGGGTGTGAATGTTAACACATTGATACTTAAATGTGAGAATCATCTCCTCTCATATACAAATTCCCATTTAATCCTCACCTATTATTCTTTCTATTAAGATCGGCTAATTAATATGCATATTATTAAGGGTTTAATTCTTAGTTATATTTATTGTTTTTGGTTATATTTTGAGACATTTCTCTGGGATAATGTATTTATCCAACTGGCCACTGACTATGCAGTGTTTTCTTCATAGAGTTAAGTAGAAAATCGTATAATGACCTACAAACTCAGAATCCAGAATTACCATGTCTCAATATCCTGCCTAGCCTTGTTTTTAAAGGGTCTTTTTCAGGAGTCATTTTTATGATCCTCTGGGCTTTCTGGGCCTTCATTCAACACCGATTACATATGAGTTGATGATGAGATCTTATTAGGCTTTCATGAAAAATGCATCTGAACTACCATGCAAGGGCATTGCTAAAACTCATTTGACTTAGCAGGATCCTACACCTACGGGATGCAGAGGGACAGACCACTGTTTTCCAGGGGTTATATATTCAAGGCAAGGATTGATTTCTCATGAACCCAAACAAAATTTCCTTTAAGAAATGTTACCAGTTTTGCAATTTTCACACTTATGTTACCAACATACAAGTTTTATGGATCAATTTAAATGCTAAAACCTTCCTAATGAAAAGGAATTGAGAGATACTTGAATATGTTAATTTAAAAAACTGAAGTCAAGCAATGGAAAGTTATTCTAGGCATCACATTCTTAGGATTGCATTAACCTCCTATTTATATCCACAGTCCAAATACTTCTATCCAAATTCCTTTGTAAAATAATTGTGTTATAGCATAATAGCCCTATAAAATAACTTTGTTGTCATAATGCCTCTAGTTTCTCTTTGAAATCAAAGTTTTAATTTGCTTCGGTTGTATTTTAATTCCTGCTTGACTTTTGAAGGTACTGATAGTGGAGAAAAGGAAGGCAACATGTTAAAATGTCATCAAAGGCAGCATTCTATTTTAAAACAAAGATATATATTCTAATTCCAATGACAGCAATAAAGCACTCCAGGGTGTGCTTTAATGGGCCATTAGTTTTCTTCTCGGGTGGTTGAAATTCTTTGGCCTATAGCCTTCTGCTCCCCTGAGTCTCTGGGCCTCTATTACAACCATTAAAAACTCCCTGGAATGTGGTTTTTGTCTAATGTAATTATTATAAAAATGTTCAAGTTACACATTTATTCCCCCATTTGCAATGGCACTGGCATTTCACTTGCCTAAATGTTGACATGAGGGTCTTCAGAAAAAAAGTTGTACAGATTATCAATTAGAAAGTAAAAAAGATTGTTCAGGGCCATGTCAGTGAAGGCAAGAGGAAAGAAGAGAAATGTCTGTGTAATCTGAGTAATTTTCACACACCCCAAATGCATAATGTTTTGAACGATGTTGGCAAATCTTTATATATCACAAGTTTGATACATTACCCCCAGCTTAGTTTTTCAAATGATCATCATTTCACCTCTGTTGGGGACAGAGATACCTTTCTGTGTTTCCTTGGACCTTCAAACACATTTCATTTTGTAACACTAGTGAGAAAACAGATTCCTCTAATAAGACAAAATGGACTAGGTCCCAGGACCAAAGGCAGAAGAGGCAGGAGTGATTATGATTTATTTTCCAGCAAACTTGCTTTGGGAGAAACGTCTTTCCCTATTAAAAATGGTTCTGGTAGAGGTAGCAGTAAAGCCTCCTATCCCCTTTCAACAAGAGTTTAACCTACCTAATCCATGACCTAATTTACTTGAATACAATGATCGGTGTTAAGATGCTCTAAAATAGGACAGATAGCCTTTCCTGCAATGTGATACCTGGAAATTTGGACAGAGAAATGATGACTCTTCTTTTGCATGACAAACTGAAAGGTAGCCTCAGAACTCTCAGGGACCACTGTTCTTGCCTTTGTTCTGTTGCCTTTATTGGGGACAGTGTTCTTATCCTTGTTTGATTAGATTAAATTGGATAGTTGGATAGATAGGTGATAAATACCAATCAATCTGAGAGACAAGGAGGAGGAGGAGAGAAAAAGAGAGGAAAGAAAGGTGGGGGAGACTTGATAAATTTGAATTACTGGACTCAGCTATACCCGAAGAAAGACCTGCCTTTGGACACCTCAGTTACAAGAACTGATAAATTACTTTTGCTTAAGTTTGGCTGTTTTTTCCCCCTTGCTTGAATTGAATTAATTTTGGCTATTATATTAGACCTAGGTCCACATCCACCTTAGAATTGTCTATATTTTAGTGTGCGTTCTCCAGAGAAACAGAAAATAAGAACAAAAACTCTGTATGTATATACAGTTTTTAGTTTATAAATATATTTACTATAAAGAATTGGTTCATGTTGGGGTGCCTGGGTAGCTCAGTCAGTTAGGAGTCCGACTTTGGATCAGGTCATGATCTCGTGGTCCATAGGTTCAAGCCCTTGCTTCAGGCTCTGGGCTGACAGCTCAGAGCCTGCTTTGGATTCTGTGTCTCCCTCTCTCTCTCCCTGCCCTTCCCCACTCATTCACTCTCTCTCTCTCTCTCTCAAAAATAATTTTTTTAATAAAAAAGAATTGACTCATGCAATTTTTATGGAGGTGGAGAAATCCAAGAACTATAGTCAGCGAGCTGGAAATTTAGGAGAACTAAGGATATAGTTCTAATCTAAATATTTAGGACTCAGAATTAGGGGAGCTCATATTATAGGGTTCAGTCTGACTACAAGTCCAAGCTTGAATCTGAGTCCACAGGCAGAAGAAGACTGATGTCTCAGCTTAAAGACAGTCAGGCAAAGAGAAAAAATTATTTTTTATTGAGGCTTTCGTTCTATTCAGCCTTTCAATAAATGATGTTCACCTACCTTGGGGAGGACAATCTCCTTCACTAAATCTACCTATTCCAGTGTTAATCTCATCCAGAAACGTCCTCACAGTTACACCTGGAAGTAATGTTTAACCAGTATTTAGCCAAATATCTTGGCACTCATGGTCCAGTCAAGTTGATACATACATTTAGCCATCACAACTAACATGTGACCTTTTTCCTGGCTCCTGGCTCTCCCATGAAATTTCACACCCATATTTATCGCCAGTATTTTTAACTCTCTTTCAGGTTAACCACTTATGTCTGTTCAATTAAGATCAGTTTCTGGAGGTTTATCTTGGGTTCTTGTGTTTGAAATACATTCCTCTGTTTCTTCATTTTCCTTGATTCTCTGTGGTGGTTTCTGTGCTTTAGATGGAGCAGCCACCGCTCCAGCTCTTGACAGAATGGTCTCCTATGGGAGATGAGCCTTGTCAGTCAGCACACCCTGAGCTCCTAGATGTCTTTGCAACCTTTGTTGCTGTTCAAGATAACTTCTTTGTTCCTAGTGGCTCACAGCAGTTGCAGGTATGCCAAAACTTGTCAGCGTGCTGGTGGGGAGGATCTTGTTCAGTGCCTAGATACAGGCTGATTTGAAGTGATCCTCAGGCAGCAACTGGGAAAGCGTTGAGTTAAGCATCTTCCACATAGAAAATGGGAGATGGGAGTTTTGCCCACACTGTCTGTGCTGGACCTGGGTGTATAGCTACGAGGAGATGTTCTTGTACCCATTAGAAGTGGCTGCTTTGTTTGCTACAGTCCTAAATGATGTGTTAGTGTAAGCCCCCATCCGCTATAAGAACCAGACAGCCAGGGTCCTGTCCCTCACTCAAGCAGCAGTCACAACTATGAGGTGCTTTTTCCAGGGAGACACTGGCAACTTGGAGCAGGCTGGAGAGTTGGACAGGTGTCTTACAGCTTCCCTAATCTCCTTGGAAAATGATAGAGAGCCCCTAGATTTGTGATAAATTAGAAGCTTGACCTTCAGGCGACTGATTTTGAAGTATGCATATAGACCTCTTTCAGGGAAAAACTGGAACACAAGTGGTCATGCCTGCTTCCTCTGCTCTGAGTCCTGTGGGGATAGCTGATGAAGAACTGTTGCTTTGTAGACTATAGACTTGTAGAACTTGTAGATGGAAGTCCTACTAGCTATCAGAACCAGGTATTCTGGGGACTTGTCCCTCAGGCAGCGGCCAAGAGCCAGGATGCAGACATTTATACAAGCTCCTTATAGGGAGATTTTGGTAACTTGGAACAGGCCATGGGGAGATGGCAGGGGAATTGTCTGCTTGTTTTCCCAGACTCTGGGAAGGATCGTAGCCAACACCTAGATGCATGCTAAATTAGAAGCCTGACCCACAGGCAGCAGTTTTTAAAGTATGTAGTAGACACTAGTCAGGGAAAAACTGGGAGATGGACAATTTTGCCTGCTCTCTCTCTTGGTGAGTACTCATGTGCCTATTAACAACTACTCCTTTGTTATGGTCTGTGGTTCTCCTTGATACAAGACTCATTGGTCTTAAGAGCTAAGTGTTTTGGGGTCCCATCCCTGGGTTAGTAGTCGTAAAAGTTAGGGCACTAAATATAAAATTCAAACTCCTCACTCCTCAAGGAGTAGCTGGCAGTGGAAAGTCCCTTCCTGATTGTAAGGTGCAATGCTGGGGGTAAGGTACATGGTCAGAGTGTTTCATTCTTTCTTGCCAGTTCCATGATAGGTATTTCTCATTTGCCCCATGTATAGGAGTCACTCAGTTAATTTCTGGTTTTCTTTCAGAGATAATTTCTCCATGTTTAGCTGTACATTCAAAGTGTCTGTGGAAGGAAGAAAGTTCAGGGGCCTCCTGTGTCACCATCTTGGCCAACCCCCACTCTGGAAAGTTTGTTAATAGTGTAATTTGCAAAGCCTAACCACCAGGTTGGATTCTTTGTTTGTTCCTTCCTTCCTTCCTTCCTTCCTTCCTTCCTTCCTTCCTTCCTTTCCTTCCTTCCTTCCTTCCTTCCTTCCTTCCTTCCTTCCTTCCTTAGTTTCTTCCTTAGTTTCTTCCTTAGTTTCTTTCTTTCTTTCTTTCTTTCTTTCTTTCTTTCTTTCTTCTATCTATCTATCTATATATCTATCTATTTTTACACCAGGTTTTTAGATAAAAAATCATGTCAATTGTCAACAGAAATAATTGTACTTCTTCCTTTCCAAATCTGGAAGCCTTTCTTACTTTCCTAATGTCTCTGGCTAGCACTTCCAGTAGTATGTTGAGTAAGGTGATGAGAGTGGGTACTCTTGTTCTTGATCTTAGAGTAAAAGCTTTTAGTCTCTCCCTATTTGAGTATGATGTTAGCTATGGGCTTTTCCTTTGTGGCTTTTATTATGTTGTGGTTGTTCCCTTCTATTCCAAATGTGTTAAGTGTTTTTGTTTCTGGTTCCATGAAAGGGTGTTCAATTATTTTTCAAATACTTTTTCTACAACAATTGAAATGATCAAGTAGTTTTTCTTTTTTATTCAGTTTATGTGGTATATTACATTGATTGGTTTTGCGTATTGAACCATCCTTGCTTCCCAGGAATAAATCCCATTTGGGCATGGTGTATAAGTATTTTAATGTGCTGTTGAACTTGTCTTGCTAGTATTTTGTTGATGATTTTTGCATCAATATTCATCAGGGATATTGGTCCCTAGTTTTCTTTTGTCTGGCTTCGGTATTAGGGCAATGCTGGTCTCATAAAATGAGTTTGGAAGTATACCCTTCTCTTCAGATTTTAGAAGCATTTGAGAATTAATGGTGTTATTTTTTTAAAAGTGTGTTAGAATTATCCAGTGAAGCCACTTGTGCTTTTTTGTTGTTGTTGTTGTTGAAGTTTTTGATTATTGTTTCAAACTCCTTAGAAATTGTATGTTTGTTTAGATTTTTTAACTTTTTTTAAAAATTTAAATCTTGGCAAATTTTAGGTTCCTAGAAATTTGTCCATTTCACCTAGCATCCAATTTATTTTGTCTCTTGTTATCCTTTTGATTTCTGTGGCATCATTTGTAATGTCTCTCTTTTATCTATGATTTTAGTTGTTTTTTTTTCTTAATCTAATTAAGGGTTCATCAGTTTTGTCGATCTTTTCACAAAACCAATTCTTAGTTTTGTTGATTTTTTCTACTGTTCCGTATTATTCTCTATTTCTGCTCTAATCTTCATTATTTTTTTTTTTTTTTTACTTTTCTCACTTTGGATTTAGTTTTTCAAATTCCTTGCGTAAATTTAGGTTGACTATTTGAAGACTTTGTTCCTTAAATTTTGAAAAAATATAAGTGTTTATTCGCATAATTTTCCCTCTTAGTACTGTTTTACTACCTCCTGTAAGTTTTGGTAGGTTGTGTTTCTGTTTTCTTCTGTCTTAATATATTTTCTAGTTTCCCTTGTGTGTGCTTCTTTGACCCATTGGTTGTTTAAGAGTGTGTTGTTCAACTCTCACGTATTTATGAATTTTCCAGTTTTCCTTTGGCTATTGATTTCTAGTTTTATTCCACTTTAGTAAGTAAAAAATAACTTTGTTTTCAATCTTCTCCTATTTCCCGTATGCACTTGAGAAGATTGTATATCGTGTTGTAGGGCATAATGTTTTGCATATGTCTGTTAGGTCTGATAGGTCTGTAGTATTGTTGCAATTTAGCATACTTTGGTTTCAGCTTGAAGGACTCCCTTCATCATTTCTTGTAGCACTGATCTATTGGTAATGGACTCCCTTACCTTCTGTTTATGTAAGAATGTCTTAATTTCTTCACCATTTTTGAAGGATAGCTTTGTCAGATATAATATTCTGGGTTGGAAGGTTTTATTTTCATTTTATAGCTCTTTGAATATATCATCCCACTCCTTATGGCCTCCAATGTTTCTGCTAAGAAATTCATGGATAATCTTATCCTCTTAATTCCTTCCATGTGATGAATCTCTTTTTTTTTTTTTTTTTTCCTTCTGCTTTCAGGATTCTCTCTGTGACTTTTGGCTATTTGGTTATAATGTATCCCAGTGTGAGTGTCTTTGGGCTTTTGCTAGTTGGAGTTCATTGAGGTTTTTGAAATTGTATATCCACTTCCTTCCACAAATTTGGGATATTTGGGCCATTATTTTTTTCAAATGGGCTCTCTGCAATCTCCTGTCTTTGTTCCTGAGACTCCTGTAATGCATATATTGGCCTACTGGTTATCTTATAAATCCCTTTGACTCTCTTCACCTATCTGTGTTCATAATTCTTTTTGCTCATTTGCCTCAATTTCAAATGACCACTCTTCAAGTTTGCTAGTTTGCTTGATCAAGTCTGATTTGAACTCTTGCAGAGAGTTTTTCAATTCAATTATTGTATTCTGCAGCTCCAAATTTTATCTTTGTTTATTTTTCTTTATAGTTCCTATATTCTTGTTAATATTCTAATTTTGTTCATGCACAGCTTTCTTCATTTTGGTAGTGATCTGTGTTCTCCTTTAGCTCATTGAGCGTCTTTGAGATTAATTTTGAATTCTTTCTCAAGGAATTCATAGAGCTCTGAATCTTTAGGGTCAGTTCCTAGAGATTTGTTTTGTTCTTTTGATTGGGTTGTATTTCCTTATTTCTTTGTATGCCTTATCATTTATTGAAGCGTGGGTAGTTGAAAGTTAGCCATATATCCCAGTCTTTAGTAACTGGCTTTGTATCAGGGAAAATCCTCACCAGTCAGCCTGTCTAGAGATTCTAGGGACCTTTCAAACCTTTTTTAGGGATACATCTTCCTTCAGCTCGTGTGTGTAATTTCCCAGCCAAACTGTTCTGCCATTTATTTTTCAGGAGTTCATAATCCTTTACTCCTCCCAATATCTTTCTACATTGTAGTCTCTCTCATTCTTCTATAATAAACTGTACTCAATTCGTTTTCAGTAGCCTCCAGGCATCCAAACTTTGTCAGTTTCCATTAGTGCTCCAAATCAGGAGAGACAGAAACCAGACCCTTGTGAAGCCCTTCAGAGTGCTAAATTTTATGTGCACATTCCACTCTTCTCCTTCACTTCTAAGGGAGTGGCCAGGACTTGGGAGTTTTCTTGTGATTATGCTATGGTAAATGCTTTGAGGAAGGACTATGGCAAGTAAATACAGTGAAGTGTTTTACCCACTTCAGTGCAGTAATTCTTGGCTTTGTACTGACAATGAGTACTGCAAACTCTTAAATGTTCTCTGGAATTCCCACAGAGATAATTGGTCCATCTTTCAAATTTGGTGTCTCCATGGGGTATGAGCGTCTGGGGGGTTCCTATTCTATCATCTTAGTGACATCACTCTGGACCATCGAATTGTGATTTAGTGTAGTAGGATGGCATCAGTACAGTAGAGGATGTTGATGGAGAATATACATAGAACATCTGTTTAGAACTACTGTTCTATACCAATGGTTCTCAAAACATATGGCATATTAGAAACCCTGGATATACACTGATGCATAGAGTCCACTCCCAAACATGCTGATTTATATGATGTGTGGTGGAGTTCAATATCAGAAGTTTAAAATGCTCCCCAGGTGATTGTAATATGCAGCCAGTGTTGAGAACCAGTGTTTTCATGCTCCTTATAGATTAATTGATTAATTCTGGGAGTCCATCAGGGAGTCAGCTCGTCACTCCAAGTAGTTAACTATTGACTTAGGTATAGTTTCAACATCAATGAAAACTCCATTTAGTGTCATAGCCTTCTTCAGCCCAGATCTGTATCCCTATGTTATTAACTAGTGTCAAAACACTTGAAGATGACATGTGCATTTCAAAAGGGCTATATAAATCTAATACCACTAGTAAAGGAAGCTGTGACTCAAACTGACCAAAAGGTGAAGCAATTCAGCCTAAAAATTTTCAGTAGAAACAACTGATTCTTCTGTCAACAATAAAAGGCATTCACAACTCTCAGTACACACATTTAGGTTTATTAGATAACACAATTAAGACAGATAGTGTAGGAAGAGGGACTCCTTTTGTGATGCATTTTCAGAAGATTTCCAAGTGATGTTTGACTGGAACTCCACACCTACACTCCTACCAAATCCAGAGTTCCTGTGAGGTTTTTTTATAACTCCTTCTAACTGAGACTTTGGCCAAGAGATTTCAAAACACGTAATTTTCAGTTTTTGAAAAACTTCTTTTCCCCTGATAAATAAAGAAATATAAATATTAATTTAGATGTCGTTTTTAACTTAGAAAAAATTCAACAATATTGAAAGAGAAGATAGATGCCTATTCATACAAGAGTGAGTTCTTTAATCAAACAAATTAATCTTTAGTTTTTTTTCCTTTCTTACTATACTAATGAATAAATTATCTAGATTGTCTGTCTCCCAAATTAACAATGGGAAAGCAGAAGAGAGAGCAAGAAATCTTCCAAGGTTTCTAAGTATAAACTCTTTGAGATGTTTTATGTTAGTAGAAGTATCAAGAGTGCTGTAATCATCTGGCATGTAGAAGAGATTGAGTAAACATTTCACCAATTATGAACTGTATGTGGATATAGATGTAACTGTAAAGACATTTGCAAAAATCAACCAGGACATCTTCCTTTATTTCCAAACTGTTCTTAATCCATGCGTGGCTTTCAGGACACTCCAGTCTTTTTAACTCCATCTCTTCTCTTATGTATAACCCCCCAACCACAACTCAACTACAAAACTTCAGACTCCATCCCCCAGATCCAGTTAACCCCAGCAAGTGTTTTTGGAAAAACACCATAAACTGTAGGTAGTTTTGCTTTGAATTTAATAAGAATGAGTGGCCCATTTTTTCTCCTTAATTGGAAGATTAAATGAAAACTTACAAACAATTTTGTTGGTGCTAATATCTTAGAAATATTATTCAGACATATATTTCTGGGTTTTTTTTTTTCATGGAGTTCATTCAAGATCATATAACAGTCTCAGCGAATTTCTTAGTAAATTCTCAAAGATCTAATCTTGTTCTGTGCTTCATTGCCTAACAGTATTACCCAAACAAATTTTCCAGAAGTCCTCTTAAGTTATTTGATTGGAAATATTTTTCTGTGACTAGATCGGAAATCTTTTCTGCTGCCCGTACCTTTCAGGGATCCATTTAAAAAGTGGATGAGGGGTGAGATAAAGACGTGGCGTACAGTTACTTTTAAGTATTTTTATTTCTTCATTTTTCCAAATTTTGTCTTTCTCTTCTACCCCTGCTTCTAACTAGGTTGTAGTTTTCCTGTCAAAAGAGTCCAGAACCTAACCTGGCCAAGAAGTCTGCAGTTACTCCTATATAAGTAAACCTTGACATCTGCAAAATTAACAAGCAAACAAACCTAGAGCCAAACCCAACAAAACTTAGACTTCCTCTATCCCTTTGCCATTCTATCACGTTTGCAGTTTTTATTCATTGAGCTGCCATAATATGATTGTTATGCTTACCAACAGTGATTTTTTTTAAGGCTTAAAAGCAGTATAAATTGCAACAGATTATACAGCTCCCTGACGATTATTGAAACTTCAATTCAAATCAAACTGACAGTTGAAAGAAAGCAATCTTTTACATGAGCCTACAAAAACTCATCTGAAATGACCTTACTGGATAATTCATGAGGACTTTTTGTTTTTGTTTTGATTTTATAAGGTGTGCACACCACACTCTAGCCAGATGACTCCAACGGTCTTTGCAAAGGCTAAATTACAACCATTCCTGTCATCTTTTCTACGAGTGGTGACATCCATTAGGCAACTTCACTACAGCCTGGACAGATGAGGTAGTATTAGGACACATTCTATCTGTTTCACTTACTTTCAAATTAAGCCCTTTGCTTGAACAGTGGTCACTGTGCTGTATAACTAATGATGGAAGTCAATATATACTGTTCAATTTTCCTGTTCCCACAGCTTAGAATACTAATCAAAGGCAAATTATCAAAGGTCAGAATTTTTATAATCCTTCATATTTGAAGACAGTGTGCATTCATAGAATCTCTTAGTGATAAAATACTTCAGTTCTAAGGAATGAATACAATTGCTAGTACATTCTATGATCTGTGTTCATTGTACTGTATACAACAAACCAGGAAGTAGCAAAGTAAGTCATTTATGGTCACCTAAACTAATCTGAAAACTGTGCATGTAATGTCTAGTCATATGTCTGTAACTTACTTTGTTAATCACATTTCTGATAAAATATAAAAATGAAAGGGGATAATGAGAATCACACATAATTATTTGACCCTGCTCAAGGAGATTTTTTAATAATAAATGTACCAGTGGATAATGATAATCTATATCTATGCCATTTCTTCTATAATCATATGAACTGTTAAATATACCTTCACAAAACAGGGATCATAATATATTTGTAGTTTTATATCATTAAAATTATTTTGTGAAATATTTTAAATATACAGATATTCAGTTTCTAGCTCCACTGAATCTTAATATTACACTTTGTTGACTGCTTTTTTATTGCTTTGGAAAAATCAGATATTTGAGACACAGTTGAAGCTCCCTTGGAAAAACTCTGTGATTCTGTTACCCTCTACCAAGGTAATCACAAACATGAATTTATGTTTATTATTCCCATGCATGTTTTAATATTTAATACATATTTATATATCCCTTAATGTAACATCTTGTGTTGGAGGATTTAAAAGTTTAAATAAATTACATCATACTTGATAGGGCACTCTGCAGCTTGCCACTCCTGCCTAACATTAGGTATGGAAATTTATCTCTGCTGATACATATACCTCTAATGCAGGGTTCTCATACGTGGGTATCATAATCACCTGGAGAACTTGGAAACATTGCAAAGGCCCAAGTCCTATCCTACTTCAATAAGCCTGGGTCTCTGTCTCTTTATTATAGGTGCTCGATAGGTGATTCTGATACACTCACCAAAATTCATTCTCCTTTTGCTGAACATACTTTTCCCTTACTCCTCCCCTCCTCTCCTTTCCTTCCTCCCTTTTTCCTACTCTTCATCCTGCAAGTTACAAGTTGTCTCCCTCTTCCTCTGACCCTCAAACACTCATGCTTTCTCTCTCTCTCTCTCAAAAAAAAAAGAACAGTTAAAAAAAATAAAAAACAATACAATAAAATCTTAGTTTTTTAAAAAAATTGTTTTTAATGTTTATTTTTTTTTAATTTTTTTTTCAACGTTTTTTATTTATTTTTGGGACAGAGAGAGACAGAGCATGAACGGGGGAGGGGCAGAGAGAGAGGGAGACACAGAATCGGAAACAGGCTCCAGGCTCCGAGCCATCAGCCCAGAGCCCGACGCGGGGCTCGAACTCACGGACCGCGAGATCGTGACCTGGCTGAAGTCGGACGCTTAACCGACTGCGCCACCCAGGCGCCCCAATGTTTATTTATTTTTGAGAGAGAGAGGGAGAACATGAGCAAGACAGGGACGGAGAGAGAGGCACAGAATCCGAAGAAGGCTCCAGGCTCTGAGCTGTCAGCCCAGAGCCCGATGAGGGGCTTGAACTCAGGAGAAGTGAGATCATGACCCAAGTTGAAGTCAGACACTTAACTGACTGAGCCACCCAGGCACCCCTAAAATTATACTTTAGATATTACACCTTTAGTATACCTAGAATTATCTGTGAGGTAAGAGCTAACTTTACTTTTCCCTATATAAATAATAAATTATTTCAACACTGTTACAAACAGTCTGTATTGTAGTCATTTATATTTGGTACTATTTATGTCCCAGATCTAGTTTTTAATATGTCTTCTGCTTTAACATAAGGTTTCCATACTAGGGTCGGTTAGTCTATGTTTTGACCTCTATTCCTGTCTTCCTCAACTAATTTATCTTAATTACCATAGTTTTAAATTAGTCATAGTATTTGCTAGAAAGAATGATTTCACATTGTCCTTTTTCAGTAGTCTTCTTGCATACTGACTCTGGTCTTCCACTTACATTTTATGGTAAACTCAAGTCCATTAAAATGTGATTTTTATTGAAATCACATTGAATTTATAGGATGATTGAAAAAACTGGCATCTTAACAATTGAATCCTCTCATCCATGAGCATTGTATGTCTCTTCACTTAATTCTTTTTTTATTCCTTCAATATCTTTTATTTCTCCTAGAAGCTTTACTTATATGCTGTTGCATCATGAGTGGAAATTTTCTTTTTTCCTTTTATATTTTCTAATTTGTTAATACTAATGTCCACGACAGTATTTTACATGCATGTTATATTTTTAGTATAAAGCAAAATGTCTGAAGATATGTAGACAATCATACATTCTAAAAACTAAAAGCATTTTTAATTTCCTTTCCAATTCATATAGCTATGATTTATTTTACTTATTATATTGCCCAGCATATTTCATAAATGTGGAATAGAAATAATGATGGAAGCCAGACTTGCTGTGTTTTTTACTTAGAATGCTTTTAAAGTTTCCCCATTAAGTAGCAGATGGGCTTACATGTATATATGCCTTTAATGGATTAAAAACTCTTCTTTCTACTTCAGATTTTCAGAAAGTAAAATTCTCTTTGTAAATCATAAGTGAATATAGCATTTTGAGTATTTTGGAACATGCATTGAAATGATTTGCCTTTTAGCTGCTCTTGTGGGCAGCTGCAAAAATGGGCAGCCCCCAATTATTCCCACCTCATAATATCCATGGACTTATATGAGCTATTCCCTTGAGTGTGGGTTCCACCCAATGACTCTCTTCAACCAAGTAGAATGATAAAAGTAATGGCATGTTACTTCTGGGTTTGTGTTGCTCACAATCTCTCTCTGGTTCTTCTTTCTTCTACATTCTGGTGAAACTGTTGTCCTAGGGAAATGTCCATGTGCTAAGGAAATGAGGGCTGTCTCTGGACAATTCTAGTCAAGAACTAATTTCTGTCTGTTGACAAGTGTTTGTAGCACTGTTTGCAATTTTCAGTATACAGATCTTGCCCTTATTTATTAAATATATTCTCGACTGATTATTCTGAATTCTTTGTTACTGTTACTGTTATTTTTAATTACTTGTTTATTTTTATTTACTCTTTTTGTGTTGACTTTTTATCCTGAGACCTTATTAAAAATTATCAGTTCTAGTGACATCTTTTTAGGTCTTATTAATGTGTAAAGACACAATATTGTTTCCATTAAATGATTTGTTTCCAATAAATTATTTATTTCTTCTTTTCCAATCTAAATGCCTTTTGTTTCCTGCCTTGTTGGTTGCTCCAGCTAATTAAACCAATATAGTGATGAATAGAACTGGAGTTATATTCATGCCATGTTCTCAATCTTGATCAGAAGACATTTAAGTTTTTTACTATTGATTATAATAGGTATGCATTTTGTAGATGCCAATTGTAAATAATAAGGAAATTTCATTATATTCCATGTTTGCTGAGATATTTAATAAATTATATACATGTTATAAATTTATATATATAAATTTATATATATATATATATATATAAAATAAAAGGTCACTAAGTTTTGCCAACATGTTTTCTTTATATGTTGAGATGATACGGTCTTCCCATATATTCCATTAACATTGTGAATTACCTTAGTAAATGGTAAATGTTAAACTAACCTATGTTCCTGGACAAAATCCCACTTGATCATGATGTGTTAAACTTTCAATATAATGACAGATTGTTTTTACAGTTTTAAAGGGATTTTGGACCTATGCTCATGAAGAAGATTGGTTTGTAATATGCTTTCCTTGTAAGGACTTACCCTGGCTTGTGAGTGTAATGTGGGCATCATAAAATGAGCTGTGTAGTGTTCCTACTTCTGTATTTGGAAGGAGTTTCATTGCTTGATATCATTTCTTCCTTAAATGTTTGATATTATGCTCCATGGAAGATATTTGGGCATTTTTTTTTATCATGAGCAATTATATATTTATTATAAATAAGAATTGATTAAATGTCTTTGCTCACTATTTCCGGCTCTCTCATGCTTTCCGCTTGAGTTTACTCCCATTCATGTTGAAATATATCTTTCATGTTTTTTTTTTCCTTTTGAATTTCTCCAGTTAGAAAACTTTTTTGTGTGCCCATACCTGCAAATGTCTTTATTTTGTACTTTCCCACAGTTACTGATACCGAGGCTGTGTTGATAAATTTCATGAAAATACTGGTTCCTTTCTTTTTGCCTCATCTCTCTGGAATCAGGAAACTCCTGTCTTAGATCATGACTTAAAGAAAATGGAGCTGTTTTCTTTTCCCTTTACCCTGTAGAGCCCAAACTATCCAGTACTACATGGTTGTAGACACAGAGAACAATTGTTTTATTTTTCTTATTTGTTTTTACTCAGTGCCTGGTACAAAAATATACTTGGAGTGCAATTATATCATTTTTCCCTCATTTGAAATGTCATCCATCATTGCTAGGTGTTTGGATCAGGGAGTCTGTATATATACTCTGTTAACCATTTAGACCCATTGGCAGATCATATAATTTAACATTGCTCTGCAAAAACTCATTATCTGCATGTCACTTCTATTAGTTGTTTCTAGGTATCTAGGTATTACTAGTAACTAGCTTATGTCTTTAAAATTTTTTTTTAATGTTTATTCACTTGAGAGAGAGACAGCACGCGTGCATATGTGGGGGGAGGGGCAGAGAGAGAGAGAGAGAGAGAGAGAGAGAGAGAGAGAGAGAGAGAGACGCAGAATCCAAAGCAGTCTCCAGGCTTTGAACTGTCAGCACAGAGCCCGATGCAGGGCTTGAACTCAAACTGCACAGCTATGACTTAAGCTGAAGTCGGACGCTCAAACCGACTGAGCCTCCCAGGTGCCCCTCCGGGTTATGTCTTTTATTATAAATGTTTTTGTAATTGCTACTGACAGTAAGGTACAAGATACTTACTGAATGCTTAGTATACAGTAAGCACTCTGCTGAGGTTTTCTTTTACATGTATGAACTCATTTAATTCTAACAAAGACCACATGAAATAGCTGCTAGTGTTATCTCTGTTTGAAAGGTGAAACACTGAAGTACAAGGAGAGGTATGTTTCCAAGACCAAGGATGACTAAGTTGCCTAGTTTGTATTCAACCCTAACTTGTCTGACTTAAATGTTTGATGAATAGGAACCAACAGATGAACATTGCTGATGACATCTGTCCATCCTGGTCTGTCAGGCATGTGTCACCCTGTAGTGCTGCCTGAGTGTTCCAGGTTCTTGAAAGCAATGACATACTTTGTCTTATTATTCCAGCACCTAGCACTGAACATAGAAGTCTCTACGTACTGGAAATGGTTGTCATGGTTAAATCAGATCTGAGTGGGATTCTTCTCTGAGAATTCGATCTTTATTTTGGTTAAGTGGAGACGATGACTTTCATTATTTTCTCAAGAGGCTTATCCATAGTTTTGAAGCAATCTGGTAAAAAATGTATTTTAAAAAGACTGGCCTCTGGGGAAACTGTAAGGAAATAGTTTATTTTGTTTTTGTTTTTTTTTTTTGGTTTTTAGTTTTAGTTTTTGGTTTTTGTCAGCGCTTTATGAAGTACTATGGGAAGAAGCTTTGGAAGGACAATAAGTGAAAAACATTCATTGATATCAAAGTCTCTTTGTGAACAAATGTGCAAGAAAATGAAACATGTTGCTATTCCTCCCCAGAGTGGCCATTTCTCAGCATGAGCTCTATAATTTTATGCATAAGACCCTCAGGAAAAAGGGGACAGGCAATTTGATAAAACCTTTGTCTTTAAAATATAGTTCCATTCTGGTTATTTAACAAAAGACAAATATTAAAAAATATTTCATTGTTTCCACTGTCAGGATGAGGGGACACTTTCAAAATAGCTTTTCCCAAGTGGAAATAAAGTCGCTGGGAACTTCCTGAGGGACAGCAAGGAAAACCTATGGCAAAGGGACAGGATGTACATCTGTGTGAAGCTCTGTCAACATCTTTTTTTAAGGAAGGAAAGGATGCTTATAGAACAGAGCAATTAGCAGCTGCTTCTGCAATTTCCCTGCTGAGAAGGTAGCTGTGTCCACTGCCTTATTACTGCAGAGATACTCCATCTTGATGGTCAGCACTCGTCTCCTGGGCTGCTTTTGTCTGCAGATTGATATGTTGTTCTGCCGTAAATGATACAGCCCTGAGAACGCCTTGGGTTCTGAACTCTGATGCTGGCTTATCAGCATGGGAACGAGGAAGACTCGCGGCATGGAGAGGGCCGTCTGCCTCGCAAGTGAAGCTGCACTTTGGAGGCAAATTGTGTAAAGAGAGCTGAATATTTGGACGGCTAGCACAAAGTCACCATGCTGTCAGGGACGCCGTGTGTAGGAATTACAGTCATCTTTCTCATTTTGACAAATTCCAGCCCAGCCCAGGGAATTGAATAGTTGCGCCCTCTCAACTGTGTTCTGAAAGAATCTGAGGCTCAGATCAGCTGGGTGTTTGTCTATCTGCCAGTAAGTGGATGTGTTTGTAAGAAGAGCTGTGCAAAATCAAATATACTTCTCTGACCTGTAATTTGGGCAGATGGTGGAGATTCATGCAAAATTCTGTAGACTGAGCCCAGTGGGAAATCTTGCCTCCTTCATTTCTGGAGACTTTTTTTATTCTATATGATCAGCTGGTCCTCCGTAAGATCAAGTTGTAACCTAGAAAGAGGTTTATCACTGATATATTTAATAAATGGAATTCCAAAGCCCTTAACATATGACATAATTGATAAAAATTTATAAGATACCAAATGGAAAAAAAGGCTTTACAGACCTTTGCCAGTGAGGCACATTAGGTTAATACCTAAGATTAGTATAACCTTTAGAGATGTTGTTTATCAAAATACCTTCTTATCTTGAAAACCTAAAACAACAAAACTGGTTAATACAAAAATTTCAACTATAATATTAGGATAACCTAAGTAATATGAACTTAACAAAAATGAATACATAGAAACATTTGCTTGAAGCATACCTTTTGAGCCCTGCCTCCTTCATTTTTCTGTCATAAAGCAGATGCTGAAGTGTAACGTGATACTCTGATGCATAATGCATAATGGTTAGCAAATTTAAATGGCCAAATTACCACTCTGGAGGATGTGGAACAAACATTATGATTCCCATAACACTTCAGATATTGATGTATGTCCATAGAAAAAAGCAAATTTAACATGGGATAGATGTAATCAGGCTGTACTCAATCTCTGTATTTTTGGATGGCACTAGATTAGTTTGGGGAAAAAAGAAGGAAGAAAAAGAGGGGCAAAAGAAGAAAGCTCATCTTCCTTAGCTAAAAAACACAGAAGGAAATGGAAGGATGTAAGGCAAATAATATAATGCTTTACTTGTCAAAAGGTTCTTTGAGGAATTACTATTCACTGGATCCCTCAAAGGCAATGTGAGATAGCTCTGGACAGGTCGCATTGTTTACATGTTATTTGTAAGGTTACCAATGTTCATAGGAAGGGGAATAGGGCCCGAACCAAAGAGTAAGCGGTAATCCCAGAATGAAAACCCGGGACATGTGAATTGTAGTTCAAGGATAGTCATGTGATGCCTCACAAAACATGTTGAGGATCAAATTTATAATTTACAGGAAACATTTATAATTGTAGGAAACAAGCTCAATACTATCAGGTTATCAAAGCAGTTAACTCATATCACTTTGTCTCTTGTAACTGGGATAGATACCCAAGAAGAGAGGGAGTTTTGTCTACTTTGTTTAGTGTAGGTGATGAATAGTGTCTAGAAGTCTTGAAGTAAATACATTTTGAATGAACATTTGACTAAGAAATGTCAACCCTTTCTCTGCAGCAGAAATGTTGAAGCACCAAGGAGTGCTTGGTACGTATCATCACATGATATTAAGACTTCAGAATAGACAGTTTGGTAACCAGATGTTACTCCTAGCTCACCTTGACCTTGGGTAAATCACTTACACTTTCCAGGCCCCAGTTGAGGAAACAGCAATAATAAAATACTCGATCTGATTCCTTAAATGTTTTCAAGATGAAATGAAGTTTTATTTCTAAAATTATTTTTATTACTTTTACTATTTGAAGCTTTTAACTAAGACTACACTATTTAATCTGAATAGATAAAGATAAATATTACATATCCTAACCATCAGTGATGATGTATTCATGTGTTTGCTCTAAACCAAACCTTTCTGAATTGTATTGTGGCATATCTTCACGGTAGTAAAACAATTGGAAATGTATTACCAAATTAGACCAGACAGTGATGTCTTCAGAGTTAGGCACTGCGTCATTCATTCTTCTATCCCAAGCACCTGAAGTCCTTAGATGATGTTCACTAAACTATATTGATAATTATCATAGTGGTGATGATGTGTTCGCATACACACACACGCATACACTCACACACACTTTTACACTTCTAGAGAAGTTACTACTCGGTGTTGTCTAATTTTGGACAATTCAGATTCTGTTTTTATGATACCACCAATATATTAATGGAATTCCTGCATGTGGAACCCATGTGCTGTCCGTATTTTAATTATTCATAACCTAATATAAACTCGAGTATTTGATACTTTCTCTTTGGTCTTATGTTGTGAAGTTTTCCCTATTTAGCATGGATGGAGCCAAGAACTAGTTTAAGGCACAAGTTGTTTTATTTTAAAGCTTTTTATTTTTACCATTTGAAAGTAATATTTTATTTTCCTTTTATTTGGGAAGAAAGTGTACATTTTCATGATGAGTAAAATGTGTCTGAAACTTCTCAAATAATTTACTCATGGTCGAGAATAAGCAGGAGTGATTAGAGCTTCAAATCAGAAACTTCAGAGAGCCAGAAGCTATCAAAATGTGCAGCTCTAATGAACGATTTCTCACTCATTGCTGTATAGCAATCATCACCGATACACTCTAGTTTTTTTCCCAAAGCATATATAATTGGACAAATCATCTAAACCCCCACAAGCAGGCAATTATTCAACTACATTGACGCAGAATCACTGGGTCCAATGTTTCATTAGAGTATACCATAATCCCTTGTTCTTGTCTTAACCTTCTCTGTGAAAAATCTAATTCATCCAAAGCTGACACAGTGTCCTGTTGGTTATGCAAATAGTGGCTGTGCAGGAGACGGAGTTTCAAGCCACTTTTCTATCTTCAGTCCCATGTGTAGGGCTCTTATCCAAATCTTTAAATAGAGCCTATGAGTTCTAATAATTATTCAACTAACATATATAAGCTCCCTCTGTGCTCCTTTTTGAAAATGTGCTTATCTTTTTCTCTTATAGAAAAGAGAGAGACATTGACAGAGAGATTGAATGGCATTGCCAACACCAGAGGAATAGCTAGGGAGGGGAGCAGGAGGGCACCGCGGTGCAAGGGAGATGATAAGAAAAGTATAAAGCTGCCGGGAGGAGGATGTTACCACCATCCCTCTCCTCTCTATTTTTGTAGCCCAACTGTCCTTTCTTCTGACCCTGTCTTTGTGTTACATTGGGAAGAGTAGAATTTTGGGTCATTTGTTCCTGGGTTCAGATGTCCTATCTGCCGGTGACTAGAGCCCATCCTTGACCATATTATTTACTGTCTCTGAGCCCAGGAAAGATGAGGATTGCGTGGCCTGGAAATCTTGGACAACTACTGCAATGGCAGGCATGTAGGTGCAGCCACATAGACCGTCTAATTGGATTTAAAAAAACACCTTCTCTTTCTGAAAGGATATGATTTGAGAAGCATGACAGGAAGAAAATTTGATAGAAAATGGATTGTTACATGGGGCCTAGGATAGCATACTTCTGGGAAAGCACGCTCATTTGCCCCTGAATCATTATTTCATCGTGCTTTTTCCCAACATGCCACCTTGTGATTCAAGGTCAAAGAAAGCTTCATAACATTAACTAAACATTGCTGCTTTACGTGCTTACTCAGTTTTCATGTGATCTCAGGAACAAGATTAGGAGGCGAAGTGGTAAACTGTCCCTCCACTTTCTTAATAATAAGGAGAAGAATGACAATTGTACATTTTAATGTATACATACTATATGTATACACATCGAGCATACTATATGACTTAGGTTAACTAATATGTATTAATTATTTCATATAATCTTCAAAACACACTTATGATCTCATTGCTATATTTATCCTCTCTTTAAAAAATGGGGGATTGAAGCTTATACTCATTAAATAACTTGACCACAGGACATGATTATTACATGGCTGAGCAAAGAATCTAGCTTAGGCACTTTAAATATGTCTTAACCAACCTTCACTCCCAGATAGTCTTCTAGTTTCTTCCTTCTCTTGAATGGTCAACTCTCTGACTTTGTTCTTTGTTATGCTGAGCAAACTGCCACAGTTAAGACAACTCTCAACTTCCTTCTAGCTACAACTAACGTTCTTTCTGGCTGTGTATAGAATGGTGATTCTCAATCTTTGCTGCAAAGTGGAATCACCTAGGGAACTTTAATACTAATGTTTGTGCCCCACCCTCAGACTTGAGTGTACTTGGTGAGAATGTAAAATATGAAACCACATGCTAAAGCTTGGATTTTTTTTGATAGATAAGAGTCAGTATCCAACATTTAAGCCTTTTAAGGCCTGATATTTATAAGCAAATCTTGCAGGAAAAAAATGTTAGTAAAAAAGAAAGGATGCAGTAACAGATAAATGATCTGAGAAAAGTGCAAGTTTAATATTAGTACTGATAGATTGATCTTAATTCAATTCTCATTATTTCTTTTATCCCTTTGTGATTTTGGTGTCTGACCTAGAACCTTCCTAGATTTGCCTTGTGGTATTATGCCCTGTATATTTGCAGGTGCCTATTATGCATCTGTTAATACTGTTGCTATAAGTGAAGAAGAACTTGACATTAAGATTGATGTCTAGACTGTAAAGTCTAAGTATGCCATCTCTACCTCTTTCTTTCTTCCCTCCCTTCCCGGACTCAGCATAAGAAACAGTCATGGTCACCAAACTCTGAGTGAGTTCAGTCCAAATGGGTTTATATTCTGTTCAGATTTCCCCATTGTCTTCATTAAATTCTTGATCTTTGCCATCAAAGAATGAAGCTACGGGGCGCCTGGGTGGCGCAGTCGGTTAAGCGTCCGACTTCAGCCAGGTCACGATCTCGCGGTCCGGGAGTTCGAGCCCCGCGTCAGGCTCTGGGCTGATAGCTGAGAGCCTGGAGCCTGTTTCCGATTCTGTGTCTCCCTCTCTCTCTGCTCCTCCCCCATTCATGCTCTGTCTCTCTCTGTCCCAAAAATAAAATAAAAACGTTGAAAAGGAAAAAAAAAATGAAGCTACAAAACGTCAGTAAAGGTCTCTTTCAGATCTTGCAGTACATGTCTTTATAAATACAGAATTGACTGTTAATCTTATTGATATGTTAAATAGCGAAAACACTGATGCAGTTAGTAATATACAGTGTGAACTAATCATTTTAAGAGTCGGATATTTCATACTGGAGGAGAAGGGGACTTCATCTTTCCATGAATTTGCAAGAAGTTGTTAATTTCTTTTTAATACTCAGAAAATTTTCCACTGAGGCACCTGACCAAAGGACACTCTTAAAAGTAGAACGGATGCTTTTTTTTTCCTTTTCTTTTCTTTTTTTTTTTTTTTTTTAACCTGGTAGAGGTCATGAAATGTCACAGGATCTTATGTGCTGATTGTGCCCTGGAGGAAACAATGACTTGGATTCCTTTCTGGGTTTACGAATGGAGGCTGGAGAAATTGAGCGACCTGTCCAAGGTAGCATAGCAAGTAAGTGTCAGGTTCATAGCTAGAATCCATGTCTCCTGATTCCCATTTTCGTATATAGGCACTCCATGTGTTACATTACTGGATAATTATTGTAACTGAAGGAGCTGAGTATTATTATTACCTCTGCTTTAAAGATAGAAATATAGGTCTCAAAAAGTTAAGTAAATTGTTCAACATGTTAGGGGTGGTATATGAAGCAGGACCCTTTTTCACTCCAAAATGTATTCACTTATACACATTTCTGTATCTCCTATATTCTCTGAAAAATAGGAAATGATAAATCAAACAGTTGTCTGAAGATGTCCAATAATTCCCCACCTGGATAAATTTCAAAAAGACACAGACATGTAAAATTAAAGTATTACTTTATTTTTTCTTCATGACACATTCTCAAAATTGAAATTAATTTAAATCCATTCACCTAGAAATTTTCCTCAATTCTACATTTTGCACTTGCTTTGAATTCTGCACTTGCATTGAAATATTTACGAGCAGGATCTTTTCCTGTCACTAACATACTCACAAGCTGCTTCAGCTCTCCAAGCCTCTGTTTCCTCACCAGTAACAAATGCTATTGGGTTACGTGGGTGGCTTTCTAACTGTGACATACGGAGTTTGGGCATTCCTGGAAGCTACTTCAGGAGCCAGTGTGAAGTAATCCCAGTAATGTGGGTCTGGGTCCACTCTGTAGTTCTGAGCATATTATCCGCTTCATGTAGCTTCAGTGTAATATTTTATTTACAGCATTCACTGTTACAAAAAATTTGAAAGCCACATGAATTTATTCTTAGGATCACCCCAGTCATAAGTGATTTTTCAGTATTACCCTTTAAGCCACCCATTGTATCTGCCATAGAGAATACGTGTAATACCTTGAACTGGAGACACATTTCGTGAACACTCCCTATGCTCTCAGGGATACACATTTTTTATTTCCCTGTAGGAAACTGCCTGCTTCATTAGGACAACAGTAACTCCTTGGTTTTTTTAGCTTTATTATAGTATAATTGACAAACAGAAATGTTCTACATTAATATATACAACTTAAAGTTTTGGTAAATGTACACATTATGAAATGATCAGCACAATCAACCTAATTAACACGTACCCCTTACCTCACATGGTTATAATTTTCTTCCTTTTCTTTTTCCTGTGGTAAGAATATGTAAGATCTACCATTTTAGCAAATCTCAAGTATATAATACAGTATTGTTAACTATCGTTACCATGCCGTATGTTAGGTTTCCCCAGCGTTTACTCATCTTGCATAACTGAAACTCTGTACCCTTTGACCAACATCTCCTGACTTCCTCTTCACCTGGCTTCTGGTCACCACTGTTTTGCTCTCTGCTTCAATGAGTCTCACTACCTGAGATCCCATTTGATTCTCTGTTTCAGCATATTCACAATCTTCCTTGAACTGTAGAATATTAGAAGAAAGATAAATAGTTTGGAATCACCTTAGACCTGGTGTTGAACTGTGATGCTACCCCGTACTAGTTGTGAACGTCTGTACCAGTCTCTTAAACTCTTAGAACTTCCGTTTCCTTATTTGAGCAGAGTAAAAATGATAGCATAGGTCATAGGAATTATATAATGTATTTTAAAAACTCAGTGAATGGCTGACCTAGAGTGGACCGGTAGGATCTTCTAAGTTGTTCTCAAGAGCAAGCCATAAGCTAATTATGAAGGTAACTAACCAATAAAACATCAAAGATTATTTGTCGGTAGTTACCAAATGTTGGCAGGCACTTGACACTCATGCTGATGGCTGTGTCCTGAGTCATAAACTCCTGTGTCTCTGATCCAGGTGGCCCGTATCTTGTGCCACCACCCATAAATCTATTATAGGCTAAACTGTTAGCTGTTAAGTAAGGTAAAAATTTCAGACCCTTCAGTATTCTTGGGACACCCTAATACGACTACATTAACTAAAGTGAGTTAGAGAAAACAGCCTAAATTTCCATCAGCTGATGAATGGATTAACAAAAAGGTAATATATCCATACAATGAACTATTATTCAGCCATAAAAGGAAATGAAGCAATGTTATATGTTACAACAGGGATAAACCTTGAAAATGGCTATGTTAAGTAAAGGAAACAGACACATATTTTATGATTTCACTTACGTGAAATGTTCAGAATAATCAAATCCATAAGTACAGGAAGTAGACTACTTGTTATTAGTAGATTAGATGAGAGGATTGAGACTGAAGGATGATAGGTACTGAGTTTTATTTTTGGGGTGATGGAAATGTTCTGGAATTAGTGGTGATAGTTGCAAAATATAGTCAATATGTTAAAACCACTGAATTGTACACTTTAAAATAGTGAATTTTACATTACATCATCTTTATTACAACAAAAATGATTTAAAAGTGAGAGGAAAGATGGAGAGAAAGAGGGAGAGAGAGGTTTTTCTGTTCCTGAAAGGGCCTGGACTAGGGCCAGCAGGCATGGGTTTGAATCCCAGCTCTTTTACCCTGAGCACCCACCGCATCACCTCTCTGCCTTCTTCTGCACATGTTACGTGTTCAATATGATACTCATAGGCCTATCGTGGAGATTAAATGACAGGTGTGGGTACCATAATGGCTAACCCAAAGATGATGTTTATTATTTGGCAACTATAAATAAGACAGTGACAACAATTTTTTTCAGAAAAGAAATTAATTAACAAAAAAGAAGCACTTCTTCTAGAATGTGCCATTGTGTGGTTACAAACACTTTGCCATGGCTATAGTAAGGTTATCATGGTTATTATAGACATGTTCTCCTACCAACACTTAAATAAATACATTTTTAAAATATTATTGCTTATCTTTCTGCAAGTAATTGGAAGTGTCCTTCCTTCAGCACAATGCTATAGTAAGAATAATACACTGTCAACAGAATTTACATGCTAATAACTTCTTACTATGCTTTAGCGGGGAGATGTTGGATAATTAAATCATACTGCGAATACATTTCTAATAGCTCCTCTGGCTCTGGACCATGCTCATTTTTAAGAAGTGGTATAGCATTTTGCAATCAAGATGGCAATATTGGAGAGGCTTGTTTTATAAACAGTTTTCATTGTGTTTCCCTAAAGTGATGAAATTTTTTTTCAGACAGGACTGCAGTTCTTTGATGGAACGTATTTCGTGATGCTTAAGTATTACTGCAAGGAAATGACAGCCAAAAGTAGTGTAGGGAGTGTGGGAAGGTGGGTCGTTTTGATAAAGAATTCTTGAAGACATTAAGATGCTGATGTGGCATATGCCATCCTGCGAAGTGAAGCCAGCCTCACCCACCTTCATTCAAACTGAAGCACACTTTTGTATAGTTGTGCAAATCCTAAATGGGCTTTAGGCAATCAATACTTTGAACATATTTAGATATTATTTAAGGGTATCATAAATGATAGTTATTCCTCCTGGCATTAGAATGGGGCCGTTAGAATCCACTCCTCTTTTTGTTCGTAACATCAGAATGAAGAGTGAGGCAGGAGCAAGGGAGAAAAAAGAGTAAGAACCTGGCATGCCCGGTTAACAGAAGTTGAGAGAAAGGGCATCAGTGGAGTTTCAAAGGTGCAGAGGCCAAGAAAGATCAGCATATGAAAGAGATGTTGTGGGATAAAAAAAAAAATAAAGGTAGAGAATATGTGTCTATTTTTTCCCCTTTTGGCTATTCTCATTCAAATCCCATTTTTCAAGATAGCTTTTTTCTATTCATCTTCTGTACTTTAGCTATTCAGTTTTCTCTCCTCTCAGTGCCTCCCGTGTTACCACCTGCTGTCCTTGTTTCTCTAAATATCATTTTTCACCATCCCATCTTTTCTTTCTGTTCCATGGTTCTTGCCTCAAGCCAATTTCCCAAATTGGATCCAGGGTCCCAGTTTGTCAACATGTCACCTGGGAGCGTCCGGGCAGGGACCCAGGCTGCAGGCAGACACAAGTGAGGGGTGTGGGCAGGGACTCCATACCTACGTCAGCTCAGTGCTTCTTGGATGCAAGCAGCCCACGGGGCTGTAGGCAAAGTCCTTGGAGAGAGTCGTGCCAGTTTTTACTGTGCCAGTTATAAATGCTGTCTAGGCCTTGGCATTTCAGTCCCTCATACGATGAATGCAGACCCTGACACAGTTCCAAGTACACTGAGTCGAATGAATGCAGTGTCAAAGGAAGAAACAGCTGCTTGAGAAAAGGCATCGTGGCCTCGACGCAGGTCTCCAGCTGTGTGTAAATACTTACTTTCATAGATGATGCTCCAAAGCCCTATTACTCAGTGTGCACTGTAGAAGTCTGAGAGGCAAGAATATTTTAAGTCCTTCAAGGTACTAATTTCAGTTTTAGTAGATTTATATTTATTTTTATTAACCGTTTTCTCTATCGCAAGTAGAAGTGATTTCACAATTATGGTAGTGTATTTATTTTCTAGAGCTGTTGTAACAGAGTCCTGTGGACTTGGTGGCTTAAACAACAGAAATTTACTTCCTCATGGTTCCGGAGGCTCAAAGTCCAGGATTAAGGTGTCAGCAGGTGGGAACCTTCTGACAGCCACAGGGAAGGATCTATTCTAGGCCTCTCTCTTCAGCTTGTAGATAACTGTCTTTTCCCTGTGTCTTTGTATTGTTTCTCTCTGTACATGTCTATGTTTACATTTCCTTTTCTTCTAAGGACAAGAGTAATTGGATTGGAGCTCTCCCTAATGATCACAATAGGTCACATTCTGAGGTACTGGGGGTTAGGATTTCAGCATGAAAAATTGGGGGAGGAGATGTAACTGCCCATAGCAGTTAGTGATGTCAAATTTCTTTTAAATTTAAATACATTTTATTTAAAAGTCAAGTAAACATTAAGCATATGTAAAACACCTTTACTCCTACCTGTCAGAAAAGGGCTAAATAAGGATTAGCTTCTCCCTTTAATATTTGAAACATTGTATCAGTAATGCAGCAGAAGAGAAGTAATGGAAGTTTTGGGACGTGATCTAACGAACTATGTTTAGAGTCACCTCAGCACCTAAAACGGTGCCTGGCACACAGTTGGTGATCAAACATATGCATTGAGTCAATAAAGAGATCTGTTGGGGTGGGAAGAAAAGAGTGAGAATAGTGAAATTAGGAAAAAGTGCTCTGGAATAATCAGACAGAAAAAGTCAGCTTCGAAGTTCCTCAACTTGAGTGGTAGAGGAGACGTCATGTGTGTTTGTAACATATGCATCCCCTTCCCTGGACAAGATGTTAGCCATAAGGATGAGGTTTTAAAAAAATGTAAAAAATAATTTCCAGTCCTTGAAGGCTTTGCGATCTGGTGCAAGAGAAATGGGCTCTGATACAAGTCAATTCACGACTGCTTAGGAAGACAAGCATGGCATTCACGGAGTTCATTCTTTAAAAGTATGATGTTTATCCCACTAAATGCAAGACCCCCCACCTCCTAGAAACAGCCATTTCAGTTTATTGTAGTTTGTTTTAAAAATAGGATTGATGACAAGAGACACCGAGGGAATTTATTCCTCAGGATGCCAGCCTCTTTATCTGCTTTGGTAAATGCCTTCTTACCTGTCTCTTGCTTTTTCATGCTTCTTCCGGATAATAACTAGAGATGACATCTCACAACTGCATTTTTACTCTTCCCTCCCCAAGATTGAACTAGTCTTGTAAGAATACATTTCTGACTGTTATTGTATGACTTACATTAACTAATATTCTCTTGCATATGTAACATACCATATAGCCTATATGATATATAAATACATATACATATGTGATTTATAAGTTATGTGTGCACATATATACAGTAAAATCTTGGTTTGTGAGCATAATTTGTTCTGGAAACATGCGTGTAATCTAAAGCACTTGTATATCAAAGCGAATTTCGAGAACTATTGGCTCAGTTGTGATCATGTGACATTCAGGGTCACGGACTACTTGTATTGCAAGACATGACTTGCTTATCAAGTTAAAATTTATTGGAAATTTTTGCTTATCTTGTCGAACAGTTGCAGACAAAGTTACAATCCAAGGTTTTACTGTCTATGAGATCCAGGTAAGTTTAAGAAAAAGTGTTCCTCCACTCTACATGTTGGTAACAAATTTGGAATCTCTCATTTTCTATTTCAAAATAATAAAGCAGCTAACCATTTATGGAAGGAGAGAGTGTAATAATGCAGTGGGTAAATAAATACATTAATTATTTTTAACGTGTATTTATTTTTGAGACAGAGCAGGAGTGGGAAAGGGTCAGAGAGAGAGGGAAACAGAATCCGAAGCAGGCTCCAGGCTCTGAGCTGTCAGCACAGAGCTTCACGCGGGGCTCAAACTCATGGACCGTGAGATCATGACCTGAGCCGAAGTCGGACGCTTAATTGACTGAGCCACCCAGGCACCCCAGTAAATAAATACATTATAAAGGCAATGAGAACTAGAGTTCACAGAACTCGATCTGCTAGTTTTTCATGTGGAAAGAAATGGAATTTAATAGCTACAGAGAAAAGTGATTTGGCTTTCCACCATAAAGTAGAAGCTAACGAAAACTAGTTACTACGACAAAAAATTGTGTTGTAAGTTATGTGTACTATATTTTTAGGGCTTCCTGATACAAATTACATCGCATCCTGTTAAATTATTTGTATTTTTCATGACAGTGAACAGGAACTCTTGTATTTTGCTGGTGCAAGTGTAAGTTAGGATCACTCTTTGGGATAACATCCCTATAATATATATAAAACATTTAAAAATGTGATGTGTTTTAATGAATTGATACCAATTCTCATATATGTCTCACCTGTGAAGAATGCATGCATTTGGGGGACATGTGCACAAAGATGTACACTTCAGTTTTGTATATAATACCAAACATTATAATAACATAAATAGCATAAAATTAATGAAGAGTAAATAAATATTTTTTAAATTCAGAATTCTTCCTCCCACCAGGTCCTAAAATGAATCTCAAGATAATTCCGGTCTCTCTTATGCCTTTTGGGGTTTCCTAGATTTGGGAATTCCTATATTTCTCCACAACTCCTTTCCCCTCATTTATTTTTTATGTTTATTATTTTAATTCCAGTATAGTCAACATATAGTGTCGTATTAGCTGCAGATGTATGATGTAGTCATTCAACAGCCCTATAATTTATTCAGTGCTCATCATGATAAGGGCAGTCTTTAATCTCCTCCACAAATTTCACCCATCCCCCAACCTACCTCCTCTCTGGTAACTATCAGTTCTCTATAGTTAAGAGTCTGTTTCTTGGTTTATCTTTCTCTCTCTTTTTTTCCTTGCTTGTTTGTTTGATTTACTAGATTTTACATATGAGTGAGATCATATGGTATTGGTCTTTCTCTGATTGACTGACTTTGCTTAGCTTTATACTCTCTAGCTCTATTTTGTTACAGATGGCAAGATTTCATTTTTTATGGCTGAATAATGTTCCATTTTATATGCATACATCTTCTTTAAATATTCATTGATCAGTGGAAATTTGGGCTGCTTGCCTGGTTTGCCTATTGTAAATAATGTTGCTATAACATAGGCATGCATGTATCCCTTGGAAATGGTGTTTTTGAATTTTTTGGGTAAATATCCAATAGTGCAATTCATCATAGGGTTGTTCTGTTTTTAAGTTTTTGAGGAATCTCCGTACTGTGTTCCACAGTGGTTGTACCAGTTTGCATTCACACCAATAGTGCATGAAGATTCCTTTTTCTCCACATCTTGGCCAACACTTGTTTCTGGTGTTGTTTGTAACAATTCTGACAGGTGTGAGGTGGTATCTCATGGTAGTTTCAATTCGCATTTCCCTGATGATGAATGATGTTGAGCATATTTTCATGTGTCTGTTAGCCATCTGGATGTCGTCTGGAAAAATGTCTGTTCCTGTCTTGGCCCATTTTTAATTGGACTGTTTTTCAGCGGGATGTTGTGTTGTATAAGTTCTTTATATATTTTGGATACTAACCCTTTATAAGCTATGTCATTTGCAAATATTTTCTCCCATTCCATCAGTTGCCTTTTGGTTTTGTTGATTGTTTGCTTTGATGTTCAGAAGCTTTTAATTTTGATATAGTCCCAGTAGTTTATTTTTGCTTTTATTTTCCTTGTCTCTAGAGACCTATCTAGGATAATGTTGCTGTGGCCCATGTCAGAGAAATTACTGCCTGTGCTCTCTTCAGTATTATTATGGTTTCTCATCTCACATTCAGGTCTTGATGAGGTCCCAGTAGTTCATTTTTGCTTTTGTTTCCCTTGCCTCTGGAGACATGTCTAGTAAGAAGTTACTGGTGGCAGAGGTCAAAGAGGTTGCTGCCTGTGTTCTCCTCTAGGATCGTGATGATTCCCTGCCTCACATTTAGGTCTTTAATCCATTTTGAATTTATTTTTGTATGATGAAAGAAAGTGGTCCTCTTTCATTCTTTTGCACGTGGCTGTTGGTTTTCTCAGCATCATTTGTTGGAAAGACTGATTTTTCCCCCATTGTTTATTCATTCGTTTTTTGTTGAAGATTAATTGACTATATAATCATGAGTTTATCTCTGGGTTTTCTATTCTGTTCCATTGATCTGTGTGTCTATTTTTATGCCAGTACCATACTGTTTTGATGAGTACTGCTTTGTAGTATAACTTGTCTACAAGTTACTACTAGGCATCCAGTCTGGAACTGGGGTGCCTCTAGCTTTGCATTTCTTTTTCACGATTGCTTTGGCTATTCTGGGTTGTTGTTGTTGTGGGGTTTTGTTTGTTTGTTTTGGTTTTTTGTTTTGTTTGTTTGTTTTGTGGTCCCATACAAATTTTAGGATTGTTAGTTCTAGCTATGTGAAAAGTGCTGTTGGTGTTTTCATAAGGATTGAATTAAATCTGTGAATTGCTTTTGGTAGTATATGCATTTTAACATTTGTTCTTCAAACCCATGAGCATGGAATGTCTTTCCATTTCTTTGTGTCATCTTTAATTTCTCTTATCAGTAGTTTCTAGTTTTCAGAATACAGATTTTTCAAGTTTTTGGTTAGGTTTATTCCTGGGTATTTTACAATTTTGGGTGCAATTGCAAATGATATTGTTTTCTTAGTTTCTCTTTCTGTATCTTCATTATTGGTGTATAGAAACAAAATAGATTTCCTTAGATTGATTTTGTCTCCTGAAACTTTACTGAATTCATTTGTTAGTTCTGGTAGTTTTTCAGTGGAGTCTTCAGGGTTTTCTATATACAGCATAATGTCATTTGCAAATTGTG
The DNA here is from genome assembly GCF_022079265.1 of Lynx rufus. Lineage (NCBI taxonomy): Eukaryota > Metazoa > Chordata > Mammalia > Carnivora > Felidae > Lynx > Lynx rufus. The sequence continues at coordinate 34,768,768 of NW_025814830.1, read as the reverse complement.
AGGATTTTACTTTTTCCTTACCAATTTGGATGCATTTATGCATTTTATTTCTTTGTGTTGTCTAATTGTTGTGTCTAGGACTTATAGTATCATTTTGGATAAAAATGGTGACAGTTGACATCCTTGTCTTGCTCCAGACCTTAGGGGAAAATCTCTCAGTTTTTCACCATTGAGTATGATAGTGGCTGTGAGTTTTTCATATAGCACCTTTATTATGTTGAGGTATATTCCCTCTATATCTACTTTGCTGAGGGTTTTTTATCATGAATGATGTTGTACTTTTTCAAATGCTTTTTATGCATCCCTTGAAATGATCATATGGTTTTTATCCTTTCTCTTATTGATATGACATATCATGTTGATGGTTTTACAAATATTGAACTATCCTTGCATCCTGGGAATAAATCCCACTTGATCACGGTGTATGATTTCCTAATGCATTGTTGGATTCAGTTTGCCAGTATTTTGTTAAGGATTTTTGCATCTATATCCTTCAGACATACTGGTTTATGGCCCTCCTTTTTTTGTGTGATGTCTTTATCTGGTTTTGGCATCAGGGTTTTACAGAACTCATAGAATAAATTAAGAAGTTTTCCTTCCTCTTCTATTTTTTTGGAATAGTTTAAAAGGACTAGGTATTAATTCCTCTTTAACTGTTTGGTAGAATTCACCAAATTTGGGAGTTTTCTGGTTACTGATTCAATTTCAGTGCTGGTAATCAGTTTGATTTTTCTATTTCTTCCTGCTTTAATTTTGGTAGGTTATATGTTTGTAGAAATTTATCTATTTATTCTAAGTTGTCCAATTTGTTGGCATATAGGAAGACTAAATAAATTTTGATACATACAGTAAATAGGAGATTATATACCAGTAAAACTTAATTGTCTTTATGTCACCAAAGATAGTCACTTTTTTATTTCACATAAAAGATCAATAGATTTTACTATCCAAAAGTGTATTTATCATAATCAAAATTAAATTAAAATGACAGACTAGGAGCCATCCTGATAGCATACATGGCAATACAGAATCGTGTCCATACTTATAAAAAATATATCGGGGTCAATATTTGAAAATCAATTAAAATTTACCTGTGAATAGCCCCCCAGAAAAAACAATTTGGCAAAATCTGTTCATGATAAACTAAATAAATTTGCACTAACATACAGATTAAACGTTCTCAACCTAGTAATGAGCACCTACAAAAAATCCATAGGTAATATCACATTTAATGATGAAAGACTCTATGCACTTTCTTGAAGACTGGGAAGAAAGTAAGAATGTCTGATCTCCTCACCCTTCATCATAATATAGAATATACTGGCCAGTACAATGATGCAAAGGGGAAAAAAAGGCATTGAAGTGTGGAAAAGAAGAAATAAAGCAAAATCTCTATACTCATGGAGAAAATAATCTTGTATGTAGAAAATCAAATGGAATCTGTAGAAAAGCTACTAGAACTATTAAGTGAGTTTAGCAAGGTGGCAGGATATAAAAGAAATATGTAAAAATCAGTGTCTATATTTGTATATTTGCAATGAGCAATTGAAATTTAGATTACAATAGTGATTAACAATAGCACTAAACATGTGAAAATAGTCTAAGACTTATTAGTCATTAAGGAAATGCTAGTTAAAATTGTGATGATAGATAATTAACCTCTTAGAATGACTTAAACAACTACAACAAAATAAATCTGAAAATGCCAAGTACTGGTAAGGATGCTGAACAACTTGAACTCTTCTATATTGCTGGTGGGAATTCAAAATTGTAGAGTCACTTTGGAAAAAAAATGGTAATTTCTTTCACACTTAAGCATACACTTACCATATAACTGAGCAATCCCATCCCTAGTTGTTTAGCCAAGTGAAATGAAAACATATGTTCACATTAAAACCTGCATGTGAATATTTCTCAAGTTTTATTCATAATTACCATAAGCTGGAAATAACCCAAGTGTCTGTCAACTGGTGAAAGTATAAAAGTAAAATCTGTAGAACCTCATTTAATGGAATACTACTGAGCAATCAATCAGCCAATCGATAAAGAAAGTACTGATGCACACAATAGCATAGATGAACTTCAACTGCATTATGTCAAGGGAAACAAAAAAAGGTAAACTCTAAAGACAAAATCTAATGTATGACCCCATGTCTATGACCTTTGTATAAGGGTGAAACTATACGGACAGCAAATAAATCTGTGTTTGTAGGGCTTAGGGATGGGAAGAAGTGTTGATCACAAAGGGGCATGAGGATTTTTTTTTTTTAAATGATGGGACTATTCTATATCTGGATTATGGTAGAATTTACAGATCAGAACTCTATGGATTTGTCAGAGTTCATAGAACTGTATAAATAGAATGCAGTTGACTGAGTAAAATATACCAAAAAATAAAAACTGTCTTAAAACAGTTGAAGAATAACAACTATTTGGAAAATTAGGAAAAAAGCAAAAAACAAAAAAACAAGCCCTTCACATGTCAAAGGACATAAACACGCATTTCACAAAAGAATAAAATTAAAAGATCAAATAAAAGTTGTTCACCTTCATTTTTAACTGGATAAATTCAAAACTTAAAATGATAGTCTGATTTAGCTCACCATAATGTCTAGTTCATGTTCTGGAAAATCTATATTTTCATACTTCTATAATGAAGATGAAATTTGTTAAAACACTTAAATAGGGTAATACAGCAATATGCATCATAATTCTAAACATCTATAAATATTTAGCTCCACTCAAAGAAAAGGCAGCTATAAGTACTAAAAAATGTATTAATAATGATATTCATTCTAATATGAAGAACAGGAAACACATTGAAAGTCCAAAAATAAAGAATGAGCAATATTAGTTGAATGTTTATAAAATGGAATAAAATATCAGAAACTAAAATGAGAGTATAGATACATATTTCTTTCGGTATGGAAAGAATTTCAGGATATATTGCAAGCAAAATTTCAAAAAACAACAATTCATACAATATCATTTTTAAGGCATGTGTGTATGTGTGTATATGTATCTATAATATATATACAACTTTTTTTTTTACCACAATCTATATCTTCTCATAAACTTTCAGTATGTAAAAGGTGTTTAAATGGTATACATTGTGTTGTTTTCTCAATTTTAACTTCTAGTATTTCTGAATACTTTATAATATTATCCTACATATAAGGTAGAAAATTGGATCCCAATATATAATTATAACTATGTAAATTAAGTAAATAAAATATGCCTACAAAGAAACTAGGAAGAATTTCTCCAATTACTTCTGTCTGGATGGTGGAGTAAAAAAAAATATTGGTCACATACTCCATTGTTGACGTGTAATATGTGAACACGCATACACATACCAACAGGATCTACAGGGGGAGTAAAAAATAACGTGGCAATTAGGTCTTTGCCAGTTTAATTTTAATAGATATGTTGAACATGTTTACCGCAGGCTGCTGGATTTCAGAACCAAGCCCATATAGCACTCTTTAATAGCGTGTAATCTCAGATAAACTACAGCACTCCTCATTATTTATTTGCACATTCCATATTTGCAAGTTTGCTTGCTCATGACTCATGCAAGTTTGTCTGCTCATGACTCATATTTTTGTGGTCATTGACAGATATGCACAAAGCAGTAAAAAATTAGAGTTGTCTTACACATTTATTTCCAGCTAAGGTTAAACAAGGAGAAGACTGGCCTTCTTGTTTCAGCTTCTGTATTGTAAACAAGTGTCTTTTTATGGTTTCTTTAATGCCGTATTTTTCTTTTTTTTGCATTTTTCACTTTTTGTTGATGATTTCACTGTTTAAAATGACTCCCAAGTATAGTGCTGAATCACTGTTTAGTGTTCTAAGGGCATGGAAGTTATGATGTACCTTAGGGAGAAAATGCAGTTGACCCTTAAACAACATATGTTTAAACCACACAGATTCACTTATATGGGTTAATATATATATATATATATATATATATATATATACACACACACACACACACACACACACATACATACATACAGCAAAATACTATAAATTTATTTTATCTTAATGGCACTTATTTTTTCTAGATTTATTGTAAGAATACAGCGATGATTCATATAGCATACAAGTGTTAACTCTTTATGTTATTGGTAAGGATTCTGGTGAACAGTAGGCTATTAGTAGTTAAGTTTGGGGGAAGTCAGAGTTGTAGATAGATTTTTAACTGGCATGGAACTATGGGTGTGAGAACCCAACATAAAATTACTTAGGTAATTGTCATAATTTACCAAACACATAGGTATTGAGTGCTTAGAATATGCCCAGTACTGTGTTAGATCATGACACAAAGGCAGGATATCACCTCTGTCCTCACGGAAGGATGCTGTTGTTAAAGGAAACAGAACAAATAAAATACAGATATCTGTAATGCTGTGACTGAAACTAGTGGGGTTCGTGATAGAAAGTACAAAGGGTCACATGACAAACCAAGAGCAAAAAGTAGCACAAAAGCCTATGGAATGACAAGGTCAAGGTTTGATATTCTTCTAGGCTAAAATGGAAGACAACAAGCCTAGAATACGGAGGAAGGGCAAGAGTTGGAAGAAAATAGATCATGCAGGTCCTTGTTATTCTAGGCTATATTCTAGCTAAATGTTTTTATTCAACACAATACAATAAAAGCACTTTATAAAATCAGAAAAGCTTTGTATCATCCAAGGCACGCAAGGAAGTCATTTGTTCCCTTTTAACATGGTGTCATGGTAGTTGGGGAAGCTTGAAAGATGTCAAATCCTGGTTTTCCATATGAGAAAAAGCTTCATAAAAATAAATTGCTGTTTGTCATGAGAGACCTAATCTCCACTTATCTCTTCATATTTCTGAAGTACAACAGGTAACATATCTCGCAGGGATTTCAATGGTAAATACACATTTTTCATAGAATAAAAGAGTAAACTGATAATTCTAGCAAGGGTTATATAATTGGGATGGAGGGGTATGGTTTTATCTTTTCTTAACTTCATTCTTACAGAGCCTATTCTTCCAGTCTCTAGATTTCTGATTGTTTTTTTTTTTTTTTCATCTGCTCAACTGGTTTCATTAAGTTTTTGAGCAGGTTCCTTTTCCTCTGTATTTGAAATGAGAAATTCTTCAGTTGATATCTTTGTAGCTCAAATTAGTAATGTTGAAGCAGGATTTGATGGTTACACAAGATTTCACTGGCAAAAAAAAATTACTGTATCAAGAGAGAAAATTTTTGATTTCAGTAATAAGCCCATTCTATCCATAATATAAGTGAATAGTTTTGCAAGGCATACTTTGTTCCCAAAAGTATACTTTTGCAAGAGATACTGGAAGGGACTTAGAGTCCTCCAGCCCCTCCCGGCCATAGTCCGCAGCTAGCAAATCCAGGGATCCAGTGGGAGATAATTCTGTCTTCATCTAAGAAAATCCATGTGGCCCTGTATGCAATTTATACCCCCCCAGCTGCAGTCAGGGAGCACTCTATCCTGACCAGGGTCCTACCAAGATACATGCTCGTCCATGTCTCCAGAGCCAGAATTGCAGAGCTGAATCTTGCCTATACTCGATGAAAGAGCCCTGGGACTTGGCTCCAAACCTGCTCGGATATGGGCAAGGCCAATGTTGCCCACCCAGGGACCCATCCACTGACCTGACGGTAGCCCTCCAAGATACGTGGAGAAAGCCACATTCATTTGTGTATCTAGTAATAGACTCCACTGTCTGAGGACCCAGCTGTGGACCTCGAGGTTCAGCCTTATTCCAGTACCTTCCTTTAAATGAACTCAAAGACAAGTCATTCAAAATCAGCCAATAAGAGGAACCAAAAAGAAGAAAAATAATGAAAAACAGTGAAGAAAGTCTATGTGAATTATGGGACAATATCAAGTGAACTAACATAACATCATGGCAATCCAAGGAGAAAGAGGCAGAAGATGTATTTAATGAAATAACAGCTAAAAACTTCCCAAATCACGGAAGAGATACCGATATTCAAGTACTGAAAGCTCAATGGACTCCAACCAAGATCCACCCAAAGAAAAATAGAGTAAAGCCTTGGTTTGCAAGCATAATTTGTTCCAGAAATATGCTTGTAATCCAAAGCACTTGTATATACAAGTGAATTTGAAGAACTCTTGGCTCAGTTGTGATCATGTGACATTTGGCATCACATACTACCGTATTGCAAGACTTCGCTCGTTTGTCAAATTAATATTTATTAGAAATGTTTGCTTGTCTTGTGGAGTACTCGCAGAGCAAGTTCCTTACAATCTAAGGTTTTACTGTACTTGAAGACACATTATAATGAAAATGTTAAGTCAGAGACCAAGAGAATGTTGAAAGCAGGAGAAAAATGCTTCATCACATGCAGAAACCTTGCAATTCAGTAGGGAGTGAAATGATAAAAACACAGCAACACCATAACAGTAGAGGACTTCAGTATCCCACTTTTAACATTGAGAGATCACTAAGGAAACAGTGGCCCCAAACAGGATAAAAATCATATGATCCTCTTGGGGTGCCTGGGTGGCTTAGTCAGTTGAGCATTTGACTTTGCTTCAGGTCATGACCTCGTGGTTTGTGAATTTGCGCCCCGCCCCCTACCCCCCCCCCCCCACATCACACTCTGTGCTGACAGCTCAGAGACTGGAGCTTGCTTCGGATTCTCTGTCTTCCTCTTTCTCTGACCCTCCCCTGCTCACACACTATCTCTCTCAAAAATAAATAAACATTAAAAAAAATCATATGATCCTCTCACAAAATGCTGAAAAAGTATTTGACAAAATTCAACCCCTTTCATGACAACAAATTGGGCATATGAGGAATATGTCTCAACCTGATAAAGGCCATATATGAGAAACCCCCAATTAATGACATATTCGATGCCAAAAGTTTGAAACCATTTCTTCTAAGATCAGAATAAGACAAGAGTGTTTGTTCTCACTACTCATGTTTAACATACTACTGGATATCCTAACCAGAGTAATTGGTCATGAAAAAGAAGTCCAACAAAAACATCAAAATTGGAAAGGAAGATGGTGTCTTTTTGCAGATAACATGATCTTATATGTAGACAGCCTTCAAGACACCACCAAAAAACTATAATAACTAATAAACAAATTTAGTAAAGTTAAAGGATACAAAATGAACATACAAAAATGTGTTGTATTTCTATACACTAATAGCAAACTATCTGAAAAAGAAAAAAATAATCCCGTTTACAAAAGCAAAAAAAAAAAAAAAGAATAAGATACTTAGAAATAAATTTAACCAAGGAGCTGAAAGATCTTTACATTGAAAACTACAAGACTTTTGAGGAAATAGTTTGAAGACAAACAAATGGAAAGACATCCAATATTCATAGATTGGGAGAATTGGTATGGTTTGAATGTCCATAATATGCAAAGACCTAGATTCATTACAATGCTTATCAAAATTCTAATGGCATTTTCACAGAAATGGAAAAAAAATACAAAATTTGTATGGTACCACAAATGACTCTGAATAGCCAAAACAGTTGTGAAAGAACAAAGCTGTGGGTATCACGTTTCCTGATTTTATATATATTTTTAATGTTTATTTACCTTAGAGAGAGAGAGAGAGAGAGAGTGCAAGGGGGTGGGAGGGGAGGGAGGGGGCAAGAGTGGAAGACACAGAATCCAAAGCAGACTCTAGGCTCTGAGCTGTCAGCGCAGAGCCCGACACGGTCTCAAACTCATGCCATGAGATCATGACCTGAGCCAAAGGCGGATGCTCAACCAACTGAGCCAACCAGATGTCCTACATTTCCTGATTTTCAACACTACACAAAGCTGTAGCATTCAAAAACGTATGGCAATAGGATAAAAATGGGCATATAGGGCAATGAAACAGAATTGAGAACTGAGAAGTAAATTTTTGCATGTACAGTCAACTACCCTGTGAGTGACTTTCAAATCAGCTGTTACGTATAGAAGAGCATCTCTACTCACTCTGCTGTGCGGGGCACTTTTAGCTTTGAGTGATACAAGCATGAATTGTTTTCTGTCTTTTGTAAAGTTGACCGCCCTTCCTCCCTCCCTCCTCTCTTCTCCTTCCTTCCCTCATCTCCTTCCTCCTTCCCTCTTCTCCTTCCTCCTTCCCTCTTCTCCTTCCTCCTTGTCCTTGTCCTCCTCTTCCCTTTTTCTCTTTTTGTTCTTATTCTTCTCTCTCTCTCTTTTTTCCCCCACCCATCCCCCATGGCGGAAGAGACACATGGTGGATAAAGTGAGGAGAATGAAAATGGACTAAGACTAACTTTATTATTATATACACACATTTATACATACATATACTAAAATATATAATATAATAGGGATACAAACTGTGAACAGCAACTAGGAGCTTTGCAGATAGGGGATCAGGCTGTCTCATCTGCAAGACTTCATGATCAGAAAAGGTTTTGCTAATTATGCCAACTGAGAAGAGCCTTTAGTAAAAAATGAAGAAAAGGCTTTCTAGGTAGCAGGGAATGGAGGAGAGTGATAGAGAGTGATATCACAGTCTTTAGAATTACTGGCCTCCTAGGAGCCCAGTTCTGTCACTATCTCAGAAAATTTATATAATATCTTTTTGTGCTTTTTCATCTGAAAAATAAAAGTAGTTTTTTAACTATAAGTATATATTGCATAAGTTATGAGAATCATATTACCCGATTGAAAATTCTATTACCTATTTGAAAGCTCAGCATAAACATCATTTACTCAAATCTTTTCTGACCAAGCAAAGCTTGGTTAGGGTGTTCCCTATAAATATCTCTGTCGAAAAATTTTGCATGCTAGAAATGACATATTTATTGTCTTCTTTGCTGATTTGACAATGAAACTCAACTCTATCAAGGGAGGTTCATGCCTGTCTTCATATTGGATGTTGGTCCCTAGCACAGTGCCTGGCCCTTGAATCTTTTGTTGCTGACTAGCTATTCTCAGGGACCATTTGGTAGGCATGGCACATTGTCAAAAGGGAAGAATAACTCCCTTTAGGCAGTGCTGGCATGAAGTCCATGATAAATCAGTCTAGAATATAAATCTATCTGACTTTTCCAGTGAAAGAGCAATAAAGCATCATCTTATGGAAATTTTTAAGTGACACCAAATGGTAGCAAAAGAAAGCCAAGTGAAGGATTGTTCCAGAACTGTGACAGAAGACCCTCCATTGCTTTTTCAAGCAGCCTCAGAGAATTAGAAATAACAAATCAACATGCAACACTATTGGAAAACAAACAAACATACAAACTCGTGTCCCCATAAAGTGAAGTACCTTAAGAGTCACGCTTTCTATAAACTAGATTACAGTTTGTGAGCTATAAACTATATATATTCTATAAGCTAGATTATACAATGTCTAACACTTCAAACTAGTATGGGGGGAAAAAAGAAATGTGACGTGTATCTTTTTTCAGGTGTGTCTTATGATGTATAGCAGTGAGGCAATCATATCTATCTCAATATATCAGTGGCTGGAGCTTGGTGACATTTTTCTGTTGGAGGCAACTCATTCTTCCTTGCGGAAAGCATTGCATGATTGGCATTAGAAGTGTTTTAAGGACTTGAGAGGTTGATTTATAGTGAGATATCACAGCAATTAAATCTGTGCTATAAAAAAATCTTAGGTGCATAACTGTCTATCTAATACTGAGGGTTACACATACTAAGTGGACAAAAAGGAATTTTTGAGATGATAAAAAAGGTGTGATGAAGAAGAATAAGATGAAATTGAGAGATTAGAGGTGCTTTTGCCTGGGAACATATTCCAGCAGCTGTCTTCTTGCACGTACTAATTTCCTGGAGGTACTATAACAAAGTACAAGAAACTAGGTGCCTGAAAACAATAGAAATTTAGTGTCTCACATTTCTGGAGTCTAGAGTTTCAAAATCAAGTTGTCATCGTGGCCACAGTCAATAGGGCCAGGCTCTAGAAAAGACTTTGCCCCACACCTTTCTCTTAACTTCTGGTGTCACCAAAAGCCCTTGGAATTCTTTTACCTTGTGGGTATGTAATTCCAATCCTCACATCTGCCTTGACATCACATTTTCTTTCTCGGTCTTGGTCTTCATGCCATCATCTTATAAGGACACTGATAATATTGTATTAAGACCCCACTTTACTCCAGTATGACCACATCTTAACTAATCTGCAATGACCCTATTTCTTAAAAAAAAAAAAAATTAAACGTTTATTTATTGTTGAGGTAGACAGACAGAATGCAAGCAGGAGAGGGGCAGACAGAGAGGGAGACACAGAACCCAAAGCAGGCTCCAGGCTCTGAGCTGTCAGCACAGAGCCTGACGTCGGGCTTGAACCCACGAACCATGAGATCATGACCTGAGCCAAAGTCAGATGCTTAATCAACTGAGCCACCCAGGCACCCCTGTTTATGTGTGTCTTTAAGGCTAAAAGGAGTCTCTTGTAGGGAGCATACTCTTACATATTGTTCTTTTAATCCATTCAGCCATCCTATTTTTTTTTTTTAAACTGGAGAATGTAATCTATTTACCTTTAAAGTAAATATTGATACATAGGGACTTACCATTGCCACCTTGTTATTTTTTTCTGGTTGTTGTGTAGATCTATTTTTCCTTGTTTCTTATCCCGCTACCTTTTTTGTGTGTGTGTTTTGATGTCTTTTGGTATCAGTGTGCTTTGACTTGTTTATCATGTTCTTTGTGTAATTACTGTAAGGGTTTTCCCTGTGCTTACCATGAGGCTCATAGAAAACTTACAGCACCCTACTTTAAACTGAGAAAATTTAACGTCAATAGAATTTTGTAAACTTGACACTTTTACTTATCCTCCCCCTCAGATTTTAGTTTATTGCTGTTACAATTTATATGCTTTTTATATTGTGTAACTAATAACAGATTGTTGTAGTTATGGCTAATTTTATTCCTTTTTTTAAAACCTTTGGACTGGAGTTGTAAGTGAATTATGCACCACTATTCCCAAATTGCATAATCTGACTATGACCGTATATTTACCATTACCAATGAGATTTATACTACCTCTTTATGTTTTTATGATGTTAATTAGCATTATTGAATGTTACTTTTCGTTTTGTCCCAAACCTAATAGGAAGCTGCACTTAAACACCGAGGAAAGATGCTATCAACCGTTGCCATATTTTTAAGAAAGATGCTCTTTCCTCTAAGACACACTTCTCTTTAAATAAACTTAGCCTACCTTCCATAAGGTATTTATCATCAGTTATCATACTTCTCATGTATATGCACATGCAACATAAAATCAAATCCTTATTTGAACAAACATGATCAGCTTTCTTTGAGCCAGAAGAAGCTTGGCATTTCTGAATTTCTTGTAATCTCCCAGGGTAAGCTTAGATAAGCTTTTACTTCCTCCCTGTATATTCCATCAAGAACTCCCTATGGTCCTATCAGACAGTCCCATAAACAGATTTCTAAGCACATCATCCACCAAGAGGCTCAGCAAGAATCTCCCCCAAACTCATTATACCATTCTAAAGGGAGACAAACATGTAACTAAACAAAACAAAACAAAATTAAACTGGCAAGAGTTAATATATTAAAAAAAAAAAAAAAAGAGAGAGAGAGAGACAGAAGAGGAGATGAAACTGGTCCCAAACTTCTTAGCTTAGCCGGAGAGAAGATATACATATATATCTTTGTATTTTGCACATTAAGTTTTAAACATAATAGTTATTGCTCATTCCTCATTTTAGTCAGTATTAATCCCTCTCTCACTTCTGCATATATTAGTAACATTCCACGGAGAGGTGCCCTCCCTACCTTAAACTTGAGCTTTGATTCCAGAAAATGTCTGTGGCTGTTGCCTATCAGGTTTTCGGAGAAGAAAACTCAAGGATATCGGTCAAATCCCTGTATGAGAAAAAAAAATCTATTTCTGTCGAGTTTTTTTTTTTTTCTGTCTAAATGCTGAGAACATAGTGAAAGCAGATTTCCCTTGTGAATGTATAAAGCTTGCCTGTTCATAAGTAACCAAAGCAGGGCACTGAGAACTGGTGAGTTGTCCATGGCCTTCAGAAGCTCCTCATGGTTTCTTCTGTAGATAACACGCCTAACCTTTTTCATTGTGTTTTGGAATTTTTAATATAAATTGCTACCAAAATTTAATTTTCAAATTGTGGATTTGGGATACACTGTTTCTTGGATAAAGATAGCCCCTACCGTCCTGGTCTATGAAGAGTTACTTTCTATTTCTTTTCTTGTTTTTATTAACAAGTGAAATATTCATAGTCAGTAATGTCGACTGTGATAATACAGATTCTTCAATAATAAATATGCTGACAAAAAAAAATGTGTTTTGTACTGCATTCCTGTGTTCAGCCCATAGTGACCTCTGACAAATAGTAATGGCTGAGCACTGAGTATGAATACACTATATTCATACTGTGATAAGTAATGATCTTTCTTTAGTAATGTTAAAGTTCTATTATTTGTTTTGCATTCTTAAACCACATGTATTCCTTCTTTATAGATTCATAAGTGCCTCTCTGCCCAGAAGTATCTAGGGTTATCTCTTCTTCAATTCCTTATTAAGGATATGCAGTTAATTTTATCTCTGCTTCACACTTCTAAAGAAGCAGATGACCATTGTGAATAAATGCTTTCTTCCTTTATAGGAAGGAGTAGCACTCTCACCAAGGTTTCTGTTTCATCAACTATGATTGGAAATCAGAGTTGAAGAGTTACATTTATATACTCTACTATGTTATTGTTTACATAAAATGAGAGGAGGTGGGGAAAGAGAGAGACAGAGCCAGACACAGTTCATCATTTTATGTGCAATGTTATATTTGAAGTCACTTGCCATGCAAATTTAGATTTCCATTTTTCATAATCTAATTGGATCCATCTGAAGACAGAGCCCTCCTTCACTCATGGAAGGAAAGAAGGCTTTTTGTAGGTGGTTGTTAGATGAAACATGTAGACGAATGGCGAGACCCCTGCTAGGAACTACACAATGCCATTCATGTTTAAATATATTACCATAATGTAGGTCAAATGCTGCTTAAACCTATGTCTTTGTCACAATATCTCTTTCCATCCAAGTATCCGCAGACCTTGTCTGATGGATCACGGGTTCTCAGAAACTCTTAGTGTTTCAAAATTCCTTAACATGACAATAGCAATAATCAGTCCTGGCCAGTATTTGCTACTGAATTGAACCTGTTCTCAAATTAGTGTACATTTTACAGCTTTTTGCTGTTGTTGTTTTGCCAGTAACATTTTCAGATATACAGAAATCCTTTCAACATTTGAAATTTAAATGGAGAGGAAAATCATTAGTTTGAGTTTGTGGCAAAAGTTAAGAAGTGAAAGAGAGGAACAAAATGAAGAAGACATTTCACTTACTATGTGATAGGTCATCAGTTTCTCTATATCAAATCAAAATTCAACTAGAAAAGTAATTTGAGGGATGCCTGGGTGGCTGAGTCAATTAAGCGTTCAACTCTTGATTTTGGCTCAGGTTATGATACCAGGGTCATGAGATTGAGCTCCTGGCTGGGCTTGAGATTCTCGCTCTTCTTGTCTCTGCCCCTCCCCCACTCACGTGTGCACGTGGGCGCGCGCGCGCTGTCTCTCTCTCAAACATTAAAAAAAATGATAAGATCATTAAAAAAAGGAAATTTGATTGTGATTCTGCATCTAAGATCCTCAATTTATTTTTTACCATGTATGTTTCCATAATCTTATGTCTTTGATTCTGAAAATACACTCCATAAAAATTTACATGTCCACAATATGCTTCTTTATATCTTGTGGGAGCTGATGCACAGTTTTCAACAGATTGGCAGAAATCTTTTGTAAAGAAGGCTAAGGATCCTGGCAAGAGGACATATGTCAGAACCCTTTGTGGTAGAGGCTATTTAAAATAGTGAATTATGTGACCTGTGTGTCATATTTCATGAGTTTATATACCACTTGCGGCATTCATAAACATAGTGTCAAGTAACTCATTGTTGTTGTTATTATTATTATTACCTTTTGCTGTTTATCCAAAGTGAGGCAACCATAGTATATATCTTTTAGAGTTATTTTGAAGAATAAGTGTGTTAAAGTAAGAAAAGTTGTTAGAGCCATGGCTGGCAAATAGAAGGTGACATGTAGATGTTAGTTCTTATTTTATTTTATTTCATTTCATGTCATTTCATTTCATTTCATTCGAGCAAGAGAGAGAGAGAAAGGGAGGAGGGTTAGAAGGAGAGAATCCTAAGCAGGCATCATGTTCAGTGTGGAGACCAACACAGAGCTTGATCCCATGACCCTGGAATCGTGATTGCAGCTGAAATCAAAGGTCACACACTTAACCAATTGAGATATCCAGGTGCTCTTCTCATTATTTCAACAAACATTTTCATTTTATCTAGTTTACCCTTCAAAGAATGCCAAATATATATATTTTTTTCATATCATTTGTAACCTTTTCTACTTCTAAGAGGGAGGAGGACTTTAGCTATTATCACTTGCAAGAATTTGGAGGATGCACAACTAACTAAAACCAAACTTTTAAAAGATCTGTTTAGGAGGTTAAGTGACAATTAAAGAAATCAGGGATATTTTTATGACCATAGGCCTTAGCCTGAGAGACAAGCTGTGATTTGAATTTTTAATTTATGTCATAGTTGTGTGGCCTAAACTAATACTTTACCTGAATGAACTTCAATATTCTCATCAGTGAGCAATGCTCTTATTACAGTAGCTATGTGAAGTCACTGACGCCTAGTAGGTTGTCAATTAATATTTATTGATTAAAAAGTAATCCTTGAGCTGCTTTTAAGCAACAGACACTGACACGTACTCTGAATACAACCTTGAACAAGCCCCTCATGGTTCTTTCACTAAAGGAGCTTTTTATCCCCTAAATTCCTATTTGCATCCATTTTCTATTGTTGCTGTAACAAATTACTACAAATTTCATGTGTAAGATAACACAGAATTTTAATCTTCTAGCTCTTTACATCACAAACCCAACATGGGATTGCACTGAGCTGAAATTAAGGTGCTAGCCTCACTATATTCCTCCTAGAGGTTTTTGGAAAGAAGCTGTGTTCTTACCTTTTCTACCTTCTAGAGTTCGATGCCTTTCTTGTCTCTTGGCCCCTTTTCTCCATTTTCAAAACCAGCCAGTTAGCATGTCTCTGACTATTCTTCTGATATCATGGCTCTCCCTGACAACAACCTTTAAGATTCTTGCAATTGCTTTTGGCTTATCCAGACATTCCAAGATAATCTCCTGATCTCAAGGTCCAAAAGCTTAATGGCATCCACAGTCCCTTTGGCAACATAAGGTAACGTATTCACATGTCCCAGAGATTAGGGTGTGGACATCGTTGGGAAGGGGTCATTGTTCTGCCCTCCACATATCATCGCTCAAGTTTAAACATTTCTGTAAATGGTTTTTGTTCTGAATTCAGGAGGCCAGGAGAGTACTTAACTGCTTAGTCACCAATAGGGAAAGCACTTTCATTAAGTCTACTTAAGCTTTATAGAGATGTCTGCTTGGCCAGGGCAAGGTATATTTTTTTTTGTTCCAGTTTGTCCTTAACCCCCACTGTGAAAAAATTATCTCTACCGTTGATGTGCTTAATTACCCAAGTTAAAGGGCATTAGGCAATGGTACTCTATAATGCTTGCCATAAGGAAGGCCATCCTTTATCATTAGCAAACTGCTTAGTGGTGAGCTTACAATTGTACATCTTACCTAGCAGATACTAGTAGCCCACTTATCAGTTTTCCTAATGAGATGAATCATGTGGTACGGTAGCGATGGGAGGCTGGAGCTGGGGTAATTATCCAAGGGGATTAATTAGAATTAGGTGAGAGCCAAAGAAAGCAACAAAGGTGATTTCAGTCAGAACTCACGTGAAAGCTCTAATTAACAGGAGTGATGGACTTTGCTTTAAGACCACTGGAGAATACATGATGCTCAATTTAACTTTCCTGACCTGGTGGCCAGATAATGTCAAGTCTCAATGTGTAATTTTTTTTAAAAAGAAGGTAGAAAAATGCCCGATTTTTGTGGTGCATTAACCATCAAACTGTGTAAAAACCAGTAACCTTAAAGAGATATCCTCAGCAGACACGGAGGTCAATGAGAAGAAGGCAGTTATATCCAAGGTATTAATTTCATTGGACTAGACGACACTCTGTGAGCCTAACAAAGAGCGTGCTAGGGCCAGAGGACTCTGGGAGATAGAGGAAGCTGGGGACGCTGCTTGTTCATTGTAACATCTGTGTCTCTCAATATACAACCCACTTCAGGAATAATTTAGCTGAGGTGCCATCCTAAAACCGCATAAGCTTTAAATTTATCACTTCAGCAAAGTTATTGTTCCTTCAAAAAAAGGTATACAAGGTATTTTAGCTGCAGGGAGCATAACTAGAGAAAGTGTTTCCTGCAGCGATTGTCTGCCTTTCTACTAAATTAACTGCACAAGAGCCGACCATGTTACTGTATGACATTTAGTTTTTCTAATCTGTTTAATGCCATGGTTTGCACATGATGTATTCTGATGTGCTTTTATGTTTCAGATACTAAAAAAGCACATTAGAAGTGCAGTAGGGATTCTTTTACAGACAATATAACTTGTTACAAATTGCATTTTCAGAAAAATTATACCGAAAAATCCAATCTTATCTTATGATTTTTTTTCCCCCTCAAAATTACATTTTACCTCCTGTATGTCTTCTGTCTCTGGGGTCTGAGTATCTTCACTTTGAGATCTTCCTGATTCATTCTTCTTTCCTCTGTGCCCTGTGGTAAATGAATTCAAATCTATTTTTAAGGTAAAATCGACAGCACTTGGAGATGCAGTCAGCATTTATGTGATGCTAACTTGCATGAATGCTGGGGGAGAACTTTTGAACACATTTTTCACCCAGGCCTAGATTTCAGCTCTGTAATCTCTTTGTTTCTGGTAAAAGTAGACCTTTCTTCACCATTCTGCACTCAGCGTGTGTTTATAAAATGTCACATTAGTAGGAAAGCAGTTCATGTCTATTTGCCTATATTTTCAATGTGCTCATATATGAAATTATGATAAAAGAAAATGAAACCTCCCAGAAAAGCTTTGGCATCCAAGCTGTATGCCCCACTGGGTATGTATCTGTGGGCTCCATGCACTGTTGACCCTTGAACAACATAGGTTGAGCTTACCGAGTCCATGTATATGCAAAATTTTGATAAATATAGTACAGCACTGTAAATGTAGTTTCTAGTCTTTATGGCTTTTTTAATAAGTTATTTTTTCTAGCTTATGCTATTGTGAAAGTACAGTATAATACGTATAACATACAAAGAGTACAGTATAATACGTATAACATACAACTCTGTTGTTGTTATATAATGTTATATAATGTTGTTATAATACGTATTATCAATACGTATTGATAATATAAGCCTATATTATCAATAAGGCTTCTGGCCAACAGTATGCTCTTTATTGATAAGTTTCTTGGAGAGTCAAAAGTTATACATGGATTTTTGGCTGTGCAGGAGGTTGGCATCCCTAAGCCCCGCCTTATTAATGGGACAACTGTATACACGTTTTCCATTTGACAATACAGATTTACACACAGAAAAATGTGGAGTACTTACACTTGATTTTTGTTTATTGGTTCTGCCATCTTAAATCATACCTGGTTTAGGAGTCTCCAAGACCTTAGGTTTTGGATTTTAATAATAGCTATTTCCCTTTTAATTCTGAGAAATATTTCTTTTGTTTACTTTTATTTTTTCTTACTTTCTTTTCTTCTCTCATATTCTCATTCTCTCCTACCTCTGAGAGATAGGGTTAGTATTCAGCTATCACTTTTAGTAATTTGGAGGATACACAAATAAAAAATTCAAATTAAAGTCCTATATAATTGGCTAGTTGACAGGACACTGCATGGTAGAAATCTCTTTTTTTCTTTTTTTCTTTCTTAACGAAAGTCTGTACATCCCTGAAGTGGAGATACCTTGAAAAGTTAGAAATCTTTCTTGGCCATTTTTTTTTTTTTAAATCAAAGCCCTGCTTTAGGCTGAAATGATTTTCGGCTACTCTCGAGTGATGTCTGATCATCCCGGCCTGCCTTCAGCAAGAATCCTGTTAGGTTAGATTAGCAAGAATCCCTCTTTACCCCTTGGGATTTTCTCTAAGTAGTTTTGTGTCTGTGGACCCTCAGTCTTGTTCCTTGGCTATAAATTACCACTTGCCCCTGCTGTGTTCAGAGTTGACCCCAAACTGTCTCCCCACGGTAAGACTCCATTGTGGCAGTCCTTACTGCTACCTAGTGCGATGGCCCCTTGAATAAAGTCTTTCTTGCAGTCTGCCTCAAGTATCATGAATAATGTTTTCTTTACTGGTCTGCAGATGCCAAACTGCCTTTATCACACTTGTCATGGTACCTGAAAACAAGAGGTTAGGCCACATTCAGGCCACAAAACAGCTATGATTTTTGAACTCAGTCCCCGGGTCTTCTGGATCAAGTTTCTTTCCAAGAAATTGCACTGAGTGGGAAATCAGCCAGAGAAAAAGATGACTAGAAATAATTCTAAAGGTGTATCAGTAAATGGAGGTAATACAAACTTAGTATGCAGGAATAAGAATCACCTCCTCCTGTGCCTATTTTTAGGGTAAAAAATGGTTGACGTGAGTATCAATGTATCCAATTTCTTCAAGAGGAAAAACACTAGAACCAATTGTATGGGGGTGGGGGGAGTCCATGATGCCAGGAACGGAGTCTGTCTTGCTCACGCTCACAACCTCAAGAGCTACACTCGTGCCGGTTTCCAGACAGACTTCAGCAATAACTTAGTGATACTTACTGGAATTACAAATATTCCAAAAAGCCAAGAAAACCCTTAAATCTTATAATACAAACTGACCTTTTTGTTTTTGTATGCTTACAAAGCTCAGCTTCTCCAAAGTGAAATTTCTCTGCTTGATGTTTAGAGGTGGTGTGCATATTTAAAACCATCACCATGAAAAGGGTTCTGTAGGTCAGAAATTAATTACAAATGTGATATTCAATTAGCCATGTGGCACAAATACTCCAGTTCCATCATCAATGCCCATTGCTTTACTATCAAACATTTTCATAAAGGTTAAGATTCAATAAATAACAGGGATACAATTTTTAATTCTGAATCAGCATGTAAGTTCAGGCGATGTAAATGCCAGAGGCATTAAAGCACCTGTGATTACTCACTCTACCTAGATACTAAAGCTTTAGAATAATATTCTTCCTCTCTGCTGCAAGTACAAACCTTGCCATGCTAAATTCCTCTCTGGTATTTCTTTGAAATGCAAGGAAGTATTGCTTGGTGATCAAAGTTTTCTGGTTCCCAGGTGTTGGGGTCAGTGAGGAGAGTCCCCTGCTTAGATAAATGATTTCGCCAAGTTGAAAACATTTTAAAGGAAAATGCCTCATTTGCAACTTGTCATCTGAGGATAAAGCACTAATCACATGAGAGGTTTCTTTGAAAGAGAATGCAAATGTATTAGAAAGTTCTTTTGGGAAGGCTTTGAAATTCTCACGGTGTTTGGAAACTGTGACAATTAAACTTCCTACCAGCGTAAACATCTTACTTAGCACCCCTTCATGAATGACTAGGATTAGGTGTTCAGAACACGAATTTCAGAGAGGAATAATTATTCCCTGACAACAACACTAAAAATAGTGATTCAGAATGATCAGTCTTAGCAGAAAAAAATTACCTCCCGGGGGGCGCCAGGGTGGCGCAGTCGGTTAAGTGTCCGACTTCAGCCAGGTCACGATCTCGCGGTCCGGGAGTTCGAGCCCCGCCTCAGGCTCTGGGCTGATGGCTCAGAGCCTGGAGCCTGTTTCCGATTCTGTGTCTCCCTCTCTCTCTGCCCCTCCCCCGTTCATGCTCTGTCTCTCTCTGTCCCAAAATAAATAAAAAAAAAAAAAAAAAAAAAATTACCTCCCGGGTCAGTATCTTTTTCTGACTTGTTATTAGTGATGTCACTTGGGAAACTAGTCCCTCTGAAATGTTGCTTCCTTATAGGTAATATTAATCACAGATAGTTCATAAGATTATTGTAAATATTAAATAAGAGAAGGACTCTGACATCCCTTACCATAGAGACATTGTGATGTGGTGTGAGATTCTTGTGTTTTGATTCTTGTGTTTTTCCAAAGACCTAGTTAGTGTATGTCTTGGGTAAATTAATGATTTTCTATATACTTTAGTTTTCCTTTCTATAAAGTGGATATGATATAGGCACTTTTTGCATAGCGATGTTTTGAAAATGGCGTTAGAAAAGTTATAAATAAGCAGGATCTGTTATCAATAATTTTTAGCTCATTGTACCATCTGATGCATTGTTTGTCCTCAACCAATTTTCATCGTCATCTCCTTTGCTCACATTTAATACCCCTAACTTGAAATAAGGACTATGTACTCAGTGTCGGAAATACTGCTTTGCCGATTCACTTCTATACTTGCCAAAGGCATTCTAATTCATAATTCTAAGTGATGTATTAGTCACATATTTTCTCATTTAAGGTGAGATGGTTTTTGCCACTGGCTTCCCAACCCTCATTTTCCTAGTCACTGGTTCTGATTTCTTTTGAAATGGCTAGTGTTAAAAAACTTTGATAACCAGAGGAAGACAGCTAGTAGCTTTGTTTTAACACTGAAAAGCTTTCTGCCTACCATGTCTACAGAGACAGCTTTGCAAGTGCACAATTAGTTGAATGGAAAGCAATCATTTGTGTCTGAACAGGGTCAACAAAATAACGGCATGTCCACCAAATTGCTTTGTTAATTTTTTTCTCCAACTGCTTAAGTTAGATCAGCTCTTGGAAACTGGAAAGTACTTGGAAGACGATCAACATTTTATATTTCCATTTATGACAGTGGCTGACAAATCATAGTGTATTTTCCTTAGATACAACATTTGATGGGTAGGAAATAATCAGTATGGCATGTTGCAGAAAAAAAAATTGACTCAGTAAACTAAAGTCTTGGTAATGTCAAAGTTGGTGTGATATCGAAGGCAACTCCTCTCATCATTACATTATTCTGACTTTCTGATTGGAATAGGCAATTTAAGACAGTGACCTTATTTAACATTCTGAATTTGCCACTATAGTTCAATATCTTCTAATGTTAGATGGAGGAAATAATGGTACTTATCTCAAAATTTTTACGAGGATCGAGGTAGTGCACAGTGGCAGGAGAATGGCGAGAATTCATCCTTCTAGAATAATGGAGGAAACTGAGACATGCTACATTTCAGTATATTATCCACAATGCACACATGCACACACACACACATGTACAGACAAATGGAGCAAAATTCTTGAAACTTTAAATATGAATTGTTTTTATCTACCCTTGAGTTGTTTACCATCTCATTTTTCTGCTATCATCTCTAGAGTCACTGTCAGGATTATATTCCTAAAAAGCAAAGAGGGAGGGAGGGAGGAAGGAAGGATGGAAGAAGGAATTAAAAGATTGCAAAGATATTTATGTAACCGATAATTTTTAGATTCCACATGGATGAGGCTGCTCACAAATTCATATTTAAAGAAAACAAATATATAACTTCAGGTCCCGCTGATTGAATTGATTGTCAATTGATTGAAGACGAATATCCACATGAATTATAGGTGTGTTTGTTTTGTTTTCCTTAAAAAAAAAAAAGCACCCAAGGTTTATGTCTACAGCCTTCAGCAAGATCTCTGGACATCTTCACTACTCTATGAATCTGTATATGCATAGTCTATATACCATTCTCTGAACATCCTGTACAGACATACTAGTTAATGAAAATAGTTCTCACTCTCTTAAACATATTTCTGTCACTGCTCCAATACACTTTTTGTTCACCTTCTTTTCTCACTCATCTTCCTGGAGAGCCATGCCCTGAGTTTAAGTAAAGGGGGCTAAAACCCATGATGTTTGAACTTACTTGGCGGGAAATATGGAGAATCTATTATAAATTCTATTATAAATTCAATAAATTCTCTTACTGGCCTGTTATTCTCACAAGAATGTCATGATGAGATGAATATTCCACTGTTCTTCCTCATTCTTACTTGAAGAGGAGCAGGAGTGGGGTATAAGCAAAACTTTCTGCACATCCAGCCTCTAGGCCAAAGTTAATGACGGGTTAGTCTCAAAATGCCACACCTCCTCTCATAAACACTAATCAATTTTATACTCAGGCAAATTGGATTGTTCTCTCTTCCTATCTGCCCTAGATGCACATTTATTTCTGTGTTCTGTTCCTCATTTTCCCCAACTTAGACTATTTCCTTTTGACAACTCACAGAAAACTCAGTTAATCTTACAGAGGCTTTATTAAGTCCACAATACAATCTCTTTGATCTCTCCAGCATGGAACAGTAGCTTAGGTGAGCACATGAGGGGGTAGGAGGGGGTGGGGGAGGGAGGGAGAGAGAGAAGGAGGGAGAGGGATGAAGAACTGAATAAAGGAAGAAAGTAGATTATTTATAAGATATTCTGGAATTAGAATCTTGGCTTTGAATTTCAGAACAAGTCACTTAAAATAAATAAGATTTTAAATCTTAAGATTTAAGAAAATACATATCTTATTATATATTCATATCTTGTTATATGACATAATATAGGTCTTTTACCACAATGGTGGTTATAGGTTTGGTGATCAACAAATTGTAGTTATTTTTATCATTACTGTTAATAATAAATAAGGATAAAAATACATTTTGCAGTGCATGGAATTCTCTATGCTATGCTCTATCTTAAACTGTTATCACAGAAATACTCCTTAGCCCATGTGGAATTAAAGAAATAGAAAAGAACCAAGGCTACATCATGTAATCAGAGAATCAGGGGAACATTAGTGCTTATACACATGCACTTTTAAAATATCCAATAATTATTCTAACTTCTCTAGGTGCTTCAGTTTTACTTCTGGGAATAAGATGTTGTGTACCTAAATCTCTAACTAAACATGGAACATGCACATAGTGCAAATTTCAACCAATGAACATAAAACGAAGAAACCAATAATGATTCAATAATGGTCTTGTTATTTTTTACAATTATATTAGCGCCACCTAAATGTCAAAGCACTGCAGAAGACAGTGATGATCATTCTTATCATGTGTCTTTTTAAAATTCCCTACCTGCATTCAAGATTCAAGAGAATGAGGGGGACTTTTTTTTAATGTGAGTATTTGATTGTGTGTTTGCATGTGTGTGAATACAGGAACATGTATTCTTTCACTAATATATACTGTTTTAGGGTATAGATAAATTGAAAAAAGAAAGAATAAGTCTTAATGTCTACCTTAAGGAACTCACAGTAAAAAAAGAGGAGAGAAATGTTAAAACATGAAAAATTTTTAAACTGTAAAAATTTTGGAGTGCCCGGGTAGCTCAGTTAGTTAAGCAACCAATCTTAATTTCGGCTCAGATCATGTTCTCACCATACATGAGTTGGAACCTTGTGTTGGGCTCCGTGCTTAGAGCATGGAGCCTGCTTGGGACTCTATCTCTTCTCTCTCTCTGCCCCTCCCCTGCTCAAGTTCTCTGTCTCTGAAATAAATAAACACTTTAAAAAATGTAAAAATGTTTAAGATAATTAAACATTAAAAGTTTAAGATAATGCATGGAAACATAAATTTTAAAGTAGCATAAGTAGGGGCGCCTGGGTGGCTCAGTCGGTTGAGCGTCCGACTTCAGCTCAGGTCATGATCTCACACTTCATGAGTTCGAGCCCCGCGTCCGGCTCTGTGCTGACAGCTCAGAGCCTGGAGCCCACTTCAGATTCTGTGTCTCCCCCTCTCTCTGTCCCTCCCCTGCTCATGCTCAGTCTCTCTCTGTCTCAAAAATAAACAACAACAACAAAAAAAAACACATTAAAATAAATAAATAAAGTAGCATAAGTAGAGAGCACTAAACATTTTTAGACCATTTGCAATGAAGACTTAGGTAGTTATAACAACAGTAATAATGACACATTGTATTCATTGTCTCTAAACTAGAATGGCATTTGCAGCATTTAGGGTTTTGGTTATTAAAGATAAAGCTGTTGCAGTCGCCATGTATAAGAATTTGTATGAACATACATCCTCTTTTATCTTTGCTAAATATACATTGTGAGAGTCATGTTGTGACTGCATGCTTAACTTTTTAAAGAAGCTGCCAAAGAGTTTTAAAAAGTGGTATTGCCAGAAAGCCTGAATGGTTCAGTTGGTTAAGTGACCACCTCTTGATTTTGGCTCGGTCATGACCTCACAGTTCGTGGGATGGAGCCCCACGCTGGGATCTGTGCTAATAGCATGGGGCCTGCTTGGGATTCTCTCTGCCCCTCCCATACTTGCTTGCAGTCTCTTTCTGTGTCTCTCAAAACAAATAGACATTTAAAATCCTCCCCCCACAAAAAGTGGTATTAGCATTTCATCTTTCTGCCAACACATGTGAGAGCTCTTGTCAGTGTTCTTGCTAACACTGGGTAACATCAGCTCATTTAATTTGAGCCCTTTCATTCGGTATGTAGTGGCATACCACAGTGGTTTTAGTTTGTATCTCCCAGATCCCTAATAGTGTTGAACATAGTTCTTTTGCCCTTATGGTCCGATCATTTTTCTTTACTTGTGGGTTGTCTGGAAGGAACCTGTCTTTTTCCTTTACTCTTCTCAGTTTTTGGCTGGGGTCCTTGTGACACAGGACATAAAGAAATGCATGCAAATGTATTTAATGTCAGCATTATATGACACAGAACCTTCATAAGGAAACAAAGACTCAAGAAAGCAGTTAGACCTGAGTGTTCTAATGCTAAACTTGCTGAAAAGTGGAGTGATAGAAGATGCCATTGGGTGAAAAGGACATGAGCTAAGTAGTAAACTGGGGGAAAGAGCAGGCCTTGTTCTGATTGCTCTACTTTAGGTGTCTTGGAGATAAGGATGTTCCTTTTCTCTGGGTTTAGGGAAGGCCTGTCTCACATGAGGGTTTTATGACCTGTTTCAGAGGAATGTCAGAAATTTCTTCTTGCGCGTAATATTTCCCAAATTACTTTAGCTTAAAGTATTTAGTATGCCAAGGTGGCATATGTTGGGGTAGAGTATCTTGAACCCCTATTTACATCATTTCCCCATTTTCAAAATGGGGTTTTTGGTCCATTCTGGATAAGACTCCTTTATCAGAAATGTTTTATGAGGGGCGCCTAGGTGGATTAGTCAGTTAATGACTTCAGCTCAGGTCATAATCTCATGGTTCATGGGTTCGAGCCCCATGTCTGGCTCTGTGCTGACAGTTCAGAGCCTGAAGGCTGCTTTGGATTCTGTGTCTCCTGTCTCTCTTCCCCTCTGCTGTTCATGCTCTGTCTCTCTTTCTGTCTCAAAAATAAACATTTAAAAAAAATTTTTTAAAATGTTTTATGAATAATGTTGAAGAGGTAACATCAAAAAAATTTTTTGTTTAGTTCCAAATTGCACTTTTTTAAAGTGTATACTGTCCAAAAATGCCTATTCTTTGTTCATGAGATTTTCTTCAATGTTTCCTTCTAGAAGATTTATGAGTTTAACTTTTATATGTAGAGACATGATCTATTTTTAGTTTTTTTGTATATATGGTATGAGGTAAGGGCCAGATGTATTATTTTTTGTTCCATATGGATATCCAAATCTTCCATCCAGAGTTTGTTGAAAAAACTTTTTCTCTGATGAATTACCCTGGCAACTTTGTTGAAAACACATTGTGTGCACAGATGCGCGCGCACACACACAAACACACACACACAAACACACACACATTCTGTTACACACATCCTTGTAGACATCTTTGCCTTGTTTCCAATATTATTAGAAGTATTCAGTGCCAACTCTGATGTTAGCTCTAAGTTTTTTGTACACGTTCCTTTTTCCAAAGTCTAAATTCTTTCTGTCCCTGATTTTCTGAAAGTTTGTATTTTCAATGGGTTTTGGGGGGTTTGACCCTATCAAATAATTTTTCTGCATCTGTTGTCATGATTCTCTGGTTCTTCTTTTGTTAATATGGTGAGTTATTTTAATTGATTTCGAAATACATTTCCAACTTTGCTTTTCCGGGACAACTCTATTTGATCATGATATGCTATCATAATATATTGTTGGATTTAATTTGCAGTTATTTTCTTAAAGATGTTTCCCATGTGTTCTTGGAGAAAATAGTCTGTAATTTGCTCTTATAAAAATGTTTTTATCAAGTTTTTGATACTAGTTTTATGTGAGCTTCATCAAATTAGTTGGGAATTTCCTTCTCTTCTGTATTCTGAAAGTTTATATGTTAAGACTCAGGTTATTTATTCCTTGAATGCTTGATGGAATTCACTAATAGAAGCATCTGGGGCTCACATTTTCTTGGTAACACTTTTTTTATAGCAAATTCAATTTTCTTCAATACAGATAGGACTATTCAGATTTTCTCTTTTATCTTGTATCAGTTTTGTACATTAACTTTCTAAAGGAATTTGTCCATGTCATCTAAGTTGTCAAGATTGTTGATGTGAATTTGTTCAAAATATTTCCTTAAAAATTATCTTAATGTTTGAAGAATCTATAGGGATAATTTCATCAATTTTGATACATGTGAGGATATTTTAATTTGGTTGACCTTTTCAAATTATCAGAAAATTATTCACTAGACAAAGGGAGGTTTGGGCAGAGTTATACACAGAATTTGGAATCCTATTTTGTATGTATCTCTCTCATTTCTGGGATTCCCCCCTTAGTCCAAAACATAATACATTTTCAAACAGAGATTCAGCTGTTATGCCCTGCACTGGGATAGTGGCCTACCCTTAACCCAAACCTGCAATGACAGAGTACATTCCTTATGTTGGACTCTTATTTCAAGTTTTGGCTTACTCCAAAATACATACCTTGTTCACTCTGCAATGACTAGAGATGGTTCTTGTCTGTCTGTAGGTCTCTATCTCTTTCTGTCTGTCTCTCTTTCCCTCTCTCCCTCCCTGTATCTTTTTTCTCTCCTGCCCCTCTCTCTTTGTATTTTGTCTAGAATTCTAGTTGTTATCTGTAGGAGGTACATTCCTTGGAGAATTTATTCTGCCATACAAAAAGTGAAATTCCAAGGAAAGTTCTTGAAAAATGTAAACAAGAGAAGACTCAAGCAAGTATTTACTGCACACCTATTATGCACAGATCTCGGATTTTTACATGTTATGCTGTGTAATCAGTGCAGTGTTGCTGTTCTCAGCATCCTTGTTTTATTAATTAAGAAAATAAGAATCAGTGCTATGGAATAATATCCTAAGTTTCCAAATCAAGTTAAGTAAGAATATCTAGCACTGTCACAGACTATAAAATTCAGTGGATCATGTGACTTTTTTTTAGTCTGTAATGCCAAAAATGAAGGTTTCTAGTGGGAGAGATAGGTCACATGTAAACAAAAGTACTATCAGTCAATATTTATGAATTCCATAGTATCAGTATTCATACTATATTCTATAATATTATAGACTTATTCTCTATTCTATTATACTCTATAATATGTTCTATATTATTTTGCAGAAATAAAATATTATTTCTAGCTATGGACATTGAAGGATTTCTGGCTTTCTCCCCACATGAACAATATCGGATATAGTACATCTCTACCCAGTATATATCATGATCCTTAATCAGTCATTTGCCAAATGGCTGATTGAATGAGTGAGACAATTGTAATTTAGAAAACAAATCAAATTCCATTCAAATTATTTAGCATTTACTATGTGTCATGTACTACCATAATTTCTGGGATCATAAGGCACAGAAAATAAGTGTAGTCACTGTTTTTTGTAGAGTTTACCATTTAATTAGTGGATAAGACCTTAAAAAAATAAACCATACAAATACAAATGGAATTGCAAAATACAGTGCATTCCCAAAAGAATTATACAGAGCACCCTGACATTATGGAAAGTTGTTAATATTGCTTAGAAAGGGGAGTCAAAAAACATATTTTGCATCTCCAACATCTTGGCTCTACCAAGAAATCCAGTGATGACTTCCTGTCCTCTTTTTCTGCATTTTCTACTTGGAGTTCATATTTTTCAGCCTCTATGCTAAACACAAGACTGAACACATACTGTTTACTGATACAGGGAATATTCTGCTTGCTAGAATTCTCTCTTCTTCAAGAAGAAGCAACATTGACAGATGTGAGCCTTCTGGGGTCAGGTGGGAGCCTGAGAATCTTAGAGAACTTCATGTGCTCAATAAAAGCAGGTCTATGCAGTTCATCAAAAGATGGAATAGCACTGATGTGAACATTTAACAGACAAGACACAAGGAACTACACAATTATTTTTACGTGTTTTTTTTTTTTTTTACTTTAAAAGATTATCAGACTACAAATTCTGTATACTCTTTTATAACAGGCCGTAATATGCAGGTGTATATCCACACACCAACATCATCATCAGTGCCAATCTGATAGTAAAACAATTTGTTTCTAGGGCATACAGCAAGTATTTTGAGGTAGGTGATTGACTGTAACTTTTTTATTGCAGAGTTCATCCAGAGAATTGACACCATTTGTCAGAAAGAGTTGGCTCGAGACAGAAGATTGCTAACTTCTGTGGCAGGTATGGATCCCGTTCACAAAGTCACATTTTTCTTTGTGTTTCTTTATGAATTAAATCAAGATTATTTCCATTGTAAATCTTCATTTTAACACCATGGTGGCAGAAACTTAATCTCAGTCTATTTGAGGCTTTTTGAAAAGAATTTTGGCCACAAGCTGGATGTCTCAGTTTCACTTCTGACGGGCTGGACATAACTTAAATTTAGGGTTGGGAAGGCAGATGGCTCTTATTCTCCGATTTGCGCACATAGATCGTCATTGAGACATGCCAGGATCTTTCATTCCCGTCTTTCAGTTTTGAATGCTTTATTTACTACATCAATTGACCACATGGAGGCACTAGAATACTATATTGATTCTGTGCCCTGCTGGGACAGGAGCATTTCCACCTGGGTA
This sequence comes from Lynx rufus, assembly GCF_022079265.1. Lineage (NCBI taxonomy): Eukaryota > Metazoa > Chordata > Mammalia > Carnivora > Felidae > Lynx > Lynx rufus. The sequence continues at coordinate 34,739,785 of NW_025814830.1, read as the reverse complement.
ACTTTGTTCCAATTTGCCTACCTTGGCCATGCATGCTTTCCCTTTCTGATGCCTTACTGTCATCAAAAGACTCTGCTCTGGGAGCGGGAAATAGCCCTTTACTTTGCATCTCCATGAGGGACTTCTTGAGGACTCTGCTGTGATCTTTTTTTCCATCCTGCCATCACTGAAAAATATCGTTTTCCACAATCCAGACAAGGGCTGGGGTGGGGTGTAGGGAAAGGAGAGTTGCTCATTTTCTCTGTGTCCGTTTATTTATTTTCTTCCATTTTTTTTTCCATGCCCTGGTGTTTATGGATTTCTTGAGGACTATAGCTTTGAAATACAAAAACCTAGAAACTTATTTTTTTCCGTCTCTTTCCTGCCTTATTTGCTTTTTATATTTTAACTTAAGAGTGAAGAGACAACATAGTGTCTGAAAGAGAATAAAGAGAGAAAAGGGAGATTTTTATATCAGAAACAATGAAAAGGGGCATAAATTACTTATGAATTATAAGTATCCTGCCACTTTGGAGAGATGTTCGAATCATACATTGGCCTAGGCATAGCCCAGAGGGGCATTCAGCCACGATTCTTACAAGAGTAAATTGTAATTATTGGTCTCTTTCACTACCTTTTAAGCACACACATTTTGATTGCAATTAATTGGAGAAAGTCATAGAAGTAAAACAGTGTGCATGTGCTACCAGAGGGATGAAACACAATAAATCAAACACATTGAATTGGAAGTAGCTTGATACTGTGAACATATGAAATAAAAAAAAGAAAAATCTGGGATTCAGTTCACCTATGTTATAGACCATCTTGGCCATTAACTGAGGTGTGTGACCATAATAATTCAATTCAATCTTCCTTATCCTCATATTTTGTACATATAAAAATGATAGCTTGGTAAAATTGTGCTTGTTAACGCTTTATCAACTATACCTTTTATGAAAACCTCCAAGGTTCTTGCCAGCACTTAACAAGACTTTCCATTCCACAAACCAAAATGACGACCACAGGCAATCATCAGGGCATACTGAGTGTACATCACTTTTATTGTAGAAAAAGGCAGTCATACTGCCTAAACTATCAGATCGAATGCGGGCTCTAATTGCTTGCTCAATTCAATAATTTCATCTCATATGGTCAATGATTTCTTTTTTAATACCACTATTTGATTTTGAGTTTCCAGAAGGGAGAGACCCTGTGAAACTTGTATGTGGCATACCAAAACACAGTGTTGCATATAGACATACAGGAAGCATAGGGTTTGATGTGAATTTTATGTGCTGATATCTTTTATTTTGGTCTCCAGAACCAGCCCCTCCTTTTATCCTTTCTCCATGTAAGAGCAATAAGCCAGAGGAAATCCCTCGCCTGTAGGTTTTTGGTTCAGGATTAATACGGGAAGATCATAGGAAGAGATGACCAAAATATCCTCTTCTTTGCACAAGATAGATAGGCCCATTGAGTCCTTTATGAACTTCCCCTTCTATCCTTATCCTCTAAGAAACATATTGGTGATAAGACTGGACAGAACATATTAGAATTTGGCCACAGTTAATCATGAGTGGAATTATTGTCTCAAAAGGGAGAGAAAACAAACAAACAAACTCAGACTCTTCCGTAATTCTTTCATGCACATCCTCTGTTTTTTCCATCCATTTGGTAAACAATCATTTAAGGTCCTGGATCCAACAGAGGACAGTGGCCAAACTGTCTTTTCCACCGTCTAAATGAGAGATTATATTTGAGCTCAGGCTTATTCTTGAGGTAAGCCAGGCTCTCCTCCTTCTCGTCCTCCTGTTCCGTATTGTGCTCCATTTACATCCAAGCATATCGCTCTCAATTATTTAGATTGAGGAGAGAAAAAAACAGTTCTAATTAGGCGTTGTTTCTGATCAGGGTCTCCACTCACCCCATTCAATCGGGATCTAAATTAGAATGTTAGCCAGTCAGACATCTCTGGATAAAGTGGAACTTTGATTCTTATTCTGCTCTTGTTAGTTGCGTGTCTTCCTTTTTATGTGAAAGAGAACTGAATTTCATGACAGGATTCAGGTATTCTAATTCTTGCAATGATAGCATGATGAGGACAAGAACAATTCCTAATTCATGGCGTTGTGAATAAAGTAGGCTTAAAAATCAGACAGACCTAGGTTCAGTTCTTTCCTCTGACACTGTATGTGTACACACACGCAAACACACACGTACATTATGCGTTTATAATCCACAGAGAGACAATTGCTGTTTTAGTCACAGCTGGTATAGAGGCAAATCAAGCAGCAAAAACCTAACTTTATTGTACTTACATTTTACTAAAAAGATAAATACATATTTGAAAATTAATTCCTTGGTAGCAATAAATTCTAGGGAGAAAATAAAGCACTTACTACCTATAGTAATTTACACAAGTTATGTAACCACTTAGAGCCTTGGTGTTCTCATTTGTTAAAAAATAATGTTTGAAAATGACATTTGGGTTGACTTCTTATATGGTAATGTTGGGATAAAACTAGCTAATAGACATAAAAAGTTATCTGAAAACTCCCATGTAATGTTCGGTTGGGGGGAGAGAAAAAGTATCTTACCTCCTCTCTTTTATTCACATAAACATTGTAATTGTCCAGGAATGTCACATTGCTTGTTTTTAACCATCTGTTCCATTTCTCTCAATATGGGCTCCACTTTGTCTCCCTTTTGAATAGGTAGCTTGTAACAAATCCCAACAAATGTTCACACAGATTTTTTAATAATTTTAGCAATTCATTTGGAAAACCTTTGTGTTACAGGCACAGACCTCAGGTGCTCTGAGTTGGCAAAGTCTGGGGTGGGGGGGGGGGGGCGGGAAACAAAGAAAAGATGCACAGGATGGGCTTATTGGTCAGAATGAAATCCCGGCTCGGGCCATGGGACCAGGTTTGAATGTGTGGGAGGTTTTGGCAGATGCTTAACTACTTTCATATTCAACAGACTTTGTGCTTTTTGGTCCTATATCAAGAAAGATGCCTAGAAATCTCAAAGCTGATGACACCTTAAGTACTTGCATCTCAACGTAAAGTTCTTTTAAAAGTTATTGCATATGAGAATTTTAGAATCCTCCCCAAACAAATTTCCCATAGGTTTCCATAGACATGGCTGTGAATATTAACTAGTGCCACTTCTTCCACAGAATTTTGAGTGTAAGCATCTACATGAAGTTCCCCAAGTTTTCTGATGATACTGTCAATGTATCATAGACTTGGACACCGCTTTTGAGAAATTTCTTGATCAGATCATCAGAATACTCAAAAATACGGAATCCTTTTGAATTCAACTGTTTTTATTGCTACTTGGAGTCATCTGTTTTTATTGCTCTTAGAGATAATAGCTACAAATATTAAGTGCCTAATAGGTATCGGAAATTAAACTTTCCATTTTATGAATACAGTTTGTGAGTCCCAATATATACCTTCAATGTAACATTTGAAACTTGAAACTTTTAAAATATTGGATTAACAATACACGAATTTATTTTTCTTACACATAGCTAAAAACACAGGGGTAGGTTGTCCAAACCTGATATTGTCTGTTGCTTGTGTCACTGGGACAAGTCTTAAACTCTCTTATTCTTAAGACGTGACTTTGGTTTCTCGTACTGAAATATGGTTACTGGACCACCAATCATCCAATTAATGTTTAAAGCAGGAAGGAGGAGGGAAGGGCAAAAGAAGCCTGCCAGTTGAATTCCCTTTAAAGAGAGTTTGTGGAAGTCGTCGTTGATGACTTCCTATTCCATCTCATCAGTCATGCCAATCAGCTAGTGTGTCTCAAAATGGAAATAGTCTCATGTGGCCATATTACCACCCATTGCATATAGGTGCTCTTTTATTATTGAAAGAAGGGATATTCATTCTGTGCTATGGCACAAATATCCCCATTTCTCCCACAAAGAAACTCGCATGTCATGAGTTAATTAACTGTGTTTTTCACCATCATCATAGCCTATATTTTCATATGTCCCCAAACCTGATCAGGCTATTTCTTCATTTGTTCCAAGAATACCTATTCTTACATGCCCTGCGTTGATAGGTCGTATTCATCCAGTAAGATGTTCTCAGGTGTTTGTTTTAGGAAGTATACACATTATCCATGCCTGAATGAATTAATCATGCCTCAGTTGTTATAAAATTATTTGAAGCTATATGCTGGTGTTTATCCTGTGTCTTCTAATTACTGAGTAGATATATTTTTCTCATTCACCTTGGGGAAGCTACTTGAAGTCCACTTGTTGTCTTATCCATCATCACCATCATCATTGTCATCATCATCCTTCTGTCTTGCCTAGTACCCTCTATTTTTATATTGAATAATATTTATTTTCCTATTGTCATTGAATATCACAACTGATTTGTAAGCCATGTAAAGAAATCTAATTTGCCAGAAAGTAATGTACGGTGAAAGAAAATAATAGAATGTTCAATGAGTTGACCTTCATAGTTCTAATGATAATTTTTTTCATTGTCTTCTAAAATCTAATTCACTACTAAGAAGTAAATATGTGACTGCAGTCAGTATAATCCTTAGTAAGCACGGGAGATATGCCTTATTGTCTTTCTTTATAAAACATTATATATTGCACATCTATATTATCTAAAAGTTCTGCTAGATTCTAAGAAAACAAAGTTTCTGATTTTATTTTCTTTCTTTGGTTCTCCAACACCAGGATGGACAATCCTGGTGGCCAGCTTAACTGCTTTTCCCTAAATGGTTTTATTAGTCCTGGAGAGAATGGTGTGCCCAGTTTTGTCTAGTAAAAAATACTTCGCATTTTTGTTACTCATTGCGGATGCCAGCAACTGCTAGTTGCTACTGGACACGTGTTCTTTGTCATTGTGTTGCTTTCATAATTAACATCATACTTTAAAATATGGCTTTTGATTATTTTCCCCTTGCAAGCTGTTATTAATGCCTAATTTTGACATATCGGTTTGACTAACGTCAGATGTGCTTTCTATCCTCTATATGACACTAGATTTCAAAAGATGCTTAAATCTAGCCTCTTTTCTGTTAAGAGATAACTACCAGCACCAACAGCAGTGCAAAGGAAAATAAATAAATGATTTTGAAGGAGTACATAAGTTAGCTTATTTATCATCATAATTGTATGATACAATTTCTTATTTTTTTTTTCAAAAATTACTTTGGACAACAGCCTTATTGAAGTAAGTTTGGATATTGCCAAAGACCCAACTGAAGGTAATGACACATTCTCAAATATTTGCTAAGCATTTTGTTTAATTATCTTATAGTCATTCCTGCAGGCCCAGGGATAGTCACATTTTGGGGGAATTAACTTATTTTTCATGGCTGAATTTGGCTCTGTGTACATTCAAAGATATTTATGACATAATGCCAATGAACAAATATGTATGAATGTTCAGCCCTTATTAGATACATACGAGAATCAATAACTATGAAGGCAGTATGCTTCTAATAGCATCTTCAAAATATGCCCAAGGCACCTTTGCTAAAACTATTATGCTTCTTTAAAAAGTTGCTGTGCATACACTATGTTAGTATAGTCAGCAAGACTCGGGTCTCCTTATAGTATTTAAATGCTAAAGAGTCCCAGTAGTTAATGTAAACAAGAGAAACCAAGCAAGGAAAACTGCATGTAATTTTTGATTATAATTTGTCCTAGGAGAAGATATCTACGGAGACCTGTCAAACTAGGATCTATTTACAACCAGCGCTGTTTACAATTTTTTGCTTGATCTTCAGTTTACAAATTTGATTCTAAAACTTTCTCTTTTCTTGAGTATTTGGACGACTCGTGTTTTTGGCCAGACTACTTCATTATCTTGCTCATCTACCAAAAAAGTGAAATAATAATAATAATAATATCCCTCCATAATGTTAATTCTATTTGCAGACTTATGCATGCAGTTGTGTTTTTCTTTTGGGTTTTTTTTTTTTAACTCAGACTTTTTCTTTTATAATCTCTATGTTTGTTTTGTTTTGTTTTTACCTCTCAAACAGGCTTAGAGTGATTTCCTCCTCTCTCTGTCCTTGTTATAACATTTTGTGATTTATTGCAGACGCTTGTATTTGGAATGTTAGTATTCTACCTTCCTAATTTCTCACATGCTTCTTTTTGCTTTCTTTCATCCTTGAGTTTCTTTCATTTATAAAAGAGTTAATGATTCTGTATTCCTTATGGAATTTCAAAGGAATAGACATGGCATCGCTTGTCAAGTGCTTAAGGCTGCTCTGATCACTTATCAGCTCTCCATTAATGTTAGTTTCTATCATTCTTTGTGGAAGCATATTTGTGTGTCTGGGTGTGTTTGTGGAAATGGATTGTGTATGTATGAGTAGGGACAAACAAGGGAAATATAAACAGCCATACAAACTTGGAGAAAACCTGGCTTCCCTTGGATAGTTCGGTATTTAGTTGCATGATTTCATTCCCCATTTTAATAATTAATCACAATAGCCATATGAGGGTAAAACAGATTTTTGTTATGTTAGCTAATGAATAATACAGTATGACATAAATTAAGTGCTATCAGGAAGGGATGAAAGGAATGCCTTCCTTTAGCTATTACTTTCTTGGAAAAAGCTGAAGCCAGTTGTAAGGCAGATGTAAGCACAGTCACATCAATATATGTTGTGAAACTCTAGATATTTCATTGAGTTTATTTTTCTCAAGTACTTTTCATTTAAAAATTTTAGTAGAAAAAAAATGTTATGGCCATTTGCTCTTTTAAAGTAATTGCTTTCATATTTTGGGGGGTTGATTCACATTTGGTATTTTAGTGGTATTACCTTGCTTATAAAAATTATACTAAATAAAAATCAGAAAAAAATGAAATCTAGTTCAAGTTCTCTCACTAACTGTGCAGCTGAGCAATGACTCACATGGTCAAGTTGGGTTACATTCTACAGTGTGGCCGTAGTAAAAGGCTTCCTATTGTAGATTTATTTTTTTAATATGCCTAGTGGTACTCTGTCACTCCATTTAAAATCCCATGGTCTTTGCCACCTGAAAGCTGATCTTGACATACCTCTGCTGTTTGCCTACATCGTTCCCTGTGCCTGAAATGCTCAATCCTCTCCTTTTTTCCTGGTTCCTTCCCATGCTTTTTTTCAGATCTCAGCCCCTGCCTCACTTTCTTGGCAGCTGTCTGTGGTCTTGCTGACTTCCTTGACCACCTAGATCTCTTCCAGAGCACATATCCATCTGAATGTTTACATTTCCTCCACACATTTTTATTCATTCTTTTTTCTGACAGTCACTGAAGTCAAGGACTTTGTCTGTTTTGCTTCCCCAGAGTCACATAAGGAGGGAGCAGGAAGTAAAATGGAATAGATGGTTTGTTTCAAGAATCTTTAGTTTTATGATATTTTTCAGATAACCGACCTGTTATTCGCGAGTTATTAAAAAGTTAGTGAAGAGAAGTAAATAAGTCTATCAGGGAGCAAAGCTGAATATGCAGAAAGAACCATGACATAGATGCTGCTGTAGAAAGGGTAGTGCTTTCTGAAAGGGGAATCTAAAAGACCAGCAGAGATAAAAATTTTAAGACCCTATAACGATGTGTGGAATCAGCTCAACTGGTACATAAAGTCAATTGTTAAATTTTTAAGTCTTTTATGAAGTGATTAGGAAATTAATGGTAGCTTTCAGTTGGTCATGTTGGGAGTATTTACACCACAGAAATTGGCAGGAATTATATAGCAAGTCCCTTTTCCACTCACCTAGGATAGGTTGTCCAACATTCACTAGCACAGCACTTTCTGTCACATGAAATAGGAAGTAGTCACCTGAACAATGACTAGAGACTAATGCGACTGGGAGGGATCCAAAAAGTTATCTGAGGTTAAAATAAAAAAATAAATAAATAAAGTAAAATATAAAAATAAAATAAAATATAAAATAAATTGATACAAAATAAAACATAAAAGGTTTATTTGCCAGAAGATGGTACCAGACATTGCAGGATGATGTTAGCTGATTATTATTTCCTTTTTTTTTAGTAGTACATTTTACTTTTAAGAAAAAGATTGATAATGGCTGCTGATGTCTTTATCATCATCATCATTGCTAATTATCATAGCAAACACATATTTCAGGGTAGCTCTCTCATTTTAGAGATCATTAATCTGAAACATAGAGATTAAATCACTTAACACTGTCAGGAACATAGATGGCACAGTTTCAAACTACCTGACTATTTTGCCTTCAAAAATAATCACACAGTCAAGGTATATAGGCTTTATTTGGCTAATAATTCCATACTCAACCTCCAAGGCTTCAATTCTACAGTTAGAATTAGAGATTATTTTTCCTTTGTATTTGTTATACATTTTCCAAAGACATTTGACTGCATTTTCTTTCCTTCCCACCAGGCCATCCATGACTGAACACCACACTTTACTTTAGGCTATTTAGATTCTCCAAGCCCTCTGAAGCAAGCTGCTGCTGCCTTTTTTTTTTAATGTTTATTTATTTTGAGAGAGAGAGAGAGTTGGGGGCAGGGACAGAGAGAGAGGGAGAGAGAGAATCCCAAGCAGGTTCCACATTGTCAGCACAGAGCCCAATTGGGGCTCCATCTCACAAATGATGCGATCATGACCTGAGCCAAAATCAAGAGTTTGTCGCTTAACTGAGCCACACAGGTGCCCCAAGAAAGCTCCTTCTTTGTTTGAATAAGCTACATTATACCTTCTAGAAGTTTTAGCATTGGGGAAAAATAAGTCAAGAGTGCTACTAGATATCTACCCCAATACTACTTAATACCACAGTTATCTAAAAATTTCTTTTCCCCTAGTTTTTTGTTTTGTTTTGTTTTGTTTTTAAGAATGACTAAATAAAACCTTCAGGAAAATAACTGAGATACTGATAGCATCCATCCAGAAGTACACTGGAAACAAGCTTTCATTACTTTTCCTGTCACTCCTCATGGCAGAGATTTCTTAAAATTTGGATTGCAGTCCTAAGGAAACATGACAAATGCCATCATCACAAATCAAATAAATGGGAAGATCAATTCATTTACTGCAGAAAATTGTATAAACAACTCATCTTAATAGCATTTTTTCCTGCAACCCACTATCAACATATTATGAGCTGAAATGAAAATGGATTACAGAATCTCCAAAATTAAAAATGGATCTGTATACATATTTCCCAAGACACTCTCCTGTCATGGAGTATCTAATCATTCCTCCTCACTCACCTTTTATTGCTATCGATGCAAGAGAACATTATCTCAAAACAACTGATCAATATTATCATAATCTCCTAAAATTTTATCTCTGACTCTTGGCTTTTGAAAACACATCTTTGCTCACTAGGTTTCATAATTTCTTTTTCTTTTCCAGTTTATACATCCCTTGGAAGACTCATGATACATTTCAAGAAAAGTTTCCATAAATCTAACAGTTCCCTAAAAACTAACACCATTTCATTTTAATATACAAAACTGCCAATAAAATTGAAATATTCTAGTATTTCTTGTAAGTATCTCTAAGTTAACTTGAAATAAGATAATGCTATCAGTAATAATTGTTATAGTATATGTCTTACATCCCTGTAGATATACTTGCCAGCTTGACATTGTGTGTCCAAAAGTTTGCAAAGCAGGTTTTTAAACGTATCCCATTTATTTTAGAAATACAAATTTATATCTCCTGTGACAAGGGAAATATCTTTTGATAATACTTTAGTGATGGACAAAGGATCATTGCTGATATAAATGCAATATTTTATTCAAAGGGGCATAAGTCCAGACCTGTGTCATTTCAGTAATACCATTCCAAAGCCATAAATTAAAATGTCTTTAATCATCAGTATCTATCTTGAATTGTTCTTTCTTCTTTTTAAGTTTATTTATTTTTGAGAGAGACAGAAAGCATGCGCGCACGCAGGGGGCAGAGGGGCACAGAGAGAGGAAGAGAGAAAGAATCCTAAGCAGGCTGTATACTGTCAGCATGGAGCCCGATATGCTTGAACTCACACATCAGGAGATTGTGACCTAAGTGGACGTCAGATGCTTAGCCAACTGAGCCACCCAGGCACCCCTCTATTTTGAATTATTCTCATTGAAAGAACATAAGTATAAATATATTATCCCATACATAGTAAATAGTACCATACATATGTACATATATATACCTTGTCCAAATACATATACATATATAAAATATATGTGTGTATATATACGTGTATAAAATCATGTTTGTATATATACACATCTCATATGTGTACATGTATTTTAATTATTTAAATATTAAATAATTATTTAAATATTAATATTTAATTACCTCTATATCTTATATGCGAAGCATAGGGCTAATTGAACCCGTTGATTGTAGTCCAGAAACCTTGAAGCGGGTATTTTTCTAAATTGTGAGAGTTGCTTCAGTTTCCCAGAGGTCAACTTTCTAGATTATCATCCTGAAAACAAAATTGGATAATATCCATAAAGAACCAGGCATAATTCCTATAAGCTTCCAGATGAGCCAGGTATTAGACTGTCCTTCTCCTACAGTATTTTCATTTATAAAATGAATTTCTTGCAAATTGTTCTCTCAGTTAAATGAGATTTTGAATTGTATCTCATGTAAATAATTGTCTGCCTTCTGTTTGTCTGTGACTGAAACCAGGCCCGTTGCAAAATACGTTTCGTTCCCTTTCACTTTGCATAAATATATTTCTATCTGTTTCCCCCATTGATGTTCATTTAACAACAGAGCTGCATTTTCATGCTCGCCCGTGGGTATTTGGGGGTGGAGAGGGGATGGTAGTCATAGGACATTCCCTTTAAGATGAAAAGTTTGGGGGCACCTGGGTGACTCAGTCAGCTAAGTGTTTGAATTCAGTTCAGGTCATGATCTCACAGTTTGTGGGTTCGAGCCCCATGTCAGGCTCTGTGCTGACAGCTTGGGGCCTGCTTTGGATTTTGTGTCTGACTCTGTCTCTCTGTTCCCACCCCCTGCCTCAAAAACAAATAAAGATTTTAAAAAAATTATTTTAAAAAGATGAAAACTTTTAGAAAATAGATCCAGCTATTATTATTTATTAGTGATCAGAATACTATTCAGTGTTTTGAGAAGTGGCACCACCAAAGAAGTGAACCATTATTTTGGCTCATGACAGTTCTGAAGAATGTTAAAAAAATTTAATAGGCCAGCTTGCACATTACATTTACAAATAGATAATATGTCATTTGTAATAACATTATTTTTTCCTTATTGTGATAATTTTTTTTATTTGCTGAAATTCCAGAAACAATATATTCATCATGTTCTCTATTATTTGCTTGTTATTATAGATCACTGACCAGAAAACTTTGAGCCAGAAACATTTGGGAAAAAATTAGATTATCTTTCCTTGACTGGTCTTGAAAGGTACATAATTTGTGAATTTTCCCCCTCAAAAATGTATACCAATTTTCTATTAATATATTATTGATTGTAGTCATTTTTAGTGCAAGAGAAAATATTATTTTGAACAAAATGAGACATTACTCTGTGTGTTCACTCACTTTGACTTATACAGTTTTTAAAATCAGATATTTGTTTCTTACTGACAGCAGTACTCTTTTGGGTATATTTTGTTTCATTTTCTTTTCTTTTTTTTAAATTTTTTAACTGATGCCATGCATCCTGCAGGCCAGTCTCCCATACCACACCCAGAGGCTTAATCTGTGGTGACAGCTACCCCGTTGGGTGCTTGATCTATCTCTTCTTTACTGTTCCCACCAGTGGGCACACAATCAGAACAAGGCTTTGGGATTGCTAGTTGGATAGGAAGAGATTCAGTTTATCTGGTTGTGTGATGAGTGGGGTGCTGAAATAGTGAACGTAGGTAACCCGCGACCATCCTTTAGAACACAATTTGTGCATAACTGCACTGCTGCTAATAGAAGTGAAAGCATTTTTTTTTCTTTTAGCGTTTTTCATTATATTTGATGAACTGGAAATCTATAGACAAATCAGGGGGGAAGTAATTGACTCAATTCCATAGTCCAAGTGTTTTAATGGAGTTGAAGATTTGTAGTTTTTAACAGAGCGCTGTAAGTCATTATCTAGGAACTTGTTAGAAATATGTTATCAGGCCCCACTCCAGACCTACTGAACCAAAATTTCTGGAGGTAGGACTTAAGAATCTTTGTTTTAACAGAATCTTCAGGTGAATTCTTGTGTTCGCTTTAGTTTGAAAAGCATACTTGTGGAGCAGAGGTTCTCAAACCATTGCTCTTTGGTTAGTAGCATTAGTCTCACCTGAGAATTTGTTAGACATGCTCTCTCCCAAATTGCACTTCATATATGACAAATTAGAAACTGGGTGGGACCAGCAACCTGTATTCTAACAAGTCCTGGAGTAATTCTGGTGCATGGTAAAGTTTGAGAACCATTGGTAGTAAGTAGACTATTGCACATTCTTAGTGACTAGCTAGCAAAATCACCAGGGAAGCTAGTTAAAATTATAACTATTTGGGCCACTTGGCAGAGATTGTGAGTCATTACTTTTAAGCATGTGGCCAGGGAATCTGCATTTTAATTAGCTTTTCAAATCATCGTTACATAGATTTTCGTTGAAAACCAATTTGATATAAGCTGATGTGTGTCTGGAGCTCAGATTGAGCCTCCATTGTCAACCTGGCACAGCAGACTGAGCTATTTTAAGAGGAAAGAAAAGGGTTACTTACATAGGTAGTATTTCATTTTAAAAAGTTTCCAGGTGTCTGAATTAGATTAATTACCCACATTCTTCTCATTTTCCCAAATTCAATCCTTCCAGCCCAGAAGAGATAACCCCCTGCTAGTACATTAGTATTCTGGATGCTGGGAATAATGCCGTAGATATAGTTTTTAACCTCGTTCATGACACCAGGAATACAATCATAGTGTTATGAGTACACCAGTTCCAGTGCCTCTGGGAGAAAATATAATTTCTGCCTCATCAAGTTTTATTGATAAAACACAGATGTAGTTATATTATTCATATGACTTTCTGAATTTGTTTTTTGTCTTTTCCAACTTTTTTAACATAATTTTTATGTTCTTATGGGATAAGTAATCATTTGAGATACATTTAAATGAGCAAAGACTCAGTTTTTAAAATTTATTTTCAGCATGTGATGGAAAAGTAGAAAACAACAAGAAAATACTCGGTAGTATCTCTGGTAGTTACTTGAAGAATCATTTACTTTCTCCATAGTGACAGAATGTCATCCAGAGTGTATCATTGACATATCCCAGGTTACCCATATAGGTAAGGCTTTTAAAATACAATCCCTATAAGATGACTTGAGTAACAGCCTTAAGAATTCTAGTGTATTAGCAGAATGCCTGCCAATAATTAAAGAATTCTGACCTGCTATAAATCAACTAAAAATAGTATAGACCCAAATTGATTGTTATAAATATCCAGTGGACATATATTCTTTCTTTTCTTCACTGAGCAATTTCGATAGAAACTGCTGAAATTTTTGTGAAGGGGATTAACCTCGTAAACTTAATCTAAAAGATATATTTAGTATGAGCACTGATAAACATCATTTTAATTAACTGCATATTGGGGCGCCTTGGTGACTCAGTCACTTGAACGTCTGGCTTGATTTCAGTTCAGGTCGCGGTCTCATGGTTTGTGTGATCAAGCCTCGCGTCAGCCTCTGTGCTGACATCGCCGAGCCTGCCTGGGATTCTTTCTCTGCCTCTCTGTCTGCTCCTACTCCAGCTTATACTCTCTGTCTCTCTCAAAATAAAAATAAACATTTAAAAAATAATAATTAACAGCATATTCACTAACTCCATGACATTTTCAAGTTGCTGGATGCATTTCTGTGCCGTGGTTCTCAAACTCCTCTTTGATTATAATTCTTGAGAAGAAAGACTGTGTCAGAAATACTAGAGCTGGGGCGCCTGGGTGGCGCAGTCGGTAAAGCGTCCGACTTCAGCCAGGTCACGATCTCGCGGTCCGTGAGTTCGAGCCCCGCGTCAGGCTCTGGGCTGATGGCTCGGAGCCTGGAGCCTGTTTCCGATGCTGTGTCTTCCTCTCTCTCTGCCCCTCCCCCGTTCATGCTCTGTCTCTCTCTGTCCCAAAAATAAATAAAAAACGTTGAAAAAAATTAAAAAAAAAAAAAAAAAGAAATACTAGAGCTGAGGCTTCAATACTGAGTGGTTACATTAAATTAATCAATTTACTTGTCAATAATGACCAAATGTCTCTCTGTGGTGGGCATCTTGCTTTGTCAATGGCAATAGAAGGTCATAGAATTTCTCCCATGAGTTCGTACTTGACCTTGCTTATTTTTTGTTTGTTTTTAGTTTTTTTTTTTTAGGCCCAATGTAATAAACAACCTATATTTATATTTTTATGCCCATATAGTATTAATGAAGCCAAATTAGATAATTGACTATCTCAACTACATTTGGACATTTTAAAAGAGAACTAGGTGTTCTAGGGTTCCCAAATAGTCCAGCTGGGTACTCATTGTATGTTAGTGGTTAACTTACAACCGTCTCGATGAATTTCCAGAATGTCAATTGGAAACAATATATTTGACTTAGGTTTAACCACAGGAATAAATGGACTATCTGATTTTAAACAATTCTTCCAGCTCAATTTGTTTGTATTAAGAAATTATTTACTCTTACCACTTCATAAATAAAAGGACCTACTCTGTGTCAGGCACTGTTCCATCCTTTAAGAATAAAACAATGAAGGGGAGGGCGCCTGGGTGGCTCAGTCAGTTGAGCATGCGACTACGGCTCAGGTCATGATCTCACAGCTCGTGAGTTCGAGCCCCGCGTCAGGCTCTGGGCTGACAGCTCGGAGCCTGGAGCCTGCTTCGGATTCTGTGTCTCCCTCTCTCTCTGCCCCTAACCCACTCGCATTCTGTCTCTGTCTCTCTCAAAAATAAATAAACATTAAAAAAAAAACTAACATCTTTAAAAAAAAAGAATAAAACAATGAATGTAGTATAAAAAAAAAATCACACTGTTGTTGAGATAGTAGTGGAGCAAAGTCAGAAACAGATAGTTAGGTCATTAAAACAATAATCTGTCCAGATAGAACTTCATTTTTTTCAGAAGATACTTGCTTTTAATTTGCATGTCCTGGATGATTAATGAGCTTGGACATCTTTTCAAATATTTGTCTGTACAGTGAACACCTCTTAGTTATCCTAGGATAGTTCCCGCTTGCACCAGTAACCTTGTGTGGTTTGACATTTGCTCCAGGTTTTTAAAAGAGGTAATATTATTTATAATTAGTTAAAGTATCTTCGGATGGATTTAAAGACCTGTATTTTGTGCTTCCATTTTCTGCCATGTTCTTGTTCAGTAGTGCATGAGATACATGTCTCAAAAACAAAGTTATCTCAATGTAGTTAAATTGAAAATCAACCAGTGACAATCCTTTTCCTTTTTTCCTATACTTTCCCAGTTGCACTTTAAATCAACATCTTCCTTTCAAAAACGTCATGTGTAAAATGTGTTGGGGATTAAAGGCTACAAATGAACTGCTCTAAAGCTTGCATATAATAGTGAACATACTTTGCATACTGGGTGAGTGACACCATCTGTCACAAACTATATGAAATTGTTTTTTGGGAGGAAGTCAAAGTCGTTGATTATCAGCAGGTTTGTAAATTTAAAATCACCTACAAATATTTGTTTATATGAACGATGAATCACAGTTTTAGAATTTTTTTAACGAATTGTCTTCGAACGAATGACCTAGAAAACAGAATGTATTTCTAGTGAAATGTCACTTATTGAATTTCCATTTCACAAGAGAGATGATGAAATTTTAAGATGTGCAAGGAGTTTGTCAACATTTACTTTATGATATTGGAACTACAATGATATTACTGACAATAGGAAAACTAGAAATCCAGAATCTACTGAAAATCTTCAGCCCCTACTTTAAAAATTAGCTGTTATTTCCATAAGTTTGAGCACAAAACTAAGAATTTAGTGCATACACCAATGTGTGTTGATATATTCCTATGTGAGTCATGACTCTTTATTTAGATCAAATGATTATTTTTCTTTTGTTTTTTATTAAATTTTTTTTTAACATTTATCTATTTTTGAGACAGAGAGAGAGAGAGCATGAATAGGGGAGGGTCAGAGAAAGAGGGAGACACAGAATCCGAAACAGGCTCCAGGCTCCGAGCTGTCAGCCCAGAGCCCGACGCGGGGCTCGAACCCACGGACCATGAGATCATGACTTGAGCGAAGTCAGACGCTTAACCGACTGAGCCACCCAGGTTCCCCAAATGATTATTTTTCTAAATCAGTTTTTCTTATTTCCTTTTTCAAATTTTTCTCTGGATGTACATAATTAGCACCTCCCTTTAAAGCACATCATATATAACAGGTGAGGAGTCCTAAGAAAAGTCTTTTTGTAACACTGAAGCCATAGCTGAATGTTTCCATTTGTCAACTCCGCTGGAGAACTTTGGCAAACATACAAATGTTACTGGTCAAGCAGGACTTCTAGAATGGTGGAGTTAGATCCTTGATGTATCTGCTACCAAAAGAAAGCAATGAGATAATAGCAACACTGTCAAAATCTACTCTTTGAGAACTCTGGAAATGAATCCCAGGCATTTACTGTATTTATTCCAGAAAAACTACTAGCTCTCAATATGAATGGCAGCATCTATTGTGTTCTAACTTGGGACTATGCCATCCCCCTGGTATCTAGCTTGATGGAGTGGTGGTAACAAAAAGCCTATGGTGTCATATCCAACAGAGTGCCTGATTTCTTTTGGAGCCCTAAAAAAGCCCCATTCCAGAATACAGTTTATATTTAGATGAGTCTCACTGCTCAAATGGAAAAGCCCCATTTACAGAGAGTTGCCAAGAAATGAGAAATTGACTCAATGATGAACACTGCAGCTACCTAAGGCTGTGATTTCAGTTGAGGTCCATAAGAGTTTGGTGAAAAGTCAGAAGGGAAGACCCAGGAAAGTGCATGACCTAGGAGACTTTGAAAAACTTGCACATACTTCTGGGGATCTAGAAGTCCGTGCACGTGTGCAGGACTGTTCACATGCCCAAGAATGAGCGAGGAAAAGAGGTGAGCCTGTAGTAGTTCACCTCTGGCTGATCTCGAAGCAAAATGAAAGCTAGGGCTGAATTGTAAATGTCCTGAAACGTGACAGCTCACCTTCAGAGTTCCCCTCGGCAAAAGGTAGGGGGCTTACTGGCTCAAGGTATTTAGAGAAAAATTCCTATTCATTGACTAAACACTAAGTTGTGGTGACTTAGGTAACCTTTTGGAAGCTAGGCTTAGAAATACAAACAGGAACCTAAAAAAAAAAAAAAAAAAAAAAAGGAAACAGAGGACTCAGTGACTTTATAATGCTGGGAATGCAGAATCTCCAGAAGTCCAGGAGAGTAAAAAAAATAATAATAATAATCACAACAAGAAAACAAAAGCTCAGCAAATGAAACTCTATGTGGGTGAGACCTGATTTCAAAATTACTAGGATATATTACCTAAAATTGTTCATTTTCAACAACAAAAATATTTGAGGCCCGATAAAAAATTAAGTATGGTTCTTACACAGAAAATAGAGAGTTAAACTATGTTCAAAGAATTAAAGAAATGTATAGTGACCAAGTCTCAACAAGTAGAGAACATCGACAAACATATATTAATAATAGTGATCATAATAAAGCAACAATCATAATAAAAGAACCAAATTGAAATTCTAGTGTTGAAAAAATGCAATGACAGAAAAGAAGGAAACTTAACTACAGGGTGTCAAACACAGATTTGTGCTGGCAGAAAACTATCAGTGAACTTGAAAATAAGTAAATAAATGATACTGGTCCTATATTAATGAGGCCACGTGCTTCATTTAGAAAATCAATTAAGTTAATTTCAATATAGTATTCAAGTTATTATCTAACAGGTGAAATTAAAATATTTGGGAGTTAATTTTAATTAAATAAATAGACCTGACATTATTTTACAGATATTATAAATTTGCTACAATTATTCACTATTAAAGAGAATTTTTGTTTAGTAAGAGAGATAATAAAATTATAACGTTTATGTCCTTGTCACAGTAAAATCAGTATCTTACTAAATAAGGGAACCCTCAGAGAAGAAATGTAGTTGGAATTGTTTTTGTTTTGCTCTAAATATTTTATTTACTTTTGTTTGATGCACACATTAATCCATAATTAAATTTGAAGATGCTAAAAATTCTTTTCATTGAAATAGCCATTGAAATTACCAAATCTTATAAATACACAAGAGTTTGTCCTTCACTGTTTTTTATTAACCTTGTGCAATTTTTTTTTAATTTTAGACAGAATGCAAGTGGGGGAGAGGAGCAGAGGGAGAAAGAATCTTAAGCATTCTCCACACTCAGTGCTGGGCCCTATAGGGGGTCAATCCCATGACCCTGGGATCATGACCTGAGCTGAAATCAGGAGTCAGTTACTCAACTGACAGCCACCCAGGTGCCCCTGTCATTGTTAAATGCCCAGTAGTCAAGACTTTTTCTCATTTTAATATTAGATTGTCTGTCCTACTTATTCATTTCTGGAAGATATTTATATATTATGGGCACTCATCTATTAATGTTTCTATATGTTGCAAACATTTTTTTTTCTCTGGCTTCTCTTTTCAATATCTTAAAACAATTTTTTTTCAATAATTTAAAAAAAATTTTTAATGTCTATTTTTAAGAGAGAGAGACAGACTGTGAACAAGGGAGGGGCACACAGAGAGGAAGACACAGAATCTGAATTAAGCTCCAGGCTCTGAGCTGTCAGCACAAAGTCCGATGTGGGGCTCGAACTCATGAACTGTGAGATTATGAACTAAACCACCCAGGCACTCCTCTTTTCAGTATCTTAAGAGGATTTTAAATACACAGAAATTTCTAATTTTAAAGCAGTGTAACTTTTGCACCTTCTCCTTTATAACTAGATATTTAAAACATCTTTGCCAACTCTGATTTTTACGTGTATGTTTGCTTTTAGAAGCGCTCTTATTTTAACATTTAGATCTATAATCTACCTGAAATTATTTTTTTCATAAGGTTTAAACCCTAGGGGCGCCTGGGTGGCGTAGTCGGTTAAGCGTCCGACTTCAGCCAGGTCACGATCTCGCGGTCGGTGAGTTCGAGCCCCGCGTCAGGCTCAGGGCTGATGGCTCAGAGCCTGGAGCCTGTTTCCGATTCTGTGTCTCCCTCTCTCTCTGCCCCTCCCCTGCTCATGCTCTGTCTCTCTCTGTCCCAAAAATAAATAAACGTTGAAAAAAAAATTAAAAAAAAAAAAAAGGTTTAAACCCTAGTTCATAGTTAATATTTTTTCCAAATTGTTATCTGATTGATTAGCATCACTTGTTCAAAATTCTGCCCTTTCATATCACCTTTGTCATAATCCAAGTGTCCACATATCAAGCTCTTGACCTTTCCTACTTATCTATCTTTGTATCCAAACGGTACTGACCTAATTATAATACCATGATTACTATACGTGCCACCATTCTTTTATACACGTTCTTCTTAGTATTGTAAGTCCTCCAAGTTTGTTCTGTTTTTGGCCTTTGCCTTTCTGCATAATTGTAGAATCACTGATCACAAAAATCTGTTTATATTTGGTTGAGGTTTGATGAAGATTGTAATGTTGAGACTCCTGGATTTTTATAAGGCTGAGACTAACAAAGAACATGTTACTTGTTTTTGTTTTTGTTTTAATTGTGGTAAAATATACATAACATAAAATTTACCATTGTAACCATTTTTCAGGATCCAGTTCAGTGGCATCAAATGCATCCACACTGTTGTGCAATCATCGCCACCATCCACTCTTTAATTTATTTAAAGTTTTTTTTCCCTCAAAAATAGCTTCTTTCTACATAGGAGTCTTACTTGCTTTCGTTTGATATATGATGAAGTAGTTGATGTTTTGATTTTCATAGTAAATTCTATTTTTAAATTGCATTTTACAGATTTTTCTTTATTGAAGGGCAGTTGACACACAATATTACGTTAGTTTCAGCTCTACAACAGTGATTCTGTAACTTGATATGTTATGCTACGGTTGTTTGTTATCCCTTGATCTTTTACCTACCAATCTTGTTAAATTCACTAATTCTAATAATGTTGGTGTGGATGCTTTGGAATATATTCTGTGTATAATGCCCTCATCTGAGAAGAATGCTTTTCATTATGTGATTTCAATGACATTCCTTTAATTCTACCACCATTCAAGTAGGTAAAAATGAAAACAGTAATAATAAAAGGACAATGCCTAATGTTTGCAAGAACATGGAGCACCTGAAATGCCCATGCGGTGATAGAATATAAGTGGATATATACCTGTGGGAAAACTGCTTGGCGGTTTGTAATAAGGTGGGTTGTAAGTGGACCCTATCACCCTGTAATTATATTCCTAGTTGTATTCCCACCAGAGAAGCATATATATGATCCCTAAAAGGAATAGGTGAGAGTTTTCTACAGAAGAAGAGGACATAAACAGTCGTCCCCCTTATCTACGGGGGTACAGTTCCAGATCCCCGGCGTATGCCTGAAGCCACAGAGAGTACCAAACCCTGTACATAATGCTTTTTTTTCTATATACGTCAATCTGTGATAAAGTTTAGCTTATAAATTAGGCACTGTAAGAGATTAACAACAATGACTAGTAATAAAAGGGAACACTTTTGGCAATATACTGTAATAAAAGTTACATGACTATGCACGCTCTCTCTCTCAGAATATCTTACTGTACTCCCCCTTCTTGTGATGATGTGAAATGATAAAATGCTTGTGTGATGAGATGAAGCAAGGGGAATGAGTAGGCATTGTGATGTCCTGTTAAGCTGGCATTGACCTTCTGACTTTACATCAGAAGGAGCATCTTCTACTTTCAGACTGTAGAACTGAAAGTGCAGAAAGCAAAACTGTGGATGAGGGGGGGTATGCTGTATAATAAGATTCATTAAATCCCCAAACTGCCAATAACCTAACTATTCATTAGCAGAAGGATAGATAAATCAATCAAGATATATCCATGTAATTTAATTCGGATAAATGAACTTCAGCATTACATGACAAGAAGGGTGATCCTCACACTTACAATGTTAAGTACAAAGTAACACATACACCACACACACACACACACACACACACACACACAGACATTGGGTATTTCACTTATATTACGTTAAATAAAAAAACATGGAACAGATAATCTATTTTTTATTGCAATACTAGTTTCCCTTTGGGAGCTAGTTTTGTGAGGATGGACATTTGGATGGGGGAATTCGTAGTTCTAGCAAGCTGTTTCCATGACCGTATATATTTTGTGAAAATGTTTTGAGAGGTACACTTTTTATTTGTTACTCTTTCTGTATGTTTTATATTTTTTCAAGAATATATTAGAAACAAAAGAGAGATCATGGTTACCAAACCAGTTCATTTTCTCTTTTTGTTATATTATCAACCAGTATACCCAATCTTACGGCCTAATCTTGGCAGCAATAGTAAGGACCAGAAGCAGACTTGAATCGCAGGAACCTAGATCACTGAGCCTTTAGGGTAAGTCGAGTGGGTGTCAACAGGTGTGGGAGACGCCTTTTTCCCCAGTCACTTGGGAGTTGTTGCCAGACCTGATACCAGTGAGTAGAGCAGATTGATAGAAGGTTCCTGGAATTTCTTAAAATAACTTGACAAGAGTTATCAAAAGAAGCAAAAGACTTATAATTCACAAAAGCTCAGGCAAACCCCTTTGTATTTCGTGCGAAGGACCTTTCTCAGGAGCTCAGCCCCTGGATGTGTAAGCACTTCGCAAGATCTTTCTGAAATCTCTAACAATGGCCAAAGCAAGCATGCACTGGCCCTGCTCTGATGAGCTTTATTTATTTCCTTTGTGTTTATTTTTCTCATCAAAATGGGGTCTTCTATGCTGTGTGTCTTCGAGTGGCTTGAGCAGTTCCATTACCACCTGTATTAAAACCTAAGCCCCATTCTGATGTACCTTCCTCTGTGTTCTTGGCCACCTGCCCTTTTGTGGGAAACTAAATGTAAATACGCTAAAGTGTCTGCCTGTTTTTCTGCTCATTCTGTACCTCTCTTTCCCCCTAAAACTCTAACTTCCAGAATTTCTGACTTCTCTTTTTTCACTAACTTAACTCTTTCCTTCCACTGTTTAAACACAACGCTTTTCTCCCCTCTGCAGAAAGTGGATCTTCCGAATTGTCACAGATTCATTTTAATAAACCATAAAATATTGGCTATTTTTAACATGAGAACAACAGCATATCATTCTGAAGTGGGAGGGTTTGGGGAAGTAAACAAACATTTAAAACAAATACTTCGTGCTAAATAATGAGTTAAAGCAGAACGATGATCTGAGGTAAAACTCTTAACCGAGCAAGAGACATTAAACCAGGGTTTCTTCAGGATGTCTCTCTCAAGCCAGCGCGGATTCACACCCCACTGAAACATCATTATCTCTTCTCTGTCTTCTCTCTGTCCCCTTTGGGGCATAATTTATAGTAACTCTCATGATTACGAGTTGACATCTCTGTTGGGGCATAGAGTAGAGAAGGTCATTAGCAATCATCTTTTCTCCACTCTTATTAAAAAGCAGTTGGGAGGTGATGTCAAATTTAGTGAAGTGAATTTAACCTGAGTTAGACAGCTCAAAGTAGCAATACCAAAGCCAGACTTTACCATCCTGAAAATCAGCAACATTGCCATAACATGATGCTGTTATGTCTCATCTCCTGAGGAGGAAAAATGTATCTCGAGCAGTGCCTGGCACTCAATAAGTATTAAGATATTCTAAATTATTTTTATATTATTATTCTTATCATTGTCCTAAGTTTCACTAGGAAAAGTCAATTGAGTGTTTTGCTTGTATTGTCTCATGGACTATTTAGAAATCTATGAGGTAGCCGTTATTAGGATCCCTCTGTTATAGAAGAGGAAGCAGACTCAGAGGTGGGTTATGCAACTTAAGAAAATTTTACTAAGGTCATGCAGGCACCAAGAAGCCGAGCTAGAATTTGAACCCAAGCGATATGGCAGTGTTAAGTAAAGTAAATCCGCACTTTTATGTATAACATCTCAAAAATACAAACCTGCACAGAATAAGGAAACAGAATAGATAACTAAAATATTAATAATGGTTAAATTTATAGGGTAGGGCTAAGAGTATATATGTTTTACTTAGTTTTATCTGTATTGCCAATTGTATTTAATAAGCCTGTGCTAGTTTTATTGTGTAACCACAATATTTCTATTTAAATGGTTCATATACCAAATGAAAATTTTAGCTCCAGTACAACCAAGGAAATAGAGTCCAAGTTATAGACATCCTGGGGCTGTTTACTACAGAAGACATGTGAAAATATGAGTCTGCCACATGTACATTATTGAAGCAAAACCTGGTCACTTTTCAGGGGAAAAATTATGGCAAGAAGAAAAAACATTGTCAGAACCATTTTTATATTTGTCTTGATCATGAGGGAAAGAGAGGTGGACAAACAAAGGGGTAGCAATGCTTTCGAAAACATGGAATGAAGAACGTACTCCCTATACCAAATGGTGTCCCTAGTCTCCAACTAAATTATAGACCTCGAATACCCCCAGCTAGAAATATCCATGATAATTCAGCACTGAAACTTTCAAGGGAGAACTAAATCAAAAACTTAAATTGAGTAAAATCTGCTAAGGACATCTGGTTCCTAAAAGCCGGATTTTATAATCAGAATATTCATGGGCAATGTCAGAGTCCAATTCAGGTGCCTCTGCCAACAAGGGTGTCGCTGTGTACAGGAAGTGTACGGAGCTCTGTGCACGCACAGGCACACTTTTAGAAGTTTCATTTGCATCGCTGCTGTTTTAGTATTCAGAATTAGAGTTTGCTTTATCAGATTGGAGTCCTGTACTGTTTCCGAGTAAATCAGAAAGATCACGGGGATCAGTTTCCCTTGTGCTTTGCCTGCTCTGCTCATTTCATTCATTGGCCATTTACTCAATAAATACTGAGGATTTGCTGTGTACCAAGTGGAGAAAAGGAGAAAAAAATTGTTAATTGTGAGAAACACTGTGAGTCAAGTAATTACAAGTGATTATAGGCAGGGTGCTCTGTTGGAAGGGAAACCGGAGAGCTAGAAGGACTTAGAGCAGATCGTAGAAGCTGGTCTTTGCACAGGTCTGAGAATATTCCTGGAGGACTGTATCAAGGCAACTCCCTTGAGGAGATGCCCCCTGAATTGAGCTTGTTTGTTGGAGGGGTAAAAGGTGACCGACTGAAAAGAAGGAGGGGGTCATGTGGGGCAAGGTTTACCAGACAAGTGGAATAGCACGTCTTTCTTTAAACAGTAGGGTTCCAAAGTGGAAAAGACAGGATTCCTGAGGTTTGCTGAAGTGTTACAACCCACTGGAACGTGCTATTTTCCATCTCAGGGAAAGGAAAGCATGGGGGCAAGATTTACAATTGGAGCTGTCAGTTTATCAGGCTGGAGCAGGTGTCAGAGCAGCAAGAAATCAAGTCCAGGAGGAATAAAATCAGAAATAGAGAGATGAGTAAAAGTGGTAAGTAATGGCCATGGCAAAAGGCCACCCGAGACGGCACCACAAAACTCCAGCATGAAAATGAAATTCAAACCTTGTATGAGAGGAAGGTTGTGAAAAACTCAAGAGCAATTAAAGATTCCTGCAGGTGAGACGCCGCTATGATATTAATTTAAAAATAGCAATGGACTTCAGAAAACAGACAGCAATTTCTGACACTGTTAAGTGCACAATCTACCCATTCTAGTAAACAATCTTTAATATGACAAAAACAACCAAGACAAAATAGTATTTATCTTACACCTGATTATGATAAGGCAAAGAGATAACAGAGCTTTTTGGAATTCTAGTCTGGGAAAAATAATGGTGACAGTTTTGTCAAATCATGTTCAATCTATAGGACCCCAAGATTCCACCACTTGGACCTTCATCTGTCTGTAATAGAGAAGCTTCTCTTTTTCATACTCTACCTTCTCTAAGATGACATCATAGAAAAAAATAAATTTATTTCAATATGTTCATTAAACACCTAACCAGTCAGGGTCATTAAAATGTTTATTTTTCTTATGGTAAATAAACTCTTGCTAGAAAATACAAAAAAATGCATGAAAATTAATACCAACCATAACCATATATTTAAAAATCACAATCACAGTTAATATTATAGTGTCTGTTCCTTTAATATTTTTCCTGCATACTCATAATGGCATATAGAGTATAATTGACACTACATAAAATTTACATCTTGCTTTTTTTTTACTTCATTTTATCATAAAGGCTTTTCCAAATTGTTAAAATAAAATTAAAAAAAATTTTTTTAGTGTTGAGAGTGTTATGCTAAGTGAAATAAGTCATACAGAGAAAGACAGATACCGTATGGTTTCACTCTTATGTGGATCCTGAGAAACTTAACAGAAGTCCATGGGGGAGGGGAAGAAAAAAAAAGTTAGGGAGGAAGCCAAACCATAAGAGACTCTTAAAAACTGAGAAGAATATGAGGGTTGATGGGTAGTGGGAGGGAGGGGAAGGTGGGTGATAGGTATTGAGGAAGGCACCTGTTGGGATGAGCACTGAGTGTTGTATGGAAACCAATTTGAAAAACAAAAACAAAAACGTGTTTTAACATGTTCATCAGAAATAAATTTAAAATGAGAAAATAAATAAATAAATGGCCCATTGAATAAACAGTGCCTTTGGACCTCCAAGAAAAAAATAAATAAAAAATAAAATTTTTTCAGTGTTTATTTTTTAGACAGAAAGAGAGACAGAGGCAAGTCGGGGAGAGGTAGAGTGTCAGATACAGAATCTGAAACAGGCTCCAGGCTCCGGGCTGTCAGCACAGAGCCCGATGCAGGGCTCGAACTCAGGAATGGCGAGATCGTGACCCGAGCCAAAGTCAGAAGCTTAGCCGAGTGAGCCACCCAGGCACCCCTTAAAATAATATTTACAGACAAATTTAAATTATTCTTTACTTATTAGCACTGTGAGGAAACAAATGGAACTGTTATATGGAAGAAATGGATACAACCATGAGGCATTTACAAAGAACAATTTTGAATACAAATCTTGCATGCATCTCTAATATTTTTCTTACGATCAGTTCTTAGATATGAGATTATTGAATTAGATGATGTAAATATTTTAAAGTGGAAAATAAGCAGAATTGTCTAAATAAATCACCTGACCTGATTTGATTTTATAATTATCCAAGCCAGAGAGATAATATTTTCAAAAAGTTTGAAAGATAAAAGAAATGGTGTAAATAACCTTAATTAAATTAAATACTTGTGTTTGGAAGGAGATCTGAGAAAGCAATAAGTTGCAGTTTTCTTTTTACTCTGACGTATTAATGTGGAGACATGAAGCAAAGGTGTAATTGGACATATCTTGCATGTTTGTTCATATGTATTTTTGAGTTGTTATGTTTCAAATTTCTAAATTCCTTAAAATGGAACTGGAGTTTAAAAGAGTTCACCTTCCTGTATTTATGGATTTTAGACCTTGTGAACTTTTGAAAGAATGGATGGATGGACCTTTTTGTGGCCAAGCCTTTGGTGCAGAGTTTTACAGGCTTATATATAAGGCATATTTTAAGTACTTGATCCTTTCTGAGACCATGTCATTAATGCTATTTTAGAAACATCTACATTAGTCAGTGAGTTTACTGTATCAGCAGTAGACTTTAACAATTAAGTAGTTAGGATGAATAGAGTATATGTATAAATTTAATAAATGTGATGTATTGGCTTAAAAATTAAATTTAATAGAATATAACTATTGAGTTCCAGAAACCGTGTTTCAAATTTTGTAGATATTTAAAAAAAATTAGCCCTCACAACAGTACTATGGGACTTTTATTTTATTTGTATTTGTTTATACATGAATAAGTAGAGGCTTCATGTATTATTGTTAGTAGAATGTTTGTGAATAGGATATTTATGTTCCATCAAA
Organism: Lynx rufus; assembly: GCF_022079265.1. NCBI lineage: Eukaryota > Metazoa > Chordata > Mammalia > Carnivora > Felidae > Lynx > Lynx rufus. Next base: position 34,712,792 of record NW_025814830.1, on the reverse strand, counting down.
CAGCCATTCATGGAACAGACACAATGTAGCAGACATTATGTAAAATGCTTTGGGTAAATAATGGGCCTGTGGAAGGCTCAACGCCTTGTTTGGAGACAAAAACACAAAGTTATTTTTAAGTGCAGGTGCAAATAGCTCCACAGGAAGCCAAGGAATGCTTTCTGTGGAATGTGGTGGAAGATTTAAATCTTTGAGACTGAGTAGGACGTATCCAGGTGAAACAAATTTGAGTGGATGAAAGTTTTTGCATATGTGACTTGCTGTATGACTTCTGAGGGAGTTGTTCACTTTTTCTTAAGAGGAGTGTGTTTAGAACCCAGTCTGTGTTAAGCATCGTGATAGATACTTCACAGGTCATGGTGTATTTATAATTCACAACAGTCCTTGATGGGAGGGACTATTTGTTCCATTTTACAGATACAGAAATGGCACATCAGAGAGATTCAGTACATTTACCTGACTTCACATGGGTTTGCCTTGAATTCAAACTCACATTAGTCAACTCTGGAAGACCATGTGCTAAAATTAACACTATAGGAAGCTGCCTGGACCACAAATAATATATGGCAATTGAATAGTCACTAACCGCTATAAACTGAATATTGGTTTTCCTTCAAAATTCATATGTTGAAACCTAATCTCTAATGTGATGGTAATTGGAGGTGAGGTCTTTAGGATGTGATTAAGTAATAAGGGTAGAATCTTTTTGAATGCAAAAAGACACCCCAGAGAGCTCCCTTGCCCTTTCTGTCATGTGAAGTCATATGGAGAATAAGGCCATCTATGAACCAAAAGTGGGCCCTCAACAGGCACCAAATATGCTGGCACTTTGACCTTGGACTTCCCAGCCTTCAGAACTCTGGGAAATAAATTTCTGTTGGGTATGAGTTATGTAGTTTATGATATTTTGTTATGGCAGCCTGAGTTGACTAAGACCTGAACTTACTAAAGAAATATTAGCAGGCTATAGGAGTAGTATGTATGTGCCACCAGTGGGAGGCTATCCTGTTTCTAGTCAGTATAATTCCTTTTTAAAAAGTGTTTATTTATTTATTTTTGAGTGAAAGAGCGCATTAGCAGGGAAGGGACAGAGAGAGGGGGAGACAGAGAATCCCAAGCAGGCTCCACACACAGCACAGAGTGGAGCTTGAACTCACAAACCATTAGATCATGACCTGGGCCGAAACCAAGAATGAAATGTTTAACCAACTGAACCACCCAGGTGCCCCTAGTTGGCTTAATTCCTGACCTAATTTTTGTGGCCACTGAATAGTCAATGCAAGAATGAAAATCACAAGAGGTCCTGAAAGGAAATGTAGGGGGGTAGAATTTGGGGGTGTCAGAGCTATGCCAAGAAAGGATTTCTTAAGACTATCACTACATAAATAGAATAGGATGTGGTAGAATTACCAGTCAGAAACTGTAGAGGACAGACCCACTGTCACCATCTTCTAATTTACTTAAACTTTTTTTTTTTTTCAAGACAGCGATGTTCCCTGGTTAAAATTCCTTTTCATTCCAATGTAACTGGGAGCCATTTTTCCCCCTTCTTCCCACCTTTAAATTGAGCAGGATGACTAAAGGGATATTAGTTAACCAATAAACGCTGCAGGGGAAGACATTCTAAGGATATGCAACAAAAGAGAAGTAATTTAGGTCTTGTTGACATCATTGAATCACCATATAACCTGGAGATTTTTGACCTAGGATTTGTTGTTGCTGGCAGTGAATAAATACCTTACTTGTTTAAGCCATTAGAGTAGGGCTTTGTTTTCTTACTTGTTGCCAAATGGAATCCCAGCTGATGGGGACTCAGATCAGTGGAAGCAGCGTGTGGGATTAAGTTGGGAACATACTCACCATGTCTAGAGAGTCATAACTGATGGCAAGAGAAGTAAATAGGCAAGTGAGGTATTAAATAAAAAACGAATGTGTCTCGATGCTGTTTCGGCAATGGTCTTGGTCAGGCGTACCTAAAAGGAACAGGGATGAGTATGAGAACCGTAATTCAGGAGCAAAAATATTAGCTTTAAGCTGAGATATAGATGAAGAAGAAAAACAGAGCTGAAGGATACGGGTAGCAGCAACACGTTCAAAGTTAGGAGGACATCCTGGTCCAAGCTTCTATAGTCAATGAAATGAATACACCTTTAAACTCCCGTTTGACTCTTGCTCAAGATTCAGGGTCCTAATAAGATACTATCTAATGTGCTGGGTGGGTATCAACTCCTCCACTCTGGATGCACATATGTAATTTCAGGGGGGAGCATGACATCCAGAGATTTTGAAGTAGGACACTGAAAATTCCTCCCACCAACTTTGGATTCAAAGTTGTGGTTGTGCCAAAGGGAGACTGCAGTAGTCTAGGGAGAAGAAAATGGATTCTGAAGGACCAAATAACACAGAAAATGTCCAAGCATTCCCCTGGCCCTGCTTCTGGAGGTTTGAACCCTGAATTGTTCATAAACCCTATTGTTTTAGGTTAAAAATCTAAATTTTTGTCCCAGTTTTTCTGATGATACTTTAAGTGCAATAGGTCTGATAGAGGCGATGAAAAAGGAAGAATTAGTATTCTAGACTTATGGCTGAGGAACTTGGCTCCTAGACTTAAATTCTGTTACAAATAATCCCCATGCATCCATGCATGCTGACAGATACGGCACAACACTTTAATCGCCATTGGCTATGGGCCTAATAAAAGGGGGAGGGTAATAAAATCAAATTCTGCTGGGCTCCATTTTTACAGGCAATATCAAGCCCTGTGAACTTTAATGCCCACTGTCTATTTAGATAGTCATGGCTCAGAGCTGGTATTAAAAGTAGCTAGAAATACTTGTTCTGAAGTGTTGAAATATATTGCAAATTACACAGGAGTATGGGCTTAGTCCAAGCTAATCGTATATTGCACTGACCTTTGCAAAATCAGTTCTGTTTTCCTTGGCAGCTTCATTTCCACTCCTTCTCTTTGTCTTATTCCCATGAAGTTCCATCTTTATTTCATTTTGGTGTCAGGAATCGGTATGAAGTGGCTGCCTGCTTTTAGGTGAGTTCGTGTGGATGTGTGTGATAGGTTTTGCTTCTGGGTGACCAAACAAACCTATTTTTCATTCCATTTCCTTTGCAGGCTTATTTTCATTTCAGCTCTCCGTATTCCTCAGACACCATCAAATACTTTTCCTTTGTAAAACAATGAATGTATTATTCTGGGCTGTGCTTTTTCTAGGGCTCAAAAGAGAGCTTGGGGTTTTCTTGTTTCCCTACACATTACAAAGAAAATATTATATTCTAGACACCCAAACTTTTGTGTCAAGTCGCATAAAAAACAACAACAAAATTAATCATAGGAGAGGGATAAAAACTACATCTGGCACATGTTCACAGGGGTGTTGTTTCCAAATTCTTAAGTAGGAAGGATGATGTCTGAGTGAAATGATAATGTGGAACATGAGCATTATGTGCAAGAAGATGAAGGACAGACATCTGAAGAGAATTGCATTCACTTAAACAGAGAAGTGGTTTTTGACCTTTAGAATTTAGCTAAAAGCTAGAATAACTTCACTTCTGCATCTTTGTGTACGGACAAGCCACTAATCTCAGCTCTGCTTTAATGAAGTTTTATCAAATATTTTCTGTGGAGTTTTACCGGGGCATCACTCAGACTGCAGACACCCAGCTGTGGCCTGTGGCATGGTCAAATACCAGCCCGGCTTCAGATTTTTATGTGCAAGTTCAAAAGAGAATATGTTGTACCGGCCACCAAAGAATTGTATGTTCACTCAGTTCAGATTTCACCCAAATTAATGGACGGCAAAGTATAACATTTGGCCAAGTTCCTACTTTGCTAGAGCACCTTGCTCTGATTTTGACTTCCACATATGACTTTCTATCTATAGTTGTGGTTCTTATACTTGTGTGTTGTTGGTAATCATCCTAGAAACTTGAAAATAGGTATTTTCAGAAGATAGTTCGTACTTTCTGAAGCAGGGTATTTTTATGGTGGTGCTGGAATCTGAGTTTTTTTACAGAGCACTCTAAGTGATACTGAAGTCAAATGTCCTTGAACTATACTTTGAGAAACACGCTTATTTGGCTTATATTTGTAACATTAATTGGATAAAAACCACACTCTTTCATGTCTTCTTATGTGCTCATATTCCAGTGACTTCACAATTTATACAGGTTTGCAGACTTTTATCTTTCCAATGATTGTTTTCACCATCCAATTGTGCTGTATCTTCTTGGGTATAAATTGTTTATCTTTTGAAGACTTTAACCATTAAATAAAATAGGTTTTCTTGTGTGGTGAGGGTTTTGATGGGGAAGAGTTTTTTTCACTTGTGGCTGTCACCATAAAAACAGCAAGGGCGCTCAAGGGTTAATCCTGCTGATTGACATGCTGGGTAGCCAGGCTTTTGTGTTTCATGCCATGGAAGGGCCTCTGGACTAATTGCTTGTCCTATCTCATCAGCTTCAATGGAGAAAGGAGAGGGACATAACACCTATGCTGTGAGATTTTTTCCTCCTTTCTTTGTCCTCCTCTTAATGATAAGGACACAGAAGTAGTTAAAGGAAGGGAGGGGAAATCATGGGAGGAATTAAAAGAACATGACTGGAAAAGAACATCTCTCTGTAGCTCTTACCTCTCTATATGGAGAAATCAGACAGATTTGATCTCAGATTACTATCTCAGTTGCCCCGAACAAGTACCTACATCTTCCTGACACCAAATGCTGTTATTAGTAAAACACACACGAGACGTATTTTTTGTTTGTGTTCGCCGGAATGGCTTGAGGATATTTTCACAATCAGGAATGGATGTTAACATTGGACAGCACTTTGGGTAGCAATTTATTTTTTGTAAGTACTAATGACTTTGACCTTACTAGTTTGATTTTCAAATGATAATGCAATCTCATGTGTTGAGTACTAGTAGCAATATATATTTCCAATTATAGAACAAAGGTAGTTTGGTAATTAGACCTTTTCTTTGGTTTTCAGCTTAATTGTGTGGCCCAAAATAGTGTGAAGAAACATTTAAGGTGAACTCTCTTGCCACAGCTTAGTTCAGTTTGCATGCCTCTTCTGATTATATCAATGAGATTAATGAACAGATCTGCAGTTAATGATATTCTAGGTACATGAGACAAGTTACAATCCTTCCTCTATTGCAGTATCCTTCACATAAGTTTATTTTTGGCCATGCACACAAATTTAGTTAAAGTGAACACTCTGTGTTCACACTTTAGCTCCTTTCACTCTGTGCCATGTTGTCGATTCCTAAGAAATATGTAATGCTCAGTAAGAGAGAAAAAGCCACTAGTTCACAGCTGAGCCTCCAATCCTGTCTACTTTAGACTCTGCTAGAATGTCATTGTCTTTGGAATGCTTCTCTGATATTCTTCCCTTTCCTCCATTCAAGCCAAGCCACCAGTTACAATCAATGGGTTCTATTCTTGAGTGCTCACAGAAATCTTCCCAAACATCTATCAGATTATTTATCATCATAGTTGGGCACCAAGTACTATACAAGATGTGCTGGATTCAAAGATGCTTAAGGAAAAGACCATGCCTTCTATGAGTTTATTATCTATTAGGGAAGACTGACGATTAATAACATCGCATGTAATAATGAGTCAGTGAGAATGAATGAATAAGTGAAGTAACCTGGTAAAAGTTCCAAAATCAAATAATTCCTTTTGCATTCCTTGGTAATGGAAAGCTGATATATATTTTCTGCTTTTTAGATATCAATAGAGTATTTAACACTTTCCAGAACATTATCTAACTTATTTTTTTAATACATGTAAAGTGAAAAAAATAATAGGTCATTCTCCAATATTTTGGGAAAAACTGAGACTCAGAGAGGTAACGCAGCTTTTTTTCATTTTCACAAAGCAGGATTTAACACAGATTTGCCTCATAATGAAGCCTAAGCTCTTAAACAAGGTGTGACCTTAAATGCAATATAACATAAGATCTGTTTGGGTTTTGACAATGACAGTTTTTGTGGAGATACATAAGAAAATCATGGAATATATCTTGGCATCATTTATTAGTATGGAAATGAGATATGTGATCTTAATTAAAGAGTTTATTCTTCATTAACCTTATTGTTCGCCCTTTTAAAATAAATCACATGATAGACGTTAAACAGAAAAGAGAAGAAGTACACATCAGTGTACCTTTTTTGCTCTCTATTCATTGTCCCTGCAAAATGCTACATCAATAAACAAACTTAAAAATAGAAAAAAAGAAAGCCTCCTCCCAAATTGTTTCTTTGGACACTGTGACACCTTATACAGATTGTGAAGTACAAGTTGTATATATATGTGTATATATATATACACACACACACACACAGACATACACACACATTTATATATGTATATATTTATATATTTATTTATAGATTATATATGTTATATGTAATAGATGCCTTTATTAATAACCCATTTTGTTATAGTTTCCTAGATCTGAACAAATCCTCCTCTGTCCCTTGCTGTGTACTCTTTCTTGCACTGGAAATAACGTAAGCTCAAGAAAGCAGTTTATCTTTTGTTCCTAGTGAGCTTTTCTTTGTCAGCCAACATCATCATGGGTCTATCAACTCCATTTTCACGACATCAGCGTATCAAGGTGCCATCTTATTTTAAAATCCCACATGGTTCAGGGAAGAAACAGAAGATTCTAGAATTTTGAAGAATTTGAGAACCATGTCCTTTTTCTACAAGGAGGAAAGGAATAAAGGAAGGATGGAATTAAATAAGGCAGTAAGAAAGGAAAATTGGAGAAATGAAAAATAATTAAGGTTGGATTTTTTTATGGATGATCAAAAGCCAAAATTTGGTAAGAATACACTTATCTGATGAGCAGTAAGTAACATATGGAGCTATTGAATCACTATATTGTACACTTGCAGTATAATATAACACTTAATGTTAACTATAGTGGAATTTTAAAAATGAAATACAAAAAAAGTGCAAAGTTTGGTTTTGTAATTGTGTAAGTTACCTATTGCTATATAATAAATCATGCCTAAACTCAGTAGGTTACAACCACAAATATTTATTATCTCATTTCATTTATGAAGCTCTAGAATCTTCTGGGATTTGTTTACCTGGGTGGGTCTGTCTAAGCATCTCTCATGAGGTTGTCGTGAAAATGTCAGATAGGGCTGTAGTACTAGCTGAAAGTGACAGTCTCTTTACCTGGGTTGTTGTCACTTTACCTGGGTTCAAATAACAGCTCCATATTTTACTAATTTTGCGAAACTGAGATACTTATTTTCTTAAGGTCTCAGAAAGTAATAGATGTTGTCACATAACAGACTGGGAAATTAACTCATTGAAATATTGTGAATACTAAGTGAAGTAATGCAGAAAAAAAAACAGATAGCTTAGTGTCTAGGATATAAGAAATACTCAGCAAGAATTACTTTTTACTATTCATAATGATGTTTTCTCAAGGGCAGATAGGAAAAGAGTTGTAGGAGCAAGGAGTTTCCTATTCACTTCAGCAGATGTGTACATGGTATCCTTACACTGTGACAAAAACTGTGCTGTGTACTGTGGAGAGAGTCGTAAATGAAGCATGTGTCCTCTTTCACTTAATGTTCATCTTACCTGAAATATAACTCCAGGAAGAGAGCAGCAGTGAGGATTATTGTAAAGAACGAAGGACATCACGCTCTACAAATAAACAAAAAAGAATCTAACCTAGCCTGAAGGCGTTAAAAACAATCTCCCTGAAAAAAAAAAAAAAGTTGAATGTCAAAGTATGGGAAAGCACACTGTTATGGGTAAAGCCCGTGGGGCAGTGGTTTCATGGTGTTCAAAGGCCCAGGAGGAAAAGATAGCACGTCCTGAAAGAGGAGGGATTAATGGGGTGAGAGAAATTATCTAGTGGTCACGGAGACTGAATGGGTTCTCCAAGTTGACACAAATGACTATGTGTGTATTTGTGTGTGCACGCGCATGGCTGTGTGAAAAGATTTCTGGGGACACCTGGGTGACTCGGTCAGTTAAGCATCCAAATTTGGCTCAGGTCATGATCTCAGCATTCGGGAGTTCGAGCTCCGCTTGGGGCTCTATGCTGACAGCTCAGAGCCTGGAGCCTGCTTAGGATTCTGTCTTCTGCTCTCTCTGCCCCTCCCACAAGTGTGCTCTCTTGTGCTCTCTCTCTCCCTTCCCCCCCTCCTTCTTTCTCCCTCTCTCTCTCAAAAATACATAAACATTTAAAAACATTTTTAAAAGATTTCTGAATTCATGCATTTTGTATGGCTAGGAAATAAAGAATATAGCATAAATATGGAGGGAATATAGTAGATGATTTTGCTAGATTTTGGTCACAGGCCAAATTGCCAAGGGACAATGCTGCCATGAGACGAAATCTGCACCTAGAAAAGACCATAACTTCTTCAACATGTCTAAACATATAACTCTGCAAATGACAGTTACCATTCTGCGGCCAGGAAGAGCCACAAGGATACACTATGTCTCTACTTTGTGCTGGGTTTTACCAACAGGAAGCAAGACAATCAATAGGAAGAAACCAGGGAACCCCACTTCCCATGTGCCTCACAGATAGCACCCCTTAGCACCCAGGAGAAAACACAGGGCAGCTGATAAATAGATTAAGTCTTTCTTTTAAGTTTAACCCCACAGTTTATATCTCCTATTTAGCCCTGCTTCCGATTAAAACACCCTTGTACCTTACAAGGGGACATGCTCTTAAAATTACAGAAACATAGCAGTGGCAGTTGGTAATACCGTCTACAGAAATCAGCTCAATTTATACACAAACAATCCCAACTCCTATCCTTAGTAGCTCATATTATGTAAGAATATTAACCAAGTTAAATGTTCCTTCTGAGATAAATTATATACATATAGATAGATAGGTAGATATAGATAGATATATAGATATATAGATATAGTGTGTGTGTGTGTGTGTGTATATATATATATATATATATATATAGTAGGTCCTTGTAGAAGATATATATATATATATATATATAATTGTGCCAAAATTGGTAAGGCACATTACTAAATATACTACTATATAAAAAAATATATATTTATACTTATATATACTACAGTATGTGTATATATATATATATATATATACACACACATATATATATACACACACTGTGGTATATGTATATATATATATGCTTCTCTCTATATGTGTATTTAAATGTTTTTTCATTTGTGAATTTGGAGTCATATGTCCAACTTTACAAATGAAGAAACAAAATAACACAATTTAAGAATATCACCCAGAATCATATCATTGGGCAGTGGTACATTCTGGTTTAAATTAAGGTCATTACACTTCTGCAGTCTGTGATCTTTTGCTGCTTGATGCTCCCTCTGTCATGCCAAAAAATCCTCTTGTCCTGACAAATCAACTTTACACCGCATGCACATTGTGCCACCATCCTCCTGGTTGGAAAGGACTGAATATAATAAAGGCTTTACAAAATGACTAGTAATATTTTAATATGCAATCCCTCTGGGAAAGCTTTGTCTTCCTTTTGGGATGGAATTTGTTTTGATCTAACTCCTTGTGACAGGACATTGTATACTTGCCATTGTGTAGCTCTTTCTGGTAACTCGTGGACTGGTTAAACCAAATTATTAGATCAGGTTTTCAGCAGACATCTCTCTCTCTCTCTCTCTCTCTCTCAAGATTGTATCTCTTAGTATATTTTGTAGCAAATATTGTAATTTTATTATAAATAAAATTGTAAAAATTGTGATTTAGATACCTGAATCTGAGCTTAATTTTGAAAAGCAAAAATTGAAGAGAAACAACTTTAAGGCACAATGCAGGTAAAATGGTTCAAGCATTGCAAATGCACAGAATGTGTTAAATAATTTATATTGTCTTATTGTATATTCTTTATATCCCAGAAAATACAACCTGGTTTTTTCCCCTAGTTTTAAAGTTATGATAACTGACAGATAGTAGCTCAGTAGATGATATGTCTAGTTTTCATATTCATGGCATGACACCTCTAAATTCCATGCATTCTCCCCAATCTAGAACATACCTAATTCATAGAACAAGAATAAACAAACTTGCATTGTAATGTCTTACATGTATGAGATATTGCGTTGTTTTACTTACACATCACAACAGTCTGAATAGACATACAGAATTTTCTATTCAATTTTATAGACGAAGAAACCTAGAAAGTAGTTTAGCTCACTTGTCCAAATGCCCGTAGTCAGAAAACGGCAGCAGGACATAAACCCACGTATGCCTACCTGCAAAGCTTAAGCCTGCTACCTTTCTGCTTGTGAACTGAGCTTCTGACTTTTTTTTTCAAAATTAAGATGCAAATTTGTAATAGCATTGTCTTCTTGAGGTCAGAAACGTCTTCGTCACTAGTAATTTATATCTAGTCTTAGAACTGACTGAAGGGAAGAGGCCTTAATACCAACTTGAGACAGAACACGTGCAATTCTTCTCAAATATGTTCTTCTGCACTTGGATACTTAAGACCAACTGTAGAGCAAACTCCCGGTCACTCGTTAGGCTCATTTGGCTTTGGTTGGCTGCTTGGAAAAGTTTAGCCTACCTATTTGCTCTGACTTGCAAGTGTTCTGTGTCAGGTTTGCACTAAGGCTTCTTCCCTCTTTTTCTTTTAGTTGAGGACCAGACAGAAAAGCAAAATGTTAGAGTGGCCAGAGCCTATACCTGCCAAGGACTATCCATTTTAGTAAAGTATTCTTGTAAGCCACTGGAGGTTTTCCAAAGAATTAAGGTTGTCTTTGGATGATGCTACGTTTGCTAAATATGTTGCCAGACCACCAGAAGGTAGAGGGCAAATTTAAGCTGAGAATAGTTATGGCTGGTTTTCAAGGCCAAATTGAGAATTTTGCTGGGAAGCGTAGAGCCACTCAGTGTTTGACGGAAGTTTGTGTTCCATACCACGTGATTATCAGACAGATGGGGGACAGGGGAATGTTTCCAATACAAAGATGATAACATATTTCTATTTAAACACTCATATCTATGAAAATGCCTGACTCATAGTAGGTCCTTGTAGAAGATGTCTTTGATTGAATACTATACTAAATATTCTTCAGGCAATACTACATAGTGAATTTCAAGGAGGAGGGCTTTGGTTACCTTCAACCTTTTCTTACCTATACTGTATGTTGGATTCTCATCACTCTTCATTGATGAAAAGGCAAGATATAACAAGAAAAGAACAGAAAAGACTGTTTCCTTGATTGAAAACTACAGGCAGTAGAGAATGTGTTATTTGCTGTCATAATCTTTATTGCAGGAAGAGATAGTTTGGTTTCAGTGATGTGCACATGTGTGTGCATGAATCTCACAACCATGTCATCTAACCTTTTCACATTACAGGTAAGTGCAGGACTCAAAACTTGCATTCTCTAAGTCTCAGATCACATATAGTTCTTTTTTCAACTCCTTACACATACAGAACTAAGTATGCATAAGAATTTCTCTGCCTCCTTGAAACTCATCCCATAAACAATTGTTTGCCTGGGTTGCCCACAAAATAGGCATCGTAAAAGCCCCTGGTGAAATAATGTATGTTATACTACATTGTGATAGAGTAGAAGATAATTTACATCATCAATGTCTGTCTAATCATGCAGGCACTTAAACTATTTTAAAACAAAGTATTTTTGGTCTTTCATGATAATATGCCTGGTTGTGTAATACTCTGGACTGTGAGCGGCTAATCAGTGGTTTCATACTGGCCTGTCCCACACATAAGAACGGGGGTGTACAGATTATCTTTAGACAGACATACCCTTTCAGAAACCAATGCTTGTTATGAAAATTTAGTTTATTTCAATAGAAAAGAGTTGACTTGCTCTAATGACATCTCAGTTCAACTTTTAGAGAGAAATTTAGAAAGAAGAATAAATGAAATTAACAAGCTTATTCAACAAACAGAATCACAATTCTGCCCTTTAAGTTATCTGATATTATTTTCACAAATATTGAGGCTTTTCCCATTAGCTTCTCAGATTTATAAGTATTTTTCAATAATATTTAGAAATTCATTAAAATTGCTACATCATGCACTTTATAAAATAATTTAGAGACATGTTGGTGAATGCTCAATTCTAGGTGTAACTATGAGGCCTGAGGTATATGTGTGATGCTCAATATTTAAGGTGTATATAATGATATAGACACAGATATAGATACAGATATAGATAATTTTTTCTCATCTTCAGGTAAACCCATTTTTAAATTTTATAGAAGTATAATATATATGCAGAAAAGTACACATATTATCAATGTACAATATCATACATTTTCACTGACTAAGCATACTCATGTAATTAGTATTAAGATCAATGACCAAACATTACCTGCGCCCCATAACCTCCCCCTCTGTGCTTGCTTTCAGCCTTTAAATCCTCTAAAAGGCTACCCCCATTCTGCGTTCTATCATATTTTATAAAAATAGAATCATACAATATATAATCTTATGTTTAGTGCATGATTATTTGTGTCTGGCTTCACTAAGCATCATGTTTGTGACATTCATCTATATTTCTCTGCCTTGTTATCTATTGTTGATTCTCATTGTTATACTTTCTATCATGTCATTTGATATAGCCATAGAAAATTTTTTAAAAACTTTATGCAAAATAAAATATTTGACAAATGTGTTTATTTCCTGTAAGTTATAACCGATACAGTGGTGACTAAAAAACACTTCTTGGGATCATTGTACTCTTAAAGAGTTAACCTATCTAAATTTTAGAACTACTATTAACCTATAGGCAGACCCCCTGTATGTTCAGTAAGTCATGTTCTGGTAAATCCATTTTCATATTTGGATGTTACTTTTCCTCCTCAATTTGCAGATTTCTTAGGTACAGCAAAACTTATTATAGATCATGAAATAACTTTACAACCAAAACATGTTTCATCGGTTTTTAGATAAGTGAGTAAAGTGGATGGGGAACATAAATTGTGCAAGGGCATCATTTGGTGAAAATAAGGCAAAACCCAAGACTCTTTTTCCAGTGACATTCAATCTCCCATATTCTCATACTTCACATTGGAGCTTTGTGATAAATAAATTCAATTCATTGAGTTTAAATTCAATAATGGATGGTAAACAAATTTTTTCCCCTGTGCAACACCTGCTTTGGAGCACAGCACTGGGCACACCATTGACTACACTCATTGTAGATGGACTAAACTGAAATCCAGGAACTTTGGTTGATGAGTATGATAGACTGAATAATGTGTCCTAATCTCCAGAGGCTGTGAAGATGTTATATTACATGACATGGGGAAATTAAGGTTGCACAAGAAATTATGGTTGCTCATAAGCTGACCTTGAACTAGGAAGATGATCCTAAATTGTTCAAATAGGCCAAACATAATTACAATGACCCTTATAAATGGAAGAGGGAAGTGGAAGATGAGGTCGGAATCAGAGATCGATTTGGAGATACTATTCTTCTGACTTTGAAGATGGAGAAAAGGAATAAGATAGATATTTCCTCCAGGGCTATGAGAAAGAACACATTCCTGCTGACACATTGATTTTAGCCTAGTATGACCCATTTTAGATTTTTGAGTTCCATAACTATAAGATAGTAAGCTTGCGCTACTAATATAATGGCAATTTGTTTCAGTAAGAATAGGAAGTTAATAGGTGTGGATCTAGAAGAAATGAGTAGAGGGGATGAGCAATGGATAAATCTTGTCTTTTCTTTCTCAGAATCTGATGACTATTTTACCTTCTTCCACAAAGCAAGTAGCAGATGATTCTTTAGCAAATTCTTTGCTTTAATTCCTGAGTAAGATGGCATTTTTGTAAATGAATGCAAATCTACTTCTGTCTCAGTGGGGAAAATGTATGCATTACTTGAAAGTCAAATGTGGACATGGGCAAAATGAAGGGCCTCATTTCTTTGTCCTTAACCAAGATAAGCATTTTTTTTTGTTTTACTTAATAAGATAGGAGATCAGGCTAATGGGGGATGGGAGAGGTACCTCTCTGACTCTGGGCCTCCCAGGTGCCTGCTAATGCAGAATTTGCCTTCAAGGCCACTTCTCCAGAATATATCCCAGAGAGTATGTTAAATATAGTTTCTCTACTTAAGTTTAATTATAACTGTTTTCTCATGTTCCCATAAGAAACATTTCAGAATGTGAAAATCTGGTGCATATGGAAATAGGAAATTCATAGGGGCTTCTGGGTACCTTGCTTCACAGTAATATAAGGAGCCCATTTCATTTTCAATGCCAAAATTGTTCCAACAAATCTGGAGTTTTGTCACTGAGTGAGAAATTAGAGTTAAATACTCAGAGCTGGGAATGACATTGAAACACATAGATGGAAGTAACCAAAGAGAAAAGGTAGCTCTACTCATTATTCTTAAATTATAATAAACCAAAAAGTCTTAGGCTTTTAAAACCCAACTACTAAAATGGCTTGGGATTTTTGGACTTCTCTCAAGGGCTAGCTGAGATTTGCAAAATGGCTTAATACCATTTTCTAATTCCAGCAATCCAAGATAAAGACGCTTGTGGCAGAGCATGGATGCTAACACCAGGAAGACAGGCAGGCAAAGGGTTCAGTAGTGTTCCTGTGCACACTGGTCATCACATTGTCCCTAACTTATCATTAATACAGTTGCACACATTGTGTTCCTCTCCTATCCACTTTGACCTTTGCAAATAAGGTTCTAAGTAGTGCCTTGCCAGATCCCAGGTGAATATCCCAGAAAGGGAAGTTTAATGGGGAAGGATATAAAATACCTTATAGAAATAACAAATTCCCAATTTGAAAATCACATGAGATTCCATTTCCTTTTTTTTCCCACAAGGGAAGAACTATCTCTTCAAAAATTTAAGGAAGTTAGAGGTGTCTGGGTATCTTAGTTGGTTGAGCATCTTACTCTTGATTTCAGCTCAGGTCATGATTTCAATTCGAACCTGTGAGTTCGAGCCCTGCGTTGGGCTCTGTGCTAAGTGTGGAGCCTGCTTTGGATTCTCTCTCTCTCTCTCTCTCTCTCCCTCTCCCTCTCCCTTTCCCTCTCCTTCCCTCCTTCCCTCCCGTCTCCTCTCAAAGTAAATTTTAAAAAGTTGAGAAGGTTAACCAAGCAAAATTAGTATTCACTGAGCCCTTACTATGTGTCAGTATTGATGCTTTGTAAATTTATACTTAATCTCTTTACTCAAGGGTAGGAGTTAGTATTATTACCCATTTTCCCCATGAGAACATAGGTGCAGAAGAGTTTACCTACCTGCTCAGTGACTGCATAGTGAACTGTAGAGATTGATAAGGAACCAAAGAATACCAAAACCCAAAGCATGAATAATTACCCAGGTTATCATACTGATTTGAGTATGTCCTGTGATGTTATTATGACAACCTATAACTTCTGTCCTTTCTTGTTATTTCTACATTCTGATGATTTCCTGCATATTATTCCTTTATGTATTTATATTATGTATGTATTTAAATATATGTTGAAACTCATGTGGCATCAAGAGTAGTGTCTATTACAAAAGAAGTATCTGATAGCATCAACCAACCAGGACAAAAGTAATCTAATTTATAAATGTCAGCTCTTAAAGACCTTAATGCTGTGGCTACTTTACTGTACTCATTGGCTTTGTTGTGTTCCATTCAGTCTATGATCAAACATTGTTGGTAAGAGCCCTGGACCTGGGATTCTTTAGGCTGGATGACATTCTCTTTCTGACACCAGTTGGATGGCCATAGACAATATCCACAATGCCTCTGTGTCTCAGTTGCCTCATACATAAACTAGGGTTAATAACAGTACTTGTATAATAAGGTTGCTGTGGAGATTAAGTTAGTAAGCATGTGCAATGTGCTTGGTAGGATGCCTGGCACATGAGAAACACCCAGTTAAATTAGAGGATGCATAAACACTGCCAAATGAACATGCTTTTTCTTTTTCTTTTGATGTGATTTAAAACTTGAAGAATTATGGCCAAAATAGTACATTTTTTTTGAATGACCTTATTTCAGGCAGAAGTCTACTACCCTCCATACTGTAATGTCTGTCTCTCACAAACAAGGTTTCCCTGATGCATAACCACATCACAAATAGCAAGTCAGTAAGTTAATATATTACTCATATATTACTCATAAATTACTCATATATTACTGTTTTCCAATCCACATCTCGTTCGTTTTCACCAGTGACCTCGCCATGTTCTTTATGACAAAAGGATACGATGTAAGATCGCACACTGTACCTAGCTTTCGTGCCTGGCCAGTCTCCTTGAAGGTGGAATGGTTTCAAAAGAAGATGTTATAGATTTAGTGCCACATATCTAATGAATCTAACTTACTATTCTATGCTCTGCTTTCTCTCTCTCTCTTTTTTTTTAACCTTGAAGGATGGCAGACCCTGGAGGGTTTTATGCTCCTCAGTGTATGATAAAGCAAAGGTGCATGGAATGTAGGCATGAGCCTGATTGTAGCCTCACAGTCCCCATATCTTCCACAGACAGGATGAACAAGCAAGTGTTTTCTGGTGAGACCAAGAGTGTCCCAAATGTTACACTGAGCATTGGAGATTCATATTTGATCATGTTAATCCAGTTATATATTTATCTGTTAATAATCCTCAAAACGGCCCTTGAAAAATATGCACTTACTCGATTAATCCTGAGTGGAGTCTTTTGATCCCCATGGAATTTTGCCTGAGATTGCCCAAACTATCTATCATCTATCTGTCATCTATCTATCATCTATCTATCATCTCTATCTATCTATCTAATCTATCTAATCTATCATCTGTCTGTATCTGTATATACTTATGTTTCCAAATCCATGTTTTTTTTGTTTATTACTTTCTTCATCTATCAGTGAATTAGGGTTGGAAACTTCATTACTTATCTATTACTGCCCAACTTTATTACTACAAACTTAGCTTAAAGCATACACACTTTTTTGTGGGCCAGGGGACAAGGCACACATCTGAGGTAGGTTCTCTATTTAGTCATTCACAGAGATACCATCGAGGTTTGAGCCATGGCTGCAGCCTTATCTGAGGCCGAACTGGAGAAGTAATCCATACCCAAGCTCTTGTGGCTGCTAGTAGTATTCAGTATCTTGTGAATTATGGGATTGACAGTCTCCATTTCTTGCATGTACCCTCACTGACTGGTATGTGTCCTTGTCTCTTGCCATCGGATCTTCCCAATATAGGTTCTTGCTTTCTCAAGGCTAACAGGAGAATCTCTTAGCAATACAGAGTAAAATCTTACACGTTACCACAGAAGTACTATCCCATTACCTTTGTTGTATTTTTTAGTTGTTATTGGAAGCAAGTTACAGGCCCTGCCCACATTCTCATGATGGGATTATACAAGCCTTAAATTCAAGGACACAGAGGTCACAGGGGCCGCCCTAGTGTCTGTTTGCCACAGAAGGCAAGAAGAAAAGCATTGAAAATATGTATATATTAGAATGTTAGACATTGATAATGGTGGAAGAATATTTCTTTTGAATCAGACTCTGATGTGCTATGTATTGTTTTGTGACTCTCTTATTTAGCTGATGAGCACAGTAATTCAAGATTCATCAAATCCTCTAGCACAAACCCATTTAATGCATGACTGAATGAAGGGGAAAAAAATAAGGAAGATACTGTTTCTTCTTCCTGAATTCAAAAGAGAAGATGGTGTAATACAGACATTGCAATGAGACCTATCTGCAGTTTAACCTCATGTCTGTTAATTATTTTGGTAGCTTTATTATATTTATACACATTATACAGATGTGAAAGTAAAGACTCAAATAAGGTTTAAAAAGCCATACAGAGAAAGACAGATACCATATGGTTTCACTCTTATGTGGATCCTGAGAAACTTAACAGGAACCCATGGGGGAGGGGAAGGGAAAAAAAAAAAAAAAAAAAAAGGACGTTAGAGTGGGAGAGAGCCAAAGCATAAGAGACTGTTAAAAACTGAGAACAAACTGAGGGTTGATGGGGGGTGGGAGGGAGGGGCGGGTGGGTGATGGGTATTGAGGAGGGCACCTTTTGGGATGAGCACTGGGTGTTGTATGGAAACCAATTTGTCATTAAACTTCATATAAAAAAAATAAATAAATAAATAAATAAAATAAATAAAATAAAATAGTGAAACAAAAAAAAAATAAATAAATAAATAAAAAGGATACAACTGTGGGCCAAGCATTATTATTGGGAAATTTGATTGTGATATCCCTCAGTACTAAACAGTAAGTATTAATTATTTGATACCACTAGGAATAAGGATTGGAGGTAACAGTATGGCTTTAGATTAAAGCTCTCTCAGGAATCTCCTAACTGCAACTGCTAAGATATTTTTGATGGTTTGGGACTATGTTTTGGAAGAATTTTTGAAGAGTACCGTCACTATATAAAAAGACTCATTTTATTTTCTTCAGTTGTACAACAACAATGGTGATGTGGGGCTTATTTCGCTTGTCTTAGAATATAAAATTGGAGTGGGAGACTTTAGTGAAAATGGGAACAGTTTTGGACATCAGAAATATCTTTGTCAGACAAGAGGCATATCCATGTGTTGTACTTAGCTGTCACATCAGAGTCTAAGCTTGAAAATTAGATATGATTAATCATGATACTGATACTTGGCATGAAGAGTAGATACAGGAATTCTACTCTGGACAGGAGGCAAGACCTCTCTTTTTGCAACCTCAGGCAGAACACAATGAGATGAAACAATTTTGAAAAGAAAAGAAATAGGATCATTCAGCCCATTCTGGTTTCAGTATGTTATCCTTATAAAACTGCCTCTCCTCCAAGACATATTTTCTGCCTGACATGCTTCATTTTTGCGGCTCTCCATGGCAGTGAGCTGAGGATGAATTATGGGATAGAAGAGGGATCGAGAAATTCCAGAACCAGGATCCAGCTTTTGGAGTCACCTAGACCTAGGTGACTCACTGCCAGGATCCAGCTTTTGTGCCTGCCAGAGTCGCTTAGAATGGCTACTTTGACCTTTCTAGATGTCAATTAGAACAGTAGGCAAATAGGATCAAGTGAAGTACATTTAGAGTAGCAAAAAAGGACAGATGTTATATGTCTTTTCTAGCAGTTGATAGTGCCTGTCTAGCAACCCATGTTGTGACAGAGTTGGAGCTCACGCAGAGATTCAGTGAGGAAGATGACAGGGCTCAGTCAGTGATGTCTGCCATGGGTATTGTGGGAGTAAGTCGCAACTTGCCTGGTAGATGTTTGCCATCCCAGGATTTCACTATCTTCTAGATTTAACATTCTCAATGACTGTGACTCACTTTCCCTTACTCTTGAATAAAACAACTTATATTAAGAGAGAGAGTTTGGCCAAAGAAGGAGCAATGTGTGTGCATTGCCTTTTTATACCTTAGACCATGTATTCCATGCCAGCAAGGAATATGTCTTTTTTGGGTCCACATTATATCTACAGAGATTAGCCAATTATTGGCACATAATAGGTGTTTAATAAATGTATTGTGGAACCACTGAACTATTCAGCACTGCTTTTGAAGGAACCATGTCCAATATTCTATCTCACACTGGCTTCCTGTAACAGAGGCAGCTGTTAGACAAGTTTATAAGACTGGAGTGTATTTAAGACAAACCAGCAAAACAGGACATAAAACATGCTTTA
This sequence comes from Lynx rufus, assembly GCF_022079265.1. Lineage (NCBI taxonomy): Eukaryota > Metazoa > Chordata > Mammalia > Carnivora > Felidae > Lynx > Lynx rufus. The sequence goes on along the minus strand of NW_025814830.1, from coordinate 34,693,124 downwards.
TAGAGTTCATGCATCTGGAGTAAATCATGTATAAATCAATAAGGGATGAAGGGAACAGAGTTCAGGGATATATTTCTATTTTAACGTTGTGACTGTTTTTAAAATCTACTAGGGAGTTTTCTAAAGACCTCTCTTACGAGTCCATCCATTGAACACCCTAACTTCATAACAGAGAGTGTCTTCCATCACCAGTTCATTTTAGTCCCTTCCCCGTAGCTCAGGGTCACAAAGTCGGTGCCTCTGGCAGATAAGCTTATAGAGGTAGAGAAAAAGACATAGTGTAATCATGTCAGCCTGTCAAATGTCTGGCGCAAAAGAACAAAAGACAGACTGGCCAGCTTTAATTGACCCACGAATAGTTTGTTTTTTTCCTCTCTCAAATCACCCTCAGGAAAAATAAATAAATAAATAAAGTCCTGTTTGTTGGCTGCTAGTATTAAAACACTAAAAAATGAGCATTTCCAGTTTGTTGAGGACTCATGATGTGCATAGCACCTTGCATTTTCACTCTTAACAACAGTTCTTTCTGACTCAGTTTCTTTGAAGCTTATAGGTTCTTGACTGTCTTTGTCTATATTTAAAGGGACCCTCCAGTTCCGTATATGATGTTTGGACATCTATTAGAGGGCATCATTTTTTTTTTACATTAAAGACTGTTAGGATCCTATGGATGGCCACATCATAACCAGCTTCTGCCACTCGTGCCAGTACCTGCAGGAGACAGATGTGAACACTGGTAGAAAATATCTGGCTTTAGCATCAAATAAAGTATCTTTTACACCAAGTGAATTTGGCATCTGAGGTATTTATCCATATCTTCTGGTTCCCATGTCTTCCAACTTGAAAACTTTAATTGTAAAGATCACTGTCTTTGGAGACAAATAGATCACAATTTTTATCCACCTAGTCTTAAGTAAGTTATTTAAACTGTTTATCTCTATTTTGTCATCTAGCAAATGGAGGCAGTAATAATTATCTTAAAATATTATACTGAAATATTAAATATAATAATTTCCACCAACAGTGTGCAAGACTTCCACTTTCTCCACATCCTCACCAACACTTGTAGTTTGGTGTTTTGATGATAGCTGTCCTCATAGGTATGTGGCAATATCTCATTGTAATTTTGATTTGAATTTTCCTGGTGATTAGCGATGAATATTTTTTCATATATTGTTGTTCATTTTTATGTCTTCTTTGGAAAAACTAGTTATTAAGTCCTAGCTCACTCTTAATCAGGGTATTAGTTTTTGTTTCTTTATTTTTGATAGTGAGTTGTAGGTGTTCCTTAAATGTTTTGGATGTTAATCCCTTATCAGATAGATGGTTCACAAATATTTTCTCCCATTCCATACGTTGTCTTTTCACTCTGTTGATTATTTAATTTGCTGTGCAGTAGAAATGGTGTAATGGCTATGGAAAATAGTATGGAGATTCCTCACAAATTGAAAATGGAGCTACTATATGATCCAGCAATCACACTTCTAAATACTTAGCCAAAAGATTTGAACTCAGGCTCTCAAGAAGGTATTAGCACTCCCATGTTCTTTGCAGCACTATTCACAATGGCCAAAATATGGAAACGACCTAACTGTCCATCAACAGGTGAATAAAGAAAATGTTGTATGTACATACAGTGAATTTTTCCAGGCTTAAAAAAGAAAGTCAGCAGTATGCAACAACAGGGATGAACCTTGAAAACGTCCTGCTGAGTAAAAGAAGGCATTTACAAAAGGACAAATATTACATGGTGCCACTTAATATGAGGTGTCTAAAATAGTCATATTTATAGACTCAAAGTGTGGAATAGTGGTTGCCGGAAGCCAGAGGGATGGACAAATGGGAAGTGATTAATCAACGAGCATAAAGTTACTGTTAAGGAAGATGGATAAACTCTAGAGAGCTATTGTACAACCTTGTATCTATAGTCAATAATTCTGTAAAGTCACTTAATTTTTTTAAGAGCACATCTCATGTTAAGTGTTTTCACCGCAACAAGATAATTTTTAAAAATTGAATATAATAAGATACAGCATATACCTAGAATGCTGTCTGTATTGTCATTAAATAATAACCATAAGAATATGCATTATTCCTATCATTACAGTACAATGCATCCTTTATACTACGTGGGAAGAAGCAGCTTATGGATAAAAAAAAAACCCAGTGACAATCACTTTAATGTATGAAATTACTAGCATATAAAAAGGCCCATTGAATTTTCATTTACTAAAATTAAGGTAGAGATAAAGAAATAAGTAGGAAAAGATTGCATGAATGACCTCTGATTTCCAGCCAGTTATATTCGGTAACCCTAATGAAGGTGATTGCAGACTCCATGTATTTAGGTTGATTCTACTTTGGTAGCCTGTGCTACATCTATAGTTAAGAAAGAAAAAAAAAAAAACTTCTATCTTTTCATTGAGGTGCTATACTAATTCTTATGCAGGTTTTTCACATGCTTAAATAGCATCAATTATGATAGCTCATAAAATATTAAGAAATATGGAAGTATCCAACACATTAAAATATTGGCTTTAAACATTAAAATGTATTTATGGGACCTTGATGGCCAGGATTTTAGTAAAAAGATTTCAAAGTTTCATACTGGGAAAATCCCTAGGCAGTAATTTTATTGTTGGAAGTCACTTAAACCACCATTTGATATTTTATAATCTTTTCATGATCCTACCATGATTTGTAGGCTTTGAAATTGTTACCATATAAACTCCATCCTCATTAGCAGAATCATAACTGCTGCAATTCCAAAACACAATTTTATTAATTTGGAAAAATAGTCTGCAGTAACACACACTAAAAGTATTTACAGCAAATATTCCTTATTATGTTAAAACAAAGTATTGGCTCATGAGAATAAATTCAACCAAATGGAGAGGTTTTTGAAAATAAGTCTATATATACCAGAAGCAATACATGGGAATGTCTCAGGAGGGTCACTATGATGAACCATAGAACGTGGGGATAATTTTTGATCGATATTCTTTTTTTTTTAATTTTTTAATGTTTATTTATTTTTGAGACAGAGCATGAGTGGGGGAGGGGCAGAGAGAGAGGGAGACAGAATCCGAAGAAGGCTCCAGGCTCTGAGCCATCAGCACAGAGACCGCCTCGGGGCTTGAACCCATGAGCTGTGAGATCATGACCTGAGCCATAGTTGGAGTATTAAGCAAGTGAGCCACCCGGGCGCCCCTTAATATTCTTAATTATTCATTAAAATAGATTTAATTATTCTAAATATTATTATTTCTAGGAACATGTGAGGAAAGGCAGAAAACAATTGAATAACAAAGAATTGTGTACAACTATTAATTTATATATTTGTGCCATTTAAAAAACTCACTGTGCAGAGGCTCCTAGGTGGCTCAGTTGGTTGAGCATTCAACTCTTGGTTTCGACTCAGGTCATGATCTCACAGTTTGTGGGATCAGGCCCTGTGTCAGACTCTGTACTGACAGCGCTGAGCCTGCTTGGGATTCTCTCTCTCCCTCTCTCTCTGCCCCTCCCTACCTTGTGCTCTTTCTCACTCTCTCAAAATAAGTAAACTTAAAAAATTTTTTTAAAAAGACAAAAATAACCTCATTGTGCAAAAAACATAATGATGTCATTTACATCAAAGTGACTTAAAGCAAAAGGGGGATTTATTGAGTAATATAACCAAAATTCCATCCAAAGTTCTGCTTTTTCATCATAGATACAGGGCTCTGGAAGTTTTATCAAAGTTGTATTTGTGTCTTAGTTTGATGTGCATCAAAATTTTTAGCAGATTGGTGAGTGGAGAGAGAGATGACAAGATAGGTATATGAAAAAGCAGCTATGTTAACTTTATAATCTATATAATGTTAACTTTAGAATCTAAATTTAGGCTGTGGGCTATTTAGATTATTGTAAAATAGCTCCATTTTTCTGTATATATGAAAAATTTCATGATAAAATGTTGTGGAAAATGTTATCAGTCCCTGGTTTTTCTCCGTTGGTTCCCCTTAGTGCGTCTATAGATAGACAGATAGATCGATCAATCGGTCGATCAGTACTCGCCTTAATGCTTTCAGGTAATTGTGGCAGAAACTCTAGGAGTGGTTCCTGTAAAATTCAAGGAAAACGTTTTGGTGAATTTCATTGGCTGTCTTTGGGTCACATGCCCATATCTGAAACAATCCTTGTGGTTGGTAGTTGCAGTGCTGATTGGCTAGGAGTGAATTACCTGTTATACTCCTACAAATAGGGGGAGTCCCATCTCAGAATGTAGGATTGGGAGTTGACATGGGTGGCAGGTAGGGGAGGGTGCACATCTATGTTACTACCAAAACTGGGGGACTTTGGTGGCTTAAAATTCAATTCCTGGAAAATCACTGATTAGATGTGTAGACCATTACACTTATGACACGTAATTTCTGATGTTAACTGAAAACAGCTGCCTAGTCACCAAAAACTGTCCTATCAATAGGTTACATAATGTAATGCAAATTAACATAATCTTAGGCATTTCACTTGTTTTTGGAAGGCAGTGGTGCTCCTAGAAAAGCTGCAACAGATGAAATGAAAACAAGAGTATTCCAAGATTTTTGTGTATAAACACGGGCTCTGAAAAGGAAAAAAAAATAAGCACAAAAAAACAAAAAAAAACAACAGTGTTGAATTCACTGCATTTCACATAACAACTAAGAAAATTATTCCTAAACATCTTTGTCTCTGATCTGCTCTTCAGTGAACACTCATCCTGCAATTTTGTTTTAGGAAGAAGACATGGCTCCTGGTATTAATCAGATGGGTAAAAAAACGTTTTTGACAAGACCATTAGTACACAAATATAAATTGAATGATGGTAAGTGCATAATTCCTGTTGCACTGGAGAAGTAACTCTCAACCTGTGATATCCTGTTGCACTGGAGAAGTAACTCTCAACACAGCAAATACACTCACTGTAAGCTGGATTCCAGTAAGAAGTGTGGCCAGCTTTGTGTTGGAAGATAGGGGTTCAAATTCCAAATTAACCTTGGGCAAATAACTAAAAGTAGGCACCCTGATTTTAATGAAAATTGATTATTAGAGGACTGTGCAAATGTTTGTGTGTTGAGTTTATAGAGCCTGGTATGAATTAGGGGTGCATTAGACATAGATGATATAAATATAGATGCAGATAGGCATCTGTCTTGAAATTGTAAGCCTCAAACTATGAAGAATTATTTAGCTGCTTCCTTTATATTGGGTTTTATGGTCCACAGATTATTTTTTTCATGCATCTTCTCATATCCCTCTGTGAAAGTTCTGTGAATGAGTCATGGCAAATAATGTTAAGCACATTTTACAAATGAGGAAACTGAAGCTTTGCAAGTCAAAGTGTCTGCATTCTGCTACGGCTCCTATATAGTAGAGCTAGGTTTAAGCTAAAATCCAAATAATTTTGAAGATCAAGAGAGTGCAGATACAGATTGTGGATATTTTAATTTTTAATATGTGCATTGCATATATGCAGTTTTTAATTTTTAATATATACATTGCATTTTCTCTGAGGCCAAAGGGAAACAAGTTTAGAAAGAGCCCAATCATGTGTTTCGTATCTTCCTGTGATATTTAGCACCTGGACCGAGCAAACTGTTTAACCCTATACCATCAACAGCCTCAGGAATAAATTGCTCTATTGATAATAGATTTCTTTTTCCAATTTCGTATAGTCAATTTATCACCATGACTGAGAATGTTAAATGTGCTACCCTATGCAGAAAATGAGCCCTACACATGATCAGAGTGGAACAAGCAAGGAGGAAGGCTACACTCTTAGTCACCTCGGCTGACACAGTGCAGGCTTCAGCATCTTCAGAGTGTACCTGCTGCCATGGTTGTACAATGGTTTAGGTGTATCTGCACCAAAGCATTTCCTTTCTTTATGCTCAGCTTAGTTCTTCAACTAGACTTTTTTTTCCCAGTGGGTTTGCTTCCAGATTTTAAGTCTCAGAAGCATACACAGAATACTTTGTCAGTGAAACTAGAAGAAAAAGAAATATTCATAGCCAGTAACAGATTTCTCCAAATTGCACATGTTGTCTGGCTGTGACCATACTCTTTGTAGTCAGGCTTAGTCACTTAGGTTTCGGACGCTACCTCAGGCAGAATTCCGAGAAGCAGCTGAGGGTTTTTGTTCTCCTCGATTTTGTCCTGCTCTGTGGCAATGCACCTCCTCAGCTGTTCCATTTCAGATGAATTTTAACTGAAGTCCCTTTTCGATATGCAGACAATGGAAGAGCAGGTGGCACTTTTTCCAGCATATTTTAGCCAAGATTCCACTCTTGAAACATAGGCGGTTCTTGCTCAATAACCCTGAAAAGAAAAGAGGAAAAAAATTGGTACAGTTCATCTCGCTTGATTTCATGTCATTGATGTTTCTCTGACTTGGAAAGTCCTTATAGCAACAGTTGGTTTTTCATTTTTGATAATAGTGACCAATGAGTTCTAACTTTACACCAGGTTTTTTACATTCATTATTTCCAGTGTTACTCCAGATCTGCTAAGTAGGCACTTAGTATCTCCATTTTCTTTCTCTCTTGACCTCATTCATTAGCCTGAGGGAGAAAGAGTGAAACAAAACAAATAAAAAAAAAGTCTAGATTCCAATTGCTGCTCTTAATGATTATGTGAACTCAGGCAAATAATTATCTTACCTTAAAATCTGTACAATAGGGGTATAAGACAGAGTTAGAAAGAACCAGCTGATGGTTCTAATACTATGACTTACCTCTCTTTTACCCACTGCAGACACTGTTCATCACAGACCAGACTCTTGCTCTCTCAGCTCTACTTAAAGACCCACAGCTCTTCAGGCAGGCGTGCTTATGTTAGGGACCTTAGAAAGCTAGGTAAAATACACCTGCATTCCTAGTACTTGGGTATCCTAAGCATCTCTTCCAGATCTCATATTTTAGGTTCAAAAGCACACCTGCCCCCTAGATTTTGGTTTTTACCAGTGTCAATCTGTTATTGTGTATATAGCTAATTATATTAGATATCTTAATGGTGTCAGTCACTGTGTTGGGTATTTAAAATGTGAAATTCATAAAATAGTCTCTTGCCTCGAGTGCATATCCACTTATGGCTTTTGTTGGTTTAAACCACTTATTTTCTTTAAGATAGGAGCATGTGTAAATTTACTCTTTAGTTTCTGTGAGGTGCAAAGTCATTGATTACCTGAATTTTAAAGAGTATATTTACTCATTGAAAGGTTTTCGTGAAGACAGGCATAGCACACAGAGACAGCAGATATTCTTGTACTCACCTCTGATTTCAGCCTTGACTGAGAGGGACACTTACGTGCTCACTGCTACATTTCCCATGCTAATGGGTTTCATCTCAAGTACTCTGACTGCATATTTCCATTTCCTGTCCTGAGTCTTATGTGATACTGCAGATCCCCGCAAGATTTGGAAAGTGGCCATCTGTCCCTCTGCCACTTTCCGCATTGACTCTGCCCTCAATCCTACCACTGAACTTGATCAATTTATAATAGAACTACCTATAATCCCAGCTCAAAAATAGTCATAACAATGGAATGTAAAAGACTAAGTTAGTTCACCTCTTGTCTCTCTCTTTGGCTTAAACTGAAAAGTTCTCTGGGTGCCCAGAATCTCAGAAATAAAGCCACCAAACTGAAACTCAGTCCATGGCCAGCTCTTAGCAAAAGTGTGAGGTTGCCAAAGCTTGGTTCTGGCTTAGCAAAAGCTGTCAAGACAGAGGTCATTTGGAAGAGTTGGGGATGAGAGACAAAGAACTTTTTTGAAAGTGGGACAGATGCTTTAGAGTAGTTCAAGCAGTAGGTGATGGGAAGAAATCCAGCCAGACATACAAAATAGGAAGTGGATGGCATCAGAGAATATAGCAATAGAAGCCAACATGGTAAGCAAAAGTAAAAGCTTTTTTAACTCACTGACAATATTTACTGGGCTTTTATGCTTTCATTTTTTTCCTACAACATGGCAATCTCCTTGAGGGCAATAGATAGGTCAAATCCACGTCTAAATCCTATCACTTATGACCCAGATCATAGTAAATGCTTGATAAATTCACATAGGAAATAAACGAATGGTAGGACTCCACCACTAAACATTTCAATCTCTTATGTGCATTGAGATTATATATCTTTTCAATGGTTTCAGAATTTCCTTTTTATAAAGATGATTTTACTCATTAAAATTTATTCAAAACAGTCATTTTTGTTCAAAGAAAATTAACATAGGTCATGTATCAGGGTAACCTAAAGATGGCCAAAGGAAGATTTCAAGATGAAAACCAACAAAGCAAATGGGAAATTATGAAAGATAAATGGTTGCAAATGTTTGCTTAAAAATTACAGCATTATGTTATCAAAGTATCTCAGACTTGTAACTTATTACTGAACACTGAGTGTCGACTGTCGGAAAAATGCCAAAGCATTTAGAAAATATAGCATATTAAAATGACATTCCTATCTATCTATCTCTATATATGTATATATATATAATTTTTTATAAGCTATTTTCAAAAGTCCAAAGACCATTAAATACATTTAACCATGCTTTAAAATGGTGTCATGGTGCAGTGACTTTGACACTAAAAAAGATGTATTACCTTGAGCATGATAGGTTTTTTGAGCCTGAGAACTTATAGTTATAACTGGGGATATATAATTTTGTAATATATAATTAATATACACAATATTCAAATAAATTCTTACCTATTGGATAAGTAGTAGTGGAACACATAAGTACATAAGTACTGGAACACAGCAGAAGCCCAGTCACATTTTTCCCTAATCATCTTCTCTGTCCCTGTTCATCTTTGTAGATATTCAAGAAAATGTGTGTCATTAGGTAGTTGCAGGTGGATGTCCTGAAAAGTGAACAGAACATTTAAACATCAGCACCAGATCAGGTCTGTTGTTCAAAAGCAGACCTCAACTCTGAGGAAAATGGGCCAAAGAATTACATAGAAATAGAGTTCTGCCTTAGCATTTGAGGGAATTAAGAGCCTCTCATTTGGGCTCTAGGGTGAGGGTGGGGATAACGTGAGTGTACCTCATATTTTTGGGTATTGGCCCTGGAATATTAGGTTAGAAGAACAGGATCAGCATCAGGCTTCATTTGGTACCAACTTGATAAAATACAGTGTCCTGTTATTAGGTTCCTAGAAATAATTAGGGGTAAGGCTTGTCACCATGTAAGTGGCCAAGTGGAAGGATTTGTGAATGAGAGAATCACCAGCAACATACAGTTAAACTCTAATTACACAAAAGGTGAGCTCTATTGATTCCTCCAGATTTCCCTTCAGGAGAATAAATATTACATCTAATTAAGTCTTGACAATAATTCTGTGAGTTCCTCACCATCAGCTAAAGAAATCACAGGCAATGCCTTTGAAAACATAAGAGGCAACATGGTGGAAGAATTCCATCATTCCAGTGAGTGGTTATGTAAACTTGGTTATGTCAATTCCTCTCTCTGAGTTTCATTATTCCCATCTATAAATGGAAGACAATAAAAACTCATCTCTCTCAAAAGCACTCATCTTGATCTATCACTAAATGATATATGTGACTAAGAACACATACAGGAAAGGGAGAAAAATGGATGATTCAAGTTAATAATTTTATCCATCTTTTAATTGCTTATAAATGCAAATTATCTATTGTGTAACAATTTTATCATTGGAATTATGAGCACCAAACTCCTGTTTCCCTTTTTTTTTTTTTCTTAAAGTAAATCCACACACTGAAGCTTGGGATTTAGGAAAGACTGTATAACATATATGGTTTTTTTCTGTTGTTTTCTTTTTGGTTTTTTGCCCCCTGCTGAAATTTGCTTCATTCCTGATCTTGTCCTCAATCTACACCATTTGTCTCCATGACAGCAAAAGAAACTTGGGATTAGCCATTAACCAGTAAATATTACAGCCCCCCCCCCCCCGCCAAAGCTCTTGGCAATGCCACCCGGACATACAAATAATCACAAAGAAGCTACTCCCTAGAGTAGGAGATCATTGCCTTGGTCAATGAGGTGAGGCTAGGACAAAGGGTAATGAGCACAAGACCTAGCCTCCTCCTCATTTTACTTCCCTGCTGTTCTAATGTTAATGACATAGGACATGTTTAGAGATTAGCTTATAGTTAAAATTATAACATATAATATGTTACATAAAAATAAATTCTATATAGAGTATAACACAGCCAATAAGGTTTACTGTTTAAATTATATCTGTCTCATTAATAAATGCATCAATCCATTTTTTAAAAAAATATCTACTGGATACCTTCTTTGTGTCGAATTCAGTTATAGTCATCAAGGATGCATACACAGATGTGGTTTCTGACCCCAAGGAGCACCTAGCATGGAAGGGGAGATATAAACACTATTGATGTATTCTATGTTTTTCCCCAAACATTTTTATGTTCCTAATAAATTGTAGGCTGTCAGGCTACTAAGGATCTAAAGCTCTAAACAGAACAGAGCCACATGGAGCTGATGAATTCCTACATAATTTGGAAATTCTCACAGTTTGTGGCATGTCAGCAGAAGGAGCCTATGCTGGATTTCTGATAAAAGCCTTGAATTGACAAGCCTTTAGCTTGTCAATTCATTGTGATCTCAGGGCCTTTGCACTTGTTGGCCCTTTATCTGGAACACTATTCCTCATGTCTTCACGTGGCAGGCTCTTTTCTCCTGTTTAGATCGCAATGCAAATCTTATCCCCTCAGAGGTAAGATTCCTGGCCACCCATTATAAGGCAAACTTTGCCTCTTCCTCGATTATTTTTTCTTATTGCTTTGTTTTATAATTTTCAAAACATGATGTAAAAAGTGTCATGTTATGTATCTCTTTGTCCACTTGAGTAGGGAATATATGTCTTAATGACCACTAAAATACCAACATACAGAACAGTGACTGGTATACAGTGAGTGCCCTATAAATATTAATTGACTGAGTGGTTAAATCAATGAATGATACTTTGAGGGCATAGGAAAGAATCTTATACTACTTATGAAAGAAAGGAAGGCTCGTGCAAAAGAGATTGAGTGATATGGTGTGAAAGAGACATTTCACCAGAAATTGGGCAAAGGAAAGGTATTTCCGGCTTCAGGAAGAAGTCTTCATGGCACACACATCGGAAGGACAGTATCACACCTTTGGGGAGTTGCAGGTACGTCCAAGTTGTGAGTGCTTGTTTTGGAGGTGACAGAGGAGGAGCCTGAATGGGAGATGATGGGAATACCCTGATCACACTGATTTGCTAAGGAGCTTGGAATGGATCCTGAGTACACGGAGACTTTGAATCATTTGAAACAAGATAGCACAAATGCGAGACTTGGATTTTACAATAATTAATTTGCTAGAAGGCAGAGGTAGATTGGGAAAGAATAAACCTGGAAGCTGAAAAGCTGACCTTAGGTGTCTTTCAATAGTCTGAGCCCTCAATGCTGAGGGAATTAATTCAACCTCTAGAATGGGGGGAATGCAAGAATGTGGTCTCAGTCAATCAAGAAGGCAGAAATGAGGTCACATGAGGCCCCTGTGACATGTCACATGGGTCTCAGTTGGCTAAGCGACTGACTCTCAATTTTGGTTCAGGTCACGATCTCAAGATTTGTGAGGTCAAGCCCCAGATTGGGCTCTGCTCTGACAGCACAGAGCCTCCTTAGGACTCTCTCTCTGCCCCTCCCCTGCTTGTACACACACGCTCGCTCACTCTCAAAATAAACCTAAGAAAAAAAAATGATGTCACATGGTAACTGATGGATTGTGGGCATGGGAGAATACAGTCATGAGGATTCCACGTTGAGCATCTATGTGGTCGGTGAGAGAGGTGAAGTCATTAACCAAGAGATTAGAATAAAAGTAGTGAGTACTGGACTGAGCCAAGGAAACAATTTTGTAGGAGCCTGCCATCCTTGCAGCGGTCTTAGAAAGAATCTAACTAGCACATTACTATCAAACCAGGCCCTCTAGGTAGTTAGTACTTGAAACTGAATATTTGGAGAAATTAGCATGAATGTGATAATTCAGCTGATCTATCTAAGAGTAAAATAGATTCCGTGGGTCCTGCAACCCTCAAAGTATCCTTAAAGTCTGGCAGTAGAACATTCTTATTTCGTAAGGATGCTCTGAAGTTAATGCTTCACTATTTCAGGAGAGATCTACTGATTAGGTCAATTTACGTCTAGTTTTGAAAGTCAGTAACTAAGTAGGAATTTTATCTCCATGTCAGTAATTATCATTTGGAGAACTGAGTAAATATGCACTCAGAAGTGGAAATTAAAAGGGTTCTGGCAACAGGCACACCTGGATTTATATTGTGCTTCTCTCTCTGTCACTAGAAGTATCTACTCGGATAAGTTTTTGAACTCTTCTGAGGATATTTTCTTCATCTCCACCGAAGAGGGATAATAATGAATTCACAGGGTTGTTATGAGGATCTTTGATAGCATACACCGGGCCTGAGGAAGGGTGAAAGAGAGTCAATAATGGTACTTAGTTAAAGCCGTGACTGTAATGATGTCCTTTTGTGGTCAAGGCCGAAATTTTCCTTGAGGTGAATAATAGAAGTCGGTTCTTCTGGCTTTTTTTTTTTTTTTTTTTTTTTTTTTTTTTAAATTTTTTTTTTCAACGTTTATTTATTTTTGGGACAGAGAGAGACAGAGCATGAATGGGGGAGGGGCAGAGAGAGAGGGAGACACAGAATCGGAAACAGGCACCAGGCTCCGAGCCATCAGCCCAGAGCCTGACGCGGGGCTCGAACTCACGGACCGCGAGATCGTGACCTGGCTGAAGTCGGACGCTTAACCGACTGCGCCACCCAGGCGCCCCTGTTCTTCTGGCTTTTAACAACAGTGCTGAACTGCATTTCTGTGCCCCCCGTCCGTATTCATCTGGAGGGGGGCCCTTTGCCTTTTGCAAAGGGAATGCCAGAACGAAAGGGCTGGAATGAGTTTTGTTTTCCTATTTCTGTGCCATAAGAATGGTGTAATGTTGTCAGAGGAGACAATACTGCCTGTAAATAGCTCTGAGTGAATTTGGTTGGGAAAAATCGCAGGAGAAGATTGACAGGATCTTAAACAGCAGTAGTCAGGGAGGCCGTGGCTGGAGTATTGACAGCGAGTGATTTCGTGAGTAATGAAGAAGGTTATATGATTAAGTTTCCCAAAGCGTGCAGTGCCTGCCTTGTGCACTTGATGCTGATCGCCACCCTTCTGCGTTGCCGACCGGCCTCACAGCTTTTCAGGCAGGATCAATAGGATTAGAGGATTTGCACAGAAAGCTTGCCTGTGGCTTCTTGTTAAGGGTGTAGGGTGCCTTATAGCTCTTCTGTTTGGCGTTTTGCACCATCCCGTGTATTAATCACATAAAAAGCCATCCCTTGGTTCTATTTTATGACTATTTTACTCTTAATTTTTTTTCTCAAACCTCAGATTGAGATTTTCTTTTTAAACAGAGACTTGCAGAAATCAGCTCATGCCCAGGATTGCATCCAATATGCCCAAATCCTATACATTCTTTAAGGTACATCTGAAACGTCCCCTCCACCAGGGAGCCGAGATTAGGTCACAGGCTTGGTTAGGATAGCACTCTGTGTTCCCAACTCTTGGTACAGTTACCATCTGGCACATTGTCTGCCTGTCCTTGTTCTTCTCACTAGAGTGTTAGCTTCTCTAGGACAGAAACTGTATATTATTAATCTCTGTAACCCCTCTACCTAATTTTATATTTACATCTATACCTATATATATCTATATATACATCTATCTATCTATCTATCTATATATATATGAGATCTATCTATCTATCTATCTATCTATATCCTATAATATGTGTGCAATGAGTATTGCTGAATTTTTTGGAAATCACATGCTAGGTAATCTAAATGCAATTGGTTTAATTAATTTATTTGGAAAATAGGGGCAGGCTCAGTACCAACCACATGAGGTGGCTGGAGGATTAAGTAAGTTGCAGAGAGGTTTAAGAACAGGAGCCAAGGGCAGAGGTAGTTGGTGAGGCTACTATGCAAGTATGTGTCTGTCTGATTTCAGAGCCTGTGCAATGGACCATATCTTTCTACTCCTTCTGGAACTGACACATTGCATTAGTTAGAAACATTACATTTATATATTATTTATAAACTATATATATAATATATATCTCTATATATACACATGCATACACATATACATATACATACAGATATATTTTAAATCTTCTTTTAAAAAAATATTTAGATCCTCGCTGCACATATTTGAGACTTAATTTACCTACCTCTCAATACAGTAAATAGCTGCTGTTTTCCATACCTATAAAACTCAAGGACATGTCCAGGGTCACGTGAACCAGGTAGACAAGGCAGTTCAAGAAACGATGAATACATTTGAATCCATCCAATCATGACTCTATCTCACTCCTCCCCAACCTGGGAAAATGCCTTCTTCTTGTCTTTCATGCTATCAATGGGAGCCATTGCCCTCCTTGCAAATTCCCAGCCACTAATATTCTTATGCTTACGCATGCAAAGCCAGGCCTAATTATTCTCACAATATCACCTCCCCAGGTATTTATTCAGAATAGTGCAACCCAGCTGCCTCTACTTGCTCTGAATGCTAGCTGTGGCTTCTACTGTCTTTTGAAGTGCCTGGCAGGTAATCACAGGTGGAGAGAGACTGAAATTATTTTTTAAACTCATACAGCTGCATTAAGTTATCTTAAAACTTCAGTCTCAGGAGCGGGGGGGGGGGGGGGGGGGGGGGGGGAGAAATATATTTAAGCATTTGTAATTCAGCCTGCAACTCTTAATTCGCAGCCCAGTCTATTTTATATTTTGGATTTCCTACATTTGTTCCAAGTATGAGTTTCTGCATTGCTCTGCCCAATAATTGAGTCAGAATGATCAGTTAATTAACAATGGCAAACAATTACTATGAGACAGATTAAATGAAATTTTCAAGAAAATCCCCCATATTAATATTATGGGTTCATAACAAATACATAACCAAACCTGTATCCTATGAAATTATTTTGGCTTAATGAAACAATTTCTGTCATGATTTTAAAATTCTGTAATATCCAAATTAATGTGTAAACAAGTCTCACTGTTTTTATTTTGCAGTCAAATGATAAAAACCATATTTAAATTACAGAAACATTTAGAAAATTACTCTTACTTCATTGTAGTCTGTGTATACATTTGAGTATCCCCAAGGCAAGGTCTATAAAATGCCTAATATTTGTTTGCATGTAACATTTGTATGTATGCATGTTTGATACTTGCATTCTTGTGGGACTGACAAGTAATGAATAAATAATACATGATATAAATAAGCATGCACATAACGTTTCAGATTTTGAAAATGAATACAAAATAATGGCTAGGAAGTTGATATAAACATATGATGGTATAGAAGGGAGTCCAACCTGATAATGTGATATTTGAACAGACATCTGAGTGAATTGAGGGATGTGGCCTGTGGAATTATTTAGAGAAATATTCCCTACAAATTGGTGCAGCCACTCTGGAAAACAGTGTGGGGGTTTCTCAAAAAATTAAAAATAGACCTACCCTATGACCCAGCAATAGCACTGCTAGGAATTTACCCAAGGGATACAGGAGTACTGATGCATAGGGGCACTTGTACCCCAATGTTTATAGCAGCACTCTCAACAATAGCCAAATTATGGAAAGAGCCTAAATGTCCATCAACTGATGAATGGATAAAGAAATTGTGGTTTATGTACACAATGGAGTACTACGTGGCAATGAGAAAGAACGAAATATGGCCCTTTTGTAGCAACGTAGAGGGAACTGGAGAGTGTGATGCTAAGTGAAACAAGCCATACAGAGAAAGACAGATACCATATGGTTTCACTCTTACGTGGATCCTGAGAAACTTAACAGAAACCCATGGGGGAGGGGAAGGAAAGAAAAAGAGGTTAGAGTGGAAGAGAGCCAAAGCATAAGAGACTCTTGAAAACTGAGAACAAACTGAGGGTTGATGGGGGGTGGGAGGGAGGGGAGGGTGTGTGACGGGTATTGAGGAGGGCACCTTTTGGGATGAGCACTGGGTGTTGTAAGGAAACCAATTTGACAATAAACTTCATACATTGGAAAAAAAAAAGATAAAAAAAAATACTGCCAGCAGGACTTGCACATGAAAAAAAAAAAAAGAAGAAATATTCCCTGTGACAAATGGCTAAATAAATAAAGATTGAGATGGATATTTGGGGAGGTAGAAGAGTGAGTCTAAAGTGATATTCTTTAATTTTCTCTAACATTTAAGATAACAAAATTGTAGGGGTGCCTGGGTGACTTGATCAGTTAAGTGTTTAACTTTGGCTCATGTCATGATCTCACGGTTCGTGGGTTCCAGCCCCGCATCGGGCTCTGTGCTGACAACTTAGAACCTGGAACCTGCATCAGATTCTGTGTCTTCCTCTCTCTGTGCCCCATCCCCTGCTCATGCTCTGTCTCTCTGTGTCTCTCATAAATAAAGAAATGTTAAAAAAAAATTAAGATAGTAAAATTGTCAGTATTGGGGGGAAAATCTCTTGCTATTAAAAGGTATATATAATAACCTGTTCTTCTCCTATCCTCTCCCCATTCCTTGAAACAGAAAGACAAACATTGCTCTTAGATAACTTAGAGCTGGTAGGATTGACCAAATGAGATGATCTTTCTTGGTCTGTTACAGAGAAGAAAGTCTCTGGCCTAGACTGCAAATGTATCCATTTCTAAAGCACTTCAGGCAAATGAAAATACTGAACTCTTCCAGAAGTCACAGATACAGAAGCCAGCAAGACTGAAGACTCATGTTGAATTTTATTATTCACATTTGTTCTGTAGAGCTACATATAAAGCATGATGTCTATCAATTCAGTACATGATCATGTTTTCTTTGAATGAACATGCATTTAATTACTTGTGAGTGAAGTTGTCTGTTGACCATCTCCTACACTGAGTTAAATAGATCTGTCCAAAACTCATGTCCTTCCCCAAAACTTACTTGGAAGTAGTTGTTGTTGCAGATGGAATTAGTTAAGGTCATGCCTCCCTGGTGTTAAGATGGGCCTTTAATCCAACCTGACTAGTGCATACACAAAGGCACAGGCATGCTTGTTGTGGAGGGAGAGATCGGGGTTATGCAAGGAAGAGAAGCTAGGAGATAGACATAGATAGAATCTCCTTCTGAGCCCTAAAGAAGGCTCCAGTGTTGCCAACACCTTGATTTTGGACTTTTGTCCTGCTGAAGTATGAAACAATACATCTTTGCTGTGCTATACCACACAAGTTTATGATTCTTTGTAACAGTAGCATTAGGAAACTAATATATATTCTATGTCCCAGGTCTTAGGCTAGCTGTATATACTAGGTTTATCTCATTTGGTCTTTTGCCCCCACTGAAATCTGAGTACCATAAAGTTATATCTATGTATGCTGTTTGTTTAATAAATACTGGACACCTACAATGGTCTTGGCACTCAGCTGTGTGTTAGGGATAGAGATATGAATGAGAGATATGAGTTAACTGTCCTTATGAAGACTGATTATACAGTAATGTTTACCCATTCCTGTTACATATTGCAGACTGTTTGCAGAGTTTTTGACCTTGCAACTTAGAAATGCATAAGACAAGAAAGATATTGGCAAGAATTATTAAAACCACACTACAGTATCAGAATTATAGAGAAAGCAATAGTTTTCTGTATGAATAGATATTCATAATTAAATGTAAAAAACCATAACCAAATACAGGAGAACTCTGATACAAAATTCTATGTCCTCCTCACTAACAAACTGAGAAAACACTAATGTTGCAACATTAGTTGCAACAGTAATCCTCTGTCTTCTGATCTGGTGTTAGAGGTTATGGTGGTTATTAATATTCTTCTAGGTACCAGGTTGCTGTTATTTCATCTAATGTGTGTACACGTTTTTAAAGTAAAAGATAAACATTAGATCTGTGTTGACATGGTGTGCATAGAACAATGACCTTGGATATGTTTTCTCATAGTACTGTTTCCTTGGAATCTACAAAGTTATGATAAATGTGGAATCACGTGTTTGTCTTGCTTATTGCAACCCCCCTGCCCCCTCTCCCCTGGGTGTATTGGACAGAATCTGTAACGACACAGCTGTGAATTACCCTGCAGGCCTTGGTCTTTGTGCCTACAACAACATGAAACACCGGTGGGATATCAAGGCTATGACTTTTGGGTGCCAAAGCGATCCACATACATTCTGAGTCCAGTCTGTAACACCCATATACCCACTGCATGGGTAACACAGCATTCATGAATAATTGCTTCGCCTCTCAATGGGATTACAATACTTGATTTACTTTCTGTCCTTTATCATACAAATATCTAACCTAAAAGATTGCCTAAAATTAGTTATCAACAGAGCTAGACTCACAACCTAATGTGCATTCGTTTTCTCTGTATACCTTCTTCTGACCCTCTAGCTATTCCTAAAAATCCGCATTTACAGTCTCACTTTTGTTTCCACCTGTCCTGGATTCCTGACTTCCATAGCATCGCTCTTTCTGCCCATATGATAATGAGGTTTTCACAAAGGCACTTTTCTCCATAGATGGGATATAAAATGTTGTAGAGAAAAGATACAAACTAGAGAAGTCTTCTTATTCAGCCATCCCTCTGCCACCTCTTCCCATCTTTCGGTTTCTGCCAGACAGTTTGGTCAGTATGAGAAAGCGTACCCTATTTCCCATGTCTCCACATGGCTTGATCTAAACAGACATAGGATACCTAGAACTTATGGATATATTTAATATTTTTATCAGATGAAATAAGGTTAGAATATAATTATTAATATCTGAGAAGATACCTGGATGATACAGAAATTACACTTTTTATATGCTTCATACATTACTTTAAAAAATAAATATACACAAGGGAATTAAAAGCAAAAATGAACTATTGGGACCTCGTGAAGATAAAAAGCTTCTGCACAACAAAGGAAACAATCAACAAAACTAAAAGGCATCTGGTGGAATGGGAAAAGATATTTGCAAGTGACATATCAGACAAAGGGCTAGTATCCAAAATCTATAAAGAACTCACCAAACTCCACACCCGAAAAACAAATAATCCAGTGAAGAAATGGGCAGAAAACATGAATAGACACTTCTTTAAAGAAGACAACCAGAAGGCCAACAGACACATGAAAAGATGGTCAACGTCACTCCTCATCAGGGAAATACAAATCAAAAAAACACTGAGGTATTACCTCACACCAGTCAGAGTGGCTAAAATGAGAAAATCAGGAGAGACTATAGATGCTGAAGAGGATGTGGAGAAACGGGAACCCTCTTGAACTGTTGGTGGGAATGCAAACTGGTGCAGCCACTCTGGAAAACTGTGTGAAGGGTCCTCAAAAAATTAAAAATAGATCTACCCTATGACCCAGCAATAGCACTGCTGGGAATTTACCCAAGGGATACAAGAGCACTGATGCATCAGGGCACATGTACCCCAATGTTTATAGCACCACTTTCAACAACAGCCAAATTATGGAAAGAGCCTAAATGTCCATCAACTGATGAATGGATAAAAAAATTGTGGTTTATATACACAATGGAGTACTATGTGGCAATGAGAAAGAATGAAATATGGCCCTTTGTAGCAACATGGATGAAACTGGAGAGTGTGATGCTAAGTGAAATAAGCCATACAGAGAAAGACAGATACCATATGTTTTCACTCTTAGGTGGATCCTGAGAAACTTAACAGAAGACCATGAGGGAGGGGAAGGAAAGAAAAAAGAGAGGGAGGGAGGCAAACCACAAGAGACTCTTAAAAACTGATAATAAACTGAGGGTTGATGGGGGGTGGGAGGGAGGGGAGGGTGGGTGATGGGCACTGAGGAGGGCATCTGTTGAGATGAGCACTGGGTGTTGTATGGAAACCAATTTGACAATAAATTTCATATTAAATTTTTTTTAAATAAAAATAAATATGAAATAAAAATAATACAACATACACCCATGTAACTGTTGACCAGTATGATTGATGATCACACTTGTGCTTTATTTTTATTGGGTCTTATTGCTTCTCCCATCCCCTATCTTCTAACTTTTATTTCCATTTTCTTGAAGTAATTCCTTCAATGTATTTTTCAACAAAGATGTATGAATGCTAAACGTTTCATTCATTGCCTTAAAAACATATCATTTTACCCTTACTGTTGTATCAGAGTTTACCTGGTGTACAGATTTACAGGTGGGAAGCCTATGTTGTCGTTAACTTTGAAAATGAAAGTCCGTTGTATGTTACTTCATTGAGAAGACTTTTCTTCTTTCTAATTTCTTGTTCTTTCTAGTTCTTCTTAGGTAATCTTAAAAGGAGCCAAAGAGAAAGGATATATGTTTACCTGTGTCCCTGACATCTTGCAGTTTTACCATGATATACCTTGTGATATTCCTTTTAAATTCTGATTAGGATCTGTGATATTTCTACACATGAAAATTCATATATTTCGTTAGTACTAGAAAATTATAAATTTAAGAGTCATTATACTTATTGATGTGATGTATTACATTGATTGCTTTGAGGATATGGAACCAGCCCTGAATCCCAAGTATAAATCACACTTGGCTGTCCTGAATAATTTTTGTAATGTATTGTTGGATCCGGTTGGTTAATATCTTGTTGAGGATTTTTGCATCCATGTTCATCAGGAAACTGGTTTATAGTTCTCCCTTTTTCGTGGGGTCTTTGTCTAGTTTTGGAATCAAGGTAATGCTGACTTCATAGAAAGAGTTTGGAAGTTTTCCTTCCATTTCCATTTTTTGGAACAGCTTCAAGAGAAAAGGCGTTAACTTTTTTTAGATGTTTGTTAGAATTCCCCTGGAAAGCCATCGGGCCTTGGACTCTTGTTTTTTGGGAGATTTTCGATTACTAATTCAATTTCTTTACTGGTTATGGGTCTGTTCAAAATTTCTATTTCTTCCTGTTTCAGTTTTCGTAGTTTATATGTTTCTAGGAATTTGTCCATTTCTACCAGATTGCCCATTTTATTTGGTGTACAATTGCTCATAATATTCTCTTATTGTTTGTATTTCTGCTGTGTTGGTTGTGATCTCTTTCATTCTTGATTTTATTTATTTGTTTTTTTTTCTTTTTCTTTTTGATCACACTGGCTAGAGTTTTATCAATTGTATTAATTCTTTCAAAGAATCAGCTTCTGGTTTCATTGATCTGTTCTACTGTTTTTGTTCATTTGTTTTTGTTTTTGTTCTTGTTTTTTTTTTTTTTTTTTTTGGTTTCTGTAGCATTCATTTCTGCTCTAATCCTTATTATTTCCTTCTTCTTCTGGTTTGGGGTTTTATTTTCTGTTCTTTTTCCAGCTCTAAGGTAACTTCCAGGTGAGGTTAGGTTGTGTATCTGTGACCTTTCTTCCTTCTTTAGGAAGGCCTGGATGGCTATATACTTCCCTTTTATGACTGCCTTTGCTGTATCCCAGAGGTTTTGGGCTGTGGTGACAAGAACCACATGATTCTCTCAATAAACGCAGGCATTATTTGACATAATACACCATCTTTTCTTGATAAAAACCCTCAAGAAAGTAGAGATAAAGGGAATCATATCTCAAGATCATAAAAGCCATATATGAAAGACCCAACACTAACATCCTCAATGGGGAAAAACTGAGAGCTTTCCCCCTAAGGTCAGGAACACGACAGGGATGTCCACTCTCACCACTGTTAGTCAACACAGTGTTGGAAGTCTTAGCCTCAGCAGTCAAGCAACACAAAGAAATAAAAGGCATCCACATCAGCCAGGAGGAGGTGAAACTTTCACTCTTCGCAGACGACATGATACTCTATCTGGAAAACCCAAAAGATTCCACCAAAAAAACTGCTACAGCTGACCCATGAATTCAGCAAAGTTGCAGGATATACAATCTGTGCACAGAAATCAGTTCATTCCTATACACCAAGAATGAAGCAACACAAAGAGAAATCAAGGAATCAATCCCATTTACAATTGCACCAAAAACCATAAAATACTTAAGACTAAATCTAACCAAAGAGGTGAAAAATATATACACTGAAAACTATTGGAAACCTATGAAAGAAATTGAAGAAGACACAAAAAAATGGAAAAAGACTCCATGCTCCCGGATAGGAAGAAAAATTTTGTTAAAATGTCAATACTACTCAAAGTAATCTGCATATTCAGTGCAATTCCTATCCAGTTAACATCAGCTTTCTTCACAGAGATAGAACACACAATCCTAAAATTTGTATGGAACCAGAAAAGACCCCTTCAAGATAGCCAAAGCAATCTTGAAGAAGAAAACTGAACCTGGAGGCATCACAATCCCAGACTTCAAGCTATACTACAAAGCTGTAATCATGAAGACAGTGTGGCACGGGCACAAAAACAGACACTCAGATCAATGTAACAGAACAGAGAACCCACAGAAATGGGCCCACAAACGTATGGCTAACTAATCTTTGACAAAGCAGGAAAGAATATCCTATGGAAGAAAGACATTCTCTTCAACAAGCGGTGCTGGGAAAACTGGACAGTGACATGCAGAAAAATGAACCTGGACCACTTTCTTACACCACACACAAAAATAAACTCAAAATGGATGAAAGACCTCAATGTAAGATAGGAAGCCAACAAAATCTTTGAGGAGAAAGCAGGCAAAAACCTCTTTGACCTCAGCCACTGCAACTTCTTACTTGACACATCTCTGGAGGCAAGGGAAACAAAGGCAAAAATGAACTACTGGCACCTCACCAAAATAAAAAGCTTCTGCACAGCGAAGCAAAGAATCAGGAAAACTAAAAGGCAGCCAACAGAATGGGATATCTTTGCAAATGACATATCAGATAAAGGGTTAGTATACAAAATCTGTAAAGAACTTATCAAACTCAACACCCAAAAAACAAATAATCCAGTAAAGAAATGGGCAAAAGACATGAATAGACACTTCTCCAAAGAAGACATCCAGATGGCCAACCAACACATGAAAAAATGCTCAACATCACTCATCATCAGGGAAATACAAATCAAAACCACAATGAGATATCACCTTACACCTGTCAGAATGGCTAACATTAACAACTCAGGCAACAACGAATGTGGGCAAGGATGCGGAGAAAGAGGATCTCTTTTGCACTGCTGGTGGGAATGGAAGCTGGTGCAGCCACTCTGGAAAACAGTATGGAGGTTTTTCAAAAAATTAAAAATAAAACTACCCTACAACCCAGCAGTTGCACTACTCGGTATTTATCCAAGGGATATAGGTATGCTGTTTCGAAGGGACACATGCACCCCCATGTTTATCGCAGCACTATCAACAATAACCAAAGTATGGAAAGAGCCCAAATTTCCATCAATGGATGAATGAATAAAGAAGATGTGGTGTATATATATATATATATATATATATACACACACACACACACACACACACACACACACACACACACACACACACAATGGAGTATTACCCGGCAATGAAAAAGAATAAAATCTTGCCATTTGCAACTATGTGGATGGAACTGGAGGGTATTAAGCTAAGTGAAATTGGTCAGTCAGAGAAAGACAAATACCATATGGCTTCTCTCATATGAGAACTTTAAGAGACAAAATAGATAAACATAAGGGAAGGGACACAAAAATAATATAAAAACAGGGAGAGGGACAAAACAGAAGAGACTCATAACTATGGAGAACAAACAGAGAGTTGCTGGAGGGGTTGTAGGAGGGGGATGTGCTAAATGTGTAAGGAGCATTAAAGAATCTACTCCTGAAATCATTGTTGAACCATGTGCTATCTAACTTGGATGTAAATTATAAAAAATAAATTATAGAAAATAAAAAAGAATTATTGTACTTGGAATAATACTATTTATGCCATCTTGTCTATTCATGCCTTCTGTAACTTTGTTTCACATGTATGTTGGACCCTTTATTTCTTATATCTTTTTTTTTTAATTTTTTTTTTCAACGTTTTTTTTTTATTTATTTTTGGGACAAAGAGAGACAGAGCATGAACGGGGGAGGGGCAGAGAGAGAAGGAGACACAGAATCGGAAGCAGGCTCCAGGCTCCGAGCCATCAGCCCAGAGCCCGACGCGGGGCTCGAACTCACGGACCGCGAGATCATGACCTGGCTGAAGTCGGACGCTTAACCGACTGCGCCACCCAGGCGCCCCTCTTATATCTTTTAATAATATTTTTAATCTTCCTTTTATTTCATTGTTTTATATTGAGTATAATTTATTCAAATATAGCCTATTTTGTTATTCTTCTCTTCTGCTGGATCTATCCTGTGGCTTAATTTATGCATCTCATTTTTTTTTGGTGACTTATTTGCTACTTCTGCTCATAGAATTTTTTAATGATTTTTATTCTTTTACTTTTAAAAGTTTAAGTTAAACATATTATTTTATAGTCTTTGTTGTTACACATAGTTTTATTATCTGCTCTTCCTGAGGTTCGAATCTTCCAATATGCTGTGTCTGTTAATCCTCATTTATGGCAGATGGTTATCTCATCTGTTTCGTAATAAGAGATGGTATGAGATTGTGTGGCTTCTTTCTGTGAGAACAACGTAACTTTCTTTGTAAGACTGAAGTTTAAGGGAGGTTTACATTTATTTTATCAGGCAACCTAAAATTATCACCGATCTCAGACCATGTTTTATGTTAATTCCTTCACTCCTGCATCCTGTACCATATGGGGAGTGTACATTAAAACATAAGCCTACTCTCTCCAGTGCGGGAATGGTGTGTGTGTGTGTGTGTGTGTGTGTGTGTGTGTGTGTGTGTATGTGTGTGTACGTACATGTGCGTATGCACGTACGATGTGTTTTTCTGGAGCCCAAGTACAAACACACAAGTTGCTTTGCCATCTTCCTGTATGTTAGATGAACTGTTTCCCTTTTACTAAGTGAAGCAATTGAAAAATGTCAGCATTGTATATAAAGACAGTTATAATTTCTTCAAGCTTCCCAGTCCAAGATGCTGTCATTGTTGCTGCCACTGCCTCCTCCCCCTCCCCCTCCTCCTTCTCCTGCTCCCATCTTCTTGTCCTGGCCCCTACCTCAGGACAGCCACAATGCCAACTCAGGGGGTTAATGCTGTTACTTCATCTTAACTTCTTACTTCCTCAGGATTTATTTCATGATTGAACTGAGATACGCATTCACATTTTTTATTGTTGTTACATATCAGCCATATTTATTTCTGGAGGAATTTAGGTTAACTTAGTCTGCTTTTTTGCCCAATTCCTGTGATATTCATTTGACATATTATTTTTCATTTAACCCTTTCAATAAACTTAGGATATATATAAATTGCCCCCACTTGAATTTAAAATTTTTAATCTACAAATAAATCTGGTAATTTGCTCTAAATTTTACAACTAGACAGTGGCAAAAAAAGAAAAGTGGCAAATTTGGGATCGGGACTCTAACCCACCAGGTTCTAGTTTTTATGGTTTTACTTGCATATCAATGTTTCTTCCACTGGAATGGGCCAGAATCATAGGCATAGATTATTAGATTATAAACCTAGTAATCTCTGTGGAGACTCCCGGTATTATTTTATACAAATAAGGACATTGATATCCAGTAAGGAGAAATTATCCGCCCTATGTCCAAAATGTATTATTTTAGAACCCACAATAGGACAGATTTCTTTTTACATCAAGGGCTATGATTCTCCCTCCTGTGTATTATTTACAATTGACAAAGTATGGATTGCTATGAAATAAAATTTAGACACTGTTTATGCCATCTGCCTCTGCAGAGTCTCAGGAGTAGGATTGAAAGACACTGCCACACCCTCCCTAAGTACACGTTTCAGCTCTCAGATGTCAACACTTGAAGCTCCCAATAGACAACAAAGGGGGAATTGTAGGCAAGAGATGTCTTTTCTTAGAAGGTGCCCACTCTGTGTCATTCCAAGAGGTCCTAAAATGATATCTATTGGTGTGGTTGGAAATACCAGTAAAAGAGACTGGCAGTGTAGAAATTGAAAATAATAGTGTATTCACAGTACACACCTCAAAGTGTGTGGTTTATGCTTTTTGAGAAAACAAATGTATTTTTACTTTTCTATGGATGGGCCTGTCATTAATGGTGGAGTTTTCATAATAGCTTATGAACAGAGATTGGACAGTGTCTGAACTAGAATGTTAAAGCTTTGGAATAACAATGCAGTCACATAAAATATTGCTTAAAAATAACATTCATATTAGTAATTTTTATAGTAATCCCATTATTTATTATGATTTAATTGGAACAGAAATTAGAAAAATTGTAACTATGTGACTTAATCCCTAAAATGATCCAGTTGG
Source organism: Lynx rufus (assembly GCF_022079265.1). Taxonomy (NCBI): domain Eukaryota; kingdom Metazoa; phylum Chordata; class Mammalia; order Carnivora; family Felidae; genus Lynx; species Lynx rufus. Next base: position 34,666,765 of record NW_025814830.1, on the reverse strand, counting down.
AGAACAGAGCATGGATTGACATTTCCATGTCTCCAATGAAAGAACTAAGGTTACTAGAGGTTACATTATCTCCTCTAGATAGTGGTTGGACTAGGCATGGAATGCAGGACTTTAAGCTACCTTGTGCATAAATTTATTCCCAGTTCACAATTGCTGTTCTAACAGGCTCACAGAAACTTGCACTTACATCTGCTAGACCACACGCACACCACCCATCCATCCATCCATCCATCCATTCATTCTTTTATTAATTCAATAGGTGATTCAACAGGTGATCTCTTCTTTGTCAGATTGCTAAGTAAATTACATATATTTGGCAAATATGAACTTACTCCATTCTTACCCCCACTATAGAAGCTATGGTTAACATTATTATTTAACTTAGGGGAAAACCAGAGTCAGAGAGCCCCGAGCTTCCATCACAGAGCTAGGAATATCTGGTGAGAATTTAAGATGATGCCCTAGAAATGTAGACTTTCTCAGACATACCCCACTTCATAGAGAAGTTGTGAGGATTCAATGACCGTATGCATGTTGAGTTTGTTGTTGCCATGACATTATATTCCCAGAACTTATGAGCCATATAGACCAAAATAAACTCAGTATATAATTCATACTTTATACTAAGTCCATGTTCCCTTTATTCCATCAGTAACCTTGCAGAAACATTCCATGTTCAAACTAAAACAGAGAACATAAATTCTGTTTAGCAAATTTTATTTAATTCATTTTGGTGAGTTCCACATATGGGCCATCTGAGATACAGGGTTTGCCTTCACAGTGTTTACTGGGTAGTGAAGATGACAGAGAAGTACACTGATATTGGAAGGAGGGCTGGTGAGTCAGTACCTGTGCTTGATTTTTTCCTGATTCTCTATATCCTCAGCCACCATGTCCTAACCTAGCAGTCAGCAAATATTTTGTCAGTGATTGAATTGACAAATGAATTTCATTCAGACCAAATTTGGAGTTTTTGCATCTTTGTGAATTGCTAATAGATTCAGTGGTCTTAAGTAAATCATATTTTCATTCATTAACTGAGGTTTTAAAATAGATGGCTTCTAAAGCCTTGTACAGTTTTAACACTGTTATTTCCCTTTTGTCCCCGATTTCTGTGCTTCAGTACTATCAACTGTCTTTCAATTCCTCAAATATACAAAGCTCATCACAAAGAGATCCCTTTCTGTGAACATTTCCCTGCCTTTTAGAAGTCATTTGCATTAGCTTTTTTATTGTTGCTATCACAAATTACCATAAACCTGTTGGCTTCAAACAGCAGAAATGTACTATCTTATAGTTCTGGAGGTCATAAGTCCTAAGAATCAAGGTATTGGGAAGGCATTTCTTCTGGTACCTCTAGAGAAGAATCTTATTCCTTGTCTTTTCCAGTTTCTAGAGGCTGCCTGAATTCCTTGGCCTATGGCTGTCTTCCCTCCTAAAAGCTAATAGTCTCATCATTATGCTTCATCACTCATCACATGGCCTTGTCTGTGTCTGCTTCTGTCATCACAACCCTATGACTCTAACTCCAAACTTCCTACCCCCTCTTATAAAAACCATTGTGGGGCGCCTGGGTGGCGCAGTCGGTTAAGCGTCCGACTTCAGCCAGGTCACGATCTCGCGGCCCGTGAGTTCGAGCCCCGCGTCAGGCTCTGGGCTGATGGCTCAGAGCCTGGAGCCTGTTTCCGATTCTGTGTCTCCCTCTCTCTGCCTCTCCCCCGTTCATGCTCTGTCTCTCTCTCTGTCCCAAAAATAAATAAACGTTGATTCTGATTCAAACCAAAAAAAAAAAAAACAAAAAAAAAAAACCATTGTAATTACATTGGACCCATTCTAAAAATCCAGGAAAATCTCTCAAGACCTTTAACTTAATCACCCTGACAAAGTCTTCCTTGCCAACTTTAGTAACATTCATTTACAGGTTCAAAGGAATTACTGTGTGACCACCCCTGGGGCATTCATTCAGTGTTCCATACCATCCTGAACTATCTCCCTTCTTCAGGTTAACTCTTGCATATTTGGCAAGTCCCAGCCCAGGTCACATAAATAAAGATGCTTTCCTCGACCCCTGGTGTCAAGAAGGTATTGTCACAAGTTCTTATAAAACTGCCTTCCTCTCATTTATAGCAGTACTCCCAGTATTTTTAGACATTGCTATGTGTGAACACTTAACCAAATGTCTTTTCCATGCTGGAGTATAAGCTTTGTGAAATCAAGGAATGTCTTCGCTCTTACTCATCCAATCCCAAATTTCATGTGTACTACCTAGAACGTGATAGGTACTCAATAAATATTCCTTCACTGAACGAACCATGAACAACTGGACTCTTTAGGAAAGTGTCCTTCCTATTCGCTCAACCCAGGACCAAATTGTTTATCAAGAACTTACTCAGGGGTGCCTGGGTGGTTGAATGGGTTAAGTGCTCGACTCTTGATTTCAGCTCAGGTCATGATCTCACGGTTCATGAGTTCATCCCCTGTATTGGGGTGGCGGGGGGTCTGCACTGACAGCAAAGAGCATGTTTGGGATTCTCTCTCCCTCTCTCTTTCTGCTCCTCCCTTGCTCAGGCAAGCATTCTTTCTCTCTCTCTCAAAAAATAAATAAACTTAAAAAAAAAAAAGAACTTACTTTGATCAACTAATTTCATTGAGATAAGTATTTTTTCCACTTTACATTTTCAGAAAAAAATCATATTAACCAAGAGCCCGTTAAATTGATTATTCTTCTAAAACTTTAACTTGCCCTCCATACAGACATGAATTAAGTGAGTTAAATGAAATAAATACAGCCTCTAGCTATATGTAAGCCTACATTAAAAATGCACATTTTTTAAATCTTAGCTTTTAAAAAACATGCAGCTGCTTTTTACTTCAAGTTGTCCTTCCCCTTTCCCTTGTATGTGATGATGGCTGTAGCAAGTGGGGAACCAGATTCCTGTAAGCATTATGCATTATTTAGTGTGAATTTACATACTGTTTCTTTTTAAGTGCTTTACAAGTATCCTATAAATACAGGGAATTATTTGACTATCTAGGCAGAGAGGAAAAGCAAGTTCAGAAAAGGAGTTTGCAGGAATATATGAGGTCCAGTTCCAAAATGCAATATTCCTTTCCTTTTCTTCTGACAGTTCTGAATTCTATTCTTTTCACATGTGAGAATCTGAAATGGATTAAAACTGTACACTATACACCTATTTTATGAGTATTCAGGGTTTCATACAACTATAATATTTATATTGAGATATTTCATATAACCTTATAGACTGTCAACCCTCTCTCTAATTTACATCTTTAGCACTTTGAGTTCATGTTAAGTTAATCTGCTTGGAAATTATCTTTCAAAAGTAGCCCACAGAAAGGAGGAAGGATGTAACCATATTAAGAATGTTTTTGGGTGCCTGGGTGGCTCAGCCAGTTGAGCATCTGACTCTAGATTTCGGCTCAGATCATAGACTCATGGTTCATAGGATCAAGCCCCACATTGGGATCTATATGGATAATGCAGAACCTACCTGGGATTCTCTCTCCCCCTCTCTCTCTACACCCACCTCCCCCCACTCATGCATGCACACACTCTCTCAAAATAAATAAACATTTTAAAAAAGTAAGTAAAATATCTCTACTGTTTAGCAGTGAAGACTACCACATTCAGGGTAAAAAATTACACATAACACCACTGTAGTCTCAAACCCTTCTCTTGTCTTAATGCCCTAAAAGTGCCATTTTTCTATCCAAGGCTGAATGTAAAGGCTGGCATGTGATTCACCTAATGGTAGCTAGCATTTTGTTCTCACTATGAGCCGAGATGAAGTGATTATTTTTATGTCTAATTCATAAATCATATATTTTATGAAATGAACTTGGAAGTCTAATGGAAAATTCAAATCTTGCTCTCACAAATTCTTGAAAGAACAAAATTAATATTTCCCTAGGTCTCCTACATACCTTTAGATAACTAAAATTGCTCTTTTTAGAATGACTGTGTGTCGTGTTGGTTTTTAATTCGTTAATTTAAAATTCCCTTGATGGAATTTCTATGACTGCAGGCACAGTAAAGATAGGAAAATAGTGATTGCAAATGTAGGAAGGTGTCAAGTTTCCAACTTGATATATTTAACATTCATTGCAGAATTTTCCTAGCACAACAAAATGCCCAATAATGAAGGTCCAACAGAGGGTAACCTCCTGGGTTGATGAGAGGGGAAAGGTAATCCTTTTTCAAACCCACTGCCATCTTAGGATTCATTCTTAAAGAGCTTGGGCTATAAGAAGTTTTAAACATTTAGTGGAAAAATTTAATATATTGTGTTTTTTTTTAATTCGGTCAAAACCAGAATAAAAGTATACAGTGGAGAATATCCCAAGCACAACCTGGATAAGATAGAGGATATGCTTTTTCTTCTTCATCAAGAAAAGAATCTCCCAGGGGTTCAAGGACTTCCATAGGAGTAGACCACATTAGTCTGAGAAGAAGACTGGAACTGCAGCTGTTGAGAATAGAGAAATGTCAACAGTAGTAGCAACAGCAGTAGCAAAAGGCATGAATCATAATTGGTGTGGAATGTGAAGCTCCAGCCAAAGCTAGAGAGATGCAGAATCACACGCTTATTTCTAGAGACGAGAATAATAGCCAGAAGAACTTAGTGCTCAGTTACATATTATACACTTCCTGAAATCAACCAGCCATAATTTCAGGAGTGAGAGAGAGTTTCCACAATTTGGGGAAGGGAGGAGGGAACAAGAAATAAAGAATGACCTTATTATACTTTTCCTAAATCTTTTGCATACTTTGGGGTCCTGTTAATAAGAAAATGTATTATATTCCTTTGATTTAATTCACCTCAGTTGTTTGCCCATACAAATAATTTAAAGAGGAAGGTAATTATAGGGGTTTGAGGGCAAAATCTATTCCCCAAATATAAGAGCTCTCTTTGAGGGTATCATTTGTGCATTTTATTCAACCCTGAAAGACCAAGGCTTAGCTCAAACCCTCTGAAAAAGAACTTTCCATCTAAGACAGAAGCCAGTACCTGCATTGGCCATCCAAAAGTGAAAGTGAAATGGAGATTAATCCCTCTCTCACCTTTGCTTCCATGGTATTTTATTTGAAATTTGGAGCTTGTCAGGTTCCTTTCTAGAATCCAACCCTGTCATCATTTCTTCCCATTCTTCCTCAATCTGTCTGCCACATTGTGTGCACCTACTGTTTGTTAAATCCATAATTTGTTCACTAATCCACTCAATAAACAAATGGAGGAGTTAAATGATCTTGAATATTAAGTAGGATTTTCTTGGTCATAGAATGCTTAGTATTTAACCAAACAAATGCTGCTGGAAAATCTAACTCTGAGGACATGGATTGTGCCAACCCTTTTTGCTCTACTTTCCTTGACTCTTCCAGTATGTGGTATACAGTGGTCTCCCAAATGGCTGCTGCAATACATCAAACCCAGCTCAGTTGAATGAAAGAATGGGTGGATTGTAGGAACAATCTGAACTTCTGGTAGTAGTCTTGCTGATGTGTATTACTGGCATTTCTGGGTGTATAAAATTTAGAGAGCAATAAAAATAGTTTAAGAGACCCTAAAGAGATATGTGCTTTCATTTAAAGCCCTCTGGGCTTCTAAGTGAATAGATTTGTTTGGGTAATTGTGAGTGAGGATTTTCTTGTAAGCACTAGGGACTGTTCAGTTTAATTGTATTGCATCTGGTGCTGATTCTGTTTTTTTTTTCCCAAAATATTTTCCTCTTTTGTATTGTGTGCCTTGGATAAGGCCAAAGGGTTCATGGCTGTTGTTCATCTTTCTTTTACATAGGCTATGTTCCCTGTATAACTCCATTATCTATGTGTTGTCAACTATATTGACTTTTACTAGAGTTTGATTATAAGATGGACATATATAAACCTCTTACTAGACCCATGAGGTTAGAATCATTATAATTCCCATAATAGAGAATTGGAAATTGAGACTCAGGCTAAATCATTTGCCCTGGGTCACACAATTAGTGAAATCATGAAATCATGTTAAAAATTTCAAAGGTTATATTCTTTATCTATGAAAACAAATCCTTCTCAACCTTCATCACCTCTTTACCTCTTCAGCCATAGCTGCTGATCATATATACCATTTATCTAAAATATTTAATAGAATTGTTTTAACTTAATATTAATTTAATTATTTTATTCATTTTAAAAATTTTATCTTACTTTATATCTATGTAACTACCATAAATGCAAAATCAATATTTTTTTCACCACAAATAGGAAGACACCATAAAGATTGATGTAATAAAAGGAAAACAATGTGATTATATTCTCATGGGACATTGTTGTCCATGAGAATGCTTTCAACTTGACACCTGTTATCAACATAGAAATTTGTATAAAAGTAGCTTAGGAAATACTAGGTGATAGAGATATGTTTTCATCATTTACATGATCTTTTAAAAATATTTTAATGTATATTTATTTTTGAGAGGGGTGGTAGGAGGGGAAGAGAGACAGGGAGACACAGAATCTGAAACAGGCTCCAGGTTCTGAACTGTCAACACACAGCCCAACGTGGGGCTCGAACTCATGAACTGAGAGATCATGACTTGAGCCCAAGTCAGATACTTAACTGACTGAAACCACCCATGTGCCCCTGACATGATCTTTTAATCAAGAGTAGAATATAATTGAAATGGGAATACTTTACTGTATGATTTCATATTACTTAAATGCTGTGTCAATGAGCCAAAGATGTCTTCCATGTAAATCATGACTGGCACCATGCTTTGGAAAACATGGGAATTTTACATCCAACTTTCAGATGAAGGTCATTTAGGGGAGTCAGTGATCAGCTGGTTCAAATGAGGAATATACCATGACACCTTCACGTAGGAAAACAGTTGCTAATTCTGCCATCCATATTGCTGACGTTTTTGTACTACTCGCTAGCTTCTGGACATAGCATCCACTTAAAGTGGAAAGGCATGGTAGGAACATTGATGGAGTCCAACTAGCTCATGAAGAAGTTGCAAGAATCATAAACTCTCTTCTCATATTTGTTTTGAGTGGCAGATGTATTTTCCTAGATAAAGCACCCTATCTCCCCAGTAAGTTTGACTCCCTTGAGTATTACAACAGCCTGTATTACAGTCTATAATTTGATTTGTTACCTTATCTGATAAACTTGGAAATGTTCCCTGATGTAATTAGTTTAAAAAAAACATCATACAGAGAAAATTCCCCAAATCTACCCATTTTAAATCCTCAAATGTTGGTGCTCTTCGAACAGCCCACTCTGGGTTCATTTTCTATCACATAAGACACAGAGCCTCTCTTGTCCAGTTAGGAGCCTTCTCTGAGTCAAGTCATGCACTTTTACTTTAAAATACTTCATTTTAGAATATTTGGAAAGAATCCAACTGTCAATAGGATTTGAGGTCCTTTAGCAGGCTTTTTGAGGTCCTTTCACTCTCCAGTCTCACATGAGCATTGTGATCTACTGTTCTGAGTTCCAGTCACACAAACCTTGCAGCACAATTTTTTATTTCCTTGGGCTGGAATTCATGTGCCTACCTTTTTTCTATTTTGTCTCTTGATCCAATCAGCCCTTCCTGCCTTGTTAAAGCAGTCTTTTATGGAATATATTAGATCAAATTTCGTGTTTACATATTTTTGTACCACCCTATACATTTCCTCGACTGGGGACATTAAAATGGAAATCACCTAATTATGTAGTGTTTAATTAATGACTTTCTCTCCTAATAGACGGTAAGTCCATAAAAGCCAAACCGGGACTTTTTATTCTACTACCATATCCCTAACTGCCAGGCACAGTGAGTGGATGCTCATTACATAGTTACTGCATGGGAATGAGTGTCCACGTGAAGGCAAAAATAATGGATAGATGGACAGTTGTTTGGGTATTTGCCTTTAGGGGAGAAAGAGCATTTTCCAGATAACCACAATGGTTTTCATAAATAACACATCAGACACTAAAAAGAGCACAGTTAAAAGTGGCATATTTGAGGACATGTAGGTGAGATCCACGCAGCCATGGTGAAGCTGCATTTTATTTTTCTTATTCTTGTAGGGTAACATCTGTGAACTGTTCATGCTAATTAGCATCACCTGGTGGTGATTGCTTAAGGAGAGCCTATGAATTAAGATCTTGATTGGATGACTGTTCAAGATCCTTTTTTTCAAACATTTTCTTTTTCCTTTGTAAATAATCTGTGATTTTTTTTTCCCCCTCTCATTTATGGAACTTGACGACTTTATGTATTTCCTTTGAATCAGCACTAAGGATGCTATCAGTCAAAATCGTTTGGCAAAACAAGATGTTGGCCATGGAACAGCAAGAAAGGTTTCAAGGTGAAGAAAGGCGGTCATGGGGTTCCCAGGCCCCCACCCTTGTCATTACTGTGCCCTTCACCCTCTCTCCTGCTCCTGCACTGTACCTCTCCCCTTACCAACTTGCAACTTGCTCACCCGCTTAGCTCACATACCCATGTGTTTTGGACATGAGGTGAGGAGGTGGAGGAGGGGGAATGGGGATATAATAGCGGTTCGGGGAGTGCAGGGGATTGCAGAGCAAGAAAATAGATGAGAGCAGCAGGAGGCAGTGGGAAGACCCGCTGAGAGTGGAGACAGGCAGCATTTATATCCCAACCTTATGTCTCCCAGGCCAGTTTTGGCTCCGTGTTCTTCTTTACCATGCTGGTGTTCCCTCTGTTTGGAATGTCCTTGTCACTTGGAATATTCATAGTGTCCTCCAAGGCCCTGTTGACACACCACCTAAAACCCTCACATTAATCAGCCCTGCCCCATGTGCCAATTTGTTTTTACATCACTTTTAATGTTTGTGTTTACGTGTCTTGTTCCTAGTAAGATTGTGAGTGCCAAGAAATAAGGGTTTCGCGTTTATTCGCGTACATATTCTAGGAAAGTGTCTGGCTCAGGGTAGATGTTGAATAAATATTTATTGAAAGAAGGAAGGAAGGAAAGAAAAAAAGAAAGAAAAACAAAGAAAGAGAGGGAGGGAGGGAGGGATGGAGAAAGAAAAGAAGAGGAAAAAGAAAAGAAAGCCATTTATGACATATTAAAAAAAAAAAAAGGCTGCTACAACCCCATTGAGCAGTAGAAAATGCCTGTGTTTTGGAGTCAGACCAAAGTCCCAGTTCTTCTGTTATTATTACCTTAGGTTTTATAACATTTCTGTAAATATCAAAGCCTTAGTTTTGTTTTGTTGTTTAACTCTGGAGGAAATCAAACAGGCAATCCATGTATGAAGAGCCCACCTAGTACGTAGGGCACATTTAGGACTCCCCACCTCCTGTTCCCATCCTTTCTCCCACAAGTACACAGACATGAAATACTGCATCTACCTCTTGTTTAGGATTCAGATGACATGAAATGCATTTGTTTAATGCTTTTCATTATTTATTTTTCACAAATAAAACCTGTGTTAACTTGTTGCAAAGTTACCAGTGAAAGAAAAGCAATCCATGCCTATCACCATTTAAATTGGTAGTGCGTTTTGAGAATTTGGATAGTTGTTTCCAAAACAGCCTCGCATTTAGAAGACCTAAGGAATACCCTACCCTCTTGAATGAGATTTGCATGAGGCTCCTTACCCAGTAGTCCACAGGTTCTGTATGCACTGTTTAAATGTTCCCAAACCACCCCAGATTCTTCCACTCTGACTTCCCCATTGTCTCTGAACTTCAGGAATGACTGTATGGAAGCTGGTCACAGTGCCAAGTGCAAATGGGAAGCTCTCCCCACCGTCTCTGACTTCTGCTTCTACAGTTAGGCTTGTGATCAGTAAAGCCTAGTTCTAAGCCCCACTTTCCTCATCATTTAAACTAGGGTAAAAATAATACCCTTGTATACTTATAATGAGAAATAAATACAGTACAAACCCCAGGTCCTGGCCTATGGTAGCGACTCAGTAAATATAATTTCTTTGATGTAACCTATGATAATATCTGCTCTGAGCCTTGCCACCATCATGTGGTCACAAATTCATCTCATGCTGTCCTTCAACCCTCTGAAAATCATTTTCCCCTACATATTTAGAGGCCAGATGATTTGTTTAAGTTTTGAAAGAGCAACACCTGGGTGGCTCATTGGCTAAGTGTCCGACCCTTGGTGTCAGCACAGGTCTTGATCTCACATGAGTCTGAGCCCAACATTGGGCTCTGTGCTGACACTGTAGAGCATGCCTGGGATTCTTTCTCTCTCCCTCTGTCTCTGCCCCTCCTGCACTCGCTCTCTCAAAATAAATAAATAAACTTTAAAAAAAATTAAGAAAGAAGCATGGGCATTTACTAAGAGTAAAAAGTTATTGAGAATGGTTGTAATGAAGCTGTTTAATCACAGATTTCATAAAGAACCTAAAATAATTCCTGGTCTTAAGGTCATAAGTGGGGCAGCTATAGGAAAATACTGATTTGAGGGGGTGGTGGTTAAAACCACATAAAGATTTAAAAAAAACACAAGAAAACTGCAGCATTCTGAAGATATGGCAAGGATTATTTTGATATGAAAACAAGTATTACTTGTTGAACATTTCCTGTAAAATTGAATATCTCCATCTCTAAGGGAAGCAGTCTTGCCACCTACTAAGTATGTGGGACAGAGAAAAATTATAATTTATTGATGATGCCTCTTCCAGGCATTCAGTTAAGTACTTTTGATATAGTAACTCATCGAATTCTTACAAAACCCTGTAAGATATCTATGATCATCTACACTTTAATTATTAGGAGACATACTAAGCTAAATACATGCTCAAATAAAATAAGGTAGGAATAAAGCATTACCCGTATTTGAATGCAATTTTTTTATTAAAGTGTGCAGCCTAACCAAATATTCAGAAGTTCGGCTATAGTAAACTCCAAGTGCATCTGCCTATATCATTTGTAAATTATTTGCCTGTTTTTGGAGAAAACATTTTACTGGTCACAGAAATAGCTTCATACATTCTCAGATGGAACAATTTCACTTGTTATTTCTTGAAGATTTCACTACCTCTCTCTTTCAAGCAGACAAACTCTTTGCAAAATTGAAAGTCCTTTTATATGAAACTTCCCAAATCTACCCTCATCCCAGATAGATTTCACCTATTCCATCCCTGTATTTCCATAGTATGCTTTACTGTATTACAATGTTTTACTAGCTAGTTATTAATAATTTATTTCTCTGTGAATGCTGCTCTCAATTCCATTAGATTTTCAGCTCCGGGAGGGTAGATTTTCGGTCAGACTATACGAAACTGACATTTTTAGGTCAGAATTATGAAATAAAAATCTCAGTGGTTCCTATTTACTAGATCCTACTTAATTTTATATCTATCAGAGGCCCTAGAAGGATGGCTAATTTTTTTTATAAAAACCTGTTTATTTAATGCATATTCTGTGCCAAGAAACCCACTTGACATTTTAAACATTGTAATTTATCACCAGAGCAACTACCTGGCATTTTTATTGTAACAGTTTTATAGATAATAACTGTGCAGCCCAAAATATTTTAGTAAAAATTAAAATTTTTCTTTAGATATTGAGTCTATTAGCTTGTGTCTCATTCTCAAATGTATTCAGTTTCCATCATTGAAGATTACTGGATATATACTTATTGAATGAAACCAAGTACTTCTAAGGTGGAACAAAAGGAGGAATTATTTTGCAAATTTCAGAATCAATTTTAGTATATGTGCTGCCGAAGCGAGCACCAGAATCAATTTTAAATGTTTTTTCTTTTTGCTAAAATCTGAGACATAAGTATAAATTCATATAAAATTTAGTTTCCATTATAGGAGTTTCAGGTAAAAATGGCTGTTGTTGCTTATCCTTCAAGTTAGAAAATCTTGTTTTAACATTATCTTAATTTTACTCACTGAGGACCTCTGATGCTTGTTAATACATGCCTGTTTGATCAAATTTTAATCAGAATGGGTAGCATAATTCTGTCTTCAGGTCCCACGATGAAATGTGTGTTATTATGCAAGGGACATGGCCATTGCCCTCACACATCTATTGCAACTGTCTGAGTATGTGTCTCCAAAGGCTGTTTCAAGGGTTAGAGAAAGGTGTTTGATAAAAGATGATCTCCATAAAGATACAACCTGGTCTTCCTCCCCATCGACTGCATCTCGCACAAAATGTGACCTCGACAGATCTTTCTCTTCTCTCATGTCTTTTAAAATATATGTGCTGATCAGAAACAATTGAGAAAGGGTGAGAGAGAGAGAGAGAGAGAGAGAGAGAGAGAGAGAAACAGACAGACCAAGGTGTACTGATCAGAAACAATTGAGAGAGGGTGAAAGAGAGAGAGAGACAGACAGACAGACCAAGGTGTACTGACTTAAGGATGGAGGATGGTCAGAACTGATAATCCATCAAATTGTATTTGCCCTCTAGATTCCTCATCCTAACCCAACCTTGAGCGTTCCAACTATGAGATAGTAACCAGCTATGTAAAAATAATATGTGACAAAAGAACTATCAAAATATATGAATACTAAAACTATGCGCACTGAACACTTTCAGCTCTAATTATGCGGGTATACAAATCAGCAAAAGCAGCTGTTTTGGGGACTGCATTTCATTGACTTCAGATTAGCAAAGATTTGAAAAGGCATTCATCGACTGTGACATTGTGCCTGTCTTTTTCATCCCTGAAAGACCATTCTGTGAGACACTGTTATGATTCAAATGTCATTCACACTGGAGTAGCAGGAACAAAGCAGGATTTCCAGTAGAAGAAGATCTAATTAAGAGAATAATATTTACTTATTGTCTGTGTCTAATTAGTTTCCCCTGTATTCGTGTTTATAAAGGTGGCTCTGTTATAATTACAGTTCAACAAGAAGTAGTTATGTAATGTGTCCTATTGTAAAAAATATAGCTCAGATACTCTAAGGTCTTTTCCCCTCTTCCTTTACACTTACCAACACATACACACAATAGAGCTATCAAATGGTTACATTTCACTCATTACTTTTTCTTCACAGTGTGAGACACACAGTAATAAGTTCAGTGGGGGGAAAAGTACTGTTATTTCACCATCCGATGAATCCAACCTCTGCAGCACATAAGCCTCTGAATGTGGGGGGTGATTAGAAGCTCACTGTATGTTTTCTTGCATTTTAAAAATTATACTTCTCTCTCCCTCTCCCTCGCATGTGCATTTTCTGCAAAAGGATAATAAAATAGAGTAAGATGAAGATGACGTAGACGTGGGTTGCCAATGTGGGCAAATAGACTCCAATTATTGATACCCTGTGTTCATGGAGGAGGTAAATTTGGGATGAAAAGCAATCACATGATTTTCTGTGCTTACTAAGATCTCAAAAGATAATTTTGATCACGCCAATATATTGTTACTTGTCTTTAAGAAACTGTGTTAAATACAATCAGGAACATGTAAGATCGTATACATCTCATCCCTGCAAAAACTCTCATGCTCTCTTGTCCACATTCCTTAATACCCTAACCTAAAACAGTTTAGGATAGCTACAGAAGAGGGTGATGTCGGGTGCTGTTACAAGTCACAAAATATCAGTGGCTTAACAAAATAGAATTTTATTTGTATTCATGAAACTGTAAAATGAGGGTGTTCCTGGACACCAGGTGAGGTATCTCCACGTGGCAGTTCAGGCCCCAGGCTGATTCCATTTCCTGGGGTTCTCAGATTTTCCTCGTAACCAAGATAGAAACAATGGGAAAAAAAAACTTTTTAAAATTCTGGCCCAGAAGGGACAGACATCCCGTAAGCTCACTTCCCATTGGTAAGAATAAAGTCACAAGATATGTGTCTGGGAACTACAGTTTGTTGCTGGGCAACCTTCTCCCAGTGACAATTCCAGATTTTGAAAGAGGAGCACACTTTCTGATGCGGAGCCAACCAACTTTTCTGCGTTGTTCCTACAGGAGTATGGAGCAGGCTGCTCCATTCCTCTTCGCCTTTTCGTTTGGTGAATCCTCACTCAAACCTCAAACTACGTTCAAGCATAATTTCTCTTTACAGTCGTCTGTGATCTGCCCAGACAAGATAAGAAACCGCGTCTTTCTTGCAGCTCTAACATCTGTAAATCTTTCTAGTAGAGTAGGTAAAGTGTTTGTGCATAACTATTTAATTGTCTGTCTCTTATGATCATTTCTAGTATCGTTTCTACGACTTTCACTCACTCTCCTTGAGTTATTTCATCTGCCTTCATTGCTTCAGTTGTCATTTATACTATGATGGATTCCACATCTGTACCTCTAGCGTAACGCATTCTCGAGATCTTGAGGCTGGTAATGGGAATTAGTCAGGATTCTCAGAGAAACAGAATAGTAGAAAGAGAACAATATATGAAGAGATTTATTCTAATATCTGCTTGTGGAGTATATAGAGAGAACTGAGATGTCCCATACTATGCTTTCTGCAATGGAGAGACCCAGGAAAGCATTTGGCATAGTTTGAAGGCTTGAGAGTCAAAGAGCCAATGTTGTATTTTCCAGTCAGAGTCTGAAGGCCTGAGATCCAGGGGCACCTAGGTCAGGAGAAGATTGACGTCACAACTTGTGCAATCAAGCAGAGAACAAATCAACCTTCTTGTTGTATTCAGGCCTGAAGATTGAGTGATGATTATGGACATTGGTGAGGAACATCAGCTTTCCTCAGTCCATTAATTCAAATGCTAATCTATTTCAGAAACACCCTCACAGACACATCCAGGAATGATATTTAGCCCGATTCTCTGGGCGTTCCTTGGCCCAGACAAGTTGTTACATAAAATTAACCATCACACAACTACACACCTACTTGGGAATATTTAATGGCAATATATTTATATATGTTGCTGCATTTCAAACCATCCCAAACTTTAGTGGCATAAAGCAACCATTATATTAAAAAAATTTTTTTGAAGTTTATTTATTTTGAGAGAGACAGAGACAGTGTGTGTGTGAGGGGGAGGGCGTGGGGAGAGAGAGAGAAAGAGGGAGGGAGGGAGGGAGAGAGAGAGAGAGAGAGAGAGAGAGAATGAATATCAAGTAGGTTCCATATTGCCAGCACAGAGCCCAACACAGGGCTTGAATCCATGAAACTATGAGATCATGACCTGAGCCGAAACCAAGGGTTGGATGCTTAACCATCTGAGCCACCCAGGTATCCCATAAAGCAACCATCTTAGCATGCTTATGATTTTGTGGTTTAAGACCCAGGCAGAGCACGGGGGAGGTGTCTTATCTGTGCTCCATAGTGACTGGAATCCTCAACTAGGGTGATGCAAATTTCCAGAGACAGCTTGCTTTGATGAACTGAGTCTATGTTTGGGCCTTCATTTCTGACTGTCAGCTGGATTACTTGGTTATTTTTATTATTTTTGCTGTGTTTGGAATACACAAGTCGGCTTCTGTGCTCACCTATCCAGTACATACAAACGGATGCCTGTAACAGTCTCTCAACTACATTTTTCTTTAACTTTGTGAATATTTTGCTGGGGGTTAAAAGTTTTATTTCAGAACACAAGTTTTTATGCTTTATGATTCCTCTAAATTGTCCTAAAAAAATCAACAGTCTTCCTTTAGTTCATTTTCCTCTTGTTATATTTTAACATAGTGAGCTTGAAGAAGCCAATTGCCATGTTTTAATGTTTTGCCTATAAATTTCCTAGCCAGATCCATGAGTCAATTGGGCACTCTTTCTCTTTTCCATATTTTCTCAGGCTACAGTGTTGCCAAACATTCTGCTATTACATAGGTAGTGTCTCTCGTTTTTCTTTTTCTTTCTTCCTTTTTTTTTCTCCATTCTCCAGAAACTTTTCCCTCATTGTCTTTCAGGACCTCCTCAACAGGCTTCTTAAGAAAATTCTGGCCTCCATCCACCATTTTAAAGTCAGTGCCACAAGTTGTAAATTTTTATTGTAGTGTCCTATCACTCCCAGATAACTGAGTTTTGTTACAGTTAACTATTGCTGTGTTACAAGATATTCCATATTTAGTGCATAAAGGAATGACTGTTTTGTTACACTGGTTACTTTGTTTTGATTAAGAATTTGGGTAGTACACGATAGGGATGGATTTTCTCTGTTGTGCTCTTACTTGGACCCTAAGCTGGGATAGCTCAATTAGTTGGAAGTGGGTAAGACAACTTGATAAAATTCCCAATCCTTTAAAGTTACAACTTCAGCACATTCTTTGGTCTCCATTTATATTCTCTCTAACTAGTTAGAGATCCCCTTCCATCTCATTATATGTGCATAGATTCTCCCCTGATATCCTGGAATTCCTTTTAATAGCATTACTTATTTTATGGGAAAGAGAAAAAAAAAGACAACTTTGACTTGCTTCTCTATCTCATAAAACTAAATTCTCTGTGAAAGGAGAGAGAATATCATTCTTGTTTACCATCATATCTTCACCACAATACATTGTTACATGTCAGGTACTCAATAAATACTTAATGAATTTTGAAGCCATCAATTGTTTTTTAGTTCCCACTGGAAAACAGAATTATCTTAGTGGCAGTTCATCTCAGTGACATAGTTGTATGTTTGTCCAGATCTAAACATACACAGAATTTATCCAAGATACATTAAGACAAGTTAGCTAGAGGGAAAGCCAAGTCATGATTTATAGTGAGGAGACAAATGTTTTAATGAGTAAGACAGTACTCAGAATATAATCTGAAAGGCATTGCAAAGCCAGAGAGAATGAATCACAATTTCAAAAGGTGGGATGAAAGTGACATTGCCAAAAAACAGAAACAGAACAAAACACTGAAGCTAATGGGTTGGTTTGGATAGATGCATTACGCCATCTGGTTTTGCTTGAGGAGAGGAGCTTCACAGATATGACAACTTAAAGGAGTGTTTTAGACTATGAATTAATTGGAGGCTATGATGAACAACATAGCATTTCCAGTATCCTCTCTTCCATGCAAAAATCTTGGTAAGTGAGCACCTAGGAAGTTACCCATTGGTCTTTGAGAGCACTTACTAAAACTCACCTGGGATTTATACTGGTGTTGGGATATAGTTGGAAATGACTAGGAGGAAAGACATTAAAAGAAGTCAAAGAAGGCCATCAGTGAGAAAAAATAATGGACAATGATATTTAGGTAAAGTCTCAGCCATTACTATTTTCCCATAATTATTAAGACATTTATATTTAATCAGTACTAAATTTCAAGAAAAGGGTATCTGATAATTATAAAATTCGACTCAGGTCTGTTGGACACAGAAAGTTCCTTTGTCAACAGTGATATGAAAGCCATACTGTATAGTCTCTTGGTTTTACATTCTGTGTCTTTTGCTCAAATACTTTAACATGTACTCTAATGCAG
Organism: Lynx rufus; assembly: GCF_022079265.1. Taxonomy (NCBI): domain Eukaryota; kingdom Metazoa; phylum Chordata; class Mammalia; order Carnivora; family Felidae; genus Lynx; species Lynx rufus. Next base: position 34,649,442 of record NW_025814830.1, on the reverse strand, counting down.
TAGACACCCTTAAACCTGAGTCCTTATGTGGAAAAGCTCTCCTGATTCACCTATGACACCTCTGCTCATTTTAAACCTTGTGTTAGAACTTACGCAGTGGTCAGTCTCTACACCATGAGTGAGGTGGGCTCATTTCCCTAGGCATAGACTAAACTACTAAATTCACATATATTCTGTCATTATGTTGACCAAAAAATGGTGTCATCCTCAATATTCTAGCTCATTACTTAGGCTGTCTATAGTAAAAATTAAGTGAAAAAGGGACTTACTGGAAACTGTGGGATAACAGAGATTTCTTCAATCAGAATCTCTTCATATTTCCTCCAAAAAGAACATACCATTGACAGGAAAGATCAAACAAAATAATACATCACCCATACTTGACACATAGCTACAGTACAGAGAATTCTACAGTCCTTAAGTTATAATAATTAAGAAAATACATATAAAACACCAGCAAATTTAGCTCCACACTTCATACTGAAACAGAGCCAGATAGAGACTATAAAATAGGAGAAGGTAGCCTATGTCCACCACTACAGAACACTGATATAAGTCACCTTAAGAGTTAAAAAGGGTGGGGGAAGACTTCTACACTGAAAGGGGAAATAAGAACACACCTGATCAGTGGATCGTGATACTTGATATTGTGAAGTTAAAAGAAAGTAGCTTTAAAATGTGTCCAAAGAACAGAAGAACAGTATCAGGAAGAATTGGGTTTGGGAGCCAGAGGCTTATTTGCAAACTTGGTGGTGAGGAGAGAGAGAAAGAGAGAGAGGGAAAAGGGCAGAAGGAGAGAGGAAACCACAAAATCAGAAGAAATACTAGCTTCTCCTCCAAAGAGTGTTATTTCTTAATGGTCCATACTTCACTGTGCCAAAAGAGACGCTTTTAAACTGAGAAACCTAGTGAGTTATTCAAACTCCACTCTGTGAGTATAAAATCACCTGTTATTACTTGTGCAGGATAATATAAAACATTTGAAAATGAATAAAGGCTGTCTAATCAGATATACTGTGTAAATTTAGTATAAGAACATTGACCACTAGAAAATATTTCAGTTGATGATAAATCACCTCCCTAAAAATATTCCACCTCAAAACAGAAGTAAACTATACCATAATATGTCAAATTGAACTAAATATCTTTCAGTATGTCTTTACAGTAGAAAGAAAACAACCTCAAGTCACAGATTTATAGACTCAGAAATGGACAAAAAAAGAAAGATGCAAAATGAAAATTAACCAAATGTAGAAAACAAAAATTAAAGACAGAGAAAAATATGTAACAATTTATAACTAAAGAAAAATCACAATTATGCCTCTTTTCCAATAGAAACAACTGAAAATTTCACAAAAGAAATTAGATGAAATTAGCTAAAGCAACCAAATAGTGATGGAGATAAAAGATTGTTGGGATGGGTGCTTGGGTGGCTCAGTCAGTTGAGCAACCAACTTTGACTCAGGTCATGATCTCACCACTCTTGGGTTCAAGCCCTGCATCAGGCTCTCTACTCACAGCTCAGAGCCTGGAACCTGCTTCAGATTTTGTGTCTCTGTGTCTCCCTCTCTCTCTGCCCCACCCCCTCTGGCACTCTGTCTCTTTCTCTTTCAAAAATGAATAAAAACATAAAAAAGATTGCTGAGGATGATCCATCCTTGAAGAAGAAAAAACAAAACTGTAGATGAGAACTAATATTTAAATCTGTAATCCAAGAAAATTTGGGAGTTGCAAAAGCAGATCTGAATATGTATATTTAAAAGTGTACTGTGTATGTGGAAAAATTGATCTGGAATTATCAACTCTGAGAGATAACCTAGCAAAACTATCAGACTCAAGAAATTCTAAGTAGCTGAGGTAATGGGAACCATAAAAGAAATTTGAAATTCCAGAAGTTATATTCTCATTAAAAAAAAAAGGTAGAAAAAAGGCAAAAAAAGCAAACACAGCCTCACAAAACTCATCCCTTTAGCATAATTAGAACACAGAGAAGTTCAGTTACCTAGAATATATAGAAAAAAACAAGGACATAGAGATTGGTATGAGAGGCTACTACTGTCCAAATCTTGGACAACTTGTCATCAACAATAATATATAGCAATGTTCAAAATCACTTACCCAAAATGTTCAGTTCTTTCAAGGGAGGGTTTAACTGCCAGGAGACAAATATTGGCAGTCTGTTTCATTTCCATCCCTTTGCTTCCTGCAGGTCACATGCTCTCCTGCAGGCTTTGTAGTTATGCCTCATAACCTTGAGGAAATCAAGAACTTTCTGCTCACAGCCAGGAGAAAGGATGCCAAATCTGTCAAGGTCAAGTAAATAGGATAATGTGAAATTTAAAGCTTGATGCAGTAGACATTTTATATTGTGTTTATCACAGACAAAAAGAAAGCAGAGAATCTGAGGCACTCTCTGCTCCAAGTTTTGGCAATGAAGGAGCAAGGAGCAGAAATGAACCAGACATAGTGATTTGAACTGTGTTAATTTTTTAAATAGAAGGAAGGAAGGGAGGGAGGGAGGGAGGAAGAAAGGAAGAAAGAGGGAAGAGAAGGAGGAAGGGGAGGTGAAAATGAGTAAACTTTTTTCAGGGATAAGAATGCCAGCTAGTAACTGTATAAGGGATGATAAAATTTTTAAAATCACCATTGTGCAATTGCCAATGTAATAATTATGTAGGCAGTGATTATCAGTGTTATATGCTTAAATGAAATTTTTTTGGGAAAGAGAATATTTACAATCTTCCACTGTATAACCTCATACTAAACCCCCTTAATTGTAAACTCTTCAAACTATCACACCTTAGTATAACCTTTAATTGTGAAAGATATCTTTCCGTACCTTTGAATGGAAACATCTGTCAGACACCACCTGAATCACGTGATTTATAAAACTAATAGTGAGAAAAGTTGATGTCATCTTGTACATTGTTGGCCAAAATTTGGGGCTCTACATTTTGAAAATGGTGAAACCAGCACAAGAATTTCAAAAATAAAGAAAACAAGTCTTAGTTGAGATCTCAAAGACAAACTTAAGCTCTTCTAGTTATGAAACTATTAAGCATTGGCCAGACCAATGTAAAGACTTTGAGAAGGTCTCTACTAGGAAATTGTCTACTACTGATCCTCAGATGGTCTCCCATGGGCTATAATCTAGATACTTGAAAATCTTCATGACCATCATTCCTAATTAGCTTAAGTAGCATAAACCTCTGTCTAGGCAAAGATTACAAGAAAATATTACTGAAAAAAATTAATGTTTATTTATTTTTGAAAGAGAGAGAGACAGAGACAAGCAGGGAAGGAGCAGAGAGAGTGGGAGACACAGAATCCAAAGCAGGTTCCAGGCTCTGAGCTGTCAGTACAGAACCTGACATGGGGCTTGAGCCCACAGATGGCGAGATCATGACCTGAGCCAAAGTTAGACATTTAGCCATCTGAGCCATCCAGGTGCTCCTAAGAAAATATCACTTAACTAATGTTTATGCCTAGTGGATTTCCCCTGCCTCTCCTCAGATCCTGAGACTCAAGAAAACAAGGGTGATGGTTTTATTCTCTATCTTTTACCATAATCACTGACTAAATTCCCTGGATCCATGCATTTACTCAATCGCTGTGGATATGAATTGAATTCTAATTAATAGATAACACACACACACACCCTAACAGAATTAGGAGATACTAAGCACAGATCACATATTTAATCTCCCTCCAACTTTATTTTCTCCAAACTACTTCTGGAGAAGTATTTTCTCTGCACTTCATCTTTAATCTATTTCAACATCAAATGTTCAGGGTTCTCAGCCAATATATAACTAATTTCTTAATCTTCTTTAAGACGTGACAATTCTATGTGGTAAAGAATTTCTTTTTTTTCCTTTTTTTTAAATTAAATCTATTTTTTATAATTTACATCCAAGTTAGTTAGCACATGGTGCAACAATGATTTCAGGAATAGATTCCTTAAGCCCCTTACCCATTTAGCCCATCCCCCCTCCAACAACCCCTCCAAAAACCCTCTATTTGTTCTCCATATTTAAGAGTCTCTTATGTTTTGTCCCCCTCCCTGTTTTTATATTATTTTTGCTTCCCTTCCCTTATGTTCATCTGTTTTGTATCTTAAAGTGCTCATATGAGTGAAGTCCTATGATATTTGTCTTTCTCTGACCAATTTCACCTAGCATAATACCCTCTAGTTCCATCCACATAGCTCCAAATGGCAACATTTCATTTTTTTTCATTGCTGAGTAATACTCACTGTACATACACACACACACACTGTATATACACACTGTATGTATATATATACACTGTATATACACACTGTATGTATATATATATACACACACCACATCTTTATCCATTCATCCATCGATGGACATTTGGGCTCTTTCCATACTTTGGCTATTGTTGATAGTGCTGCTATAAACATGGGGGTGCATGTGTCCCTTCGAAACAGCATACCTATATCCCTTGGATAAATACCGAGTAGTGCAACTGCTGGGTTGTAGGGTAGTTTTATTTTTAATTTTTTGAGAAACCTCCATACTGTTTTCCAGAGTGGCTGCACCAGCTTCCATTCCCACCAGCAGTGCAAAAGAGATCCTCTTTCTCTGCATCCTCGCCCACATTTGTTGTTGCCTGAGTTGTTAATGTTAGCCATTCTGACAGGTGTGAGGTGGTGTCTCCGTGTGGTTTTGATTTGTATTTCCCTGATGATGAGAGATGTTGAACATGTTTTCATATGTCGGTTGGCCATCTGGAAGTCTTCCTTGGAGAAGTGTCTATTCATGTCTTTTGCCCATTTCTTTACTGGATTATTTGTTTTTTGGGTGTTGAGTTTGATAAGTTCTTTATAGATTTTGTATACTAACCCTTTATCTGATATGTCGTTTGCAAAGATATCCCATTCTGTTGGCTGCCTTTTAGTTTTGCTGATTTTTTCCTTTGCTGTGCAGAAGGCTTTTATTTTGATGAGGTCCCAGTAGTTCATTTTTGCCTTTGTTTCCCTTGCGTCTGGAGACATGTCGAGTAAGAAGTTGCTGCGGCCAAGATCAAAGAGGTTTTTTCCTGCTTTCTCCTCAAGGATTTTGATGGCTTCCTGTCTTACATTTAGGTCTTTCATCCGTTTTGAGTTTATTTTTGTGTATGGTATAAGAAAGTGGTCCAGGTTCATTTTTCTGCATGTCGCTGTCCAGTTTTCCCAGCACCATTTGCTGAAGAGACCGTCTTTATTCCATTGGATATTCTCTCCTGTTTTGTCAAAGATGAGTTGGCCATACGTTTGTGGGTCCATTTCTGGGTTCTCTGTTATGTTCCATTGATCTGAGTGTCTGCTTTTGTGCCAGTACCATATTGCCTTGATGATCACAGCTTTGTAACACAGCTTGAAGTCCGGGATTGTGATGCCTCCAGCTTCGGTTTTCTTTTTAAAGATTTCTTTGGCTATTCGGGGTCTTTTCTGGTTCCATACAAAATTCAGGATTGTTAATTCTAGCTCTGTGAAGAATTCTGGTGCTATTTTGATAGGTATTGCATTGAATATGTAGATTGCTTTGGGTAGTATTGACACTTTAACAATATTTGTTCTTCCTATCCAGGGGCATGGAATCTTTTTCCATTTTTTTGTGTCTTCTTCAGTTTCTTTCATACACTTTCTATACTTTTCAGGGTATAGATTTTTCACCTCTTTGGTTAGATTTATTCCTAGGTATTTTATGGGTTTTGGTGCAATTATAAATGGGATCGATTCCTTGATTTCATTTCTGTTGCTTCATTGTTGGTGTGTAGGCATACAACCAATTTCTGTGCATTGATTTTATATCCTGCAACTTTGCTGAATTCATGGGTCAGTTCTAGCAGTTTTTTTGGTGGAATCTTTCGTGTTTTCCATATAGAGTATCATGTCATCTGCAAAGAGTGAAAATTTGACCTCCTCCTGGCTGATTTGGATGCCTTTTATTGCTGTGTGTTGTCTGATTGCTGAGACTAAGATTTCCAATACTGTGTTGGCTAACAGTGGCAAGAGGGGACGTCCCTATCTTGTTCCTGACCTTAGGGAGAAAGCTCTCATTTTTTTCCCCATTGAGGGTGTTATTAGCATTGGGTCATTAGTATATGGCTTTTATGATCTTGAGGTATGATCCTTCTATCCCTACTTTATTGAGGGCTTTTATCAAGAAAGGATGCTGTATTTTGTCAAATGCTTTCTCTGCATCTATTGAGAGGATCATGTGGTTCTTGTCCTTTCTTTTATTGATGTGATGAATCATGTTAATTGTTTTGCAGATATTGAACCAGCCCTTCATCCCAGGTATAAATCCCACTGGGTCATGGTGTATAATTTTTTTTAATGTATGGTTGGATCTGGTTGGCTAATATCCTCTTGAGGATTTTTGCATCCATGTTCATCAGGGAAATTGGTCTATTGTTCTCCTTTTTAGTGGGGTCTTTGTCTGGTTTTGGAATCAAGGTAATGCTGGCTTCATAGAAAGAGTTTGGAAGTTTTCCTTCCATTTCTATTTTTTGGAACAGCTTCAAGAGAAAAGGTATTAACTTTTCTTTAGATGTTTGGTAGAATTCCCCTGGAAAGCCATCCGGTCTTGAAATCTTGTTTTTTGGGAGATTTTCGATTACTAATTCAATTTCTTTACTGGTTATGTGTCTGTTCAAATTTTCTATTTCTTCCTGTTTCAGTTTTAGTAGTTTATATGTTTCTGGGAATTTGTCCATTTCTTCCAGATTGCCCATTTTATTGGCACATAATTGCCCATAATATTCTCTTATTATTGCTTTTATTTCTGCTGTGTTGGTTGTGATCTCTGCTCTTTCATTCTTGATTTTGTTTATTTGGGTCTTTTCCTTTTTCTTTTTGATGAAACTGGCTACGGGTTTATCAATTTTGTTAACTCTTTCAAAGAACCAGCTTCTGGTTTCATTGATCTATTCTACTCTTTTTTGGTTTCAACAGCATTAATTTCTACTCTCATCTTTATTATTTTCTGTCTTCTGGTTTGGGGTTTTATTTGCTGTTCTTTTTCCAGTTCTTTAAGGTGTGAGGTTAGGTTGTGTATCTGAGATCTTTCTTCCTTCTTTAGGAAGGCCTGGATTGCTATGTACTTCCCTCTTATGACTGCCTTTGCTGCATCCCAGAGATTTTGGGCTGTGGTGTTATTATTTTCATTGGCTTCCATGTGCTTTTTAATTTCCTCTTTAAGTTATTGGTTAGCCCATTCATTCTTTAGTAGGATGTTCTTTAGTTTCCAAGTATTTGTTATCTTTCCAAATTTTTTCTTGTGGTTGATTTTGAGTTTATAGCATTGTCGTCTGAAAATATGATCTCGATCTTTTGTACTTGTTGAAGGCTGATTTGTGTCCCAGTATGTGATCTATTCTGGAGAACGTTCCATGTTTACTGGAGAAGAATGTATATTATGCTGCTTCAGGATGAAATGTTCTGAATATATCTGTTAAGTCCTTCTGGTCCAATGTGTCACTCAAAGCCATTGTTTCCTTGTTGATTTTTTGATTAGATGATCTGTCTGTTGCTGTGAGTAGGGATTTGGAATCTACTATTATGGTATTACTATCGATGAGTTTCTTTATGTTTGTAATCAATTTTTCTATATATTTGGGTGCTATCACATTTGGACCATAAATGTTTACAATTGTTAGGCCTTCTTGGTGGATAGACCTCTTTATTATGATATAATGCCCTTCTTTATCTCTTGTTGTAGTTTTTATTTTATAATCTAGATTATCTGACATAAGAATGGCTACTCCATCATTCTTTTGTCTATGATTAGCATGATAGATAGTTTTCCATCCCTTTACTTTCAATCTGAAGGTGTCTTTAGATCTAAAGTGGGTCTCTGGTAAATAACATATAGTTGGATCATGTTTTTGTCCATTCTGTTACCCTATGTCTTTTGATTGGAGCATTTAGTCCATTGACAATTAGAATGAGTACTGAAAGATGAATGTATTGCTAATATGTTTCTTACAGAGTTGGAGTTTCTGGTGGTATTCTCTGGTCCTTTCTTGTCTTTGTTGCTTTTGGTCTTTTTTTTTTTTTCTTTTTGTTTCATCTTTTCTCCCCTCAGAGAGTCCCCCTTAAAACTTCTTGCAGGGCTGGTTTGGTGGTCATGAACTCCTTTAATTTTTGTTTGTCTGGGAAACTTTTAATCTCTCCTTCTATTTTGAATGACAGCTTTGCTGGATAAAGAATTCTTGGCTGCATATTTTTCATTTTAATTTTTTTAATGTTTACGAGAACAAAGGGGTGGGGCAGAGAGTGAGGGACACACAGAATCCTAAGCAGGCTCCAGGCTCTGAGCTGTCAGCACAGAGCCCGATGTGGGGCTCGAACCCATGAACCATGAGATCATGACCTGAGCCGAAGTCGGACACTCAACCGACTGAGCCACCCAGGTGCCCTGGCTGCATATTTTTCTGATTTAGCACACTGAATATAGCCTGCCACTCCTTTCTGGCCTGTCATGTTTCTGTGGATAGATCTGCTGCCAACCTGATCTGTCTTCCCTTGTAGATTAAGGACTTTTTTTTTTTCCATTGCTGCTTTCAGGATTCTTTCCTTGCCTGAGTATTTTTTGAATTTGACTCTGATATGCCTTGTTGATAGTCGGTTTTTGTTGAATCTAATGGGAGTCCTCTGTGCTTCCTAGATTTTGCTGTCTGTGTCTTTTCCCAGATTAGGAGAGTTTTCTACTATGATTTGCTCATATAACCCTCTACCCCTTTTTATCTCCCTCATCTTCTGGGACCCCTATGATACTGATTTGTTCTTTTTTAATGAGTCATTGATTAAATCGTGCTCTTTTGCCTTAGTCTCCCTCTTTTTTCTGCTTCATTAGTCTCCATATGTTTGTCCTCTATATTGCTGATTTGTTGCTCTGCCTCATCCGTCTTTGCCGCTGTGGCATCCATTCAAGATTGCAGCTCAGTTATACCATTTTTTTTCATCCTGAGTAGCTTTTACGTCTTTTATCTCCATACAAAGGGATTCTAATCTATTTTCGACCCCAGCTAGTATTCTTAATTTCGTGATTCTAAATTCTGGTTCAGGCTTCTTGCTTGTATCTGTGTGGATTAAGTCCCTGGCTGTCATTTCTTCCTGCTCACTCTTTTGAGGTGAATTCCTCTTTTCATCATTTTGAAGGAAGGAAAGGAATTAATAAAGTAAAGAAAAATTTAAATGAAAAACCTGAAATTAAAAAAAAAACTTAAAATTAAAACAAAACATACAAAAACGAAATCAAATAAGTGATGCTAGATCCTAGGTATGTTTTGGTCTGGTTGTTGAAAGGAGCTTGATAGATTAGAGTAAAAAAGGGAAAACGAGAAGAAAGGAAAAGAAAGAAGACAAAAGGAAAACATTTGAAATTTGAAAAAATGAATACAATGAAATAGAATAAAATGGAATGATGGAATAAAAATATAATTTCAAAAATTTACAAAAAAGTAACAAATATAGTAGAAGAAAAATTAAAAAATATTTTTAATAAAAATTAAAAATAAAAATAATTTTTTCTCTTTCTGCATTTAAGAAAAAGAAAACAAAAAAGAAAAAGAAAAAAATAAAATTGAATAGACCAGCAAACAGACTGAAATATGATTGAAATTACATCAGTTTCCTCTACAAGTCAAACTTTGAAACACTTTATAGTCCATAAACTCAGCAGAGAGATTTGTGGTATTTTTGAAGAGCGAGGTTGGCCCAGTTCAGCAGGGCTTAGTGTAATGGCTCCATTGTCCACTAGATGGTGCTGCTTAGTTTAGTGGAGTGAATTGTTGTTGGGCTTGTAGGTGTATATGCGCATGCATGGGAGGGGTGAAAATGGTGTCACCCAGCTACCCAGTCTCTAGTATTGGAACTCTCTGCTCTCCCCAACCAGCAATTGTGCACCCATCCTTTGTCTCCGGCTTCTGTCCACTCCCTGCTTTTACACTGTCTGTGACCCAGGCATCAGGTTACCAGGCAGCACTTCTCTCCTGAGTTTTATCTCAGATGCGGCTGTGTTTCCTGACCCCTCACTTCTGAAGGACTGCGGCTTTGACCTGCTCAGATCCTCTGGTGGAGGGTCTCACTGAACAGTGGCTGGGTGCTGGCCACACCCAGGAATATTCACAGAATAATGCTGCTGCTGATGCCCAGAGACTGCGGCTGGGTGCCAGCCCACCCCAGAAAATGTTCACACCATCGCATAGCAGCGTTTCAGGGATTATGGAAAATCACAACACACACCTGGCACCAGGCTTCACCCTTAAGGACCTTGTTCCAGCACCAGAAAATGTGGTTGTTCTCCATGGTCTGCTGGTACCTTTGCCTGTTGGGGCGGGGGGGGGGGGGAGGCACATAGCCTCTACCTCATGTCCTCCCAGCAGAGGAACTGCTATTCCCCATATGGCCCAAGGACTGCCCCGGCTTCACTGTGCTCCTGGGTATTCAACCTTCCCACCAGAGCACCGTGAGGTATCAGCTGCAGAGTTTCAGACTCTGTGCTCCCCCTCTTTATAGCCTTAATGGAATTGAAACCCTCTCCTTTCTCCTTTCCCTTTTTAGTTTAGTCCCTGTGGCTGTTTCTACTTTGCCACTTTCTTTCCAGCTGCTTTTAGGGGGGGTGCTTTTCCCGTATTCTCCCCCCACCATCTCCATCCTCTCTCCACAAGCAAAAACAGTTCTGTGGCTTCTCTCTCCCCCAGTTTACCTCTCCACGCCATGTACCTGCTGAGTTCTGTGGTTCAGGTTGTGCGGATTGTTGTGTTAATCCTCAGATCAGTATTCTAGGTGTTCAGGATGGTTTAGCATTGATCTGACTGTATTTCATGGATGCGACATGCAAAATAAAACCTTCCATGTTGTTCCGCCATCTTGGTTCCCTCTTTTTTTTTCTATATTAACTATATACTACAATACAAATGTTTTATTTTTTAGATTTAAAAAAATGTAAAAATAAATAAATGTAGCTGAGGAGGGACTCCTGGTTGGCACAGTCAGTTAAATGTTCGACTCTTGATCTTAGCTCTGGTCTTGATCTCAGGGTCATGAGTTCAAGCCCTGCATTGGGCTCCATGCTGGGTGTGAAACCTGCTTAAAAAAATGTAGCTGAAGAGAAAAACATGAATTTCTCTATGGTATCTAGCCCTACCATGCATAAATAGTATGTCCACTTGAAATTTCTGGATCTTACATTTAACTCAGATTTAAGACTATAAGTCTTTTTTTTTTCTTTTTAAAATTTTTCTTTTGAGAGAGAGATAGTAAAATGGAGAGGTGGGGAGAGCGACAGAGAGAGAACTCAAAGCAGGCTCTACACCCAGTGTGAAGGCCAAGGCAGGGCCCACTCTCACAACCCTAAGCTGAAATCAGGAGTTGGATGCTTAACAGAATACGCCACCCAGGCATCCCAAGGCTATAAATCCTAATGATCAAATTAGAGAGGTATTAAGCTCATCTTAGTGGCTAGGAAAGGAAACTATATAAGAAAATGAGAGCAAATTTGACATCTCTGCTATAAAAATGCTTTGCATAATCATAGCACCTCAGTGAAGGAGATACCACAACTCTAATTTTCTAGATAAGGAAACAGCAATTGTGAAAGATTTAGTAATTCCTTCATGATCATATAAGGATAACTGAAAATTTTAAGTTCACATTCTGGTATAGTTTCTTATCTTACTGCCATACCATGGCATGTTGGTAAGGTACTAATTGTGAAGTTGGAATTCTACTCACGTTTTTTGTACGTTTGGGGTTTTTTTAGTTTTCTTTTAAAATTTACTACTCTAAAGAGAGAATGCAAGAGTATGTGAGATGAAGAGAGACAGGAGGACAGAGGATCCAAAGCTGTCTCTGCACTGACAGCACAGAGCCCGACATGGGGCTCGAACTCACAAACCTGGAGATGGTGACCTGAGTCAAAGTTGGAAGCTCAACCAACTGAGCTACCCAGGCACTCCTCTACTTTTGTTCTGTGTGTATGCTCTTACCATGGACTGGCACTTGAGTGGTCACATACACAATTTAAGGGTACTTAAGTTCCTTGATACACGTATATTTGTATATTTTTATTTGTTGAATAAATGAAATGCTTGGAGCCCATACTCTACCATTATTAGGTGTTATAATTGTATATTGTACTGGAGGATAGTTCAGGTATCTTTGTTCTGTTGCAAACAGTTCTAACACCCGTCTTGCAAGAAATGACCCTTCTTCCTCATCCTCAGCTGGGAAGACAGCTGTGTTCCCTGGGTAATCGATCTCCTCCAAATTGTTACAATCTCACATTTGCAACTGCATCTCTAACTGCCTGAGTGGCAGTGAGAAGCAGCTGATACAGATAAATTACCAAGATAACCTTTTGCTGACGTTGTTAACATGATTGATAGGAGTCATTATGTAAGTTAGAGAATCATTATTTTTTATTGGCAAAGTGGGATTTTCCCAACAAGCCACAAGCAGGCTCTGAGATGGAGAGAAGTTTCCTTTAGAGACCATGTGTCCTCCAGCATCTGGACTCCTGGAAGTGAAGACTTCACACCTAAGAGCCAAGGAACAATGCCATACAAAAGGGGTTCTCAGACTTCAGTGTACATCAGAATGATCTGGAGCCTTCTTAAATCACTTTGCTAGAATTACTGACTCAGCAGGTCTGCAGTTGGGGGTGAGAATTTGCATTTCTAATAAATTCCCAGATCATGCTGATGCTGCTGATTGCGGACCTACATTCTGAAAACCGCTACATAGTGGAGAATAATATTTGGTTTAGCGTACAGAATCTAGAGTCACAGCACCTAGGATTGAAACATCTCTCTTTCCCTGGGGGCTTTAGGTAATTTTATTAACCACTTGAACCATAGTTTCTTCATCTGTTACATAGCAATAAAAATATGATAAGTGATGAAAGCACACAGCCCCATGCCAGACCATATGAAGAGGTTTTTTTTTTTTTAATTTTTTAATGTTTATTTATTTTTGAGAGAAAGAGAGAGAGTGTGAGCTGGGAAGGGGCAGAGAGAGGGAGACACAGAATCTGAAGCAAGCTCCAGGCTCTGAGCTGTCTGCACAGAGCCCAATGCGGCGCTTGAACTCATAGACCGTGAGATTGTGACCTGAACCGAAGTCAGACACTTAACTGACTGAGCCACCCAGGTGCGCCATGAAGAGTTTAATAAGCAATAATTGCTACTCTTACCTCCTTTAGGAATTGGAGATATTTCTTGCTTCCCACTCTCAAGAATGCAATGAGATGGCTCTGAAAATCTACAGGGTCTATCCCAGTGGCGTTGGCCAGAGAAACAGCTTCAGGGAACGCTTACCAATACAATCACCAAATTCTAGAGCTGAAAGAGATGTTATTTTTCAGTCTTCATTTCAACAACGAGGAAATTAAAACTCAGGAAAATAAAGTCACAGCATGACCCAGCTGGTCCTCAGATATTTCCCCACCCAGAGAATCAGTTGGTTGCTTGGGCTATTCAGTAAAACATGTGTGAATGTGCCAGATTGGCTGTAAGTCAGGAACAGTGATTTCTTTTCCTCTTGTATAATTAAATCTCTAAGGCTTTTCTTTCCATTTGTCTGGCTGTAGAGGAAAGGACACCTCAACTCACACTGTCTTGGTGGTGGCACAAATTAGCCTGTGGCCATTTCTGCTTAAGGAATGTACATCTTACTATCAGGGAAGAGTAAGGGATAAAACCCTACAATTATGGGCGATTGCCAAAGGATCTGAATGCTTACATTTCCTAAGTTATTTTGTTTGCCCTTTCTGAATTGGCATTTGTAAACCCTGCTTTTGGTCACTCTTTTGTTTTTGTATCCAAGTTCTCCTCCCACTTGTAAACCATATCCATCCCTCTGCCTTCCTTTACCAAGCACCCTGTGAAAATCTAATTTAAGGGAGAAGTTCTGAGAAATGCCAGGCTTTCCCTAAGCATCGAACACATTTTCTGTGTGTGGAAAAGGAGAGCTATGTAATCAATCTCTTTTTTTTATTATTTTTTAATGTTTATTTATTTTTGAGAGAGAGAGATAACGGGGCGGGGGGCAGAGAAAGAGGGTGACATGGAACTGAAGCAGGCTCCAGGCTCCGAGCTGTCAGCACAGAACCCGATGCGAGGCTCGAACCCATGAACTGTGAGATCATGACCTGTCCAAAGTTGGACACTTAACCAACTGAGCCACCTAGGTGCTCCTGTAATCAGTCTTATTTACAGTATCACTGGAGCTACCAGGAAGATCGGGACCCAATGTGCACCCCAGTGATAGTAGTTCCTTAAGGCATCATGATTTATGTCTTATTTTGTCATTTCATTTGATCTCCCATCTCTCATCAAACTTGTCATTTGTCAGGCTTTAGTCAGAACTCTTCATTTCATGTTAAACATCCAATATCCTGTTGGAAAGTCATAAGGAAATTGATTTTGTCAAATTAAGACCTCAATATTTCCCGAAGTTCCATTCCACGGGAAAAGTTACAGAATACTAAGGAGAACCTGCATATAAAAAATCCGTATAGTGTAATGGAATGTTTATACACATTCCATGGAGGTTTCTTTCCTTACAATGATGAATAATATCCAAGTGCTAGCTACCATGTGTGTATAAGCTTGTGTGTGTATGAGAGAGAGAAAGAGACAGAGACAGACAGAGAGAACCTCAGCTGAGCTGTCAGGTGTTGGAGTAGTTGATCAAACAAGACAAAAAAAATGAGGGTAACAGTCAACCCTTTCCTCTCTTATTACAGTAGTATAAACAAGAAGCTAAAGTGGAGACAGGGCTGGCTCCTCTCCTGTCCTATTTCCTTTTGTGGAACAGCATGTAGACAGAGGATCACAAGAATCATCACATAGGAGTTGTCTCACTACTGAGGCAGCCCCAGACTAAAAGCTTCAACAGTGTTAGAGACTCAGAGGCTGGGTAGAAGGTGGAAGAGGAAGTGCTAGGAGGAGAAAAGTATTAAGATCGAGTGGGGGAGGGGGAATATCTTCATATTTCCAGTGATTAGGAGGCCTCAGCAGAGGTACCTGAAGAAGACCTTGGCCAAACACCCAGATAGAGGGATCTAGGAATGCTGCAGTTGCCTGGGCTAACCATGCAAATACCTGTAAGAACGTGGTTGACCAAAGGGTGTTGTGTCCTTGTCTCCAGGTCCTCTTAGAGACTGTGACTCACTGACTATACACCAAGTGAGATAAGGGGATTGGAGATTTCTTTTTGTGGGAACAAGTAAAGTTTTTATAATTGCCTCTTGTTCGGTCTGAAAGATCACACAGAAGTTTTCAGTCAGGATCAGCGTGTGTGGGTGTGTGTGGGTGGGTGGGTGTGTGCGTGCACGTGTGTGTGCATTTGTGAGTTACATTAATAAAACTATTTTTCCTTCAGAGCATCACGATGTATTTTACAGATAGATTGGGAAGAAAATGTTGCTTGCACTTTTTAGTTGGAAAAAGCTGTATGACATAATCTAGGGGAAACTACCCATTTAATTTCTCAAAGTAGCAAAGCTGGTTGAACCGAAGGATATCTGACTGCTCCAGGGATATTTTTTTAGCCATACCACATGACTCAACATTTAGCCTCCCTTTGCTTTGAAAAGAGAATGTGATGGTTATCTAAGTGCAGTTTGTCTAAGTGGAATGTTGCAAGCTCTAATTTCCTGCTTATTGGTTATAATTGATGTCCCTTATTTATGCTTGTCCAGTAGCCATCCACACTTACGGGAGCTACCCAGCCCCAGTCTTGTAATTTGTGATGAATCTACACACAGCTGGAGAGGTGGTCATGTGACCGAGGTCGATAGAATCAGAATTGCATTCCTTGTTCCTAATGATTCATTAAGGAATCACCCAATCACAGCTAAACAAAGATCATCAAAGTTAACCGTAGGACTCTTTCTGGAACCACGGAAAAAATACTACGTTTTCCTGCCAAACCTGGAATGATCTAAACATGGCTCTCAGAGGAGCGGTAGTGGGGCATCATTTTGAGACATTATTCTTATTTTCTTGAGAATGAAAACAACAAAAGAAAGGCAGTGGTTGGGAAGGAAAGTAATAGACACAGAGACAGAGATGGGTTTTGGGTATAATGAATGATACAAGCCCATCTTAATTTTAATAAATAAATTTTTGAAGCAAAGAACATAAGTTTGTTTGAAACCAGAAAGTGGATTTTTCTTTTTTGCTTCCTATAATCGATAAACTATTGACTAATATACTTGTTATATTCCTTAACCAAGCTAATTAGGAAATTTCTCAATGTCAGTTTTGCTTGGCATCACATAGAAACTGAAATCAGTGTCTCATTGCAGTAAAAGTTATTTCAAATAATGCTTTATTTATTTTTGATAGTGTTATTTGCCACTTAGTTCTTTTTGGAAGATATAATTGTATGATATTCCTACTTTTATATTTTCTTCTTTGTTAGTGATACATTTTCTCTCAATTAATCAAACTGCAACATTATCAAAATTTTCACATACAGAATGGGAAATTTCCACACATCTCAATAACTATTTTGGACATTTGCAGTTAAGCACATTAAGATGCTTATTAGTGGAGAGTTGTGGAATGAGCCTCAATTAGTGAATTAGACTGTATTCATTACACTTCACCAAATGCTCATTAACAGATTGTTTGATATTTTTTTTCTGCCCATGCTAAATAAAAGGGGGTGGGGGAGCTAGCTCGCCTCAGCAGCAATATGGAAATGGTAGCACATGATAGCTTGTTTGCTTACAGCTGCCTGGAGTAAAGAATGCTTACAGCCTTTATCAGTAAGACTTTGTCTTGAACTAGGTATTAGAAAGAAGAGCTTATTCTCCCATGTCACTAGGGAGACCACGGGGCATATTTTTTTTTATAATTTTTTTTTTCTATTTTAAAAATGGCAGGTCTGTTTTGGGGAAAAACAGAACTCCTCTGACAGTTCATTTTGGCTCAAGGATACCATGATTCCTTGCCAAACCTTTTTTTAGGATACATAACAATCTAGGATGCTTCCATCCAACTATCCCTAGCTTTCCTCTTCACTCGGGGACAGAATTCTACTTGGTCTGCTGTCTCTCTAAGCCTTTCCAACCCCCTCTCCATTTGGTCTCATACAGGTCTTTCCCCTAAAATCTTTGCATGTTTAATTTCATGTTGGCGTCTGCTTCTTAGAAGATCTGGACTACTACAATAAGCAAGGGAGTTTATCAAACAAACACAAAACACCTAGAAAGTTTCTGCAGTTAAAATCACACAACAGTTCTTAAAGATGGGACTAAAATAAGAGGGCAGTTTGCAAGTGTGTTATGGAAAATTAGATCTCCAGGGTGGCCTCTGCTTACCCCGAAGCCAGGGAGTACCCTCACCCCACACCCAGCAGAAAACCTGAAGCATATTTGTGCATCAGTACAATTGAGAATAGGAGTAAATCGATCTGGTAAAAATAGGGAAATCAAGTACAAGTCTACCTAATGATACAGGATATTTACAAACCTCTCCTAATTAACTCACCAAGTGGAGGTTTTTTTCTCTTTGGCCAAATAACCATTGCAAGAGAAGTAACTTTGAATACAGAGTCAGAATTTCTGCTTTTAAAAGGCCAGTTGCGCTCTTTAAATACCTTGACAGTGAAGCCTTTCAGCTATAAAGCTCTGTCTAGGTATCAACTTTCTGGTGTCTCACTTTTTTTTTTTTTTTATATGAAGTTTATTGACAAATTGGTTTCCATACAACACCCAGTGCTCATCCCAAAAGGTGCCCTCCTCAATACCCATCACTTTTAAGAGAACTGAATAGCAAATCCTCACTGGAAATTTGAGAAAATACTTTAAAATTAAAGTCACCACATTAAATTTTTTTTTAAAAAAGGGGGACGTGTGGGTGGCTCAGTTAGTTAAGCATCCAACTTCGGCTCAGGTCATGATCTCACCATTCACGAATTCGGGATCCGCGTCAGGCTCTGTGCTGACAGCTCGGAGCCTGGAGCCTTCCTGAGATTCTGTGTCTCCCTCTATCTCTGCCCATCCCCCACTCATGCTCTGTCTCTCAAAAATGAATAAACATAAAAAAATTAAATTAAAGTCACCAATATAACAAAAAAAAGGGAAATATAGAGACAATAGGAAATGGCTTATGGAATTACATGGAGAAAATAGAAAATAGGGAAAAAAATAGAAAAATGGAAATTAATGAAATCATCAAAAATTACACTTGGTATCTTCAAATGGTAAGGAGAAGATACAAGTGAGCCTATGTTTCACAAAGTAGAACAAAAAGAAAAAGCAGTGAATGTTGTAACTTATAGATTGGTTATATTTTTTATTCATTAAACTTTCTCAACCATTAAGAATCTCATCATAAAAGACAAAAGATAAAATAGAAGGCTATAAGGATGCTTGGGTAACTCAGTTGGTTAAGCGTCCAACTTCGGCTCAAGTCATGATCTCACAGTTTGTGAGTTTGAACCCCGTGTTGGGCTCTGTGCTGACAGCTCAGAACCTGGTGCCTGCTTTGGATTCTGTGTCACCCTCTCTCTCTGCTCCTCTCCCACTTGCACTCTATCTCAAAACTAAATAAACATTTAAAAAATTTTTAATTAAAAAATAGAAGGGAATAAATTATTGGTGAAATAATATAACGATATTTACCATAACTAAAGAACATGACTTTCAAGACAAAAGGGACCTCTGAGTGGCAAATTAATAGTAAATATATTAATGTAAGTAGCTCTGAGAACTTTCCATTAAATGAAATAAGTCACATACAAACACTTAGAGTTTCAGTTAGTATCACACTTAATGATTGCAATAGAATCATGCCTCCATTCTGCTGTGTAAAAATATTTCCAACTGAATTCCCATACCCAACAAAATTAACTCTCGGTTATATTATTTTTCTTATTTTAGAGTTTTTCCCAGAAATGGTCATAAATTCTAGCACTTCTTAAAAATAAATTTCCAAAAGGGAATTTTCTATAAAAAATTCTGTGAAGAATATAAGAAATATTTTATATGACTTTATAGAGATTATGTGAATTGAATTCAATGTTTCAAAATAGAGTTTCTCAGGCCCCATGAGTAAGCACATTCTGTAACTTTGAGACGATGCTGGTAGTGGTGGTACGGGTCATTCGGGATTCATTTTGCCATTCCCTGGGAACCTGGAACAGTGACTCTACAGTGATTCTACTTTCCGGGGGGAAGATCAAAGATGACGCATGGTGATGCTGGACACTGAAAAGTCATAGAGCCCTCAGCTGTTCCTTGTCCCTGTAAGGATGTGCTTCCCCACCCTTCTAAGATAAAACAGAACAACAAATCCTTGAGAGAGTTTAGCTTCTGATGAAGATTGTTCTGATTATTTAAACTTAAACAGTTTAGCCCATATCAAATAAATATTCACAAATTTGTTAATGCTGTAAATACTAAAAAGTGATGACTTAATTTATTAGTTTGGAAGTTGCAAATCATCTTTAATCCTAGATATTATGTATACGTTTGCTTATATTTAATATTATGAAAGTAAAATTTTAGCAGTTATGAATGTCATATTTAATGTCATAGGAATATAGAACAAAAGATATTGTGAAAAAAATATTTTAAAATGTAACAATAGGGGCACCGGAGGGGCTCAGTCGGTTAAGCGTCCATCTTCAGCTCAGATCATTATCTTGCGGTTTTTAGGTTTGAGTCCCACATCAGGCTCTGTGATGACAGCTCAAAGCCTGGAGCCTGCTTCAGATTCTCTGTCTCCCTCTGTCTCTGCGTCTCCCCCACTAGTGCTCTGTCTCTATCAAAAATAAACATTAAAAATTTTAATGAAATATAAAAATGTAACAATATATAATGTAAAATATAATAATATGGGTAATATAAAATATACCTAATTGTTGGCCCCCACGCCCAGTATAGTTATAATTGCCTGATCGTTAAAATCATTTAAACTTTTATTTATTTATTTTTGTTTTTTTGTTAGAGAGAGAGAGAGAGATTGTGTGTGTAAGTAGGGGAAGGGCAGAGGGAGACAGAGAGAACTAATCTTAAGCACGCTCCACATCCAGTGCCGAGCCTGACACATGGCTCAATCTCAAGATGTGAGGATCATGACCTGAGCCAAAATCAAGCATTGGACACTCAATGGACTGAACCATCCAGGTGCCCTCATTTAACCTTTTTAAAATTCCCCCCAAAAAAGAAAGAAAGAAAAATAGGCAGCCTTTTTAGATCCGTGTAAGCATAACCAGTGTTGGAATTCACAGATAACCCTAGGCACCATTCTATATACACTTTCATAATTGCCATTTTGAACATCATGCACTTATAAAACTTGATATCCTATTTATCTAAGTAACTGAATATATGGAATGTATCTATATTGGAAACAAGTTTAAATAGTTTTAGCTGCCATTAATATGTAAATGTTAGTCATTATTTAGCAAAAACCTCTGGAGTTATTTCTAGTGAATTCCCATCTGCATGTCCTTCTCTATCATACAGCCTATATTCCCAGGCCTCAGCTAATTGGACTTACAAAAACCAGACCTGGGCAGGGGCCACCGGCCCAGGGTGGGTAATAAGAAGTATAAGGTGTGGATGGACTGATGGAAAACTTTTGAACCTGGGATAAACTGGCCTGATCAGATTTTCTCTGAGAAACTTGAATTAAAAGACACAGAAGAGGGGGCACCTTGGTGGCTCAGTCCATTAAGTGACTGGCTTTTGATTTAGGCTCAGGTCACGCACGATCTCATGGTTTGTGAGTTTCTGCCTCGTGTTAGGCTCTCCGCTGGTAGTGAGGAGTCTGCTTGGGGTTCTCTGTCTCTCTCTCTCTCAAAATAAATAAATAAACTTAAAAAAAGAAAGAGACATGGGGCGCCTGGGTGGCGCAGTCGGTTAAACGTCCGACTTCAGCCAGGTCACGATCTCGCGGTCCGTGAGTTCGAGCCCCGCGTCAGGCTCTGGGCTGATGGCTCGGAGCCTGGAGCCTGTTTCCGATTCTGTGTCTCCCTCTCTCTCTGCCCCTCCCCCGTTCATGCTCTCTCTCTGTCCCAAAAATAAAAAATAAAAAACGTTGAAAAAAAAATTAAAAAAAAAAAGAAAAAAAAAAAAAGAAAGAGACACAGAAGTTGATGGCAGCAGCAGCGACAGCATAACAGCACAGTGTTAACAATAATGACGGCAGAGAACAGCAGAGATAAATTTATGCTTATTTCCAAAGTAGCATGGCCCAAGTTCCAATAAGATTCCAGTTTCAAGTTGCCTCCGGGCCTTGCCCTCCAGGCCCTGGCTGTGCACAAGCTCTTCCTGGGATAGTGCAGTTCAGTCTCTATGGCCATACACAGCAGCCTTGTTCATGAGAAGAGACTCTACTATGGGGTGCTGGTATCACTTGAGTAACTTTGGATATGCTGATGTTTCTGGAAACAAGAAAGTCCCCGAATAGAATGTTAACTATGTCAAGTTTACCACGTTATTTATCCTGCTTTGCTCATCTACGTAGGATAGTAAAGCCCACCTCGATATTCTTGTCAAATATTGAATGTGATAAAGCATATGACTTATCTTGGTATTGGACAAGTGGTAATTCTCTTTCCTACCGTGGACCACAGAATTCCTTTAGGTAAACCTCTGTGATTCTACCTCCTTACCTGAAATCATGCCTCATCTCAAGGCGGCCTGGATCCAGTGAACAGGTAACACACATACAGGAAGCCCCGTCTCCTGAAGCCAAAGTCAACTCTGAAAGCCCTTCCTGCTGAAGAAGTGTTTGATATGTTGTTGGCTGGTGACCTCGATAAGATTTCATCAGAGCCAACTTTTTGCCTCCGCACAATTCTGTGTGTCCCCTTATATCCCACAGGTGGGAATCCCAAGAGCACTCCCTAATATGCACCCTGATGTCAGTTTGTGTGTCACTGTCAACTTCTTAGGGCACCCAACATGTGATCATGGGATCTTAACAGATTTATTAAGCCAAAATGGAAGGTTTGAAGCTTTGTCAGTTGACAGGTACAGTTTCAATCCTTTAACTTTTAATAACCTAGGCTGAAGATAAAATTAATTAGCATAGAGGTGGACATTATGTTGTGCACAGGGTTTTTATATTCTTGTCCTGGGAAGATGGAAGTTTTCCTTCAACCCTCACAACTGGAGGTACAAGAGGCAGAATTGGTGAAGTGGATGAGTTAGAAGTAATTTTGTACCCACATTTTACTCCTTTTCTGTGTTTTTTGAAAAACTGTTCTGTCCTCATAATCATTCTATGAGGTGCACCCCACAGCCTGCTGCCTATTCCACATACCTATCAGAGAAGGCAAGAAGCTTATTTGTGCAGTCATTAATAACATCCTCAGTGCCTACCATTGTCCCTGACACAAAACTGGTGGTCAGTGACTAGAGAATGAAAGAATAAATGCAAACATAAATGCATAAATGCATAAATAAATGCATAAATAAATAATACATGTCCAATAACACATCAAATATGTTATTTGTATTTAGATACAGTACACATTTTGTAACACAGACCATTATGTTCTCCTTATAAACCTAACCTTCCATAGTCTCTCCTTCATGAAGAATACCACCATCCCTCCAAAAGTTACCCTAGGTTATCCCTTTCACTCATAGTTCTTCACTCACCATTTTCACTGTGTGCACAGCATATGTTTGTTCTACTTATAAATGCTTCAGTGGGACTTTCATTCATTTTAAGAAAATGTGCAGATTCAATATAAAACATCTCTCTGTCCACTCAATCTATCCAGACTCATCTCTCACTACTGGTGAGATGATCTTTTACATATCACATGCCAATAGTATCAAATATAGATACTGTAGAACCCACACTTGAGAAAAAAAAATATTCCAATAGAAAACCTAACTGCCAGACACTGGATCGGTATTGTACATGAATTTTCTGATGTTATCTTCACAACTCTATCTTATAAGTGAGGTAAGTTAGGACTAAGTAGGTGAATAACTTTTCCAAGCAAGGAAAGCTGGTAACTATATTGGCTGATGCTCAACATCAGACAGTGTAACCCCAGATCTCATCCTTTGTTCATTCTTATCTCCAGAATGGTCCAGCCCACATTACCTTCATTTCCTACTAAAAAAATACACATAGTACTCTTTTATTAAAATGGATCTCAACTGACAACTCCTTTGTGAAATTGTTCCTTCGTCTCAAGGAAAATCCTCTTTTGTTCCACTTATGTTCCATATATGCCTGCACACACCTGCCTTAGTAGTCACACTTTCATTGCATGTGTGCTTGTCTATCAACAGATCAGCATTATCCAAAGTAGGCTTCATTAGGGGTTCCTGGATAGCTCAGTTGGAAGAGCATGCAACTCTTGATCTCTAGGGTCATGAGTTTGAGCCCCACCTTGGGTAGAGAGATTACTTAAATAAATAAAACTTAAAAAAAAATCATTGTTTACAAAGCAAGCTTCATAGGGGTGTAGTTTCCCTTTTTTAAGGGATATACTTGTCACTGCATTGATCATGTCCATGAGTTTTTAGGGTACCCACTTTCAGTGAACCAATGACCTAGTATATACTTTACAAATTATCCACCACTAACTCAATTCCTGTAACTTCAAAGTTATTCTATTAATCATTCAACATTAATAAACACTTTGCAATAAAGTTGTGTTGACTGGAATTTATTTCCAGAGATTTGCAATCTTTAAGAATGTCTTGAAGAACTCTCTCGTCTTCTTCTCATCCTTCCACCTGTGAATAAACTAGGTATTTGAGGAGAATATTTTATTAATGGAAGTCACATGGATCTGGAAATTCCATTTCAAAGTAGCAGTAATTAACTGTCCTTAATACTCCTGAAGTTTTTTGCTATGCAATGCAGCTACTTCACATGAAATCCACAAGACTGATATTTAAATATCATGCTTTTTATTATTATTTACTTATGTCTAATTTATTAGCTGGATGCATCTCTCTTGCCTTGGGGTATGAATATATTTAAGCTTAATTAAGAAGCCAATTTTGAGTATTATCATTTCCAGTCAAACATAGAAGACAGGCAGGCACATTAAACACAGACAATACACATGTGCACAAAGATGTGCATCTTCAAGAGATAATAGACTGCACCCACCAGCAAGAGGGTGAAACCCTAGGAAGTAGGAAAAGGCACATGAGAGGAGGCATCTAATTAGAATGCTAAGGCTTTTAATTTTTAAATTTATTTTAAATTGTAAAGTAGAACCACATATAAGACATACTCTACTGCGTCAAGTGATTTGTACATATTCATGCCATTTCTTTTGCAGGCTATAGTAGAATCCCCAAAGTAGCAAAAACATAACTCCCCTCCTTACACGCCCTGTGACATTTTTCCCAATGTAGGAATCAGCTCTGGCATTATGCCAAATCCTTTCATCCAAGCATTGGAAACAGAAAAGTAATCCTAAAGTTGAAAACAGATAAGTGACTCTTGTTTCAAGTAGGCTGGAATAAAATTAAATTAATAAGTGATCATTGTCAAGGTCATGGAGAGTGGTAAAGCAAGGCTCATGTCTTAATGCATGACAATTTTGGGGTTTCATTGAAAATAATAGTCATATCAACAACACCATCACCATTATCATCAGTGGCTGCCTTGATTTATACCATGCATTATTGTTTAAAAGAACTTGAGGGGCGCCTGGGTGGCGCAGTCGGTTAAGCGTCCGACTTCAGCCAGGTCACGATCTCGCGGTCCGTGAGTTCGAGCCCCGCGTCGGGCTCTAGGCTGATGGCTCAGAGCCTGGAGCCTGTTTCCGGTTCTGTGTCTCCCTCTCCCTCTGCCCCTCCCCCATTCATGCTCTGTCTCTCTCTGTCCCAAAAATAAATAAACGTTGAAAAAAAAAATTAAAAAAAAAAAAATAAAAGAACTTGAATATCTGCTATCTTACTTGGCAGCAATAGAATATTTATATATTTTTAGATGTGCTTTTAAATGTGAGTTGGAGGAAAGTGATATTTGTATAGTTTGAATTTATAAACTGCCTTTAATACATAGGATAATGTCAAGGTCGCTTATACCTTTTAAAAGTTATCTTTAACTGCTATTTTCTAATCTCTCATTTCATTATTCTAAACTGGGAATAAAAGTTTTGCTTAAATAGCTTTGATACAGTAATAGAGGTGGACGTAGGTCTGATCTTAGAGTTGACACCGTTATATTTTTTCAAGGGTATCATCAATCCATGTTTGATTTTTTAACTAGTTTGTATGTTTGATTTCTTGCCTTACTCTGACCCATTGTGACCTTCCAAAGCTTTCTGTATTTAAAGTAGTGGCAATGAGTTGGGATGTATGTTGGAAACATGTATTTTTATATTTTATTTATAGTCCATCTTCAGGTTTTTTTTTATATCAGGAATCATAACAACAAAGTGCCAATAGACTAAAAAAAAAAAAAAAAGAACATCTGTTTCATGTGTTTTCCATCATGAGGACATTTGAAGTGTGAGATTCTTTTTCTAAAAGATCAACACTTTAAAAATCCTTCTGATGACAAACTGTGCCTACTTCCAGATCATGTGGCAGTAAAACACTATTACATAGCTCATCACACCCAGGATGAAGTGTCAGCTGTGAAACATTATGATTTATGTGTGTATTCAACATTTGTTTTTGGAGCCAAACTGACTTCTCCCTTAATTCGTTGTGACTAAAATGATCTCTGCTTAATTCTCTGTAATTAGCAATCCTTAATTCCATCTCATAACGCGGTTATACACAAAGCATTTGCCGCGCCTTTTTTTCTCTGCAAAAATTCTCATCAGTGCCCTTAATTACCTACTGACATCACTGTGTTGTGGTTGTGGACTTGCACACGTTACTGTGTACAGCACGGCTCATAAAGCCTAATGAGAATAAGTTCATTAAATTAATCCCAATAATTAACAAACTTGCTGCCTGCTTCTCAGATGTCTAATTTGTGACACAAACTTGGCAAATGTTTTCAACTGTGAAAACAGAATTGAATGCAAAAAACCTTGTGAAGTTGAAATTCATCTTTATTAGAATTTCTTCAACAAGTACACAAGTCCTGATTATGTATATCAAGTCAGAGACATAACTGCCGTGAAAATAAAAAAATAAATAAAATAGTAGAAAATGTTGACCAAATGAGACAGGGTTAATGATGGTGATTTTCCCCCTCAGGGAGGATTCTTAAAGTGGAAAGAAATGATTTTGTTTTCATATGTCAGTAATTCCACTTTTGTGTGAAGAGTTTAATTCTTTCCATTCCCAACTACCACTTACTTCCCAAATGGCTGGTTCAAATACTTGCCGAAAATGTTCCATTTCTCCACGTTATGTGTTGATGTGACCAAAGTATCGTGACTGTAACTATAATAACAGGTCATTGGTAGTTTCTCTGTTCATAAATTAGAGGATGAATTCACTCCTCAAATGACCCTAAAATTATATGTGTTATATCCACATCCCACTCAAATGTAAAGCACCAGTAAAAGGATAGAATAAAATTTAACCCTTTGCATTCCTTACTCTAATGCCTTATTTTAAAATCCTTGGGATATGGAACATATTCTGGAATATAATAGGTGCTCAGCCAAGTCAGTTGAATAAATCAGAAAGTAAATCCATAATATTTTTTTAAATGAAGTTACTGTTTTTTTATAAGTGATTTTTTTCTTTAAATTTTATATGCAACTTATATGTATTATCATCCCCAGAAACATACTATTTAAATGCTTACTAGGCTGATAGGAAAATATATTCAAATCTCTCCTGTTCAGCTTCTCCTCAAGAGTCCTCCTCTGAACCACTGGTCTTTGGGGTCATAATTGTAATTGTGTTTGTTGGCAATCCTGTGGAGCCTCTTGCTGTCTGTTTTGTATTATTTTCATTTTTTTATACTCAGCAGGGATATGTATTAGACTTGCTTACATCAAGGAATACTTAGTGGGGCTCTGACTCAAGGAAGAGCTCTGTGATATAAATAAATAAGAGTTACCAACTACTAGAGCAAAATACAAAATTAGATTACAAGGTCATATCTGTTTTAGTCCCTTTTAAAAATAAAGTTATTGCCTTTGTTTATTTATTTCCATCTGGAAGTCCAGTTTTGCATAGCTATTATGAACTTGAGAATGCCCAGGGCTCTTGGCCTCTATTTTTGTGGACAGGTTTTGTATAAAAATTAGTATATATGCTTAAGAATATGGCCATCAAACAGGTCTCAGTTTGAATCTTGGTTCCTGTATGTGAGCTGTGTGACCTGTACTTAACTCAGCATCTCATATCATGACACAATAAAATCAGGACACAAAGAATACTTTGCTTGTGAGGTCGCTGAAGTTATTACAATGAATATTTATAAGCAAGTGCTCAGTAAATGTAACCATTTTAATATAACTGACAGAGAATCCTGGCCTATCTTAAAATAATGAGGATGAGAAACAAGAATAGTGGAGGTACTGCAATCCTATGCTTTGCCCACATTTGAAAAGGGGAAGGAGGGGGAATGTGGAATGTAAAAACAAATCAAGGTGCAAATCCTACTTTCATACTGAACAAGAAGTCCTCAATTAAACCCCAACTCACAAAGCCCCTGTATCTTATTACATACAATGTAGACAAAAAGAAACTTGCTTAAATAGAAGATTTAAGAAAACTGGTGAGAGAATCAGCTTAATTCATTCATGAAACATAGACTGTGTCAACCAAGGGATACAGTGCAGCTGTATAAAACATGGTCTTTGAAGTCCCTGTAACCTGGATTAATATTCCAGATCCGCACTTAGAAGTCCATGGCCTTGGGCAAATTATTTGACATCTGAAAGCCCCAGATGTCTCATCCACGGAATCAGAGTAGAATATGCCTATTCCATTGAAATATTTGAAAACGGAAAATAAAAAAGACCTCCAAACAGAAGGAAAACACTTATTTGGTAAGTGAGATTCATGCTTTATTTCTGAATTAAAGTCAAATAACTAATTCTCAAAGTTGGGAAACGGTTAGATTGTAAGCAAAGTGTTTCCAAATATACCTTACCTCATTTTATTTAAACAAAATTCTTGAAACTGGCATAGTGGTTCTTCACTGGGCGAACTTTGCCCCCTCCCCCCCCCCAGGACACCTGGCAATTTCTGGAGAGATTTTTGGCTGTCACACTGGGGGATACTATTGGCATCTAGTATGTGGAAGCCAAGGATGCTGTTAAATATCCTACAATGAATAGACAGCACCCCCCAACACACAACAAAAATTATCCAGCCCAGAATGTCAGTATTGCTGAAGTTGAGAAACCCTGATCTAGAAGAACAGGCATCTTCTAAATATGGTCTGTTTGCAATAAAAATATGTTTTCCTATTTCATGTTTCACCTTTTGTTTTTGAACTAGTATCAATTTAGCAGTGAAACAGAAACAATACTTATTTCTTTGGGTCAGCTGTCTGAACTAGTTCCATCGCTTCTGTAGGGACATTTTTCAATTGGATTACTCTGTGTCCAGAGACAAATAACTGGAGGGGTAGCACTGATTTGAATTCAGATCGTTACAGAATATTCATAATCAAGGGCTAGTGGTTGTATTCTTCAGAATACTGACTAGTCATAAAAAGTATAATAGTACTTATTAATTGGCAGAAACTATCTTCTTTATACACTTAATTCCAGCATCTTTGTTACAGTAGCTCCTGGCCAAAAAAAGGGGATAAGGAGTAGGAGGTTGAAGATAATAAAATTTCAAATCCTATAATATGTGGAAGACTGTCTAGTGAGTATTCTGGACATCCAGGATACTACCACCTGGGGCACTGTCGTAAAATGGGCAGATCCCCCCGACCCCCTATCAGGTCCAGTGGCTAATTTTTGACCCTTTATTTTGTTTGCATGGCTGTCAATCAGTTTGAGAATCCATCACTACCCCCACCCAAGTCTCTGTGTCCATGAGAAGGTGCTTTCTAACTTTAATTCAAACTAGGGCTCACATTTTACTCCACCCTTCAGTGATTGTCTACAGTAGGAATGTAACCTAGAACTTGCTAGGCCCAAGGCTCTAAATCCTGGGGCTGGGTTGTGACTGTCCACATTCTGCTATACTTTACCATGTAACCAGCTGATAGCTCTCTTTATACAAAGTCTGCATATCAAATTATGGCACAAGTGGTTTTTATAAGATGAACACACCTCCTTCCCCTCCCTGAGTTGTATTCTTTGGAGAAATGTTGAAATGTTACAGAATTACGATGTACATGTGGTTGTGATTTATGACAGCAATCGTATCAAAAGGAAAATAAGAGGTAAATTACCACTCTTTAAAAACAACCTAATATTTATTTATTTTTGAGAGAGAGACACAGCACAAGCAGGGGAGGGGTAGAGAGAGAGGGAGTCACATCTGTAGGCTCTGAGCTCCTATCACAGAATGTGATGGGGTTCAAACCCCACAAACCACGAGATCATGACCTGAGCCAAAGTTGGATGCTTTACTAACTGAGCACCCAGGCTCCCCTTATGCCTCTTTTTAAAGCCCAGTTTTGGGAGAAGAATACAAAGGAAATTGTTGTGAGCTCTTTCTGGAGAGTCAGAAAAGGCCGAGCTGAGTAGAGAGGGTAAGATGTGGATCTCCAGGCAGAACATGGCAGATGAAGCAGCCTGTGTGCAAATGCACAAAACTTAAAAAAAAGAAAAAAGCACAGACAGGCAAAATATTTAAAATTTTTAGAGGGCAAACATATGCCAGCTAGTTCAGAAAAAAATGAGACTGGAAATATAGGAGGAAGAACCAAGTCTGAATGACTTGGTTTCATTCTAAAGGGGAGTTATGGCATGAGATAGCATTTTCTCCTTTTTAAAGGAGAGTTTGTGGCATGAGATCGCATTTTCAAAAAATCTGTCTGACACTTACATGAAGAAGAATGGATTAGAGGAAGGTGAATCTAGATACTGGAACCAGTTATTAAGGGGAAAGCAAAAACAAAAATGCAAACTTTTAATCAAGGATTCTTGTCAGAAAAAAGAGAAAGTTAAAATAAATATGGACTAAATTAGTTTAAAATAAATCATTGAATACTCCTACTTTCTTAGTGTACCTGAGGGATTGGACTTGGCCTTGGATGTTTAACTTTTGTTGTATTTTTTTTTCTAGTAATCTCTGTTGACATTGTTGCTAAATCCTCTAATACCCAATATGACATTTCCCCAATATTCTGTCTTTGTGTCGAACTATTAACAGACGTTTCTCATAAAGATAGCTAAGTCTCACTAGGTCTACCCTTCACAGATGGTCTGAGATACCAGGAGTGACCATAGAAAGGAGAAAATAAGACGATGTAACAGTATTTTGGCAAAGAAAAACCAGCACTGATTAAATTCTTGCAGTTGAACAGAATATTAACAAAGATTTCCTGCCTCATTTGGAGAGGGTGGGATTAATTCATGAAAGAGAGGGTAGCTATAGGCAAGATTCCACGGACACAAAGAGAAAGACAAAATGCAGATTATGGTTTAAAAAAAATTAACTAGTGAATGGGATGTTAACCTCCAACTGGGGAAGTAATTGTATTATAATGGTGATGGAAAAAACTATCAACCAAAGAAATGAACCTGAACTGAAATGTTTCTAAATGGCAAGTAACTTTGGTTACCTTTTTGGCTTGTGCATGTTTCATTTTGTATACCACTACCCTATGCTCTAAAATCTCTGCGGAGAGGAATTCTGTAAGGTTTTTTGTTCTAATACCTAATAAAGCTTTGTCCCCACACATCTGACTTGAGCTCAAAACAGGATTCTACAGACAGCAAAATTCCTGCATTCCGTGGTGGTTTGCAACAAAAGTAACTCAGTCGATGGATGAAAAGATCAGATAGCACTTTGAAATACCGTGTGTACTGCCTGGCACAGTGCAAGTTTTTCCAAGTCGGGTCCTTTTTCTACCGTTCTGAGCTAGTACAAGATTACCTTAAGTGATGAATCTGAGAGAAACAAGGAAATTTTTGAAACTCTGCCAGCTGAAGAACGTTCTGGGCTCTGGAGCTCTGTGACTCCACATGGTAGTGATAAGAAATAACTAATGTCACTTCCTCATAGGTTTCTGTCCTGATTGAGGCACATGAAAAAGTGAGTGGTAGGGATTCTGGTAAAATACACCCATGAATACCACTATTTAGGGGGTGTTCCCATGCCTTGAACTGCAGGATGATTTACTAAGATCATAAACTGTATTTTGTGTATAAATGTACTTTCCCAATACATGAAGGCAGCTATGTCCTTTGTCTTCTTGCCTAGCAGGATTTGTGTTTGAGGACTTAAAGTTGAAGGAATCTTCATACATGACTATTCCTCGTTTATGGTTTTGTTCTGAGGAAATTATGCTGGTGTGTGCTGCATAGTAAGGTAAAATAGGTAAATGTTTTAAAGGACTTTAGTTTTTACAGTGTTTTAGATTTACAGCAAAATTGAGTCAGGAGTAGTTTTTCCATGTGCTTCTGGCCCCACATAGGCATAACCTTCCCAACTATCAATATCCTGCCTTATAGCAGAAACTTTGTTTACAATAAATGAACCTACATTGATTGATACATCATTTTATTAATGAAATAGAATTTTTAACTATGTTTTATTTTGGTGTATAGCTCTATGAATTTTAATGCATGTATACATTCATGTAATCAACATTCAGATACAGGGTAGTTCCTAAAGACCCCTTTCATGCTCCCCCTTTACATTCACACCCTTCCCTTATTCCTACCCCTTGACAGCCACTGATTTGTTCTCTGTCACTATAGTTTGTCTTTTCAAGAATGTCACATAAATGGAATCATAAAGTATGGAATCTTTTGTGACTGGCTTCTTTGATTCATCAATGATGTCTTTGAGAGTCATACACATTTTTATGTGCATCAATAATTTGTTCTATTTAATTCCTGTATGGGGTTTCATTTTACAGATGTACCACAGTTTGTTTACTTACCCAAAGAGGAACATTAGAATTGTTTCCAGTTTGGGCATTTATGAATAGAGCTCTGGTAGGCATTCATCTATAAGCTTCTATGTGAACATATATTCATTTTTCTAGGTAAATACTCTGGGGTAAAGATTGCTAGGCCATGTGATAAGGATAAGTTTAACTCTATAAGAAACTACTAAGCATTTTCCAGAGTGGCATTTCTATTTTGCATTCCTGAGAGCCAGAGATGAGAATTCCTAGTACTTGGTCTTTTCAGTCTTTTCTTGGTATGTTTGCTTGTTTCCAGCCACTCTGATGAATATATAGTGGTATCTTTTGTGCTTTTAATTTGTATTTCTTTTTTTAAAATGTTTCTTTATGAGAGAGAGAGAGAGAGAGAGAGAGCGAGAACAAGAGGGGGAGGGGAAGAGAGAGAGGGAGACGCAGAATCCAAAGCAGTCTCCAGGCTTTGAGCTGTCAGCACAGAGCCCAACGCAGGGCTTGAACGCACAAACTGTGAGAACATGACCTGAGCTGAAGTCAGACGCTTAACCAACTGAGCTACCCAGTCTCAGTTAATTTGTATTCCTTTAATGGAGAATGATATTGAACATTTCTTCATATGCTTATTTGTCATCTGTATGTGTCATTGCTGAAGTCTATTGAAGGTTTTTATCCATTTTTCATTTGTGTTCTTGGTGACCTGACTCTCTTATCCTTATGCAGTGTCCCTGTCTACTCTTCTGTTATTCTCTGACTTTCAACAGGAATGTTGGACCATTTGCATGTGATTAGTAATATGTTTGGATTTAGCTTTAATGCTTTAGTATTGTTTTCTGTATATTATTTCTGTTTTCCTTTTCTTGTCTTCTTGGAGGTTTCTCCTTGTGTTCATTATTGGGATAGTGGTTTGGGATTCAGCAAAATGTGAGTACTCATGGCCTTCTCCCATTTATCACCTCTGGGAGGGTGAAAATTTCAGAGAGTAATGTCTTTAGGTACATTTTGAGAGGTTGAATTTTAGGTCATTGGTGTCACAGAATCAGTATGATTTCTATTATTTAAGTTAGCAAAATCTGAAGAAACCTCGACCATCAGAAAATATGCTTTCTTCAGTTATGAGCCTCTATCAGGGGTGGCTGGATATTCCCTGAATGTTCTGTATGAGACCAACTAGCCATTCAAATGACCCCGAGAAAACACAACAATCACTGCCAACCAGATAAATTTCTGGTGTAAATTGAGCATAGATTAAATCCCATACCTACTCTTCTTGCCCAGTAAAAAGAAAAAAAGTGGGGGTCTGAGCAAAGCATTTAAAGAGGATGCTCCCTTTTTGCCTCTTCTCTTTCTGGAAATAGTTGTTCTACTAATAAGTTCTACCACTGATATGTGACTATTTGTTAAGGGATATTACCATATTTTAACAGTGGTGGGGAAGTGCGTCTAAGATAGGGGAGGTTTTGTTTGCTTGTTCCTCCCATTCAATTTCATGATTTAGTTCAATTAAGAAAACATTTACAAACCTTCTGTATACCAGAGGTTTTGTCAAATACTGGAAGACAGACATAAATATGATATTTTTTGTTTTATTTTTTATTTAAAAAAATTTAATGTTTATTTTTTTTAGAAACAGAGTGAGACAGAGTGTGAGTAGGGCAGGGGCACAGAGAGAGAGGGAGACACAGACTCCAAAGCAGGCTCCAGGCCTGAGCTGTCAGCACAGAGCCCGATGCAGGGCTCAAACTCAAGAACCTGGAGATCATGACCTGAGCCGAAATCAGATGCGTAACTGACTGAGCCACCCAGGTGCTCCAATATCTTTATGCATTTAGAGCAGTTAATAACTGAAAAACACATATTCACCCACTGTATTGTTTTATGATCACCTGAAGCAAAAACCTCTGACCATCTCAAGTGGGTGTAGGTAAAAGTGGAATTCATGGCTCACAGCCATGGGGAACTTTGATGTAACCGTGTTTAAAGCTCTGTTGGTTTAGGAGGAATGAGAAGGTCACACTTCTTTGTGGCCCCACTTCTCGATGCCGTTTGCTCTGCAGTGCCTCAGTACCAAACACACATGTCTCCTCTTGGGAGCAGTTACAGACAGTGGCAGTTTTAGCATCACATGGTACTTTAAGTGGTAGTTGATTAAAGAAAAAAAAAAGTCTTGCCCAAAAGGTACTCAGAAGAACCAAAGTGATCTGAAATACGTCAGATAGCCATCCTTGGAATTAGAGGAAATTGAGTGAAGAAGGCATACTTCCCCAGTGAAAGAAATGCTTGCCATCAACTAGTAGAAACACAATGCGTTACAGATTTAAAGGTTTGAGGGCATTATGGTCATGGTCATAAATAATCCTATACAAATTTGTAAGATAAGTTTCCACCTACATATAATACTCTCACCAAAGAAAAGGAGACATTCATTATATGTTATAATGGGCTCAAATGAATATTCCTTCCAGAAATTACAGTTTTATTACTTTCTTCAATTTCAAATTAGGGCAAATATATCTTTAAACATATAAGCTCCATATGTTCTATTCCAATATACTAAGGTATAAGATATATCTGCACCTAGTGATAAACACTAATACTCTTATTTCAGCTTTAGACAGTTACTGCTTTTGCCTTGTTTACCTGACATTTAAAAAAAAATCTAAACCAGGGAACTTTATTTAGCAACATGATTATTCTCAAAATTATATCAGAGCAGTAACAGTGATTCACCAGGTGCTATAAATTATTCCAAGAAGAACTACCTTCCAAATATAAGTCTGTATTACAAGGTGCAATCGTGAATCATGTGTGAATGTCAAAAGGACAGTGATATTTTAATACGTCACGGGTGCACTGGATTAATGCCGTGTATTATGTGGAGATTGTAGGGCCATTCCTTACTAGACTGCTTGTTCATGTGACAATGTCTATTTCACATGGTTAATATATGAATTTTTATATGGGATGTGTAAAATATTCAGAAGCTCTGGGCTTTTTTATATGATACTAACTGCCTAAATGAAAATAATGTAACTCCTTCCCAGGTATCTATGGAACATGGGACACAGACACACACGCACACACACACACACGCACACACAAACACACACACTTCTAACCAGAAGAGAGAGAAATGTAGGAATTAAGTGAATGCCTTAAAATCTATGAGCAATCAAAAGAAAAAGAAAATGAATTAATTTCCTGATATGAAACAGATGCCTTCGAGTAATTGGTGGGAAGTTATCAAATATTATCTTACTATCAACACAATATGGATTAAGTACCTTTATGAACTAACCAATTGGCCCGTGGTTTTCCAAAAATATGGCTAGCAGAGAAGAGGGAGAACAAGGCATAAAAAACAGTTGTTAATAGTTAAGCACATGACAAAGGAGTTGACATTATTGTATACTTTGAAAGATGTGCTTAGAATATTTTACTTATGTGTAAGCCATGTGTTTGTTTTTGTTTACTTACAAATATTTAAGCGTCTCTTACCTGCCAGGCACTGTGCTAATTGTAGAAAAACAACAGAGATAAGAGTCTTGCCCTCAAAGAACTTACCACACAGTGCACCAATAAATTAAAGTTAGTTTTGTAAGTTAAAAAAAAAAACTTTGTTTTTATTGACGTGTAATTGACATGCAGTATTATATTAGTTTCAGTTGTACAGCATAGTGATTTGACATTTATATATATCACACAATGTTTACAATAAGTCTAGTTAATGTCTGTCATGTTAGGAAATTAATACAGTGATATTGACTATATTACCCACCCTGTGCACTGTGTTCCTCTGATTTATTTATTTAAAACTTGGAAGTTTGTATGTCTTTAATCCCTTCACCCATTTCACAACCCCCAATCCATCTCCCCTTTGGCAGTCACCAATCTTTTCTCTGTATCTATGAATCCGGGTTTTGTTTTGTTTTGTTGTTTTGTTGTGTTTTGTTGAAATTCCACATAGAAGAGAAATCATATGGCATACGTCTTTCTTTGTCTGACTTATTTCACTTTGCATAATACCCTCACGGTCCATCCATGTTGTCACAAATGGCAAGATCTCATTGTTTTTTATGATTGAGCACTATCCCATTGTATTATATATTCCATCTCTTCTTTATCCACTCATCCGTCGATAGACACTTAGATTATTTCCATATCTCGGCTCTTTTGTATTTTGCTTTCATAGAAGAGGATGTGAAGGATTCTGCATGATGCATCCTTGATATGTGTTCTTCATTCTGTATCTGAAGCCATTGAAATGTGATCTCTCATAAATAGCTACTATTCATTACCTGATGGTAGTTAATGAGTTTTAATAGAGTATTCTAGGAAAGCATTCAAAACTGACAAGTCCTCCTAGGACTGAAACCTCTTGTGAAATAATGGTTGCATCATATTCTTGTAGGGTGTTCATTTACTTCCATGCCTGTTAAGACCTGAACATCTTAGCCTGTAAATTTACATTATTGTACTTTGTCTTTTCTGTTGTATGAATGTTTCAGGATATTTCTAAACCTCTTGTGCTTTGTTAAATTCAAGGACAATGAAACAAGTTAGTTCTAATTTAGGTAACAAGCCTTAGTATGTGTGTGTGTATATATAGCCATGAATATGAATATCTCTCCCTCTTTCCCTATCTCTTTCCTATTTATGTGTATCTATGAGGAAGAAAGGGAGGGACTGTTGTCTTTTCACCAGATACTTTACATGCAGTGGTTAATTTTCATATACTTAAATCCATGATTCCAATAATAGCCTGACAGCGTTCCTGTGAGCATTGAATGTCATTCAAAATTTCACCCAAGTTCACTTGGCTAGAGAGTTGTAGAACAGGGATTGAACTCCAGCTTTGGCTTAGCATGACTCCCCGTGATTGATTCTCCTGCCATACTATTCTGAGACACTTTGAATGAAGCAATTAAATGGTAAGATTTACCATGAGCCCCAGGAACTAGACACCCATATGGCAAACATTATGTCCAGAGCAGACCACTCCCGGCTCTTCCTGAGTCTCTCTTGGCCAAGATTCTGACTTTTTTCCACTGAAATATGACATAGCATATGATATTTTCTCTTCTTCTCCAGTAACCTTAGATGTGAATAATAATTTAATGTTATGTTGAAGTTTATGTAATATTTATATAGAAAAATATACCTGTCAGACATGTACAGATTGATATAGCTTCATAAACTTAACACACTTGTGTATCCAACACCCAGATCAAAGAACAAAACCTTGCTAGACCTCCAGAGACCTCCTCATGCTCTCTTCTATCATTTCCCCCCACCCCAACAGTAAGCTTTTTTTCTAAATTCTAACAGCATAGGCGAGCTCTCCCAACTTTTGTGTTTCATGAAATTGGAGCCATACAGTGACTCCTTTTGCCTAACAATGTATTTCCAAGAATCATCCTATCACTGTGTAGTTGTACCAGGTTTATACTAATTGTTATGTTGTATTTAATTAGGCATCTATATCAATTTAGTCAATATATAGATGATGGGCATTTTGGTAATTTCCAACTTTTAGCTATTATGGAATGGTATTATGAACATTCTAGAAGCTGTTTTTAAATAGTTCACATTTCCACTGGGTATATACCAAGAATTGGAACTGCTATATCACAAAGTGAGCGTATGTTACATTTTAGTAAATACCATAAATGACTTTCTTTAGAAGTGACTTTTGTTGTGTAAAGATGTATATTTTTTTTCAATTCTTCCTTCTTGCTTTCAATATAATGCCTTTTTCTAACATACTGCCTCTCAATAACATGCAGTTCATTTCCTGCTTGGCCAAGCTTATAGTTCTAGGGTCTTACACAGATTTTAGTCTCATTACATCCCACTCCACCAAGTAGCTTGCTGATGTTGCTTTGGTTTTATGTATGCATAAAGAATTTGACTACTCTCCCAATAGTGGAGAGTGTATGGAAGGCACTGAATGGCTGAGCAAGAGGAATAAGACTGGAAAAAGCTCGCTTGTTGAATTTTATATCCTACTTACTTTCAAAAATCACACTAGTTTAGTTTTACATTCTACTTATTTTCCAAAATTTCCTTTGCACCTTAATTCTTTGCTGGTAGGCAGTGACTAAGCCTTAGAGGGAATACAGCTTGCTAGGTAAACCACAAAATTCCTTGCTGGGTTGCGTATCTACAGACTGGGAAAAACGCTGTAAATATCAGCTCCTTGAGTCTTCCTGCAATTGAACTTGAAAAAAAATGTGCTTGAAAACATGCAGTGAGGGGCAGCTGGTTGGAAGTCACCTTTCATCATGTTCAAGGAAAGGCTATATAACGGCATCCAGGTAAAAGCATTGTAGAGTAAAATTTAAACCTGTGAATTGCAAATATACAGGAAATTTTACCTTGCGTTCCTTCTCATTCTCGTGTCCTTCTACTCATATGCTAAGAATTAAAAGCATATATCATTATGTAGCTATAGCAATTATAATTTAAATAATCTTTAAATTGACTTGAAGCTATACTTTTTCTAGATAAAATTACTTACTCAATTACATATGTTTTTGAAGAAGATGGAGATTAATGAAAACTGTGCCCTCATATAACTTCTAGCTCTAGTAGATCAAAATTCTAGTGTCTATGTAAAATGACTGTTTGAATTAAAGATGGGTTGTCAATAGATGTTATAAGGTAAAATAGTGTGGTGTGAGTAGGACACTCTTTCCATATGATTTCTATAACCCTTTATATGAAACCCTTTATATGAAACAATACATGTTGTCATTTAATTCAAGAGATAATATATGCATACCTTGTGTATTGATGTCAACTGTTGGGGCTGTAAATTCAATTCCTTTAATTGTTTAGCCTCTCTACTCTCAGCTTCCATAATTGTTCTTAAGTATTAAGTGAGATAATGCAGGTGAGCACTTTGGCATAGAGCCTTGCATGTAATACTACTTCAACTATTAGTGACAACAGCAGCAGAGATAATAACTATCCAAATATAGTGGGAGCCTTTTTTTAAAAGGCTTAACCTGTACTTAGCATGGAGTAAGTGCTATATAAGAGTATGACATTTGTTTCTAGTATTGTTTTGATGTTGTGTTGTCATTATCATTTCTGTTATAATTTTTGAAGCACAATAACTATAGCCATACGAAGAGACCCTTGGGCTAAGGAGACTGTCTTCCCTCCACAGGAGTGAGCCAGGGAAATCCCATTCATAGCCTGAATTTTATACCATTCCTTCCTTCCATACCAAGGTTTCTGGCCATCACACTGCTAGGATGACTTTGATTGGAGTTGTATTCCTTTTTGTTCACCACTATTGTCTATTCCTCTCAATCAAATCACCTCCCAGATAAATTATAACACCAGTGCAAAAAAATGTTTTGAGCAACTGCCATGAGCTGAATATAATACAAGGTGCTTCACATTATATATTCCATCTCTCCACATAAACTTGCAATATTGGCATTACCTTCATATCTAGATAAGAAGTCTGAGGATCACAAAGATTAAGAACTTGCCAAAGTATATGAGATGAATTCACATTGTTAACTGAGTATTTTTCCATTAGGTATACTAGAGTTAGCTTACCTGTCCACCAGTTGACATTTAACTTGTTCCCAGTTTTTTTAGCAATTATGAATGACATGGCTACAAACATTCAAACACAGGTGTTTGTGTGAACATGAGTTTTCATTTTTTTCTTGGGTATGCCCTTTAATATGTGAAAGAAGCCAAACTCAAAAGGCAATGTACGATTTAATTTAAATGACATTTTGGAAAAAGAAAAACTACAGAGATGAATGAAAAACAGATCATTGGTGGCCAGGGCATGAGAGAGACATTGACTACAAAGATGGCAGGATAGTATTTTGGGTGATGGAACTTTGATACAACTTATTTGGATTGTGGTGGTGGTTCAGCCACACTAGGCATTTGTCAAAACTCACTCACAGATCTGAACACAAAGAGGGTGAATTTTACGGCATATAAATTTACAGATCAATGAAGAAATAAAAAGCCAGCCAAAAGACACAGCACGTGGAAATGGCAGAACCAGCAAGTAAACTCAGGAAGATTGTTCTCCATAACCCGTGCACATTCTTGTTTTTTAAATTTTTTTAAGTGTCTTATTATTATTTTTGACAGAGACAGAGCATGACCAGGGGAGGGGCAGAGAGAGAGGGAGACACAGAATCTGAAGCAGGCTCTGGGCTCCCAGCTGTCAGCACAGAGCCCAACGTGGGGCATGGACCCACAAACCGTGAGATCATGACCTGAGCCGAAGTCAGATGCTTAACCGACTGAGCCACCCAGGTGCCCCAACCCTTGTGTATTCTGCTACACAAACAGTCTTTTGGTCACATTCTCATTGCCTTATCAAGGATTATTACCAAATGAGTTATTAGAAGGTCCCTTGTCTGTATTATAACTTCCAAAAGGGAATATTTTATATATCATCAGATAGAATATGTCTTAATAAAAACACTGTATCCACTGGGCACCTGGGTGGCTCAGTCGGTTAAACACAGGGCTCATGGATTCCACTCAGATCATGATCTCACAGTTGGTGAGTTTGAGTCCCGTGTCAGGCTCTGCACTGACCTCGTGGAGCCTGCTTTGGATTCTCTGTCTCCCTCTCTCTCTCTGCCCCTCCCCTACTTGCTCTCTCTCAAAAATGAATAAATGTTAAAAAAAAAAACCCATATCCTATCCGTATTCCCTTGCATAAATCTACTTTCAGGAGCATCTGGAGTACTACTTGTTTTCAACAGGGAATTGAATAAATTAATGCCTTGGATTTGTTATTTTTTTTTAGAATCAGAACTTTTTTAACATTTAAAAATATTAATCAAATCTATTCCAGTATTCCCATCTGTTCCCCAAATCAGACTCTCTTTAAGATGGCAATTATGACTTTAACTCTATAAAGCTTTTCTCTCCAAGAATACAGGTTGATGTATGCACCATGACTTCTTCTAGTCCATTAATCAATAAGCATGCACAGGCACTTGAAGTAATAGTGATGGGGAGTCCTGTTAATACGAAAAAAGTTAATGGTCCTTTTCATCAAGTGCAGGCTAATCAGGAAATTTTGTCTCCTCTCATAATTGATAACTCTTATAATTCTCTAGAGATTTACTGTCATCAACAGGTTGAAATACCCCTATTATATTGAACAGCAATTTAGAAATCTAAATAGTAGGAAAAAACAAGGGATTGGAATGTAGCAGTGTTTTCTATCATAAATTGTTTAGTAAATGAACATGCAGATTATTCCAGGCTCACATTGAAACCACTTAGAAATTCAGTACTTAAAATTTATCTATAAATACATTAAACTCTCAAAGAACCTGCAGTATTAATTGTTGACTGGGGATTTCATCAAGCAAACAAATTATTCAGACAGAATAATGTGTGTCCTTGTTTGCTGGATTTCCCCAGGAGGTAAAACAATAAATCTCAAACCTTAAAGCCACCAAATTTATTTATCTTCTGGAATAAGTACTTTTTCCCCCTTCTGCAATGAACCCTGCAAAAAATAAAATGCCTTCAAATTTATTGTTTTAAAAAGAGAAAATCCTTTCCTAACTAGAATTTGAGTACTATATTTCAAAGATTATTGAAAGGGTCTTTTTATCAATGACATATTCTATATGCCAAAATATTTGAGCATGAACACACTGGAATCGGGGGGGGGGGGAGTATTGTCATCTTTTGAAGATCTTCTGTGGAAAATACCATGAGTTTGTAATCAAGTCACTTATTTATTCTTTCAAATGCTCTGTATTGAGCACACAGTATTTGAAGAGTCTAGAGTCACCAAGACAGTATAGGATAGAACATGCCAAAAGAGACCGAGAATTTCAACAATATGTCTCCAAATATTTGGGGCTCAAAAGTGGTTAATATCCAAGCCAAGCCTGGAACCCATTTTTCTAGCACTTTTCCAGAAATTTCCCATAGTACCTTGATGCCACAAAAGGATCAATTTATTTCATTAAGCAAATGGCAGTTTCCACTAGAATTTAATGTCTTTACTGGTTAATTTGTTAAGTACTGTATGTCTGAGTTGTTTTAAATATCCAAGCCAGCAACATCAGTCTTGACCAGACTAGAGAGCCATTATTAACAAGGGTAAGGGATTGAAGATTTGCAAGGAATACAATTTACAAAGGATCTTGTGAAGGACACTGTCATGCTGTCTAGCAATTTAGGCAGTGTTGTGTTGGGAAAAGTGATAAGGCACTTGAATTAGACAATTCTTAATTTGAATCAAAGCTGTGATATTTTGTACAGCTGTGACTTCAAGCAAATTACTCCATGCATATGTTCCCGTTTCTTTTTCTGTAAAGTGGGATTAATATAAGAGGAAGAGTTCAATAAATAGCTCTTTGTATTAGCCACAAGTAGAAACAACTTCTATGCAATTTACACATCTATCTTTAAGGTAGATATTATTACCTTTTTACCTTTTTGTTACTTTTTTTCCTTTATTATCTTTTCACCTCATTACCTTTTTGTTGTCCTTATTGTTGTTCAAACTGAGGCTTAGTGAAGTTCTCAAGATTATGTCTTTGTAAAGTGATAGGGACAGGATTGGAAGCTAAGCAGTCTGGGGCACCAGCCTGCACTGCTAACATTGCACTACACTGCAGAACAGAGAGAATAAAATGACATAATTCACATGACAACCTAGCAACCCTGCTGACATATGGCAGACATGCCATCCGTTGTCTAGTACAATTAATGAAGGGAGTAATCTGTAGGTGAGATGAATAAGAGACTGAAAAATTGGTTTGGGGAAGAACCATTATGATACAAAACTGGTCTGAACATTTAGGAGCACCGTAGATCCCACTTTTTATTTATGCCATTGGCTCTGAATGGGGAACAATTCTGCCTTCCCCTCCGGGGGGATGTCCAGAGATGTTTTTGATTGTCATGATTAGAGAGAGGCTGTTAAATCTCTAATGGGCAGAAGCCAGTGACACCACAAATCGTCCTACAGTGCACACACAGTAGCCATTAACCCTCATGGCAAAAGATTGTCCAGTCCAAAAATAGCATTGTATCACTGTTGAGAAACTCTGATGTATGTCGTCTGACAATTTTAATTTATCATGCTAGGTTAGATGCAGGCCCTGTGTAAAGAAAAGTGTATCAACTTTTTATATTTGCCAGAACTCTCTCAAAATTGGATTCACACAGGATTCCATCAGGGATTCTGATTTTAAAGACTTGAGCTCATTCTAGAAATTTACACTTTCAACACTTCACACCTTCAGGTAATTCTGATGTAGGTGGCTTAATTGGCCCTGTTTTAAAGAGAAGAGCCTCCAGTTGTAACTCTGCTCTACCTGATACTATGGGCTGGGAAGTGTAGAGGTGCCAGAAGCAGTCAGCTTAATAATAGCTGTCGTCATAAACCCCATGCTGATGTTCTGCCACTCCTCTGGTTCTTCCCAGCCAGCTTCCGTATCAGGCTAGCGCCCTGTAGTTGAGGAGCAAAAGACATATTACAGGCAAGGAAGTGTGAGTTATAGTCTGACAAGGAGGTGCTAATAACTCCACTGAAACTTAGAAATATTCCTTTCTCTCTGTGCCAAATGGGTAGGGGAGAGAGTGGAAACAGGTGTTAAAAGAATTCAGCGTG
The DNA here is from genome assembly GCF_022079265.1 of Lynx rufus. Classification (NCBI taxonomy): domain Eukaryota; kingdom Metazoa; phylum Chordata; class Mammalia; order Carnivora; family Felidae; genus Lynx; species Lynx rufus. The sequence continues at coordinate 34,605,854 of NW_025814830.1, read as the reverse complement.
AAGCCAAAGTCTATAGTAAAGCCAAGACAATATGTGCTGGAGAAAGAAGGGACAGCAGCTGGTGCAGTGAAGAGAAGAAGGGGTTAGAATCACAGAGAGTTGAAGAGTTTATAAGTGGTAAGTATGGAGGATTCCAGTTCAAAATGCATTTGAAAAAATTTCAACAGGTTGCTTAAACTCTCTGAGGCAGTAGTTTTCTATGCCGGATGTAAGTTGGAATCACCTGGGGGGCTCTAAAATAAATACCAATATCTGGGCCCCACTGTAGACCAATTAGATCATGATCTCTGGAGATGGGCACAGAGTATCAATATTCTTTTACTGTTCCCATAGTAATTCTAATATGCAAGCCAGAGTTGAAAACCACTGCTCTAAACATTATCTTTCTCTTGTCAGGAAACAACTACACAATCAGACCATGAACATAAAGATTTCAGCAAGAGATCTGGGGCTAAGCACACCAAATGTTCGTTGTTGTTGCTGTTTTTATGATTGCTATTGTTGCTGCTGATGCTATTGTTATCCTAGTTATATTTCTCATTTTATGATGTTGAGTACCTTATTCATGTCTATATCCTCATCTGGAAGAGGGAAATAAGTAAGATTTATAACCCAACATTGCTATAAAAATAATAAGTTGATATACATTTTTTGATATATAATTTTCATAAATATTAGTTTTTTTCCTTAGAAACTACTGCATTAACTTGCATTAAGAGGGAATTTGAAAATCTCCCTGATAAAGATGATATTCTTAAGGGTCAAATGTACAATAACACCCTATGAGAAAGAAATATTTCATAAAATAAACTATTACTGCTATTATTACCTGTATGAGGAACTGTGTATGTTTGTTTTTAACTTATTAAATTTCCAAGCGCTCTTAGGAGGTATTATGTTTCCATTTAACAGATGAAGAGGAGTGTACACACAGTGATAGGATAAGAATTTGAACATAGGACTTTCATGCTGAATTATTTCCTGTCACCAATATTCTTAGTACTCAGGAGAATAATGGCCCATAAGTGGGATGGGCCACTAAATTCATTGTCATCATTTTTAAATGATTTGGCTTGGGCCCCAGCAATCCCACCCTGCTGGGTGGAGTTCTGGGATTTTATGCACACAGCTATCAGAAAATGGCTGCGAACAATGCACTGAAGTATCAGAGAACATAGGGTCGGAAATTGGAAAGCAAATCACCTGGAGAAATTCCCAAGGCCATGTGCAGGCACACTTGGCAATCTTCTGCTGCTGACAGGGCTGCATATGCCAAATTGAGTTAATGGAACAGAAAAGAACAGGTGATAGAATTTAGCTAGCTTTATTTTTCTCAAACATGACATCTCTGCTTTTTATATGTCATGGTCACTGGCATGGCCCTTGGTTAATGGATTATATCAGGAACTTCTGGTTCAGAGAAACTCTGAGTCTTATCTAAGATCTTTCAGTCAGCTGGCATTCAAGAAACCTAGTATGACCTTCTTTTCACTCTGACATGGAAAGTCCCAGGCTCTTGCTTACTGAACCCTTGCATTAACTTTGAAATGTTATTTATGACAGCTAGGCAATGTGCTATGTATTATAACTATCATGAATATTAATTTTAACTTGATTGAAATGGCAGGAGGTAGCCCTGCAGCTTTTTTTGTTTGTTTGTTTAAACAAAAATCATAGTATTGGTGTCAAATATTCAGAATATCGTCACCCAGATGCATCAAAATTTAAGAAAATTTGAGAAGAGACTCTACTTCTGCACAGTAATGTTTCTGAGGTCTAGAATAGTACTCATATATGTAATATTAAAAGTGCTTTGATCCTTGAAATCACTGTTAGAGAAGGACAAAATCCCAATCCCCATTTTGCAGATGAAGGAAATTGAGGCTTCAAGAAGCTAAGTGACTTGTTTGAGGTTACTGAGCTCAATTAGACGGAAGATACGATGAAAACAATAGCGTTTACTCCATGTCTGGAAGGCTTGTCTTAGAAGCATACCTGGAAGTGATATAGCAATGTCTTCTTAGTCATATAATAAGGTTTTGTGTGATATCTGATCAAATACTAAGTACTGGCAACCAGGGTGTGTGTGTGTGTGTGTGTGTGTGTGTGTGTGTGTGTGTGTGTTTCTATTTAGCAGGAAGGCTAGGGAGGTTACCCGGTTACATGTATACCAATTATTCATCTATTCTTGCTTTCAAAAAATAGGATGGCACCTTAGCCAAACTAAACAATAGTATGGTCCCCAGACATGAGGAAGAGATAGTAAGATATGGTACTGCTATTTTGCAGTTTTTCTCTTTCCATGTTTTACCTGCCCTTCATTGGTATACAGATGCTGGCATCTCTCTTTTTGATTACCACAATAAGTTAATTAACATTCCCTTCACCACATGCTTACAAACTTTTTTTTCCTTGTGATGAGAACTTTTTTTAAGTTCACTTATTAATTTTGAGAAAGAGAGCACAAGCAGAGGAGAGGCAGAGAGAAGAAGAGACAGAATCCGAGCAGGCTCTATGTGTTCAGCCTAGAGCCCAATGTAGGGCTCGAACTCATGACTGTGAGATCATGAACGCTTCACTGACTGGGCCACCCAGGCGCCCCATAAGGAGAACTTTTAAAATCTCTTGGCAACTTTCATATACAATGTAGTATTGTTAATTATAGTCACCATGCTGTACATTATATTCCCAGAATTTAACTTTTTTTTTGTAATTGAAGTATAGTTGACATACAATAGTATATGTTTCAGGTATATGGCAGTGATTTGACAATTATATACATTATGAAATACGCAGCATGATAAGCGTAGTCACCATCTGTCATCACACACTGTTATTACAGTATTATTGACTATATTCCCTGATGCTGTGCTTTTCATCTTTGTGACTTTTTTTTTTTTATTTTATGACTGGCAGTTTGTACCTCTTAATCTCCTTCACCTATTTCACCCATCCCCTCCACCTACCTCCCCTTTGGCAATTACCAGTTTGTCCTCTGTATTTATGAATCTGGTTTTGTTTTGTGATTGTTTCTTCATTTGGGTTTTTTTTTTAATTTGTTTTGTTTTTGTTTTAGATACCACATTTAGGTGAAATCATATAGTATTTGTCTTTCTATTTCTGACTGACTTAGCTTAATGCCCTCTGAGTTCATCCATGGTGGTGCAAAAGGTAAATTTCATTCTTTTTTATGGCTAAGTAATCACTGTGTATATATGCCAGATCTTTTTTATCCATTCATCTATCAATGGCCATTTAGATCTTGACAATTGTCAGTAATACTGTGATGCACATAGAGATGCAAATGTCTTTTCAAATTAGTGTTTTAGTTTTTTTACGTGCATACCTGTAAGTAGAATTACTGGATTGCATGGTATGTCTATTTTTTAATTTATTGAGGAACTTCCACACTGTTTTTTCCATAGTGGCTTCACCAGTTTACATTCCCACCAATAGTGCATGAGGTTTCCCTTTTCTCCACATCCTCAGATGCTTGCATTTTTAATCTTTTATGTTTTGGAAATGTTAGAACATAATAGCGATTTTAAACTGCCATAAGCAGTCTTTTAAAAATATATATCAAACCCAATTCTCTCATCTCTCACGCTAGACCCAAGAAACACTTACACGCTTAATGGTGTCGATTTGCAAGGATGATAAATGGGCCCATCTGTCCACACCAACTGGTTCACAAAATTAAAGTGGGGAGTAAGAAAAATATAAAAGGAACACAGAAGGCAATTGTTTCTACTTTTTGAGCTTGGCAGACATTTTCAAGAGGGAGTCCCATATTACAAAATCTGACCCCTATTAAGTATAATATAAATGCTATATCCTTTATGTGAGTCTTACCGCCCCATCTCCCAGATCTCAGAGAGTTCTCTTAGTACTTTGGATAAGTTATCTCTCTTAACCTCTACAACAAACCTCCAAAGCTGTTGTTATCATCCATAATTTACAGAGGTTTTCATAGTAGAATTCCAGAGTAGTAAGCAGACTCTGAAATCTAATATAAATGGACTTTGACCCTTAAGAGAGCAACAGCTAACACACTTCATGTTGGTATTTTCATATGAAAATACCACATGGTATTTTACTTTATTTTACTTTTTAAGCTGGTTTATAATTTTTATTTCTCTCACAAAGCTTTCTGAGGATATGTGTCTGAAGCATGTGTGTAGGAGGGGGGATCACACCCTACTTCAAAGAACTTTTGAAAGGACAGAAAGTATTTGAAGATGAGTCTTTATGGTCCTTCATTTGTCTATCCACCATAAAATATTCCCTGAATGATCTTTACATTCCAATCAATATGCTGAGTCATAATAAAAACTCACCAGGTACAGTTTTTAATGTGCCTATTATAGTATAAAAAATGATAATTCAAGGAAGTCATTTATTTAACCCACAAACATTGAGTGAATGCTTCATAGGTGAGTTCTAGGACGATACAGGATTATATTGGTTACACAGGGTAATCAGGTATGTTTGCTTCCCCTGAGGAGCTAGAGATATATTTTGTAGTGTGTGTGTGTGTGTGTGTGTGTGTGTGTGTGTGTGTGTGTGTGTGTTGGGAAAAGGGATTGAGTTGTTCATAGCTAAAACATTATATTGTACTATTATTTTTGGGTTCCTGGACCTAATTCCAGCATGGGTTGGGGGGGGGGAGCTTCCCCACATACCACCAAGCAGTTCTCAGACTCCAGCAGTGTGTCTGGAGACAGTATCAGATCCCACAGGTTAAAGCTTAGTCCCACAAGGATGCCCTCCACCCTACTCCAGATGCCATCTGCAAGCCCAGAGTGTCACCTACATTTCTGACCTCCTGGCTACAAATTGGCGGTTTCAATAACCCTCTCTGACTCAGGATGCCAATTGAAAGTTCAAGTTGGTACCTGTACTTCCCACCAACTGGCTATCAGAGATTCCCATGACCCCCTTCTTGTTGGTTTAATTTGCTAGAGCAGCTCACAGAACTCAGAGAAACATTTTATTGACTACTGGTTTATTATAAGAAGATACAACTCAGCAACAGCCAGATGGAAGAGTCATATAGAGCAAGATATGAAGGACCACAGAGGTTCCATGTCTTCTCTAGGTACCATTCTCTCCAAATCATGTGTTCACCAACCTGGAAGCTCCCCAAACACAGTCCTTTTGAGTCTTTATGGAGGCTTCATTACAAAGGCATGGTTGATTAAGTAATTGTCCCTTAGTTGAATTCAGTGTTTAACCCCCCTCTCCTCCCAGAAGATTGAGGGTGGGGCTGAAATTTCCAATCTTCTAATCACAGTGTAGATTCCACTGGTGACCAGCCCCCATCCTTAGGTTCTTTTCAAAAGCACTGAATTAACATAATAAAAGGCACCTTTTTCATGCTCTTCACCTAGGAAGTTCCAAGGGTTTTTTTAGAAGCTCTGTGCTAGAAATGAGGGCAAAGACCAAATATATTTTTCTTGTTATAAATCACAATATTACTATTGTAATTATCTCTTTCTTAAAAGATGATATGGAAATGTGGAAAGGGCATTTCAAGCAAATCAAACAGTGAGGAAAAATAGAGGTACAGATATATTGAGGAGCACAGAAGACCTTGGGGGAGAAAATGACTCTGAGCTGAGTCTTGGAATTCAAATGATATGAATCTCACAGGGTGGCCAAGCAGCAGCGCTGACTTCAACTGGGAACTCACTAGAAAGGTGAAGTCTTGGGTTCTACCCTAGACCTGTTGATTCAGAGAATTCTGGGACTGGGTACCAGCATTCTGTGCATTGACATATTCTCCTGGTGATGCTAAAACAGGATAACATTTGAGAGTTGGTGCATGTTAAAGAGGCATGGAATATATGACTACACATTGGGTGTCCCCTCAGGTTCCCCATCTGCAAAATAATACCACCTTATTTGGCATTTTGTCAGAGTGGGAGCAGATATTGTAAACAGAAGTCCTTAATTCAGGCCTCTCTAAATGATACTTCCATAAATACTGTGTTGAGAAATTATTCCAGATATATATGTATATATATCATGTTTTATTATGTAAAGAAATACCCAAGAAAGTATAGCTATAGATAAATGAGCTGATATGTGTGAAAATAGATATATTTGTATGTATACATATCTATTATAGATTACAAAGCAATCACTCAAATGAATATTACCTCCTTCAAAGAGTAAACACTTATAAGGCTGCACATTTCCCTACTATAATTCTATTGTCTAAAAGCCTAGATACGTACATAGCTATTTATGTAGGTAGGGAGGGAAGCAATAGGTACATAGGTAGATAAATAGGTAGGTAGGTTGGTAGGTAGATAGGTAGGTAGATAAGAGAAGCACATAAAATATTACAACTTTTGCATTTTGTTGGTGGGTTGTGGGTATTTTCTCACTATTCTTTCTTTATTCCTGTATGTGTGATGATTTTCATAATAAAGTTTTAGAGAGAAAAAAAGCCTGTTGGCTTCATCTTTGGAAGCTATCCCGAGAGCATTTTTGTATGATACAGAAATCAAATTCATTACCTCACTTTTTTTTTTTTTACTTCTTCATCACTACTGACTCTGAAATGCTTTTAGGTGTTGTCTAGTAGCAAAATATCCACACAAGTTAAACATCCCAACTACTTGGCATTTGCAGAGGATACATCATGAATTACTTATAAAACAGTGATTCTCAAAGTTGACTTCACATTAAACCACCAACACTAAAAGTTACCAATGCTCAAATCCCACCCATAGAGATTGTAACGTACTCAGTTCAATGTGAAACTCAAGCATTCCTCCTTTTAACTTCCTCAAGTTATTCCAAAGTGTACTCACAGGGGTTGAAACTCCAGGTCAGAATGTGAGGTCTCAGTCTGTGATTTAAGGTGTTGTATGTGGAATCTTGAACTTACAGTTTCTAGTGAAAGAACCAATGCTCTGATTATGCTATTTTTAGTATGACAATGTGATTTCTGTTTGTAACTCATCATAGAAACATTGTGGTGGGAGGAGAGAGGATAGCCTGACTGCTAATAAGGGAAATACTAAAGATCTACGTCATAAAAATGATGACATGGCCCTCAAAAAACAAAATTGTTCTTAATACCCTTCAGAGGCTATTAAAGCATTTAAAAATGGAATAATTTGATGAAACACTAGCTTCTAGAGATAAAGACTTTGGGGCAGCTCAGTGTCCCAGTCATTTAAGGATCTGATTCAAGGCCTGGCACAGGGCTTGATCTCATGAACCATGAGATCATGACCTGAGCCAAAATAAAGTGTCAGACCCTTAACCAACTGAGACACCTCAGTGTCCCTAAACACCATGATTTTGTAACTATTCCCTAACGTAGCTCAAAGACCAAAGAAAAACTGCACACAGTCAATCTCAAGGTCCCCTTCTTTATCCCTTTCTTCTGTCTTTCACACAAGCACATTCATACAGGCGCATATACATTTTCTCTCTGTTTCTGTCTTTCATATGCATACATACACACAAACACACTTGTCTACACCCCATCCCACTGCCACAAGCACACACACACACAAACTTCCATACATGTATAGAATAATAAATATTTCCTCTTATTCTTTCATATACTACTTGTGGTTCATTCTTGGCTCCCATATGCATTTTTATCATGAAAACATTATTTTTTAATTGTTTAAACATTTTATTTATTTTTGCGGGGCAGAGACAGAGTGTGAGCAGAGAGGGACAGAGAGAGAAGGAGTCACAGAATCCGAAGCAGGCTCTAGGCTCTGAGCTGTCAGCACAGAGCCTGATGTGGGGCTTGAACCCATGAACCATGAGATCATGACCTGAACTGAAGTTGGATGCTTAATCAACTGAGCCACTTAGGGGCCCCAACATGAAAATGGTGTTTATTTATATAGTTTTGATTCAAGATTCTTTGAAGCAAGACCTTATTTGTTAGTTCTTCTGGTTCAAAAATATTAACAGCATGCTAAAAGGACACACATCTGATTTTAATTCACTATTCAGCATATAATTTGACATCGGTTGTACATATGCATTCTTTGTTCTTTCTCCTTATGTTTTTTTGTTAAATCATTTCCCCTGAATCTGAAGATTCTGCACAATATTCAGCTGAAGCAGACTTTAGGACTTGTAGCAACATATTTTACCAAAATTATTAATATTTCATCAGAAATTAGCAAAAAGGTACAGCTTTGGGTCATTTTATACCAGCCATTCACATCTTCTCTTGAAGTATAACACTCCTGTAAGTTTTGTTGATATTTAAGATGCCCAATTATGTTAAAAACTACTTCCTGTCATGCAGAATGATGAAAGAAAGTATTAAAGAGAACAGAGAGATCAATTCCAAAATATGAGCCTAGGGAGCCATTCTCAACAATGCTTTCAGCTATTTTAGAAGAGAGAGAGTTTGGGAAACTAAGAGGGAAGGAGAGAGGATAATGTGGTATAGACAAAGCAGGGGAGAACGTCATAGTTTTAAAAAGCAACAAAAAATTTCATCTACTTATTCATAAATTCATTCAAGATTATTGAGGACAGGGGCACCTGGCTGGCTCAGTCGGTTAAGCGTCCGACTTCAGCACAGGTCATGATCTCGTGGTTCACAAGTTCGAGCCCCACTTTGGGGTCTGTGCTGACAGCTCAGAGCCTGGAGCCTGCTTCAGATTCTGTGTCTCCCTCTCTCTGCTCCTCCCCAAATCGTGCTCTGTCTCTTAAAAATAAATAAACAAAAAAAAAATTAAAAAAGATTATCGAGGACATTCTTTGTTAGACATTAAATTAGGTGGTCTTAAAATTGCCAAATTGTGTCTAATGTCAGCCACAGGTCACATTCTTTTCATAAATATTTACTGAGCACTGACTACATCTTAGGCCTAAGAAGGAAGGATATATTGAAACCATGCTTGATAACTTAGAATTTTTGCTTGGATTAGGTATGCTATGGATCACCCCCAATTTTAAAGGGCATGGATATTTTCGAAAGAGAAATGCAACATAAAATTCTGATATCACACATTCCCCCAATCAATTCAGGAAGGACTGGATACATGAAAAATGATTCCAGAAATGTATTGATGAGCTCCACCCCTAATCATCTTTAGGAGCAGGGTGTCTTGAGTGACTCACTTATCCTAGGGATAGTTTACTTCCCTTTTTTCATAATCCTTCCCACCTTCTTGATGTTCTTGCCACTGTAAAGTATCTATTTTTAATCTCCGCCTTCAGCAAGTGAAGAGGAAAAAAGAATATGAGACTATTTCAGGGTAATTTTGCCTGTTGGAAGAATTTTAGCACCAAACTTTCAATCTTGATTCACTGAACAAATATTTAATTATAATAATAGCTAACATTTAATATGTAGTTACTAAGTGTCACATAATTTACATGCTATATTAGTTTGCTATTGCAGTGTAAAAAATTACCATAAACTTAGTGGCTTAAAGGACACCCATATATCAGCTCAGTTCTGTAGGTCAGAAGTCTGGGCTGACTAGGCTCATCTCTCCATTCGGGATTCTCATGGGCTGATATCAAACCCTAGGGATGGATCTACTTCCAGTTTCTTTCAGGCTGTTGGCCGAGCCCGATTCTTTCCATGTGGCTATAGATTTGAGATCAGCATTTTTCTTACACTGGTTTAGGGCTGAAGGCTATTCACAGCTCCTAGAGGGCTCCTGAGTTCCTTCCGATGGGACCCTGTTCATCTTACTGTCTTCAAAACCTGCCGTAGGAGGGGCACCTGGGTGGCTCAGCCGGTTAAGCCTCTTGAGGCTCAGGTCATGATCTTGCGATTCTTGAGTCTGAGCCCCACATCAGGCTCTGTGCTGATGGCTCAGAGCCTGGAGCCTACTTCAGATTTTGCGTCTCCCTCTCTCTCTCTCTGCCCTTTGCCTGCTTGCACTCTGTCTCTCTGTCTCTCCAAAAATAAATGTTAAAAAAATAAATAAATAAATAAACCTGCAATAGGATGTCAAACTCCTCCCACGCCTCAATTTTGTCTGATTTCTCCTGCACCAGTAGGAGAAAACTCTGCTTTTTAAAGAGCTCATGTGAGTAGGTTAGACCCTCCTTCCCACTCGCCAATCATCTTCCTATTTTACGAACAACTCATTAGTAACCTTAATTACATCTGCTGAATCCTTTTGTCATGTAAGGTAACATAATCACAGGGATAACACCAGTGGGAAAAGCCATATAGATTACTGACTACCACAGTATTTTACCTTCAGTCTTTATCAGTACACCATTAAATTATCAGTATTCCCAATTTTCAGAAAGGTCCAAGGTCACACAATTATTAAGTACCATAGCAGTAGTTTGACCCCAGGTCTTTGCAATTCTACAGCTACTGCTTTTTTCACAATTGTACAAGCAACAAAACTTTTATGAACACCTATGCTGTACTATAGTGTAGAACTAAAGAAAGGAATAATGCTTTTTCTTGGCCTTCAGGAGCAAAAAATTAGCAGATTCCTCTTCACTGAATCAGTTAGTAATTAATCCCTAATACTTACCATGTGTTCTTTTAAGAGCTTTGTATATGTTAATTTATTTAATCCTAACAATAACTTTATGAAATAACTCTGTTAAAATCCCCAAGGTCAACCCACTTGTACCTGGAAAAGTTTAAATTCCATCATAGACACTTGGTCTCCAGAGTTCATGTTTTTAACTACAATATATATTGCCTTTGAAGGATCCATTTTTAAGTTCTATATTTAGATGCCAATCAGATAATGCAATGGAGGTTCTATATATACACCATGCTATATTTTGTTTGCATTGTAAAAATCCATTTTTATATTTCTTTCTAAAAAAATGTTTTAATGTTTTTATTTTTGAGAGAGACAGACAGACAGAGCAAGAGCTGGCGAGGGGCAGAGAGAGAGGAAGACACAGAATCCAAAGCAGGCTCCACGCTTTGAGCTGTCAGCACAGAGCCCAATGTGGGCCTCAAAGTCGTGAATCGTGAGATCATGACCTGAGCCGAAGTCAGACGCTCAACCGACTGAGCCACACGGGCACCCCTTTTTTATTTATATTGTATTTCACTGTAAAAGTTCCTTATTCTCAATGTGTACTTACACTTAAGATATATCAATATTTGACATAGCTGAAGCTTTAGCAACACTGTGCTCATATGCTTTCATAGCTACAATCCACTGGAGCTGAATAGTATTCTCCCTACCTATCCTGAGATAGAAATCCTACTTTGCCATACTCCTTGCCACTCTCTGTTTTCTCCCATAGATTAAAAGAGTTTATTACTATTACCATTATATCCCATCAATACTGTTGTGTTTTCTTATAGTAGAGATTTTTTTTTTCTGTACTTACAAGAAGTGGGGAATCAGAATGTAAACTGGAAATTGCCCACAACAAACACTAAGTTCTCCTTAGATTTTGTTAATTGTCTGATAGCCTTAGACATTTACTTTGGTTGGGGAGCTTTTGTTTTACCTAGAGACCATTCTTTAATTAGATTTAAGAACTTTGTACCTTCATCAAGTTAAAGAAAATATTGGAGTAAGCTGTGTAATTGTAGGGTGTGAGTGAGACAAAGGAGATATTTTAGTCTTCAGTTTAGCCACTAGGAGGAGGAAACATGCTTTCCAAATGTATTTATTTGTTACTCTAATTTTAAAGTTAACTTTATGTTTTAAATGTTCATTTTAAATTAATGGGTACTTACTTCACCGGAGTCTGCGGTGATGTTTAGCATTTGTCTCTGCAATGTGTTTTTGTGAATTAGTCAATTCCCTTATATATCTTCCTTTATTTCTAATACTTATGTTTAATAATCTTTGCATTGCTTTCTAGAAAGCATTTTGCCCATGAAATTTGAGCCACATTCAGGGAAAACAGAGGTAGTAACCCACTGGCAGAATCAGTAGGCTTTATGGCTGAGAAGCCCACGCGTTTGTGTTAGATAAATGTCTCCCTACCTGGTTTTTGTTCAGCCCGTCCACCGATATAAAACCTCACAGCAGCCATATCTGTATTCAGCCACAACTCTTTGTGAAAGGGACAGCTTGAGAACCTATTAAAAATACATTGTTACTATGAGTATTTTGTTCTTCTTTGCTATATAATAAGCTGAAAGCTACAGTAGGTGAGCGTTCTGTGGGGAAGACCGCTGTTCCTTTTATTGACTTTATAGCCACACAAACTAATAGAAAATGCATTTTATATCACACAGCTGAACTCAATCATGCTGAACTCAACAGGATGGGATATTTTCCCTACATTTAAGTTGTAAATGGCAGGCTGGTTTACAATAAATACCTGGGACAATAAAATGTCACTTCTTTATAGAGTTTTATTATTGAAAATACCTGTATTGCAAATAATATTTAGAATTTTTGACTGTGAAGCTAATGTTCATTAGAGAAAACTTGAAAATTCTTAGAAGTCATTACATACAAAATGTGAAATTATTTTTTATATTGACTTTGCAGGAGCAAAAATAGTTGTCATTACTATTTTTTCAGTAATTTTCACTATTCATAAATATAAGATTGAATGATTTACCAGCATAAATTTATTCAGTAATATTCCTCCTTGAGACATTTAAAGTTTCTTTTATTTAATATTATATTTTATTTAACCAATATATCCAAAGCATTCTGCCATGTAATAAATATAAAAGTATTAAGGATATGTTTACATCCTTTATTTTACTGAGTCTGCACAATTAAAGGGTCTTGAAAATTGCAAAAAGATCTGCTAAAACGTGGGAGATAGGATGTTAAGAAAAAAATACAGACACAGATATAAATGTAGACTATGAGTATAACTGTCAGTCTGTTTTTTTATACCTAGGATAAAGGACTAAAATAGAAAATGAGCACAAGAAGCAGTAATTTGTTGGGGTGCTAAGGTTGTAAGGAATTTAGTTTCCCCATTTATTAATGTGATAAAAAAAAACCCACATACCATAAATTTACTGCCTTAGCAGGCTCACTGTATCAACTATATGTACCTTGTTATGTAACAGATCTTCAGAACTTTTTTCATCTCGCAAAACTGAAACTCTCTACCCATTGAATAAAATCTGCCCATCCCCATCCCGAACTTGGTAACCACCGTTGTATTTTACGTCTCTGATTTTGCCTTACTCTAGGTACCTCATAGAAGCAGAATCATGCAGTATTGAGACACTTAAAGTTTTTATTAAGTATCCCAATACATTTACTTTTTTCTCTCCCTCTTCTTTCCTGTCATTTTCCAATCTTTTATTTTGTTCCTTTTAGAAAACATTCACTGCGATTCACAATTCCTCAGAAAATGCTCAGTGTGCTGCCTGCTTTGGTCCTTCGGTTGAAATTCTAGATACAGAACTATATGTCACAGCCTGTTATTGCTTATGTGGCTGTTGTTTTATTAGCAAGAGCAGTATTATGATTTGTAAATTGGTATTTATAATCCTTCCAAAGGAAATAGGATCATTCCAAAGATAAATGGTGAAAGTGGAAGGTGACTGTGACCTGAAAATTTCTTCTGAATTAGATCTCCAAATATGTCTTCATATAGTTCTTTCTCTTATTTGGAGGTTTCATATTTATCTAAATAAATACTCCTATATGCAGTTTTTTTACACCGTATTTTTAGAGTCTATATCAAAACACTCCTGAAAAATCATTAAGATAGTTTTGTTAGAGTGACTGTATAATTTATAGTCTAGATCTTCTAAGTGAAAGGAGACTCTGTCATTCACTACCCCAGGAAAATAGACATAAATCAGAACTATCCCAGGCAAACCATGAAAAATGATTTCCTCGACACTTGCCAACCCCCCCCCAAAAAAAAACAAAACAAAAACAAAAACAAAAGACACACCTATCAAGCTCTTTGCTTTCTGGTGTCACTATTTTTCAATGTAAGAAAGCAAATAACTAAAAAGTCATAAAGGGTAACTTTGGCTACCCTTTTGTTCATTTTGTTTCAAAAATACAGGCTTTTTTTTTTTCATTAAAAGGATGCCTTTTAAGAAGGGAGGATTTACAGAATTTTACATTCACCGCAGCAGCTGTTCTCAACTGCATTGCCATCAAATATGTCAAGATTAGCTGTGGGAAGGAAAAGGGGGGGAGTCACAGATAGTAGACACTGAAATGAGAATAACTGCATCTGTTATAATATTTATTTCATTGAAAAATCTATCATTATATGTTCATAGATGTGAATGAAACATTTGGACACTATACAGCGCATGTGTTGCCAGAGTGGAGGAGGGGAGTCTTGTTGGCGAACATTGACATAGGATTGATACAAATCCACATTCAGTACCTTTTACCTGAAGTCCTTAGAACTCCAGGGGTGCCCGGGGGGCTCTGTCAGATAAGCATCCAACTCTTGGTTTCAGCTCAGGTCACGATCGCATGATTACTGAGCTCGAGGCCCGTGTCGGGCTCTGCACTGCCAGTGTGGAGACTGTTTGAAATTCTCTCTCTCGCTCTCTCTCTGCTCTTCCTCTGCTCTCTGTCTCTCAAAATAAATAAACTTAAAAAAAAATTAAAGTCCTTTGAACTCCACCCCCATTTATGTTCCTCAATTTGTCTCTCATTTCTCCAAACATAAGCTCTAAAGTGTGTATACATTTCCCTGCTTCTCTCCTTTTTTAAATGTTTATGTTTGTATACATGCTTATTTTAATTTAAATACAACTTATGTAACAAAGTGTAATAACGATTTCAAGAATAAAATTTAGTGATTCATCACTTATATATGACACCCAGTGCTCATCCCAACAAGTGTCCTCCTTAATGCCCTTCACCCATTTAGCACATCCCCCCACCGACCTCCCCTCCAGCAACCCTCAGTTTGTTTTCTGTATTTAAGAGTCTCTTATGGTTTGCCTCCCTCCCTGTTTTTATCCTGTTTTTCCTTCACTTCCCCTATGTGCATCTGTTGTGTTTCTTAAATTCCACATATAAGTGAAATCATATGATATTTGTCTTTCTCTGACTGACTTATTTCACTTAGCATAATACATTCTAATTCCATCCAGGTTGTTGCAAATGGCAAGATTTCATTCTTTTTGATTGCCAAGTAATGTTCCATTGTTACTCACTGATCAAAAAGAATGGAATCTTGCCATTCCCTGCTTCTCTTTTTATCCCTACTTCCCTTTTTATTTTATTTTTGTATTTGGCAAATCTAAGTTTTGGAGGCAGTCACTTTCTCAGCAGAACTTTACCCAGCTTCTTCCATTTCTTTTTGCTGCACTCCCTGCCTCCCCACCTTGTCCCACCACACATACACTCTGATCATGTGAGAGGCCCAAGATACATTGTTTACATACTAATGCAACTTCCAGTAGAGATTAAGTATTGACATATGTATACAGAAAATTTCTATAATAATAATTATCCTACTTGGAATTTAGGCTACTTCCATTCCATCTCTGTTAGAAAATGTGGAGTGCCTGGGTGGCTCAGTTGGTTAAACATCCAGCTTCAGCTCAGGTCATGATCTCACAGTTCATGAGTTCAAGCCCCACATCAGACTCTTTGCTGACAGCTCAGAGTCTGGAGCCTGCTTCAGAATCTGTGTCTCCTTCTTCTCTCTCTGACCCTCCCCTGCTTGTACTCTGTGTCTCTCCCCACCCCACCCCCCCGCCTCAAAAATGAATAAAACATTAAAAAAGTATATGTTATTTTAGAAAATGTGTCTTAATGAAAAGAAGAATGGAGTTTCTTAGGCCACAACCGCAGAAGCTTTACAATTTCTCCCATCAAAAAACTGAGCTATGATCTATATTTTAGACAATTACTTAAAAGTTCTGGCTTTGGTTTAAGGTCACATCTTCCATTGACTTAAAGTAACTTTTTTTTTTTTAATTTTTTTTTTTCAACGTTTATTTATTTTTGGGACAGACAGAGACAGAGCATGAATGGGGGAGGGGCAGAGAGAGAGGGAGACACAGAACCGGAAACAGGCTCCAGGCTCTGAGCCATCAGCCCAGAGGCCGACGCGGGGCTCGAACTCACGGACCGCGAGATCGTGACCTGGCTGAAGTCGGACGCTTAACCGACTGCGCCACCCAGGCGCCCCTTAAAGTAACTTTTTTATGTCTTTGTTACTTTTAGCTGTAAATATTCTCTGATAGGGACCTAGAACAAGATACAAAAACCTTTAGAGCCAAGATTAGCATCTTGATTTCAAAGAGCATATGTTTCCTGAAATGGTGTTTAGAGGCTGGTGTTGCACATTGATGTAATTAAGATAGGGCCCCAGGAAAGATGAACTATAAAAGCATACTGCATACGATCTTCTCCCCATAGATTTGTTATAATTTTTATGATATGAAAGAAAAAAAGAAATGATTGCTATAATTATTATTATTATTCAAGAATAAATTATTCTTGAAATATAATACATAATATATTATTATTATGTAAAATCGTATTTTTCAAAGCATTATATCTGTATCCCTCCTTCAAATAATATTCAGTGATACAATTAAATAGTCATTATTACTCTTACCTTCATTCTGGATTGTCAC
Organism: Lynx rufus; assembly: GCF_022079265.1. Taxonomy (NCBI): domain Eukaryota; kingdom Metazoa; phylum Chordata; class Mammalia; order Carnivora; family Felidae; genus Lynx; species Lynx rufus. Next base: position 34,589,356 of record NW_025814830.1, on the reverse strand, counting down.
TTTGTCATTCAGAAGTTCCCTCCCCTATTTTGGGAGTCTAGAATTTGACTCATTCATCATTTCACTGGATTAAATATTTCAACTATTTGTTGGTTTGTCAGTTTCTTCTTGTTTGTTTGTTTTCTGGAAAGTACATATTGATTAAGTCTTCTGAGTTACTGCAGGGCTTAGAAGTATCTTTGTACCACCACTGTATGTGAACTGGAAATTTAGCTATGACAAAATATGGGGTCCCTAACTTTTGCACCACAATAACCAAAAAAGTTATGCCACTATATTATGGCATGTTGTAGGGCAGATGAAAAATCTGAGGCAAGATTATTTTTTTTATTTTTACGTCTAATATTTTCTACATAGTTGACTTCAGATGATTTCTGCTACAAATTGGCAATTTTCCTTAAGAGATATACACTTCCCAGTAACGTTGTCCAATATCCCTTGGGATCTTTCAGTCTACCTTTTTAAGTGTGCGTTAACAAAGGACCAATATTCTGTAAATACCGACTGGCCACTAACTACCCTTCCCAACAGTGAGGTGTTTTTTTCTTTTTCCTTTTTTAAAAAATTGTTTTCATTTTTTTCAGTTTGAGTATAATTAATTTACAATGTTACATTCGTTTCAGGTGTACAACAGTGAGTCTACTTCTTTATACTTTAGGCTCACAGTTTAGCTACCATGTGTTCAACCAATGAGTTTTACTGAGTAAGTGAAATAAACTAATAACTGGTTTTTTTCTTTCCATTTCTGATTATTTTTACTCCGACATATTTTCTTGAACTTTTTCTTCCCAAATCAATTATGTACAGAATTTGTGCTACCTGTAAACAGGTTAATGTACAGTAGATATGTTAATTCCTTGATGTCTTTGTAATACTGTATACCTCTCATCCAGCACTTTTTATCTCTAAGCTGTTTCACTGTGTATTATCTTTTCATTCAGTGAAACCATGTTTTCTTTATATTTTATGGAGTAAACAAAACAGACGTGGCTGCAATACATTTCTATTCCCTGAAGTCTTTTTTTACGATTATATTTTTCTTTCACTTCTTGAACTTTGCACTCATTTTTATGTTAAACATTTCTTTTCCTTTTTTATGTGGAAGTAAATCTTAGATCTTAGTAATCTAGATCTGAGTGATATAGAATGGTTAAGAAATAGAGAAATCTGATCTATTTTTAAGTTTATTTTTTATTTTGAAATAGAGGGGCTGGGAGGCAAAAGCAAGAACAAGTAGGGGAGAGGCAAATGGAGAGAGAGAATCCCAAGCAGGCTCCAAGCTTAGTGCAAAGCCTGACACAGGGCTCAATTCCATCAACTGTGAGATCATGGCTGAACCTAAATCAGTAATCAGACACTTAACCACCTGAAGTACCCAGGCACCTCTTATCTGTTTTTTAATCATTTCATCTCAAGTGTATGCTGTTGGAACATGTTGAAGAATTCTCTTAGTTTTCAGAATAGAGATCTTATAGAATAAAGATGCCACAGATCTTGGAAAGCCACCACGGCTTGTTATTTCTTTGTGTGTGACCATTTTTTAATATGTCTGTTTATCATCATTATCATCATCATCATTTTCATATTATCTGTGCATAATTGAACAGCAACTGTTAACACCTATCTAGTTTGCATCCAAAATGAAATCGTATACTGATATCCTATCAAAGAAGAATCTCTCTCTCTCTCTCTCTCTCTCTCTCTCTCTCTCTCTCTCTCTCTCTTTTAATCTTTGCCAATGCTGTGATCAAGCATGATCTTTTGGGAACTCTGTGTCAATTGCCTACTAATGTGGCTTGTCTTCTTTCCTAGTATTAGGGTAAGACTGCTCTTACATTAAAATTTTAAAAATAGTTGCAGACTTTCCAAATTGTTTCTTCTAAAGCCAGTCACCATGGCCATCATTCTAGCCTTGGTGGCAACTATATCTCATTGAGAAACCACCTTTCAGGAGCTCTTGTCACCAAAGATGGCCTTCTTTTCTAAGTGGCACACAAATGTCAGCATTTTCTGGCTCAGCTCACTCAGGCACCACTGCTCAGGTAAATGACACACTCTCACAAGCCATTCGCGGAGGTAAGTACCATGATCTAGCTCACTGTGGTCAGCTCACAGATTCCAAAGAACCATAATGACCAAAGGAAATTCAACACACTTTAATTTGAAAACCTGCCCACACCAGTGGACGCCCTTATCCATGGCTGGGTGCTCACAGCTTTCAGAAATTCTTCCATTTATGTGTCAGCTGTCCAAGACTCTCTCCTCTCTCTCTCTCTCTTAATTGAAATCTATTTGACATATAACATTGTATAAGGTAAATAACATGTTGATTTAATATATTTATATGTTGCAGTATGATTGTCATGTTAGCTAGCATATCTATCAAATCACACAGTTGAGGGTAATTTCTGAGTTGGTCTTTAATGGATTGATTCAATCTGAATGAAGCTGAGTTGTATATAGGTAGGTGAGTAAACCACTTGAGTTAGAAGTGGTGACTGGAAAGGAGAGAAAATTAAACCATTAGTGATTTAGGGATTATTTTTTTTTAATCCACTAGTATATGTATGTGTATATCTGAGTATTTGTGCTTTCCTTCTGCTAGTTTGAAATTTCTCAAGCTATTATATTTTGTGGGGGGGGGGGGCGGGATGGGAGGCGGATATTCTATGCTGGTCATATTTTCTTTGTTGTTTAACTTCCAAGAAAATAAAAGCCAAATTTGTATCTTGGTATGATACACTCTGACATGCGTTTCTTCTGCCGTTTCTTAACTGAATTGTTTTTGGGTGTTGAGTTTGATAAGTTCCTTATAGATTTTGGATACTAACCCTTTATCTGATAGGTCATTTGGAAATATTTTCTCCCATCCCATCAGTTGCCTTTTAGTTTTGTTGATTGTTTTCTTTGCTGTGCAGAAGCTTTTTATCTCGATAAGGTCCCAGTAGTTCATTTTTGCTTTTGCTTCTCTTGCCTCTTGGAGACACGTCTAGTAAGAAGTTTCTGTGACCAAGTTCAAAGAGATTTCTGCTCATTTTCTCTTAAAGAATTTTGATGTTTTTATGTCCCACGTTTAGGTCTTTCATCCATCGTGAATTTATTTTTGTGTATGCTGTAAGACAGTGGAACAGTTTCATTCTTTTGCGTGTCGCTTCCAGTTTCCCCAGAAAAAGTTGCTAAAAAAAAACTATCTTTTCCCCATTGGTTATTCTTTCCTGCTTTGTCGAAGATTGTTATTGGCCATACACTTGTGGGTGAATTTCTGGGTTCTCTATTATATTCTATTGACCTATGTGTCTTTCTTTTGTGCCAGTACCATGCTGTCTTGATGATTATAGCTTTGTAATACAGCTTGAAGTCCAGAACCGCAATTCCTCCATTCTTGTTTTTCTTTTTCAGGATTACTTTGACTATTCAGGGTCTTTTCTGGTTCCACACAAATTTTAGAATTGTTTGTTCTAGTTCTTTGAAGAATGCTCTTGGTGTTATTTTGATAGAGATCGGATTGAATGTATAGATTGTTTTTGGTAGTATAGACATTTTAGCAAATTTGTTCTTCCAATCATGATCCTGGGATGTTTTTCCATTTCTTTGTGTCTTCTTCAATTTCTTTCCTAGAACTGATACATGCATGAATTTAGCAAAGATGTGGGATATAAAATCAGCATACAGAAATCAGTTGCCTTTCTATACACCAATAACAAAGCAGCAGAAAGAGAAATCAAGGAATTGATCCTATTTACAACTGCACCAAAACCCATGAGATACCTAGGAATAAACCTAACCAAAAAGGTAAAAGATCTGTATGCTGAAAACTATAGAAAGCTTATGAAAGAAATCTGGCATGCATTCTTGAAATCTGATATTCTGGGGTTTTACCATCCATCCTAATAATTTGTATTTCCTTTTCATGAATTTTAAATTTAGTAAATATAGATGTGGAATAGACTGTAACTATCCTTAGACATCTTCAAATAACTTATGTAAAAAAAGGATCACAATTAAACAAAAAGATTACAAATAAATTGAAATGTATTTTTATTAAAAGAATAATCTGTCCCTTAGATTCATAGATTGTTCCAACAAGAGGATGCTTAAGTCATTTCTTCCAATATCACCATAGATACCATTAAATAAATCAGAAACCTAAAGCCCAAAGAAGAGAAATACCTCCTGCATGTCTACCACCTTATAAATTGAAACACATTAATCTTCACTTCTGATTTATTATTCATTTTTATACCTGACATTAAAATGACTGTAGGAATTACAACAGCCAAATAAACTGCAGGGTATATTATTGAAATGTATGTGGTCATTAGTAGGGGACTCAATAAACTCTTGTACATAAATCCAAGGGAATGTTATGCAAATAAAAATAAATGCTATAACTAGTTACACCCTGATAATTTAAATTCAATCTATATTGCAGATTATACATATAAGGTATAAAATAGTACATTATTATAACCCCATTTATGAGAATCACATGTATTTTACACACACATACATAGACTTAAATTTTGACATTTTTATCATTAATGTTAGTAACTCTATAGCAGAATATAAAAGAGATAATAGTTTACTCTCTGCTTTATTACTTAATTATTTTTATGTTTTCCTTTCTTTTTAAAACACTTCTGGGATTGTCTTTCTTAGTTGTCCCTAAGTCACTACTGCTTGTGTATGGTATCATTTCATTTCTTTGTTGTTGCATTGACTATATGTAACAGTTGAAAATAAAGTGTATATTTGGGAATTCTATGTGCATATACACTCTATCATCCAATTTCCTGATTCCAGGTTAGAGTTTATAATGAACCTCATTTTGGAAGGGAACATTAGGTTTTGCATAAAAAAGTAATGTATAATGTTTGTAGGGAGAGATCATTTATAGGGGAAATATGCTTATCTCTATACTTCTGCAGTTTAAGAAAAACAAAAAAGAAGCAAGTGAGCTGAGTCATTTTAAGTTTTATGTCATAAGCCATGCATTGGATTTACCCTGGAAATTAGCACTTGCCACTAGCCATCAGTTTAACTTAATAAATCCGTAGAATTACTGGCTTGGTTTGTAGCAGGAGAAAACTCAATTTCCCCTCAATTGTGTCATCTTGTGCTGTAGTGAGTAATGCAAGAACCAACTAAGCACTACTGACAATAGAAAATCCTGGGAAGTACCAGCTCTACTTTCTGTGTGTGTGTGTGTGTGTGTGTGTGTGTGTGTGTGTGTGTGTGTGTTCATCTTATTCTTACATTTAATTCAATTTAAAGGGGTTGTAAAATACCTGTAATGAATTGCACTGTGTGGATATTCAACAGTAATCATTTTTGCTATTACATCGGCCTTTTTGGTAATTTCCATTGCTGTACATGTTTCTCTCATATTTTACGCCAGTTTTTAATCTGTTAGATATCACCGACCTTATCATCAGAAAACATTGACAGTTACACAGAACATTCACCCAAATATCAGCTCATGACATCATTTCTTCTTTTTTCTTAATTGTCTTCTATTTTCTATTGATCCTTGTACTAAAATATTATTTCCATATAATACTTTCCATTTTTATACAGCTTTACAGATTAGAAAGCATTTTCTTATATGGCATCATGTTTAATCCTCAGAAATTCTGTAAGCTTAATAAGTTAGTACTATTGTTGAATTAATGAGGTTATAAGAGCTCAGAGTATGACCCGATGAAAGTCATTCAACTTACACACTAGCAAAACTGAGACCACAGTCTGTGGTTTTCCATAATTAATAACCACCATTGCTTATGCAGTACTTAACAAAGTCCTTGGCAAAGATCATTTCATTTAGTTCAAAACTACTCTTTGAGGAAGGAATTATTAGTATTCCAATTTTACAGTAAATGAGGCCAGAGAAATTTGCCTGCCATCACCAATGTAATAGTTGAAGGAGCCAGTGCTCAATCCCAGGAAACCTGCTTTCGGGGCCCACTTGGCATTAACGGTAAACTATACCTTTAATTGGTGTACTTTTCAGTACTCATGATTGGTTAAAACAATAAATAAACCTGTGGTGGCACACTACTCTAATTATACTGTCACTTAAGAAATAAATCAGTTACTAAAGTGAAGTGTAAATTTACAGAAAAGTTCAAAAATCTTGTGTATACCTTGAGAAATTTTTGCAGAGGAGTAACACCTGCATAAATATCACCCTGAGCAAAATTTACAACATTACCATGCTCCACATCTCTCCTTCCCACCCATGGTCATCGCTACCTCTCTTACAGGGTGACTGGGTGGCTCACTAGGTTAAGTGTAGGACTCGGTTTTGGCTAAGGTCATGAGCTCGTGGTTGTGTAAGTTCAAGGCCAGCATCAGGCTCTGCACTGGTAGCACAGAGCCTGGTTAGGATTCTCTCCCTCCCTCTCTCTCTGCCATTCCCCCCACTCATGCCATTTCTGTCTCTTTCAAAATAAATAAATACACCTAAAATTTTTAACAATAATAATAATATAATAATAATAATAAAAGAATATCTTTCTGACTATGTAACTACTAACACCATAAATTATCTTGACTTGATATCCATGGGCTACTAGAGTATGTAATTTTTTTGGCTTTTGTTTCTTTTCAGTTTTTTTTTATCTGTGATTCATTTATATTATTACAGAAAGCCATACTTTGTTCATTATCCTTCTTCTATAGTGTACCAGCATGTGAATATTCCAGAATTTATATTTCTATTGCTGATGGGCATTTTAGTCACTTTTAGTTTAGGACTATTTATGAATGGTGTGCTATATAAGTTTTGTAATAATATTGTGGGTGCACATGTATACACATTTCTGTTAGTTATATTCCTGGGAATGGAACCACTGGGTTATAGTGGATGTCTGCATTCAACACCAATAAATATTATTGAAGGGTTTTCTAAAGAAGCTGTACCATTTTATGCTCCTACCCATATTGTATAATATGCTTTTTCACAGCATCACCAACCCTTGGTATCTTATGATTTTTATTGTTGTGGCCATTCTTGTTGACACATAGTGTTATATCATAGATGTTAATGTGCACTCCTTTTTCAAATATTTGTGGTTATTGGATATTATTTGGGGGAACTTGACTACTGAAGTCATTTGCTAATCTTTTTTTGGTTTTTGTTTTTTGTTTTTATTTTTGTTTTTTTTTTTTTTTACTGAATTATCTATTTTGTTTTATTGAAATGTGGTTCTTTAGTATTGATTTAAGAAGAATAAAAGTCCTATGTGTGTTCGTGTGTGTTGTGTGTTGTCTTACTCTTTGGGCTGTCTTCTTAGTCTCTTGGTAGTGTCTTTTGATAAGGTGGTGCTATTAATGTAAATTTTGTACAGTTTACCAATCTTTACATTTTAGTTCCTTCTTTTCGTGTTTTATTTAAGAAAATATATATACACAATGGAATACTATGTGGCAATGAGAAAAAATGAAATATGGCCTTTTGTAGCAATGTGGATGGAACTGGAGAGTGTGATGCTAAGTGAAATAAGCCATACAGAGAAAGACAGATACCATATGGTTTCACTCTTATGTGGATCCTGAGAAACTTAACAGAAACCCATGGGGGAGGGGAAGGAAAAAAAAAAAGAGGTTAGAGTGGAAGAGAGCCAAAGCATAAGAGACTCTTAAAAACTGAGAACAAACTGAGGGTTGATGGGGGGTGGGAGGGAGGGGAGGGTGGGTGATGGGTATTGAGGAGGGCACCTTTTGGGATGAGCACTGGGTGTTGTATGGAAACCAATTTGTCAATAAATTTCATATATATAAAAAAAAATAAATAAATAAAAAATAAATAAAAAAATAAAAAAATAAAAAAATAAAAACATATGTTACATCAGCAGAAATACAAAAAAAAAAAGAAAATATAAATCTTAGAATTGATATTATGCACATATAGAAACATATAGTGAAATCTAAAGTACTATTGACTATAATAGTAATAACTATATTATTATAATTATTTTTATAGATAAGTCATGTAGATTTCACTGTATACTTACTCTTTCTTTCTCCACTCTCCCTGCATTCACATGTGTCCCCATTTCTTTTTTTTAATATGAAATTTATTGTCAAATTGGTTTCTTTTTTTTAATGTTTTTCAATATATGAAATTTATTGTCAAATTGGTTTCCATACAACACCCAGTGCTCATCCCAAAAGGTGCCCTCCTCAATACCCATCACCCACCCTCCATTAACCCTCCCACCCCCCATTAACCCTCAGTTTGTTCTCAGTTTTTAAGAGTCTCTTAGGCTTTGACTCTCTCCCTCTCTAACCTCATTTTTTTCCCCTCCCCCATGGACTTCTGTTAAGTTTCTCAGGATCCACATAGGAGTGAAAACATATGGAATCTGTCCTTCTCTGTATAACTTATTTCACTTAGCATAACACTCTCCAGTTCCATTCATGTTGCTACAAAAGGCCATATTTCATTCTTTCTCATTGCCACATAGTACTCCATTGTGTGTATAAACCCCAATTTCTTTATCCATTCGTCAGTTGATGGACATTTAGGCTCTTTCCATAATTTGGCTATTGTTGAGGGTGCTGCTGTACACTTTGGGGTACAAGTGCCCCTATGCATCAGCACTCCTGTATCCCTTGGGTAAATTCCTAGCAGTGCTATTGCTGTGTGTCCCCATTTCTGACCAAAGAACATCTGTTGGCATGTCTTTCAATTCTCTGACAATAAAATAAATTCTTTGTTTTTATATGTTGAGGGTTTTTTTTTAATTTTTTCTTTTAATTTTTTCTTTTTGTTAAATTTTTTAATTTTAATGTTTTTCTTTAAGACATTTCCTCTCTGTATAAAATTGTAGTTTGCCAGTTCTTTTCCTTCAGCACCTAAAATATAGCATCTGATAGGGGCACCTGGGTGGCTCAGTCGGTTAAGCGTCCAACTTGGGCTCAGGTCATTATCTCACGTTTTGTGAGTTTGAGCCCCACGTCAGGCTCTGTGCTGACTGCTTGCTCAGAGCCTGGAGCCTTCTTCAGATACTGTGTCTCCCCCTCTCTCTGCCCCTCCCCTGCTCATGCTCTGTCTCCTCTGTCTCTCAAAAATAAATAAAGATTTTTAAAAAATTAAAAATATATATAGTATCTGATTAAATTGTAGTTCTCACTTTCCTATTTAGAAATCAAATGTCAATCTTTTTATTCCTCTATACATCTCTTTTCCCCCTTTTATACTTTTCAACGTTTATTTATTTTTGGGACAGAGAGAGACAGAGCATGAACGGGGGAGGGGCAGAGAGAGAGGCAGACACAGAATCGGAAACAGGCTCCAGGCTCTGAGCCATCAGCCCAGAGCCTGACGCGGGGCTCGAACTCACGGACCGTGAGATCGTGACCTGGCTGAAGTCGGACGCTTAACCGACTGCGCCACCCAGGCGCCCGCCCTTTTATACTTTTAAGATTTCCTCTTTTTCAGGGAGCCTAGGTGGCTGTCAGTTGAGTGTCCAACTCTTGACTTCAGCTCAGGTCTTGATACCATGGTTCTTAGGATAGAGCTCCACATCAGTGTGGAGCCTGCTTGAGATTCTCTCTCTCTCCCTTTCTCTGTCTCTGCCCTTCCCCTGCTCTTTCTCACTCACATGTACTCTGTCTCTAAAATAAACTTTAAAAAATACAAAAATAAAGTTAAAATTTAAAAACAAATAAAAGATTTCCTCTTTGTCTTCGGTGCTCAGCAGTAGGGCTGTGGTATGGTGATGGGGAATGTTTCTTTTCCTGTTTATTCTGCTTAGATTGTCTGAGTTTCTTGAACCTGCAAGGGGATGTCTTTAATCACTTTTAGAAAATATCATGACCTTTATTTCTTTGAAAAAAGCTTATGTTACATTTTTTTATACCCTAGATGTGCCTCCAGTGACACAACATATATTAAAAATTTTCACCATGTGTCAGGGCGTCTGGGTGACTCAGTCAGTTGAGCGTCAGATTTCTTCCACTCAGATCATGATGTCACAATTTATGAGTTCAAGCCCCATGTTGGGCTCTGCGCTGACAGCTCAGAGCCTGGAACCTACTTCTGATTCTGTGTCTCTCTCTCTCTCTGCCCCTCCCCACTAGTGCTCACTGTCTCTCTGTCTCTCTCTCTCTCTCAAAAGTCAATAAACATAGAAATTAAAAAAAAAATACTAAAAAAACTTTTCACCATGTGCCAATGCTATCTTACACATTTCTGGATATTTGTGTTTCCCCTTTTATTCTCCCTCTCTCTCTGTCTCTGTCTCTCTCTCTCTCTCTCTCTCTCTCTCTCTGAGCTTTAGTATGTTTTTATTCTACTAGTTTTCCTTGAGTCCACTCATCCACTCTTCACGTAGGTCCAATATGCTGTAACAGGTTTTGTTCAGGTGGTTCTTCTTCCCAGTAATTGTTTGTTTAGTTCTAGAAATTAAATTTGATTCTTTGTTTTTGTAGAGATTCCAGTATGTTGGCAAAATTCTCTATCTTAACTTTTCCTTATCTTTCATATATTAATGAATCTTTTTTAAAGTTCATGTGATCAATTCATTATCTGGACCACCTAGCCATCCATCTTTTGTAGTTGTTGTTGTTGTTGTTGTTGTTGTTGTTGTTGTTGTTGTTAAATTTTTATTGTATTTTCTTAAGCTGTGTTTTTTTTAACTTTTATTCATTTTTGAGAGACAGAGACAAAGCTCCAGCAGGGGAGGGGCAGAGAGAGGGAGATACAGAATCCAAAGCAGACTCCAGGCTCTGAGCTGTCAGCACACAGCCCAAAAAGGGGCTCAAACCCACGAACCGTGAGATCATGACCTGAGCCAAAGTCAGATGCTCAACCGACTGAGCCACCCAGGTGCCCCAAGCTTCATAAGTTTTGATTGAATGCCAGACATTATGTTTAAAATGTTGTACAGGGTTTGAATGTCGTCTTTCCACAGAGGATTTTATTATCCTTGACTATCCTCTGGCAAGTAGTAAAGGGGAAAATTCATATAATCTAATGAGGGACCTAGCAGTTGCAAGGCAGTAATTCAGACTTGTAAAGAAACCATGTCTGTCAACCATTGGTCTGCTCCCACTTGCAATACATTTCTCTGGATGCCCCTTCATTGGCAGGACTTACACTCCAGTGACTGTCACAGCACACTGAAACCACCAAAACCAACACGGCCTATTTCAGCTCTCCTTGGCTTGGTTTCCAATGCTACCGTTCAGTGCAGCTAAAGAATAAACAAACGTCTCCAGGTGGAATGTGAGACAGAATGAATGGCAGCAATGTATCTGTTCTCTCGGTGAGGCTTCCTTCTTTCTTAGATCTTCACCTTTCCGATTGTGGGTGTCCCCAGCCTTTTCAGTTTTCTTTAATCTGGTCTTTCAGATTTTCCCAGTAAAAGTGCTGATCTTACCAGGTATTTCAGAATAGACAAAGTCCATGGTAGAGCTTTTTCTCTTTTTTTACTGAAATATCACTGACGTAACATTAGGTTAGTTTCAAGTGTACAACGTATTGATTCAACACCTGTGTTTGTTCCAAAATGATCACAGTCAGTTTCGTTAATATTTGTCATATGGCATAGCTTTAATTGCAAATTTTGTACAATTCGTGTATTTGATTTCACATAACAAATTAGATATCTATTATATATACAAGGGACTGTCTTTACAGTTTGTATTTATATTATTTTCCATACAAAAGTAAATTTTGCACAAATGTGTTTTGCAATGTACAAGCCTATGATCTGTGAAATATTGCATGCAGACAAAAAAGGCCTATTAAGTTCTAAAGGAGGGCTGCATTGGGGATTTTTGAATGTAACTCCTACCTTTAGTTAAGCTCTAAGACACTGCCACTCTGTGGTAACTCTCAGACACAGCAGCATCCTCTGTATTTCTAGAGATGAGGATGCCCCAGCAACTTGATTGTAAATTCCCTTCCTTTGTTGTTCAGGAAAGTAAAATTCCCCCATTCAGTGAGCATTTCAGCTACTCTGTACTCCGTTCCCTCCCATTCCAGTTCTTCCAAGCCTGAAGTCTAGCCGTTGAGTCCTCTTCTAAGCAGGAACTGGAGCAGCAGCAGAATGTTAAGTTGCCTGAGTCACATGAGTCCACAATTTAGGCTTTGGCTCCTGTGAGTGGTATGGTCTTAGGCTCATTACTTACTTGCTCTTATCATCAGTGTTGTCATGTAAAAATAAGAATTTTAGCAGGCATATTCACTTTATGAGAATTCATTGAGCTGGGTACTTTTTGTGTGTGCTAGATTTTAGTGGAATTAATTTTTTTAAAGGTCAATAATACATATGTAAATACATCCTTTAAAGGATTGGTCTCTGTATTTAAATGTGTAATGTCACCTCGTCAATGGAATCTATACGGACTTTCCTTTTCAAAATTATCATTTTCCCTCCCTTCAGCTATCCACACATATCCACACATCCATCCATCTCCTTTACTCTGTTCTGATTTCTGTTATTTTTCTACAGCACTTAGCTTTGTCTGAAAAGTTTAATTGACATATTATGCATCTTCCCTCACCCCTTTGTGGACTTACAAAAACATGATTTCTTTTTGCTTCACTCACTGATTTAAAGCAAGTGCCTAAAACAGGGCCTTTCACATGGGCAGGTGCTCAAATGTATTTGTTTAATGCATGATGAGGAACTTAATATAGTTATTGGTACCTAATGATAGCTCATATTTAAATATGTTATTATGATCCAGGCTTCTGCTGGAGGCCATTGTTCTCAGATTATAAATATAGCTTGTGGGAGTGCCTGGGTAGCTCAGTCACTTAAGTGTCAGAGTCTTGATTTTTCACTCACATCATGATCTCATGGTTTGTGAGTTCAAGCCCTACATCGGGCTCTGTGCTGGCAGTGCAGAGCCTGCTTGGGATTCTCTGTTTCCCTCTCTCTCTCTCTCTCTCTCTGCCCTTCCCCCTGCTCAAACTTGCACATGCTTTCTCGCTCTCTCTCTCTCTCTCTCTGTCTCAAAATAAATAAATAAACTTAAGAAATTAAATATAGCTACTGGATAAGAAAGGTGCTGATAAGCAGGTGTCGCATATGACTAGAAGAGACACTTAAAACTAGTGAATTGCTTAAAGGGTAAATTTTATGGTTAGTAAATTATATCTTAATAAAGCTGTTATTTTTTTAAGTAGTAGTTCACTCTTCAAAGGGAGAAACATTAGCTCCTGGTTCTGAAACGAACTCCCTTTTTGACCTGATGTAGACCAGTTCGCTCCAGTTTTTCATCTTCTTTATACAAATTGAGTGTGTCCATGAGCTGAAATTCTGAAATCCCCTCCAACTCCAACATCTTGCCTTTTAAAACATGCAGACCTCTGCAGAGATGGAGAGAGAGGAAGGTGATCCTGTGCCACTATCACATTGCTTTGTAACCAGAAGCATACACGTTTTAGAAAGCATTGGCTTTATTTCTTTTTAATTTTTATTTAAATTTTAGTTACTTACAGTGCAAAATTTTTTATTATTTAAAAATTTTTAGTGTTTATTTATTTTTGAGAGAGAGACAGAACATAAGTGGGGGAGGGGCAGAGAGAGAGGAAGACACAGAATCTGAAGCAGGCTCCAGGCTCCGAGCTGTCAGCACAGAGCCCGATGTGGGGCTCGAACTCACAAGCTGTGAGATCATGACCTGAGCCAAAGTCAGAAGCTTAACCAACTCTGAGCCACCCAGGCACCCTGCACCTACAGTGTAATATTTGTTTCAGGAGTAGAATTCAGTGATTCATCCCTCACATACAATACCCAGTTACAAAGCATCGAGTTCAGAGACTGAGCTCATTTCAGCATTCCTTAAGTATCATACAGACATAGAAATATGTTTCCACATGTGCATGTAAATATCTTACTATCTAATTTTTGTGGGACAGAAAATAAGACAATGACTACCAGTTTCTTGGTTTCCAATAGGCTTCCCCAGAAGCTGTTTCCTAGCCCCGTGAAGTAGATCATGGATCACCAAGGCACAGATTCTTCTGTCTGCAAACCAGAGTGTACCTTGGGGGGCCATCTGCTATCTCCACACACCAAAATTAGCTTGGTTTAATTTGAGTGAGTTAGAAAACTCTGTTGTCACAATGAGAGAATGTTCCTATTACCTAATTAGCGGGGCTTATTAGGAGAGCGGTGACTACTGAAGTCCACTGAACACCCAGCCATATGGGCATATGAAGTGTGGATCAAACAGGTCTTTTTGTAATTACGTTAATAGTTACTCTTTTAGCTTTCTCTCATTTTCATCTAAGCCCGGTGCAAAGCACATTTCCTGGATTTTCAACAGAGTGTCAAATAATAGGCACTGTAAATGGATTTGAGTTATCAAGGCCACGATTTACTGGATACATGTCTGCTGCCCGGTGGCTAACCCCTTTTGCCACTTTCCAGAATGTCCTTCTCTGTGCCTTGTCTGAGACACCACAGGTCATCTGCTCTATTGCTGTGGCCTTTTCCCTGCCATATGGCTATGCTGCACCCAAACCTTCATGGTGATGTGCTCCTTTGATATACCTTCAGCACAAAAACCTTTGCTAAATAGGAAAGTACAGCATGTATAATTTCCTCATTAAATCAATAGACAAGGTCACTCTGTGTTAAATGGAAAAGGAGGCGCGTCCCCATGTGCTGCGTACTGGCAGGAAAATATGATGCGATGACCTTTCAAAATCATCCAAAAGTCACTTCTTTAGACATTTTGACCAAAATAATACATGGGTGAATTTTAAATTTTACCCTCACATATATTAAGGGACACTGTATTTATTCAGGTTCCCATGGTCTAAGGACAAAATGGTTTCAAAAGAGGCACAGACCCTTGATTTTGCACACGACGAGAGAATGCTTCCTGGATACCAAGTCCCACAACACCAATTGTCGATAAAAAGTGTTTAATAACACTATCACGTATTTGCCCCTTACTAGATCGTGTACAAAATGGTATGCATGCTCTCAACAACCTGGAAGTGCGTCCCGTCTTTGTTCCCAATCTTAAAAGTGAGAAAACTGAGTCTTCTAGAGAGCATGGAATTGATCTCAAGTCAGATGCACTTTGATGTCTTTTCAGGACTTTCAGCATCTCCCAATCTAATAGTCATCTCCGCTCCTGGAAAACAGTAGAGATTCAGTGAATCTGTTTTGTTTTGTTTTGCTTTTTCAACGAGTGTCTGTCCAACAGTTTCACGTAGGTTAATCATTTATTCAGTGGGTTGATTTAACAAATAAATGTCTGATGAAGTCAGAGGAAGGGAAATCCTAATAGCTGAAAAGAAGATGAACTTATAATATAGATTTGTAATTAGAAAACAGATCCTCCTGCCCAATGTGTACATGAATGAGCTGTCAGTAAACTGAAAGAAGCGAAGAAAACAAGTATTTACAGTCCCTCAGGGGCTATTGCTGTACACAAAAGAGACAAAGATTGACTGATGGATACTTATCTGTAAAGTTCAGATCCAAATATACTCTTTCCTGCAGTATCCAAAAATTAGGGAGATTGAGGAAAGAAGTTCTGATTTTACATGCAATATATAAAATACATTTGCACATCTTCAGAAAATTGGATCCAAGAAGAGGTTAAAAATAAAGTTCATATTTCCAATTTGAAAATCACTTTATTAAATGCCAAATTTAAATGTATGAGTGTATCTTGACCTGGGGAATCCTCTCTCACGTTTTCTCCATCCTGAGGCCCATTTGGAACCAATAAATCTCATGAATCTACCTTTATACTGAAGCTGCTTTAAGTTTGAGCAGTTGTAATGAGACTGTCTTTTACAGTTAATGCAGTATTGGCCATCAATCAGGTTCTGCCTTCAGTCAAGCAGTCTGTGTAACTAAAGTCTTCTTTCCAGTTTGTTGTTGGCACATATTCCAACTATGGGAGGCATTGAGTGTAAGAAAATATTTAGGACCACATTTACAATTTGGATCATTGAATATCATATTTGTAGAATTGCATCATTTAATGTTCCTCTTGAGAAGAGAAAATCTACTTCTTGAAAATGAAGTATCCTGACTTATCTATTAGTACTTTGGTCTTTAAAAAATGTTTTTAAAAGGACTGAGAATGAAAGACGAGAGGCTTTCTGGATGTCCAGATGGACCCTAACGGGCAAATAGTACTGCTTCTTATGATTGGGATCACCTTGTGTGATGTGTGTACTTCTCTAGTCTAGTGGTCCCTGTCTATAGAATTGTACATTTATTACAGCAGTTTTTTAACAGGTGATTGTATGAAAACTTGAGGAATAGTGTAAGTTTTTTTTTTTTATAAATTTCCATGAAGGGGATGGCTCAGTTACCACCAGAACTATTCTAAACAGTAATTTTCCTCCTAAGCTGGTATTTCTGGATTACTCTTCTGTTATCTCCTATCATTCCGCACATAGAATTTCTCACACTTTTCTGTAATTATTTGCTTAAGGATGTATCTCCTGGGGAGTTTGTTAACATCAAAGACTATGTCCGATGCATCTCTGTATCTTTAATTCCTACCACTGATGAACACGCCATGTTGAATGATTGGATAGGTTTTAATGTATTAACTCGCCTTGAAATTTACTTGAATAGAAAATCACCTGATGGTCACTTTATAAAAAGAAATGAGTCACAAGAAAATATAATTTAGATGAACAAAGTAAGCCTTCATTTGTTCATACCCATATCTCAGCAAAACTCCTATCCTCCAATCAGCCAATAATCAGGTATATCTCTCATCAAAATTCTAACTTATTTAAGAATGTGATGCCTCATTGCTCACCAGTTTCACATGGCCCGTACCCTTCAAAATACAGGAAGGAAGGGCAATGTTATTACATTTATTTTAAATTATGTATACTTATTTTGGGAATAGATAAATTTAGATGGTCCAGTATCTGAAATGTACAAGGAGATGTACTGTAAAAGTCACCCATCCACATCTGTCTCCTGCTACTCATTACTTGCTCCACAGAAAGCAGTGTTCCAAAATGTTTTGTATATTTATAGAGGTAGTCTGTGCAAATAAAGGCAAATATATACATGCATTTTTTATGCAGTTTATTCATTTTCTATCACTGCTGTAACAAATAACAACAAGGATAAAACAACATGTATTTATTATCATATATTTCCTTAGGTCTAAGTTTAACATGAGGCATACTGGGCTAAACAAAATAAAGGTATCTGTAGGGCTTTGTTCCTTTATTTAAAAAAAAAAAAAGTTTAGGGGCGCCTGGGTGGTGCAGTCGGTTAAGCGTCCGACTTCAGCCAGGTCACGATCTCGCGGTCCGTGAGTTTGAGCCCCGCGTCAGGCTCTGGGCTGATGGCTCGGAGCCTGGAGCCTGTTTCCGATTCTGTGTCTCCCTCTCTCTCTGCCCCTCCCCCGTTCATGCTCTGTCTCTCTCTGTCCCAAAAAAAAATGAAAACGTTGGAAAAAAAATTAAAAAAAAAATAAAATAAAATAAAAAGTTTATGCATTTTGAGAGGGGTGGGGAGAGGCAGAGAGAGAGAGAGAGAGAGAGAGAGAGAGAGAGAGAAAACGAGCAGGGAAGGGGCAGAGAGAGAGGAAGAGAGAGAATCCAAAGCAGGCTCTGTGCTGAGAGCAGGGATTGATCTCGCCAACCATGAATCATGATCTGAGCCAAAATTAAGAGTCCAACACTTAAAGTAGTGAGCCACCCAGACACCCCAGACTCTGTTCCATTCTAAAGTCTCTGGGAAGCAGCCATTTCATTGACTTCTCAAGCTATTAGAGTTCATCTGCATTCCTAGACTTGTGGTCTCATTTTCAAAGCCAGCAATGTTTGCTCAAGTCTTTCTCCTGCTGACACTTCTTTGGTTCTACAACCAAGGAAGTTCCTCCTTTTAAGAATTTCTGTAGTTTGATGTAGCACATCTGGATAATACAAAATAATCTCCCCATCTTAAGGCCCTGCATATTACTTATCTGAAAGTTTATTTTACCGTGTAAGGTAACATATGCACCAGTTACAAGAATGATTAGAACATGAATCACCTTGGGGACTATTATACCACTTATCGTGTGTTTCATGCACACACACAAGCATGCGCACAAACACACACACACTTTTACTTCTATAACGAAGCAGCACACTATAATGCAATTCTGTGCTTTGCCTTTTTATGCAGTATTGTATACTTTGGATATTTTTCCATACTTGTATACAAAAATTCTCATTCTTTTTCACAGCTGCATAGTTTTTTTTTCTTTTCTTTTTTTAAAATTTACATCCAAATTAGTTACCATATAGTGCAATAATGATTCCAGGAGTAGATTTCTTAGTGCCCCTTACCCATTTAGGCCACCCCCCCCTCCCACAACACGTCCAGTAAGTCTCAGTTTGTTCTGCATATTTATGAGTCTCTTATATATTGTCCCCCTCCCTGTTTTTATATTATTTTTGTTTCACTTCCCTTATGTTCATCTGTTTTGTCTCTTAAAGTCCTCATATGAGTGAAGTTCTATGATATTTGTCTTTCTCTAATTTCACTTAGCATAATATCTTTCAGTTCCATCCACGTAGTTGCAATTGGCAAGATTGCATTCTTTTTCATTGCCTAGTAATACTCCATTGTATATGTATACCACATCTTCTTTATCCATTCATCCATTGATGGAAATTTGGGCTTTTTCCATACTTTGGCTATTGTTGATAGTGCTGCTATAAACATGGGGGTGCATGTGCACCTTCAAAACAGCACACCCGTATCCCTTGGATAAATGCCTAGTAGTACAATTACTGGGTCGTAGGGTAGTTCTATTTTTAGTTTTCTGAGGAACCTCCATACTGTTTTCCAAAGTGGCTGCACCAGCTTGAATTCCCAGCAGCAATGCAAAAGAGATCCTCTTTCTCTGCATCCTTGCCAACATCTCTTGTTGCCTGAGTTGTTAACGTTAGCCATTCTTACATGTGTAAGGTGGTATCTCATTGTGCTTTTAATTTGTATTTCTCTGATGATGAGTGATGTTGAGCATATTTTCATATGTCAGTTGGCCATCTGGATGTCTGCTTTGGAGAAGTGTCTATTCATGTCTTTTGCCCATTTCTTCACTGGATTATTTGTTTTTTGGGTGTTGAGTTTGATAAGTTATAGATTTTGGATACTAACCCTCTATCTGAGGGTTTATGTCGTTTGCAAATATCTTCTCCCATTCTGTCAGTTACGTTTTAGTTTTGCTGATTCTTTGCTTCGCTGTGCAGAAGCTTTTTATTTTGGTGAGGTCCCAGTAGTTCATTTTTGCTTTTGTTTCCCTTGCCTCTGGAGATGTGCTGAGTAAGAAGTTGCTGTGGCCAAAATCAAAGAGGTTTTTTCCTGCTTTCTCCTCAAGGATCTTGATGGCTTCCTGTCTTACATTGAGGTCTTTCATCCATTTTGAGTTTATTTTTGTGCATCGTGTAAGAAAGTGGTCCAGGTTCATTCTTCTGCATGTTGCTGTCCAGTTTTCCCAGCACCACTTACTGAAGACACTGTCTTTATTCCATTGGATATTCTTTCCTGCTCTGTCAGAAATGAGTTGGCCATACATTTGTGGGTCCATTTCTGGGTTCTCTGTTCTGTTCCATTGATCTGAGTGTCTGCTTTTGTGCCAGTACCATAGTGTAGTGATGATTACAGCTTTGTAGTATAGCTTGAAGTCCAGGATTTTGACACCTCCTGCTTTGGTTTTCTTTTTTAAGATTGCTTTGGCCATTTGGGGTCTTTTCTGGTTCCATACAAATTTTAGGATTATTTGTTCTAGCTCTGTGAAGAATGCTGGTGTTATTTTGCTAGGGGTTGCATTTAGCATGTAGATCGTTTTGGATAGTAATGACATTTTAACAATATTTTTTCTTCCTATCCAGGATCATGGAATCTTTTTCCATTTTTTTTGTGTCTTCTTCAATTTCTTTCATAAGCTTTCTATAGTTTTCAGTGTATAGATTTTCCACCTCTTTCATTAGATTTATTCCTAGGTATTTTATGGTTTTTGGTGCAGTTGTAAATGGGATCAATTCCTTGATTTCTGTTTCTGTCGCTTCATTGTTGGTGTATAAGAATACAACCGATTTCTGGGCATTGATTTGATATCCTGCAACTTTGCTGAATTCATGAATCAATTCTAGCAGTTTTTTGGTGGAATCTTTTGGGTTTCCCATATAGACTATCATGTCATCTGCAAAGAGTGAAAATTTGACCTCCTCCTGGCTGATTTGGATGCTTTTTATTTCTTTGTGTGGTCTGATTGCAGAGGCTAAGACTTCCAATACTGTGTTGAATTACAGTGGTGAGAGTGGACATCCCTGTCTTGTTCCTGACCTTAGGGAGAAAGCTCTCAGTTTTCCCCATCGAGTATGATATTAGCGTTGGGTCGTTCATATATGGCTTTTATGATCTCGAGGATTGCTCCTTGTGTCCCTACTTTCTTGAAGGCTTTTATCAAGACAGGATGCTGTATTTTGTCAAATGCTTTCTCTGCACCAGTTGAGAGGATCATGTGGTTCTTGTCCTTTCTTTTATTGATGTGCTGAATCATGTTGATTGTTTTGTGGATATTGAACCAGCCCTGAATCCCAGGTATAAATCTCACTTGGTCATGGTGAATAATTTTTTTAATGTATTGTTGCGTCCAGTTGGCTAATATATCTTGTTGAGGATTTTTGCATCCATGTTCATCAGGAAAATTGGTCTATAGGTCTCCTTTTTAATGGGGTCTTTGGTTTTGGAATCAAGGTAATGCTGGCTTCATAGAAAGAGTTTGAAGTTTTCCTTACATTTCTACTTTTGGGAACAGCTTCAAGAGAATAGGGGTTAACTCTTCCTTAAATGTTTCATAGAATTCCCCTGGAAAGCCATCTGGCCCTGGACTCTTGCTTTTTGGGAGATTTTTGATTACTCATTCGATTTCCTTACTCGTTATGGATCTGTTCAAATTTTCTATTTCTTTCTGTTTCAGGTTTGGTAGTGTATATGTTTCTAGGGATTTGTCCATTTCTTCCAGATTGCTCATTTTATTGGCATATAATTGCCCATAATATTCTCTTATTATTGCTTTTATTTCTGCTGTGTTGGTTGTGATCTCTTCTCTTTTATTCTTGATTTTATTTATTTTGGTCCTTTCCTTTATCTTTTTGATCAAACTGGCTAGGGGTTTATCAATTTTGTTAATTCAAAGAACCAGCCTCTGGTTTCATTGATCTGTTCTCCTGTTTTTTGGGGTTTTTATAGCACTAACTTCTGCTCTAATCTTTATTATTTCCTGTCTTCTTCTGGTTTGGGTTTTTATTTGCTGTTCTTTTTCCAGCTCCTTACAGTGTAAGATTAGGTTGTATACTGAGATCTTTCTTCCTTCTTTAGGAAGGTCTGGATTGCTATATACTTTCCTCTTACGACTGCCTTTGCTGCATCCCAGAGGTTTTGGGTTGTTGTGTTATAATTTTCATTGGCTTCCATATACTTTTTAATTTCCTCTTTCACTTCTTGGTTAGCCCATTCATTCTTTAATAGGACGTTCTTCAGTCTCCAAGTGTTTGTTACCTTTCCAAATTTTTTTCTTGTGGTTGATTTCGAGTTTCATAGCATTGTGGTCTGAAAATATGCACCGTATGATCTCGATCTTTTTGTACTTAGGGATGAATTGTGTCGCAGTATATGGTCTATTCTTGAGAACTTTCCATGTGCACTGGAGAAGAATGTATATTCTGCTGCTTTAGGATAAAATGTTCTGAACATATCTGTTAAGTCCATCTGGTCCAGTGTATCATTCAAAGCCAGTGTTTCCTTGTTGATTTTTTGATTAGATGATCTGTCCATTGCTGTGAGTAGGGATTTGAAGTCTCCTTTTATGGTATTACTATTGATGAGTTTCTTTATGTTTGTGATGAATTGATTTATATATTTCAGTGCTTTCACATTTGGTGCACAAATGTTTACAACTGTCAGGTCTTCTTGGTGGATAGGCCCCTTGATTATGATATAATGCCATTCTGCATCTCTTGATACAGTCTTTATTTTAAAGTCTAGATTTTCTGATATAACTGTGACTACTCCAGCTCACTTCTGTTGACCATTAACATGATAGATGGTTCTCCTTCACCTTACGTTCAATCTGAAGGTGTCTTTAAAGTGTCTAAAGTGGGTCTCTTGTAAACAGCATATTGATGGATCTTGTTTTCTTATCCATTCTGTTACCCTGTGTCTTCTGATTGGAGCATTGAGTCCATTGACGTTTAGAGTGAGTACTGAAAGAAATGAGTTTATTGCCATTTTGATGCTTGTAGAGTTGGAGTTTCTGGTGGTATTCTCTGGTCCTTTCTAATCTTTGTTGCTTTCAGTATTTATTCCTTCCTTCCTTCCTTCCTTCCTTCCTTCCTTCCTTCCTTCCTTCCTTCATCTTTTTTCCCCCTCAGAGAGTCCCCCTTAAAATTTCTTGCAGGGCTGAAATTTAGTTTAGTGGTCACAAACTCCTTTAATTTTTGTTTGTTCGGGAAACTTTTTATCTCTCCTTCTATTTTGAATGACAGCCTTGCTGGATAAAGAGTTCTTGGCTGCATATTTTTCTGATTAAGCACATTGAATATATCCTGCCACTCCTTTCTAGCCTGCCAGGTTTCTGTGCATAGGTCTGCTGCAAACCTGATCTGTCTTCCCTTGTAGGTTAGGGACTTTTTTTCCCTTGCTGCTCTCATGATTCTCTCCTTGCCTGAGTATTTTGTGAATTTGACTACGATATGCCTTGTTGATGGTCGGTTTTTGTTGAATCTAATGGGGGTGCTCTGTGCTTCCTGGATTTTCATGTCTGTGTCTTTCCCCAGGTTAGGAAAATTTTCTGCTATGATTTGCTCACCTACCCCTTCTACCCCTATTTCTCTCTCTTCCTCTTTTGGGACCCCTATGATTCTGATGTTTGTTTTTAATGAGTCACTGATTTCTCTAATTCTTAAATCGTGCTCTTTTACCTTCATCTCCCTCTTTTTTTCTGCTTCATTTTCCATAAGTTTGTCCTCTGTATCACTGATACTCTGTTCTGCCTCATTCATTCTTGACGCTGTGGCATCCATCCATGATTGCAGCTCAGTTATAGTATTTTTTATTTCATCCTGACTACTTTTTACTTCTTTTATCTCTGCAGAAAGGGATTCTAGTCTATTTTCGACTCCAGCTAGTATTCTTATTATTGTGATTCTAAGTTCTGGTTCAGACATCTTGCTTGTATCTATGTTGGTTAAATCCCTGGCTGACGTTTCTTCATGCTCTTTCTTTTGGGGTGAATTCTTTTGTTTCATCATTTTGAAGAGAGAAAAGGAATTAATGAGGTGGGAATATTAAAATTAAAAAAATTAAAATTAAAAAAATTTTTAAAGTAAAAAATTTAAAAAACACGCACAAAATTGAATAAATGATGCTAGATCCTAGGTGTGTTTTGGTCTGGGTGTTTGTTGAAAGTGATTTGACAGATGAGAGAAAAAAGGGGGAAAAAAAGGAAATCGTTTGAGAATTTGAAAAAATGACTACACTGAAGTAGACTAAAATGAAATGATGGAAGTAAAATACAATTTGGAAAAAAATTACACAAAAATAAAGAATATAGGAGAAAAAAATTAAAGAAAAATATTTTTAATGAAAATTTAAAAAATGAATTTTTCTCCTCTGTATTCAAGAAAAAGAAAAGAAACAAAAACAGAAAAAAGAAAAAAAAGGAAATCATTTGAAAATTTGAAAAAGTGAATTCACTGTAGTAGACTAAAATAAAATGATGGAAGTAAAGTAGAATTTGAAAAAAAAATTATGTAAAATAACAAAAATAGTAAAACAAAGAAATATTTTTAATAAAAATTGAAAATGAAAATGATTTTTTCTCTTTCTGTATTCAAGAAAAAGAAAAGAAACCAAAAGGAGAAAAATGAAAAAAAAAAAAAGGAAATCATTTGAAAATTTGAAAATATGAGTACACTGAAGCAGACTAAAATAAAATGATGGAAGTAAAATAGAATTTGAAAAAATTTGTACAAAAGTAAAAAATATAGTAAAAAATTAAAGAAAAATATTTTTAATAAAAATTGAAAATAAAAATGAATTTTTTCTGTTTCTATATTCAAGAAAAAGAAAAGAAGTGAAAAAGAGAAAAAAAATGAATAGATGGACCTGCTAACAGATTGAAATATGACTGAAATTATTTTGTTTTCCCCTAGAAGTCAGGCTATAAAGCGCTTTATAGTCCATAAACTAAGCAGGCGGTGAGACTTGTGTTCTTGAAGAGTGAGGTTGGCCCAGTTGGGAGGGGCTCAGTGTAATGGCTCAATTCTCCACTAGATGGCGCTGCTAGCCTACTGAGGTGGATTGTCGTGGCGCTCATAGGTGTGTATGCGCATGCGCGGGAGCAGCGAAAATGGTGTCACGCAGCTACCGAGTCTCTAGTATTGGAACTCCGTTCTCTCTGATCAGCAATCGCGCACTTGTCCTCTGTCTTCAACTTTCGTCCACTCCCCACTTCCTCACTGTATGTGACCAAGCCCCAGGCAGTACCTCTCTCCTGAGTTTTGTCTCACATGAGGCTGTGTTCCCAGACCCTTACTTCGGAAGGACTTCAGCTTTGACCCATTCCGCCCCTCTCCAGGAAGGTTTCCCTGATCAATGGCCGAATGTTGACTGCAGCCAGGATCCTGGGTCCACTTGCTGGACCCTGTTGCTTCCGGTTTCCGAGACTGTGGCCAGGTTCCAGCCCACCCCCCAAAAAGATCGTGAGACAGTGTAGCATCAGTGTTTCAGGGATTATGGAAAATCACAACACGTATCTGGCACCTGGCTTCACCCTTAAAGACTTTCTTCCAGCACCAGCGAATGTGGTTGTTTTCTGGGACCTGCTGGGACCAGGTGGCCTCACAGTCTCTACCAAATATTCTTCGGGCAGTGGAACCACTTTTCCCCGTGTGGCCCAAGAACCTCCCAGACCCTGCTCTGCTCCTGGGATTTGCCCTTCTCACCACAGCACCTCCAGGTATCAAGCTGCAGAGTTTCAGATTTTGCACTCCCCCTGTTTACAGTCTTAATGGAATTTAAACCCTCTCTTTTCTCCTTTCTCCCTTTTTGGTTTAGTCCCTGCGCCGTTTCCAATTTTCCACTTTCTCTCCAGCTGCTTTTGGGGAGGGGTGCTTTTCCCATATTCTACCCCCCCCCCGTCCCTGTCCTTTCTCCTCATGCAAAAGCGGCTCCCTGTCCTCCGCAGCTTCACTCTCCCCAGGTTCACCTCTCCACGCCACATGCCTGCTGAATTCTGTAGTTCAGGTTGTGTAGATTGTTGTGTTAATCCTCTAATCAGTTTTCTAGGTGTGCAGGATGGTTTAGTGTTGGTCTGGCTGTATTTCATGGATGTGAGTTGCACAAAAACTTCCATGCTGCTCCACCATGTTGGCTCCCCCTCCCATAGTTTTTTTTTTTTTAATTAAATGAATATACCATAATTTATTCCATGAGTCACATATCAAATTTCTGTGTGTTTTAAAGTTCATGTTTCTTTAAATAGGCCTCCCTGGCTAGACATTCATATCTGTGCAATAATTATGGTGCTTACTACCATTTCACTTATTAGAAATATCACCCTGATAAATGCCTATGTGCTTTTATTAATTATCATTATTCTTTTCCTTTTTAAAAAATGTTCATTTCTAAGAGAGAAAGAGAGAATGTGCATGAGAGAGGGACAGAGAGAGAGGGGGAAACAGAGGATCTGAAGCAGACTGTGCTGACAGTGCAAAGCCTAATGGGGGGCTCCAACCCATGAATGTCAAGATCATGACTGGAGCTGAAGTCAGATGCCTTACTGACTGAGCCTCCCAGGCACCCCTCAATATTCTTTTCTTAAACGTATCATGCCCTGTGATTTAACTCCTTGAAAAGATACCACCTATCTTTTGCTGTTGCATTCAGACCTTCGTTTGTTTTCATTTTTTAGTTCTTTTTGCCCCAGAAACAATCTTAATGGTTTCGAGGAAGTATGCTTAGTATACAATCATATTCCTTTCTCCTTTCTCTTCTCATTTCTGGTTCCACGGGTCCCATCACACTCTTAAGATCATTTACTTTATCGTTTTCCTCTTACAGGCTGCTGTGGAAGCCTGAATTTATTTGACATTACTTCCTTCCTGAAGTAGTGGGCGTGGCCTAGCTACATAAATTTAACTCTGTCTAGTGTGTTGGGGTCAAGGCTGCTGATCACTACCCACAAATAATATGATTGATTTCCTGTCACTTACCTTGATGTAATTTTCCTTTTTTAAAATGTGAAACTATATAGGAGCACAAAAGAAATTCTTCCTGTCATTCTGTAAAAAAGCTTGGACTTTAGTCACCAGATTTAATTGCCTGATGAAATGTTATCATCTGGCATTCTTAGACATTTTCCAACATATTGTTTTTTCAAACCTTCTTGATCTTTGCTAGATTTGACTTTTGATTATTATTTATGAGAATTATATTTTCTGCTGCTGCTTTTTTTTCTTGTCATTTGTTCCATGCATGAGACTGTTAGAACGGTGCCTGGATGGCTCAGTCAGTAAAGTGTCTGACTATTTTTTTTCACATTATTTTTGAGAGACAGAACAGAGCATGAAGGGGGAAAGGGCAGAGAGAGAAAGAGACAGAATCCGAAGCAGGCTCCAGGCTGTGAGCTGTCAGCATAGAGCCTGACGCAGGGCTCGAACTCACCATGAGATCATGATCATGATCTGAGTCAAAGTTGGACACTCAACCAACTGAGCCACCCAGGCGCCCTTGCGTCTTTGACTCTTGATGTCAGCTCAGGTCTTCATCTCAGTTCTAAGTTCAAGCCCCATGTTGGGCTCCATGCTAGCCTACAAGTAAGTAAGTAAGTAAGTAAATAAGTAAATAAATAAATAGTTATAGGGCATGTGGGTTCTTTTTTAAGTAATTCAATAAAAATAACACCTTCTCTGTATACAAACTGTAACAAGAATAGAAGAGACAAATTTGAGGAGAAAAGAGGGTATTCAATTATTTCAAAAGCCCTTCTTAAACCACTTATTTGATATCAGTAAAGAGGTACCAAAAGAGTTAGACATTTTCATGCATGATTATATACCTAAGTCCAAATCATATCCAAAGTCTGTATTCTTTTATTTGAAATTTCATTTAAGAAATATTGTATCAAATTGAGTAAACACTATATATTGTATATTGAGTAAACTGTAAATGTTTCACTTAAGAAACACTGTCTACTGAGCAAATACTATAAATCGAAGAAGACAGACTCCCTCTCTGGAAAAGAAAAATGGAATCCAACTAGAACATTAGCTGCTCCATAGGACACTGAGGTAAAGCTGGAGTAAAGGAATTTGTTTAAAAGCCAACAACTAAACATATAGCTGCAGTATCTCTTTGCCATAGATACAGAGCTCATATTGTTTTCCTTTAACTGTGTTTGTTTTTAAACTGCGTGTAGTCTGAAAAGACCCAGTCTTCAAATCCAAAACACATATTTCTATAAATATTGCCTCAGGTCGATTGTATTTTGTTACCAGCAGGAAAAAAGCTTCCATTTCCATGTGCAGCAAAATTGTGCCACAGGGGTTGGCACGATACAATTAAGGAAGCTAATGTCAGTTGAAAACAAGAACTGAGGTGTCTCAACCACCAGATAGCTGGAAATGGATTTACATAATATGAAGGAAGTTGCAGGATCTCTGCTTCCATTATATTCCTGCTCACGGGTCTGCGTCTGTGTCACCTGGCACTTTCATGAATACACCATGCAGGGTATGCAAGAGGACGTTTTGGGATGAGATGACAGCTTTCTTTCTTTGAAACAACGAGCCCTGCTTGGAAATACCCATAGAGTTTGGTTCCATGAAGTATGAAACATCCCAAATGAGGGAGATTGTCTGTGAGTTGTGCACTTGCTGCCTTCAGCATCTGTAAGCCGTTTTCTACTAAAAGTCTGACTATTTAGAATTCAAGCCTTATGCAACTAAGAAACTCCAAAAGAGGTAATGAACCATAAATTATTGCCGTTAGATATTTAATACTCAATCAGTATGTGCTCTCTCAGGCATATCCCACCGGCATTGCATTCATTCTGACAGTGTGGTACTGGTTCAATTACTTTGCTCATTTACAATAAAAGATTAATAAAAAGAGGTATATTTTAGTTCACAGAGATTAATTGCATCCCATACTTTCCCTACACTAGAAATATTCAACCCATAATCCTGATAGCTTTTGCATCAACAAGTGCATGGAAAATTAATAGACTTTCTGCTGCTGGAAATCTCAGAGGGTTTTCAGATAGAAATTTCCAGGGAAAACAAGATTGAAAGTTGGCTTTGGGCTGCAAATGAATTAATTTACCTGCTTCTTTAAATTTACTTTTATGACATTTTGAATTAGCCAGCATAAAGATATGTGTACTGTAAGTATTTTATATCTGCACATTTTCTGTCAAGTATTTGCAAAGCACATTCCCCTTTGAGATCTAATTCTACCACATAGAGCCAGGTATGTATGCCCATGCTTGGTAGATGTTCCAACATTTGGGGAGATGTCTATTAACATTTGATAGTTGTTTTTTTTTCTTCAGAGAAAATAGATGCCGAGTATACTAGTGTATTTATTTTGAATATTTTTTAACATAAAGGTGTTTACCATGGGGAAATCTAGGTTTAAAATTTCAAAGTACGTCCCTGATAAAGAATTCTTAAGTTTTTATAAACTTTGTGAATGTGACACTCTATTTTCCCATGCCTTGAAGATAAACAAACATCTTTAGCTGGTGGATAGCTAGACTAGAAAAGAAATTTAAATTTACTGAGTCTTACCTACTTTAAAGTAGGGTTTTGTTTCCAGATTTTATTTTACTTGATCCTTACAACAATTTGGTTCTATTAATGTTTTCACTTCTCAGAGAATAAACTCAGGCTCAGAGAAGTAAAGTTACTCGCCTCTGGTCACACAGTGACCCAGTAGCTAAACCTGTTGTCAAGCCACTGTCTTTCTGTCTCCGAAGTCCATTATATGTTGTATAAATCAGATTAAAGGTAAGAAAGCTTCTGTGGCTGGGAGTCATCTCTTCTCTAGGCTTGCTTTTGTTTGTCAAATGGTGAACGTCACATTTGCTTGATACAAATATTCTGATGATGGAGTAAGACAACCATTGCACATGAGAACTAGGAAAGTAGCGGCAGTCTGTGTGCAGATGGAAATAAAATATAGACGGGTTGGGGTGCAACTGTACAAACCTGACCCTTCCATCCTGGGGAAATCACTGTCAAGGGCATTGACAGGACTGTGTCTCAGATGTTTGTCCCAGTCCAAATGGACGCTGGGAGGGCTCTTCTCCTCCTGTTTGCAATGCAGTGTTTTAATCTACTTCTCAGTCACGGTATTCCGGAAACTTTTAGCTGCAGAAGTATCTAACCTGTGTTCTCTGCACATTGTTATCTTGTTTTTTGACAAGAGAGATGTGTTCCCTTCCACATATCCTTAAATTTCTTTGTAGAGAGCAAAGGAGTCAGCCTAATTTCTGTTCCCATCTCTCTTGTACTTTCCAGGAGCTCCACCCCAGTGTTCGGTGATATCAGCCCCTGAAAACTAAACTATTCAGTGACCCTCCAATTTATTGAGTGGTCTGTAAGGAGGAAACACATGAATCAGAGATAAATCCACTACTTCTGAAAACATACATAGACATCATAAATATTAAAGATGAGCAAGGCCGAATTAAAGCAACAATACATCCTCTTTTTTTTATAAACAAAATATTGCTTTTGTAGGACAAACTAACCTATTTTTCTGATTTATTTCACTGAATTTATTTTATTCCACAGTAGTGGTTTTATTGTGTCAAAAGGAACACAGCTCATCCCTGTGTTTCCATAAAGTCGAATATTTTGTAGCACTTTTAAGCTGAATTTATTTTGTGATCTCCTAGTGAGCTCACTGGGAAAAATGCATTTCAATTTAAGAAGACAGTCTAGAAGCAGTGACCACAGAACAGGTGTTTTTATGTTTGTTTTCGTACTTATGGGAGTTTTGGATGAGAAAGAACTGGTTGCTTCCCAGTGATTTTGTTGCTTGCTTTACAAATGATGATAATGTTTCTATTCCACATAGAAGCCACTGCTATTTCAAATTCTTTACATGTCTTGCACCTGTACAAATAATTTATCTTAATACAGACCTTGTGTGTTGTCTTTTAGAACTTTCTGTTTAACAGCGATTAGGTATAATAACCCATCTGTGTAACCCTGGGCAAGTCTTTTCACCCTCTTAGGCCTTAATTTCTTCATTTGTGGAATAATGGAATTTGGACAGAGCATGAGCCAACAAACACTATACATCTATTAGGATGTGTTCCAAAGGGCCTAGAGCTTAATACTTCATAAAATACAGACTGTGCCTTCAATAACCTCACTGTGTAATGGGAAATGGAGTCAAGCAAAGAAGCAAGAACAAAATAATCATCATCAGCACACTAGAGAGACGCATAGTTCCCATTAGAATAGGAGGGACAATACTCAGGTGTGGGAGGTGCGAAAATCCCCAAAAAGTGTCACCAAAAAAGGTAACACTTGACCTGCATGTAGAAGAATGCCTTGTACTTTGTGGGTAGATATGAGGATATGGGTAGTCTAGAAAAGGAAAGAACAACAGTAAAGAAATGTATTTTTATTTTATTTAAAAAAAATGTTGATTTATTTATTTTTGAGAGAGAAAAAGAGAGAGACAGAGAGAGA
This sequence comes from Lynx rufus, assembly GCF_022079265.1. Taxonomy (NCBI): domain Eukaryota; kingdom Metazoa; phylum Chordata; class Mammalia; order Carnivora; family Felidae; genus Lynx; species Lynx rufus. The sequence continues at coordinate 34,558,626 of NW_025814830.1, read as the reverse complement.
CAGAGAATCCCAAGCAGGCTCCACAGCATCAGCACAGAACCTGATGTGGGGCTTGAATTCATGAACCTCGAGATCATGACCTGAGCCTAAACCAAGAGTCCGTGCCTAACTGACTGAGCCATCCGGGTGCCCCAGGAATTCATTACTTTTAGAAAATTGTGAAGGACGGCACAAGGCTATTAAGGGGTGGCAATAGACAGTAATATGTGTAGGAGCAGTTAGAGAATCCAGAACAGGCCCTGTCCCATACGAGCCATAGGCCTCCTGAGGTTTATGTCAAAACTATAAAGAAATCATTGATGAATATTAAGCAGCATTAGGCAACATCACAATGTGGTTAACACAGGTTAAATCTCAAGATTTCTATGATATGTTTGTAAACTACTGGATAAAAGACAACCAGAAGCAGGACAGCTGTATAGTAAACATCCTTCAAAATGAGAGTCATACTCCAAATGTCTTGAATAGCATGTAGATGTATAGTGACTGCACATCTTTTCAAATCTGCATCAGGTAACTTTATGTCTGACTTACAACAAGTCCCTCGGTTGATGCTTGAAATGTTTAATGAAAACATTAAAAATTACTTGCATTGGCCTGAAATCTTCCAAATCTTTGTGACAGTATACAAAGAATATTTACATAAATTGCGCGTTATTTTTTTTTTCATTATCACCTCTAGCCCTTGAGAGACATAAATTCTAAATATAAATCCACTCAGTTTTGCCAGGTCATCTCTTTCCTGTGAATCCTGAGGGTGAATTATTTATTTCATCTTTTAAGGAAGACGACTTGCCTTCTTTCATTGTCTGAAGTTCAGTTGGCCTCAGGCTACAAAGCGCTCCTGTTCGGTCGAGAGAAGAAGGGTTTCCCAGCCACAGCATTGCAGGCAGTATGTGGCACTTGATGTCTCGAATTTGCCGTCATAATCTTTCTCTTGTCGTTTCAACTGCTTTTGTCTCCTGAAAATCTTCCCGTTCTGGTATTTAACATGTTTTCCCGTTGATATGCATCCTCGTCTTATGTCTCTGGTCTTCAGGAGCCTTGCCATGCTTTTTATTTCCCCAATCTGATACTTAATAGGGACCACTAAATGCGGGCTCATACATTGTAGACATATTCTTTTCCCTTTCATTTCCAATGAGTATTTGCTCTACAGTCTTCACTCAAGGGATTCATTGTGAATTATAGTTACTTTCATTTAAAAGGAAACACAATCCTCTCTTCTTGTTGGAAATACGTTGGGAAAATTGGTTTTTAAATATATACAAATTCCTATGGTAAACTGAACGGGGTACCACAAGACATGAGTGTTAAGTATGGACAGCAAGAAATGCCAATTTTCTTAGGGAAAGTTATAAAGTTATAAAGAGTGTGGGAGATCAACCCCAATTCTTTAATTTCTGATGACTGTATAACCTTGGAAAATCCAGATAATCTTTTAACATAAGTATCATTAAGTTCATTTGATAAACAGGTAAATAAAGATCTTTTTTGAAAGAATATGTTTAAAAGGCTGAAATAATATTTACAGGGCCTCTCGTGCCCTGTCCATGACACGTGTTAGGGGCTTGATAATTGGAAGTTATAATTAGTTATGTATTCTCTCATTAGTTAAGTATCAATGGACATCCTTAACTCTATGAAAGGAGCAAGGATATTTTTACGTGATCAGACCCTCAAACTGGAAAGTAAACACCAGGTAGAAGGTTAGGGTTAAAATCAGAGAAGTACTCTTTTAAAATTGTTAATGGTTCTCTGGTTCATAAAAGGAAAAGAACAGTTCACATAGACTTCAATTTGCTAAGCTCTTTAAGTTTATTTTGAGAGAGGGTGTGTGTGAGACAGAGCAGGGGAGGGGCAGAAGGAAAGTGGGGGAGAGGGGAGAGAGACAGAGAGAGAGAGAGAGAGAAAGAGAGAGAGAGAATGAGTCAATCCCTAGCAGGCTCCACCCTGTCAGTGCAGAGGCCCTATGTGGGGCTCCATATCACCAACCATGAGATCATGACCTGAGCCAAAATCAAGAGTCGAATGAATGCTTAACCAACTGGACCACCCAGGCACCCTGCTAAGCTCTTTTTAAAATTCTCCAGGATCTTTAGAGGCGCCTGGGTGGCTCAATCAGTTGAGCGTCCAACTTCGGCTGAGGTCATGATCTCACAGTTTGTGAGTTCGAGCCCTGTGTCGGGCTCTGTGCTGACAGCTCAGAGCCTGGAGTCTGCTCTGCTCTGTGTCTCCCTCCTCTCTGCTCCTCCCCTACTCATGCTCTCTCTCTCTCTCTCTCTCTGTCAAAAATAAAATAAAAACATTAAAAAAAATTTTAAAAACCTCCCCAGAATCTTGCTATAAATGAAGAAAAAAAAGAGAGAGAACTCAGAAGTTTGATAACTTGAAAAGATTAATGCCTGCCCACCCCGTGTGGTTCCTGTAGCAAGTTCAAATATACTATTCCATGTGCTCATTAAGCTCAGTGCCAACATTTGTCCTCCAATCCTCTTCTGATTGTTCATATATGATGTAATAGTGAATCCAAGTCTGAGTTGTAGTTAATAACAATATTTTAATGCCACCCAGCATTTTAGTATGCTATGGTCTCTAGAAGAAAATGAACCTTCATTATAATATAAATGTCTTTTATACACAGCCTCAACCAGATTCTTGACTACTATTTCAATACATTTATTTCAAGCATAATCAAATTCTAAGAAAATTGGTTGGTAGAGTGAGCAATGACTGAGTTATCCATCCTGTTGAATTTTAATTCATTGTCCTAAGTAAACCTGAAATTGGCGATATGATTTGAGTGCAAAGTCAACCACTGAAATGAACATGTATAATTTGGAATTATTTCTATCACAGTGTCTGCCCAAGAACATTTTGGACAAAGCAGTTCCCAAAGGATTCCACTTTTAGAAGCTTATGAGTGTTAAGAGGACTGTTGAATGCAGTTGATATATGTATATCCGTGTCAGGACATTGATCCAGTGTTTCATTTTTATCATATAGTGGGATACAAAAATTAAATAATTGTTATTTTGTTATTAGTATCTGTTTGACAGTAATTTCTTATCCTTAATTATTCACAATATGCTTGCAGATACATTATACCATTATAAAAATCCATGAGAAGAACAAATATGCTTGCCTATTCACAGATAAGGAAATAGATACAGAGTAGTGATGACTTATCTACCTTCTCAAAAGGGATTAGTAAACTGGGTAACGCACGCCCCAGAGGTGGGTAAATACAGTTTTCTTTTTCTTTACTTGATGTGTAGTTGACTCAGTGTAACAATAGTTTCAGGTAACACAGCGATCCAAGCCTATATGTTATGCTGTGCTCAGCCAAGTTTAGCTACCATCTGTCACCATACAATGAACACAACTACAATATCACTGACTGTATTCTCTATTCTGTACCTTTCATCCTGTGACTTACTCATTTTATAACTGGAAGACTGTATATCTCACTCCCCTTCACCCATTTTGCCCATCCTCTCCTTCCCTCTGACAACCCCCAAATTGTTCTCTGAAATACTAATGTTCTAGTAGGAAGCACTTGGATCAAATCACTCTTATTTGACCAAGACATTACTTGCAAATAATCATACTTGACTTGTCATTAGTACTATAAAGAAAATAAAGCAACATATCACTGAGAAATGACTTTAATTTAGATTGCATAGTACTCCATCTCCAGGAAATAAAAATCAGGGCAATAAAAGTGAAGTGGTAATGTTTCTGGAAAAAAAGGGAGAAGACGATACATAATAACAAATTGTTCCCACAACAGCCACAAGAATAATACGGATTAGAATACACAATGTGACCTGTTACACACCACAGAAGTCCCCCGTTATTGACTTAGGCATGCACTGTGTCTGCCAAAGAGGTGACATATTCATTGTTAGTGCATTCACCTTAACTCTTTGTAAGTGCATGGCTTGTGACAGTATAATTATCCATCTATCACTTTTGATGTTAGGTAGTTACGTTAAATGACTCAGTTCAGGACAATGAGAATCAGAGCTTTGTCACTTTCCACACTGGCCAGACAAGGGAAAAGGGAAAACCACCTTGTAAACTGCAGGGTCGTGGGGGGGAGGAGTGACGGTGTGAGGCAAGCCCAAGATTGAATCACATGATTCCAGAAATGTGAAGTCCTTTCTCCTGAGTCCTTTCACAAGAAATAAGAGATCTTAACAGGTTGTGTGTTCTCACAGACTCTATTGTTTCATTTATTTTAGAACAATAAAGAAATAAAAAACTTTGTGGAGAGTTCTCAAACTTGAGAACATTATGAAGAAGAAAAGAGCAGTCCCATGTTACTGCTATAGTGCACTAGCTCTAGGAGAGCCTGAAAGGCATAGATCCTAGAGTCAGGGTACCTAGGCTAGAGTCGATGCTCAGTCACTTACAAACTTATTAACCTTGGGAAACTTGACTAAACCTCACTGTGTCAGAATTTTCTTATCTGGAAACCACAGATAATTAACAGCACTCCCCTCATAAGGCTGTTAGGAAGGCTAAGTAAGCTAATATATTTGAAACTTAGAACAGTGACAAGCATATTGTAAGAACAATAAAAATGTTTGCTAAACGCAATTGAAAAATGAAAATAATGGTAAACATAGTAGATTACAGTATTGCTTCCACCTTTTCACTCCTGATTCTGATAAGAGCATTATTCATTCCCTCTTCCTGCAATGGCCTTTCATATCTCCTAATGGAAGGCACTGTGGCCCGACCCATCAGAACATGCTTTGGCCAATGAAATGTGAACAGGACCTTGAAAATCATTCTGTGTTTATTCCAATTCGTCCATACCTACTCTTTGCTTAGCCATACCTAAAACAGGGATGGCTTCTTTGGCCCAAGTCCATTTCAGACAAAAATTTAAAAAAAAAGTATGAAATAAATATCTATTGTTACACAATACGTAAGATTTTTTTAAAGACCTCCATTATTCCAGCAAAGTTGACTAATAGAACTAAACAAATAAATAAATGAATCAATAAATAACAAGCTCTATTAGCATTTAGGTAATGTTTTAAATTTTACCCTTGATTATTTACATATTCAACTTCTGTAATAATCTTTAATTACATATATGTATAATTTTTTAACTTGCTTTTTACTTAGCTTATAAGTGTACTTTGTATCTTTAAATACCGTTGCAAACCTTAGAACTGATAGATTAATTGAAATAGCCACCTATAAGTGAAAAAATGATAATAATTGTAGCAATAGATTATTCTCAAATAATGAAACTATAAAATATGCACGACATATTTAAACAAAGTCATATAAAGCTACATTGTGATATGCTATGAGGGAGTAGTGGCTCTCAGGCCAACATAATTTGATTATAATGAAATAAAATGTATCAACACATCTAAATAAACTAGGACAAGGAACGACACAGAGGCTGAAATAATCAGTGCCCAGCCAAGAAGTGCTCAAGGCTTATCCAGTAGATACGAGTATGACACTTTGTTTGGCATTTTATGCACAGGATGAACTGTGTGCATTCTAAGACTGGTTTACTTAACGTATAAAGTAGCCACGTATTTATGCTATCAGTTAACATGGGTATACAAAAAAATAACTTGATGATTTTACAAAGTTAATAATCCATCATGGCATATTCATAAATTCATTAGATGTTTTTATTATTTAACCTATGTTGAAGTGGAGCATATTACCATCATTCAATGTGTTCATCTCCTAAATATAATACTGACTGTAAGCAGGGCATTAAGTATACCTGTTGCTATTAAATCAATGTTTTTGAAGCATATTCCATGAAATACTTGTCTATAACTATGTATACATATAACTATATATTAAATTATATAGTCACATATAACTATATATAACTATGTATGTATATAACTATATTTATATATAAAGCTATGTATATAATCATATATAACACTATATATATGGGGGAAAGCAACAAAAACTGAAAGCACATAACAACTTATTGAGCTCCTACTGTACGACAGGCACTGGACGTAATTACTTCATCTTGTGCCACCATCTCTGGAGTCAGAATTATCTTCACTGGCAAATATATTAACTGAATCTCAGGCAGGTTAAACACCTTGACCAAAATGCATCAGATAACTGTGGTGCCATCAAGATTTGGACCTGTTGTTTCAAAATACCCATAGCTTTTCCACTACACCGATAAATGTGAGATTTATACGTAATGGCAATCTGAGAGGCATGTGTTTTCAGATCATCAGATCTGGTACAGTTAGTGTAGAACCACTTCCTAATAGGAAAGAGTGTGAGATGCTGTGATCAGAAAGTGTACACATCCATTACCATCTGACTGTCACCTGCTTCTCCTGGTAAAACCATTTTATTAAAGTGAGTCACAATTCTAAGCATGTGTATCCCCATCATTGAAGGTAGGCAAGGAAATACTGAGCTGATGACCCAGGAAAACATTAGACAAAAAGACAAAAAGAAGCCGATACCAAGATGGGGGACATGTATCCATTCTTCTATTTTTAATAGATCTAGCTTAAAAAAAATGTTCCAAGAAGTAATTGTCATGAAAAGACATGCTGAAAATGTGTTGGTGTAAATGTGTTTCATGCACAATACATTTTTATTTAGAGGAAGAATATTCCTGGCTTCTCTTCTGAAGTATAACATAAGTACCATGAAACTCATTTGTTAGGGGCGCCTGGCTGGCTCAGTCAGTTGAGTGTCTGACTTCAGCTCAGGCCATGATCTCGCGGTCTGTGAGTTCGAGCCCCACGTCAGGCTCTGTGCTGACGGCTCAGAGCCTCGAGCCTGCTTAGGATTCTGTTTCTCTCTCTCTCTGCCCCTCCCCGCTCATGCTCTGTCTGTCTGTCTGTCTGTCTCTCTCTCTCTCTCTCTGTCAAAAATAAATAAACATTAAAAAAATAAAAAAAAAAGAAATTCATTTGTTGGAAGTGTATTATTCATTGAAGTTTAAATATTTATATTATCCCACAAGTTTTCCATGCCTCTTTACAGTCTATATCCATTCATTTCTCCAAACTCAGCTGGCCCCTGATGTGCTCTCTGTATATTTATTTATAAACTAAATCATACAGTATATGTTCTTTTACTGTCTGGCTTTTTCACTTATCGTGTTCTTGAAGTTAATTCATTTGTAGAATGTATCAGCCATTTATTCATTTGTGCTGGCAAATAATCTTCTGTTGTATGAATATACCACACTTTGTCTATCTAGTCTCTAGTTCGTGGACATGTTTTGACTCTTACGAATGATGCTGCTATGAATACTTGCATACAAGTCTTTGTGTGGACTTGTGTTTTTATTTCTTTTGGTTACTTATTTGGTTATTTATTTCTTCATTTTGAAGAAAATGCCAAACTCTTCTTCCAAGGGTCTAAACCATTTTCCATTCTCAATAGCAATGTGTGAAGTTTCCCCTCTCTATGTCCTTACCAACATTTGTTATTATTTGTACATATGTATTAAAGATTTTTGCATCTGTGTCATTAGAAATATCAGTTTGCAGTTTAGTTGTGATGGCTTTGTCTGAATTTGCTATCAGGGTAATACTAGCTTCAGTGAGTGAGTAGAGAAATGTTATTAGCTAAAAGATTAAGTGAAAGGCTCTCATTGTTTATTTTTTAGATGTTTTTGGAAGACCCCACCGGTGAAGCCATCTGGCCTGCACTTTTCTCTGTAAGTAGATACTGAATTCCTAATTCAGTTTCTTTACTTGATGTAGGTCTATTCTGAAGTTGAAGTAGATGGAGGCATGAGAAGTTCAAGAAGGGCTTTCAAAATAGGGAGAAAAACATGCGCACATGTATACAGGAAAGCAAGCACCTGACCTGAATTTATTACTCCAAGTGGTTGGGTAGCCCATAAATGGGATGCCACAGTCAGAATAAAGTAAACTTGTCTTATCCATCACCTAAATTAAAGGCATTAACAAGATGTATCTAAGTATCTCCACTCAGTCAAATATGTCACTTAGTGATAAGAAATTTATAAGCAGACCGTGATATCTGAAAAATCCAAACAAGGAGTAAGATTATAAGTTAATGAGTAACCATGTTATTGATTATTTTTTGTGTAATCAGAATATTGAATGGTGAAAATATGAATGGTATCCCGAACATTGAGTCATATTTTATCAACTGTGGTAGGCAGAATAATGGCCCATAAAAGACACTTCTGACCTAATCTCTAGAACCTCTGACTATGCCATTTTATGTGGCATCAGGAATTTACAGATGTCACTAAAGTTAGAGAACATGAATTGGGAAGATTGCTATGGATTATCATAATAGATACGGTGTACTCACATGAATCCTTAAACCAGAAACTTGTCCCAGCTTTGGTCACAGAGTGATGTGACCACAGAAGAATAAGAAAGATGCATTTTTTCTGGCTTCCAACATGGAAGACAAGGGCAGGGGGCCAAGGAAGGTAGGAAGCCTCTAGAAGGTAATAAGCAGAGAAGCAGAGACTCTTCTAGAACCTCCAGAAAGGAATACAGCCCTGCAGACATCTTGAGTTTAGCCCACTGAGTCCCGTGTCACATTTCTGACCTTCCCAACTGTAAGATCATAAATTTGTGCTGTTTTAAGCCTCTGAGTTTCTAATAATTTGTTACATTGGCAATAGAAAACTAATGCAGTAGCTATTCTAAAGATTATAAAAATCCATCAAGATGCTTCCAGATTATTGCTGAGAGTAATATAAAATACATAGAAGGGTGCCTGGGTGGTTCAGCCACTTGAGCGTCCAACTCTTGTTTTCAGCTCAGGTCATGTTCCTGGGGTTGTGGGATTGAGTTCTCCTTTGGGCTCATGCTGAGTTTGGAGCATGCTTGAGATTCATTCATTCTGTCTGTCTGTCTCTCTCTCTCCCTCTCTCTCTCTCTCTCTCTCCCCCTCCCTCCCTTTCTCTCTCTCTTTCTCTCCCCCTCTTTCTGTGTTCCTCCCTTCCCTCCCTCCCTCCCTCTACCCCTCTCCCATTCACATGCTCTCTCTAAAATAAAATAATATGTATATATTTAAATGAATATATATACATGAATATATATATTCATGTATTCATACATATAAATGAATATATATATATATATATATATATATATATATATATTTATAACCTGTGGTTTTAGGCCACTCAAAATATCAGACACCATCAGTAGAATTTATATGATGCAGTTACAGACAGTGAAGTCTCTGCCGACCACTGCTAGGAACATCCAGCAACAAAACTATCAGTACACACATCTCTATGTTGGTCTTTTCTGCTTTCAGCAATATTTTTTTAAGTTTATTTATTTTGAGAGAGAGAGCAAGCACATGAGCGGAAGAGGGGCAGAGAGAGAGAGGAAGAAAGATTATCCCAAGCAGGCTCCGCAGTGTCAGCCCACAGCCCTCCTTGGGGCTCATGACCTGAGCTGAGATCAAGAGTTGGACGTTTAACCGACTGAGCCAGCCAGGCGCCCCATGCTTCAAGCAACATTTTAGGTCACTCGTTGCACAGACACTCCATGCCTCGTTTTTGAAAAAAAAGACCCATTTTTTTTTCTCTCTCTCTGTAGCTTGGGCTCCAGAGTGGATTTTGTATTTGTAACCTGACTCTAGAAATATATGTTAAGGTCAGTTATCAGGTGTACATCTCATTTAAGTGTTTCTTAGTGTCCATCCTAAGATAAAGCTTCTTTTGCCAAATCTGAGATACTGCCAAAACTTTCAATGATTCTCCTAACTCTCAATCCCTCTACTGTTTTCTCAGACCTCCCTCTAGTCTTCTTCTTTTTTTTAATGCAAAAATCTTCCTTGGGTATCTCTTTCTTATTTTTCTCTTGCTTCATCTTGACCCTACTACAGTCAACTTAGCCTTTAGTCATTTACCTCTGCATCGTGTCTAATGATATCACCCAAGATAACTTGTTTTAATTTTACAAAATCCTTACATTTTTGGATGAGAGATGGGACCTTCCATTCAAGCAGCACAACCAATTTGTTGCCTATAACTCGCATGTCGAATGAATTTCTCAAAACTGCCAAATCCTTTCTGAACTCCTGTCAAAAAATCCTTGGCATAGTTTTTGCCACCACTTTCCTACCTAGTATGCACATGTCTGATACTGTTATCAGATCAGTAATCTCTTGTGTTAGTTTCTTCAGGCTGTCCTACCAAATTGCCACAGATTTGGGCAGCTGAAAACAACAGAAATTCTGGAGGCTGGCAGTCTGAAATCAAGGTGTCACCAGGGCATACTTCCTCTGAAGGCTTTGGGCTTTAGCTTCTGCTTTTTGCCAACATTTCTTGGTATGCTGTGTTATGTAGTTGCAATGCTCCAGTCTCTGTGTCTGTCATCATATGACCTTCTTCCCGCTGTCTTTCCTGTGTCTGTAAGTCTCTTTTCTTACACGAAGACCAGTCATTGGATTTAGGGCCCACACTTGTCCAGTATGCCCTCATCTTGACACTGCAAAACTCTATTTCCAAATAAAATCACATACATAAATACCAGGGATTAGGGTTTTAATGTATCTTTTGGGGAGAAACAATTCAACCCAAAACATCCCTATGCGAGGGCTTTAGAATATTTAATAAACGATCCCAAACAACCACTTGCAACCAGTAAGCAATAGGATGTAGAATCAAGTGTGTTTGGGGAGGCAATCTTGAGGAGGGTTTAAAGCATGGATTCTGGAATGAGACTGCCTTGTTTGGAAGGCGGGTGGGACATAACAGGTGTCTGACTTTGTGAAAGTTGCTTAGCCTTTCAGCTTTTAGATGTTGAATGTGCAAAATGAGAATCGTTGTAAGACCTATCCCGTTATAAGACCTATCGTTAATTTATAAAAAATTAAAATTATTAATTTTACTGAAAATATTTTAATTTATTATTAGAAACACTATTTAAGCTGTTATATGTAATTAGCATTGTGAAAAATATCAGAGTAACAAAAACAGCTATGCCTTTATCTCCTAAAAATATATCTAGTCCATATTACATACAAATTTAAAATTTACAAAATTTGAATTGTAGTTGCTTTTATTATTAAAGTAATAATCAATCCTTGGGGCGCCTGGGTGGCTCAGTTGGTTAAGCTTCCGACTTCAGCTCAGATCATGATCTCAGTGTTCATGGGTTCGCAGCCAACATTGGGCTCTGTGCTGACAGCTCAGAGCCCAGAGTCTGCTTCAGATTCTGTGTCTCCCTCTCTCTCTGCCCAACCCCCACTCGTGCTCTCTCTCTCTCTCAAAAATAAGTAAACAGGGGCGCCTGGGTGGCTCAGTCAGTTAACCATCTGACTTCTGCTCAGGTCATGATCTCAGTGTTCATGGGTTCACAGCCTGCATTGGGCTCTGTGCTGACAGCTCAGAGCCTGGAGCCTGCTTCAGATTCTGTGTCTCTCTTTCCCTCTGCCCTTCCCGTGCTCATGCTCTGTCTCTTTCTGTTTCTCAATAATAATAAAAAAAAAATGTTAATTTTTTTAAAAGTAATAATTGCTCCAAAATGTCAAGCACGAAAATTTTTGGTGATTTCTTTTTATTTTATCTACAGTATTTTCTGTCTTTCTGTCACTGTCTCTCTCTCTGTTGGTCTCTCTTTCTTTCTCTCCCTCTCTTTGTCTCTTAATATAGAATTGTGTGTGTGTGTGTGTGTGTATATAATATATTTATATAATCATTATTTTATTATATTGAGATCTATAATATGCAGAGTATAATATATAAGCATTTTTTCAAGTCTTTACAAACCTATGGAAACATAATTGTTAGAATTGTGTAATATTCTACTCAGGGCACTTATTAAAATTCATTTAATTTTATAAGATATTTAGCATTGTGTTTGCTCCCATTTGAACACAGTTTTAACATTAAAATATCTAACACCTTAAGAGAAAGAAAACTGGTATGTTTTTAAGATTAAGTAAAAAATAGGGCATAAAACTGAGTGAATAGTTAAGGGGAAAAGTACTACTTAAGTACAATCGAAGGAACAGAAGTAATGACCGCTAATGCTAGGGGCTTTGCACAGCAGATAAAGATCACATTTCACATGTAATAAGCAGTTAGGCTAAAGTTAAGCTCGTACAAGAATTTCTTTATATAGGTTTTTAAATTTGTGAATCCATATTTTTTCTATTGGTGTTGGCTATGATATATTAAGTAAAAGAATAATGTTGATTTTATTTTTGCTGTTACATTAAATCAACTTGCATTTGTGCTTCCAGATTATTTTACTAAGTTGTGGTTTATGGAAGCATACTATTCCTTTGGGTAACAGTAGAATAGACAAGAGTTAGATCTGCAAATTATTAGGGTTTTTTTTCCAATTTTTAAGTTAGTTAAGCACTTTTATTCTAAAATGAGGGGAAATGGCACTGGTATTTACTTATTACCAAATTAAATGTGAGGGTGCACAAAAAGAACTTGAAGCAGAGAAGGATCCTTTGTCTTTTTTTTACTTTCTTGCTTTGGTTTGCATTTTCCCCCTATAACATGGAACCAGCTTTGGATATCAACATAAGGAAGGACTTGGACATAACGAGAGACATATTACATTTAGATGCAAATTATTAATCATGCAAGGGGAAAAAAAACCCTATTGTACTATGACAGACAGAATGAGTTTTACGACTAACTTGATAGTTTGCTCAGCTGTCAGTGCCATCGGGCATTAAAACTTTACACTGACATTAAAACTTTACATGAATTATTACTCAAGATTATTTTCCCAAGAAGAATGTTTTGTGAAGTCTTGTATGTGTTGTAAAATACCTCACATGTAATTTTTCGAAGCATCACGAGAATGAGTAAGGAGGAAATGCACCCATTTATTGACTTAAACTTTTCAGAGGAACCTGTGTTTTAAAGAGTCAAAGACACTTTTGTCCCTGGGTTGGGATTGGGGAGTTATTTTTATTTCTCCTTAACAGAAGCGTAGTGTCTGAAAGCAGCTGAGTATTTCTTGTCACCTGTTCCAGGTATTTAAATTTATGTTGCTCTTTTTTCCACATGCATAATATATATTTATCCACCCCAGGTGAAAACAACATCAGAAGAAGGGGGGGGGGGAACCACCAAACCAAATTAAACCAGCAGGATTAAGCCAAAATGTAGTTGCAGTCAGCTTGATCAGTGATGTTTTATTCATCAATCACCTGCACTCACCTCGAATTGTTTACGCACAGATTTCAAGCATAAATAGCAAATGCACCACTTCCTTTTACTTGTGTAATATCATGGATTAATGTGGTGCCCATTAGTCTCTTAGATCCCCCTTCAGTGTTCAGGTGCTGCATAAAATGACTTCCTATTAGTTGTATTAAACTTCCTTTTTTTTCACATGAAATGAAAAGAACTTTCAGGTGTTTCACATAATGAGGCAGATTATTTAAGCACTTAGGCTACTTTAGAAAAGCAAGTAGGCATGACTAGAAGCGGCATTAATGCCTTTATGTCACAGAAAAATTACTGATGCAGTTTATGCGTTTTTCCAAAGCTTACGCGTCTTGTAACCTAATATTTTCCAGTATGTGTCCAATTTTGTTATGGAGCGTGTCAGAATTTACAGGATAGACTGAAAGTATGTGAGCAGCCTCCTTTAAAGAGGCTGATCTGATAAGACCTCCATGAAGAAGGAATATTTAAGCAGAACATCTGCAAAAGAGTCAAGACTGCAAAAGTTGTAGGGAAGAACGTACCAAATATCAATTGAGCCATTGTCACCATTATCAAGTGCAAAGACTGTGAGTAGGGGACAAGTGTGGTGTGTTCGTGGAACAGGAAGAATACTGGAGTGTCATTTAACATACTCAGTCCTGCCACATTCCAAAACCGTGCTCTTTACACCAAGCTGCCTTGTGGGGGAAACAAAAATATGGACAAAGTGAGTGTGCTTCCTTTTCCTCAGCAATGGCTATATACGGTGTATAAATGTCTCTTTATACGCTGTCAAACTGTTTGATTGCTTATTTAAACAGAATTAAATAAAATCTCTTACATTGACATTAGAGTAGTTTCGCACTTTGAAATGATAATAATAAGACTGTAGGTAAATTCTAGCCCAGAAATAAACCACAAATGGGACAAACACTTTTATATTGAAAGTACTGAGAGGAAATGAACCTTGGATTAGAAGATCCATACATTATTCATGAATAAGTAGGATCCATTGTTGAAATCATGTAGATTTCATTTTTGCTCACTGTATATAATAATTTGATCCCCCCATAATTTAAAAGGCACGATACCATTCCAGTAATTTGAGATGGAAAAAGAACATCTTTGTGTTCTCTATACCAGACATAATCTTCTAATTAAGGAAATGAGTGTTGTAAATAGGAGATCTCTGAGAGCCTTCCAATTCTGACATCCTCAGATTCTGTACCAAGCTAGCCTCTCCAAGAAACTTTCCTAAGGAATGATTTCCTGGTTTTGCTTTGAGCTACTAATTGTTAATTATCCCTACCATATGATGTTTAAAATTGGGTTAGAGCAGGGGCTCCTGGGTGGCTCGGTAAGTTAAGCATCAGACCTCAGGTCAAGTCATGATCTCTCGGCTTGTGGGTTCAAGCCCTGCCTGGGGCTCTGTGCTGACAGCTCAGATCCTGGAGCCTGCTTCGAATTCTTTGTCTCCTCCTTTCTCTGTCCCTCCCCTATTCGTGTTCTCTCTCTTAAAAATAAATAAACATTTTAAAACATTAATAAAAAAAAAGGGGGGATAGAGTAAAATGGCTTGCAAAGGTGTTTACACTCTAGGGTCCTTCGCTCTGCCACCAACAAGCCTCCTTATGTTGAATATCTCGTGTAATTCCGCCAGTCATCATTGAAAAACTGAGATGACATCATACTGTCTTTCTCATAATAAATGATAAATTACAACGAGAGATAACTTGCTCTTAAAATGAATCTTTAACAATAATTATAGCCAACACAAAATGAAAACATTCTCAGCAAACAAAAGACTCTATAAAGTCTTCAAATCTTGATTTGTTTTTTTTCTTTTTGAAATGTGGAATGAGTTATGATGGCCATTTGGCATACTTCAAGTCCTTCAAATTGTCAATTCTTTGCTCTTTCTAAAGCTCTGGAGGTCTGTTTTCTCTGAAATGTTTGTTTCTCTCAATTTGTAGCTCTCTGTAGGGTCCCACACTCAGAGCATAAACTAAAAAAATACAAAGAAAAGTGAATAATCTTACCCTAAATTTATTACAAATAGCAATTTAGAAGACTCATTATCACAGTATGAAACATTAAAAAAAAGAAGAATCATAATCAAAGAATGTGAAAAAATGTAGAAAATGTGTGGGTACGTATCTATCTAGCTATCTCAACAACATCTGAATGCATGATGTTGTGCTGTTATGCGTGAATCAATAAATACATTTCTGTACTCATTTAACAGTGTGTTATTGAAATTAGACTATAGTTATAAATACTAATTAGAATTAAATCATTAGAAATGAAATGTGCCCAGCATCTCCTGACAGGCTGCTGTAAATGAAAACACTTAAACTTGTTGAAATTCATCAATTTTTGTTTCATACTTTTATCAGGGTTTTATAAGACAAAAGTTTGGGGCGGGGGAAGTCCCCAGGCTTCAAGAGACTATAAAATCTCATTGAAGTTAGTTTCCTGCAAGTCAAATAAAAAGGGAAAAAAGCCCCTTGGTACTCATCCACTGCTGAGTTGGTCGAATCGAGCCAATTCTAATTTTTCAGGGTTGTTGAACTCACCAGGGAGGACATGAGCCGACAGAAGAAGTAGACTGTACTCTATGCCCCAGCTTCAGCAACATCCAAGTGATTTCTCAGCCTATACTTTTGAACCCTCACATCATGGGTCTCAGTGTTCTCTAATGCTCTTCAGTGAGTACCTGGGGTGCCTCACTCAAGTAGCCCTGTTTCCTTGATAATGTAAGAGAGACATCAGCTCTCTCCAGGTCTGAGCTGTAAAATCTCAGGCCAGAGCAAGACTGACCTTGGCAGCTTCTTCAAGGAAGATAGGAAGCTTTGGAGTTCAGAAACTCCATGGAAGACTTCAGTGTGTTCCAGGATGGATGTAGCCACACAGGGAAACCAAAGAAGCAGGGAGTGCAGACCAAGAAGAGGTATCCATTGGAGACGGGGGGTGGTAGAATGTTGCTGAGAAACGTTCACCAGACTATGCCAGGGTTCCTCAGCCTCAGCACTATGGAAATTTGGGGGCAAGTAATTCTTTTCTGTCAGTATGTAGTGTTGTTGCGGGTGTGTGTTTATTATAGGATATTTAGGAGCATCCCTGGCCTCTACCCACTAGATGCCAGTAGCACTCCTCCGGAGTAGAACGCATCAAAAAATGTATCCAGACACAGCCAAACATTCCATGCTGGTGGGGTAGAGGGTGGTAGGGGGGTGGAGGGAGAGGTGGCAAACTCTCCCATGGTTTAGAAATCTCCTGTGGTACATTATCCACTCCTGTGGTTTGGATTAATGACTTTCTACTTTAACTTTTAATAATCATGCTTCTTCCCCCAGAAAGCTTTCCCTTCCTCTCTGTGAAATTTCAATGCTCACCCACATGCACTTTTAATACCCTATTCTTGGATCATTCAACAAAAATGCATTAGACACCTACTATGTACTGTGTATGTCCCAGAGATATGGTAGTCAATAAAATTGACACAGCTCCTATCTTTATAAACCTTGCATGTTTGAAGAGGAAGTAGGTCTTAAAATGCTTACCTACAAGTGAGTGAGATATTTGTGGTTGCTAGGAAGGATATTAAACAGTGTTGTGATGAGATTGCTACTTAGGAATTAAGGAAATAATTTAACTTGAGTGGTCATGAAAGCTGATAATTGAACAGACACATGTGTAAAGAAGGCATCCTAACAACCAGGCTGAGGAAGTACCAAGAGCAAGAGCCCTGACATGGGAGCAAGATGGATTTATTTGAGGAACTGTAAGAAGCCAATGGCTATAGTGTTGAGAGCAAGGGGAAAGGCAGACCTGAGGTGAGTGAAAAAAGGAAGGTCATGGCCAGGTGATACAGAGCCTAGTAAACTGTGGTGGAGTGTTAGGTTGTATATCAGTGGTCTATCATAGCTCTTAATACACTATCCCTACTTGTCGAGAGAGATTGGTCTCTCTCTCTTATTGTTCATGTGGCCTTAAACCATGCATTTTTTAAAGCTATAAAATGGATAACACTATATGCCTCAAGTAATGTTGTAGGATTAAATAAAATATTGTGAAACTAATGAGTGTTAGTGAAATTTTAGTCACAGCATTTACCTGCATTGCATCTCTTAACCCTCACAACAATATGCTTTATTCCTGTCGTAAGCAGGGAACAAAAACACTAGAATTCGACGTTGAAGGCAGGAAAGGAGTTTGGCAGGCAAAAAAAACGTGATGGAGAAAAGGCATTTCAGGGAAAATGGGAGCAACATATGTGCCAGGCACAGTTATTGAAACTCCTGAAGTGGAGAGTGACTGTGAGCAGTTAGATGTGGCTGGAGGGTCAGGAGCAAGGAACAGGAGGAGAAAAGCCTAAAGAAATACATTCTTAATATATTTAGGTTATGTGATCTTGCTGAAAGTAACTTTCTTCTTTAGTCCTCAATTTCCTTGCGCACAGAAAGGGGCAATGGTGTCTCTTTCATAGCATTGTTGTGAGGAAATATAATCTTTTATCAGAGACCAACATAAAGTTTTAAAAATGTTAGGTGTGTATCCAAACATCGAAGGGATGCTTATTAGTCCACCAGTGCCTTTGTTAGCTCATTTCCAGTGATAGACTAGGACTCTGTTCTCAGATCTTTCTCATTCTACATTTTGATGAAAGATTTGATTGCTAACACAGATCAGATTTTTTACATTATCAAAGTTGGAATGGATAGTTAATATACCAAGTGACAAAAATCATATCTTGACAGGCTGGAGTGATTAAATTTAACACAGATAAATGTATAGTCCTCAACTCACATTCAGGAAAAAAAAAAATGTATCTATTGAGATGAGACAGATGTGGGTGTACAGCCATTCATCTAAAATATCAAAGGGCATTTTTGGGTGAATGCACACTTATATGAGGTAAGAATGCGATATATTTGCCCAAAAAGGCAGATGCAATGGCATTTTAGTAGCATTCATAGAGGTAGGTGTCCATTATAAGGAAGTAATTATCTCACTTCACTAAAGCCAAAGAAACTTATGGTAATGACAGAACGTGGCTGGCACGTATTGATTGTTTGAATGATTGCGTCTTTGAAACTAATGAATGAAGTGGTTAGTATATTAATGCTATAAATCTATCTCTAGTTAGTGTCCATTTAGAATGGAAAGTATGAAAGATTCTCTGAAAGATGTGAAAAGCAGTGTCCTGAAAGGAAATGGAGCCCATGATATTGACCTTCATCCTCTCTTTTGATTCCTGTAATTCCACTGCTGTTAAGGAGGCCAGTAGACCAGTTGGCAGATCTTTTCAAGGAAACTGACCCTGAATAGCTCGCTTTTGACATATGGCCAATGGAAAGTCAGGCTGTAATTCATCTGGGGAGTCTGGTTGAAATGTGTAATGATGGGCATGACATGTACTCAGCAAGAGTGGCATGAACCATACAAGGGCACTGGAATGCTTGCAAAGAGGATGCTCCAAAAAGAGGGTGCAGAGAAAAGCACAGCCCTCATTTGAAATATACTCTTAGTGAATTTCAAGAGACTGGAACATGTTTTAAGGAAATCTGGGCTTGCTTTCAAAAACAGGATCCATTTATAGTCTGAGGGGAAAGCCACAGGAGGCTAAGGGATGCTGGCTGAGATTTACTTTGAATTCCTTGATTTTCCAAATCTGAAGCTCAAAGTCAAGTTCAGGCTCTGCCAACTACTTGAACCATGACAGGAGTTAAAAGGTTTTTATAAGTCCTTGAAAAATGTAGCTATAGCTTGATGACTTCAATTCTGCAACATCAATAATGGTAACCGGGTTGGGTAATCCTTGTGATACTACTCAGTTTCACTCCCTAGTACAAACTGCATTTATTTCTTGTTTTGGAAAGGTATTACTCATACGGGAATGACTGTGAAGTGATTTGTGTAAGACGATTCTCTTGAAGCCCTGACAGTCCTGACTTGCTTGTATTCTTGGGTTGGATTTTGCCTTCTGCAGCCATGAAATTTTGTAAGAGCACATTAAAACTCTTGTTAGAAGCAGCTGCAGAGAATTCTACAGGGAAATGGTGAGCACAGATTAGGCACAGGTGCACCATTGGCAGTATCATCTGGATTCAAGAGATGATAGATGACAGGTAGAGTAGATAGATACAGTTTTTAAACTGGATAATGATTTTAGTTACCAGCCCTTTTTTTCTGTAAAATTCCCTCTTACATCACTCATCACTCATTTTCAGCTAATTGGCACTTGCTCTCAATTTCAGAAAGACTGCTCCTAACTAAATTGGTCTTACCAAAATATTACTTTTCAATTATTTTCCACATGTGAAGTCTCCTTGTTCATGTTGACTCTTACCCTATTTATAAAACTCCCTGTAATAAACTATATGGTGTGGATTAAGGTCCTAACTCCAAATCTTGTTTGCACAACACTGTAAAATATATTTCAGAGATATACCATGTTATAGGCTCACCATCTGTGACACTAGTAATTGTGGCAGGGGAAGAGAAAGAACAGACACTTGTGCAAAGGTTGATTAAGACCTCCTTCTAGAAGTGTTATAAATCAGTTGTATTCATATCTCATGGCTTGGAACCCAGCCACCAGCCTGCTGTTGAGGAGTCATTGTTCAAACTTCACCTGTGATGAACTGAGATGTGATACCAGCAGGTGGGAGGCACTAACAAGAACAATTACCCAGACAGTTGGAGAAGTTGGAGTAAAGTAGTAAACATAAGGACTACAGGAATGAATGGCCATTTTTATAAAAAATGATACACTCTGGGGCCCCTGGGTGGCTCCGTTGGTTGAGTGTCCAACTTCAGCTCGGGTCATGATCTCACAGTCTGTGAGTTCGAGCCCCGCGTCAGGCTCTGTGCTGACAGCTCAGAACCTGGAGCCTGTTTCAGATTCTGTGTCTCCCTCTCTCTCTCTGACCCTCCCCCGTTCATGCTCTGTCTCTCTCTGTCTCAAAAATAAATAAACGTTAAAAAAAAAAATTAAAAAAAAAGTTTTTTTAAAAAAAAGGAAATAAATAAATAAATAAATAAACGTTAAAAAAATGATACACTGAATAAGGTAACAATAGGTTGAGGATGGGTAATCAACAATTAAAGGCTAAGTGTGAAAGCCAATGAATTGGTACAAACAAAACAAAACAAAAACAGCCTTCCTTACTGTGTTTCTCCTTTACTCTCCTGTTACTATCACACTTAGAACACTGATACCAGATGTGTGTTGTTGTAGGTCCCCCCCCCACAAACACACAACAATTCTCTGCAATACCAGTTGGGTATTCTACAATTTCACCCTGTTCTAATGCTATCTACCTGGAGATATCACCAGATACCATAGATTAAGGGCTCAGTCCCATAAGACTGTCCCCCATTTCAGATTCAGTAGCAAGTAGTGAGTCCCCAAGTTGCCCACAATTTCTGTCTGATTTGGCTATTAATAGGAGGTTCCCATGGCCTTCTACCCCTTAGATTCAATTATTTCCTAGAACAGGTCACAGAACTCAGGGAAACACTTATTTATATTTACTAGTTTATTATTAAAGGATATGACAAAGGATACTGAAGAACAGCTAAATGAAAAGATACATCAGGTGAGTTCTGGGAGGGACCTGCACACAGGAGCTTCTTTCTCTGTGGAGTTTGGATACGTCACTTGTTCATAGGTGGATAGATTCACTAACCTGGAAGCTCTCCAAATCTCAGACTACTGGGATTTTATAGAGGCTTCATCACCTAAATGTGATCACTTATTAACTCCATTTATAGCCCCTCTCCCTCTTCTAGAAAATGGCAGGTGAGACTGAAGATTCTAAACTTCTTTTTTCTTTCTTTCTTTCTTTCTTTCTTTCTTTCTTTCTTTCTTTCTTTCCTTCCTTCCTTCCTTCCTTCCTTCCTTCCTTCCTTCCTTCCTTCCTTCCTTCTGTTTGAAAGAAAAAGCACAATGGGGAGGCGGGGCAGGCAGAGAATATGGGAAGAGAGAGAATCCCAAGCAGGCTCTACACCATCAGTGGAGAGTCAGATGCAAGGCCTGAACTCACAAACTGTAAGATCATGATCTAAGCCAAAGTTGGATGCTTAACCTGAGCCATGAATGTGCCCCAAGATTCTAAGCTTCTAATCATAGTTTGATATTTTTGGAGACGAACCCCTATCCAGGAGTCATCCAGGAGCCCTCCAGAGTGACTTCATTAGAACAAAAGATGCTCCTAGTGCTCTTATCACATAAGAAGTTACAGTGGTTTTTAGGACCTCTGTGCCAGGAACTTGGGAGAAAGTCTACAGATATGTAGATATAGATACAGATTTTTTTTTTCTATTATCGCACAGTCAATGAACTTCCATGGCAGCATGTAAAGAGACTTTCAAGTCCTAAATTCTGCAGGCATAAAATTTCGAAGTTCAGGGCCAAATCTTATTTATAAGACTATCTCAATTCCATAGGAAGTTGAATTCTCCATTGCAGCTATACTAATGTCTGGCCCTAATTGAGAAGGAATAAAACCAAAAGATGACATGTAAACTTCTGAGTCATTCATATACAAATCTTGAATTCCAGATCCTTTTAGTATCCCTGGAACTAGAGAAGTGACCCACTTTTTGTTAAAGGCTGGTGCTTCTGGGGCACCTGGGTGGCTCAGTTGGTTAAGCATCTGACTTTGGCTCAGGTCATCATCTCATGATTCGTGGGTTCAAGCCCTCTGTACTGATAGCTTGGAGCCTGGAGCCTGCTTCAGATTCTGTGTCTCCCTCTCTCTCTCTGCCCCTCCCCTGCTCATATTCTGTCTTTCTCTCTCAGAAGTAACATAAACATTAAGAAATATATATTTAAAGGGTGCCTGAGTGGCTCATTCGGTTAAGCATCGAACTTCAGCTCAGGTCATGATCTCACAGTTTGTGAGTTCAAGCCCTGCATCCAGCTCTGTGCTGACAGCATGGAACCTGGATCCTGCTTCGGATTCTGTGTCTCCCTCTCTCTTTGCCCCACGCCCACTCCTGCTCGCTCACTCTTTATCTTGAAAATAAATAAACATTAAAACATTTTTTTAATTTAAAAAAGGCCAGTTTTTATTTCTCTTTACTTAAAGATGACTCAAAAGACTTGCCTCACAAGCAGAGGCATACCCTTTAGAACCCTCACCTACTTCCCACCTTTCACCATCCATTAATCAGGGCTGAGTCACAGATGACTTGGTTCAATGTATGTGTGTGTGGGGGGGGGGCACTAACTACCAATGGACATATGGAAAGAGCAGTCAAAATTTAGCAGGCCAATGGATTAATCTTCATATAGAGCAATATTTGGACAACAGAGAAAAAAATGATGGGAATATCAGAGAAATCCAAGATATATATATGTAGATGGATTTATGGAGAGCACAAATGAGAATATCTTTATATCATATGTTAGTGCCCAATAGAACACGTCCACTTTTGTGGTAGGCAGGATGTCTGCCTCCTAACCCCTAGAATGTGGGAATACATTATCTTGTATGTCAAGAGGGACTTTGCGCATGCCATTAAGTTAAGGATCTTGAGACGGGGAGATTATCTTTGTTTATCTCGGTTGACCCAGTGTAATCACAAGTCTCCTTACAATTGAAAGAGTAAGGCAGGAAAGTCACCATCAGAGGACCCGAATGAATGAAACAGAAATTGGGAGTAATATAGTTGGTGCCAGGTGATCTTGAGTCAAAAAATTCTGGTATCTTGTAGAAACTGAAAAAGGCTAAGAAGTAGATTCCTAAATCTTCCAAAGGAAACCTTGCTGACACCTTGATTTTAACCCCACAATACACATTTCAGACTTCTGACTTCTAAAACTATAATTTACTAAATTTGTATTATTTTAAGACATAAGTTTGTGGCAATTTGTTGTAGTAGCAGTAGGAAACTGATGCAACCAGGGAAGAGGGACTAAACAACAAAGTAGACAGCATTACTCACCTAGCTGAACTTGGCATGTTTCTATCAAAAGTACTAGAATAATGGTCTTATGAATTTAGACATATTGGCAGAGATAGAAGTAACACATGGGCTCATTGATGCCCACACACCAAAGCTAACCTAATTATCACCACCAAATATCTTTATTGCCATTAACTAAGACCAGTGCTAAGCCCTTTGTGTGGCATTCATCACTCAGAACACCAACCAGCCGCTTAGTCACAAGTGTTTATAACACAGAAGTGTTCCTAACACAGAAGAGGTTCATCTTTCCTGAAGTTGGCAAATACTCTTGGTATGGGTTTCCCTTTCATGCCTGCAGAGCCCCAACCAGCCCCATTGTCTAGAATTTACAGAGGATCTGAACCATTGACATGGAATTTGCATAACATTGCATCCCATCAAGGAACCCTTTTAAGAGCAAAAGTTATGGCAGAAGGCAAATACCTTGGAATCCACTGTTTATGTTACATATGCAGCATACAAACTGTCAGACTGACACAGCAATGAGAACAGTAATTGAAATACAGCTTGGAGATGATCCTGAGTATATAGGATAACATCCATCAGTATACCATATACACCCCAAATCAATGACCATTGTCTTTTCCACTGTACTTGGTACGTATAGTATGTGGGCTTGAGAAATATTGGTTGCAAGTAGGAGTGGCCACATGTATCACTCCCAGTGATCCCCTTGGGGAGTTTGTGCTTCCCATACCACATCTCTGGACTCGATAGGTCTGGAAGTCGTGATCTTTGCCAGAGAACACAGACATAATCTCATTAATTGTTTAGTTATAGCTGACATCTGGTTATTTCAGGATATATATGCCAATAAATGAATAATTACAGAAAGGAATTACCAACCTTGCTATGGTGATTGACTCTGATTATCAGGAGAAGACAGGGTACTTTCAGTCCACAAGGTAGCAGAGAATATATTTGGCATCCAAGAGATCCACGGCCACATCTCTCAGTATCCCCTGGGCCAAATTTAATAGGAAACTGACAAGCAAAGCACCTGTGGCCTGAGAAAGGCATGGTGACTACAGGGTAAGACTCCCTCAGAATAACAGTCTGGGTTACTTGACTAGGTAAACTACC
This sequence comes from Lynx rufus, assembly GCF_022079265.1. NCBI lineage: Eukaryota > Metazoa > Chordata > Mammalia > Carnivora > Felidae > Lynx > Lynx rufus. The sequence continues at coordinate 34,534,397 of NW_025814830.1, read as the reverse complement.
TAAGACAAGCACAGATGCTAGCCACGGCTAAGCAGAATCTAAAATGGGTAGTAAAGGAAGAAGACGGTGAGCATCAGTTGCGGATTCAAGATCAGCCACGGTAGTGAGGCCAAAGTGCATCCACTACCCTTGTTCTTGTAAATTTCCCCGGGAAGATAGAGCAACCAGAATCCCGTGGGAGATGCTTCCAGAGCACATCATATGACAAAAGTAGATTTACTGGTGTAAGATGTGCCACTCGGGTGTGTCACCATCCCTCCAGTCTCTAATTCCCACTTTTCAGAGCTGAGTCATACATCCTTGAAGCTGCTGGAATTGTTGGTGTCTGAAGGTTCTCAGGTGAATCATTGTCCAGGAATTCCCTCAAAGGAAGAGAGCTGCATTACACAAACACATTACCTTTCCCTGGGATATGCCACATATAGTAGATGGTCAAGAAAGAGGTGTAAATGTCTCAAAATAGAACAGTTATAAAGACCTGTCCCATCTCCAGTGACACCCTTGGATTGTAGTGACTACACGCATAGGTCAACGTCTCTTGCTGTTCAGGCTTACTTTTTTCCCTCACCCATAGTTTTAATCTAAAGCATATTCCCCAGTAAATTTCTTACATGCAGATCTCCATCTCAGACTCTTTTTGGGTGAAAATATGACAATCTTTATTATAAGATCAAAGAGGCAACTATTGTTTTTTGTAATGCAGTTTTGTGAATCGGAAGCAAGAAGTGTGATATGATCAGATTCTCATTGTGAATGGACCTTTCTGCCTTTGGTATAGAAGCAAAAGGTGCATACAGAATATGGGAGGAATGGACACATAACTATGAGGGTATAGGTAGAAGTCAATGAGGACATGAGAAGGGACGTCTAAACCAAACCAAGATGGTCCTTAGCATCATGTAAGGCTTCTCAGTAGAAATCACAACTAAACAGAGTGGGAAAAGCTGTACAGGCAGAGAAGAGAAAAAAGGGTTTTTCTAACAGAAAATGTGTGAAAACCTCTGATCAGGAGAGGGAAGCCTATCACTAGCACTATAACTTGATAGTTATGTATCACTGAGAACAAAAACACATTAGCCTCAGAGCTAAGAGGCCATTTCCTAAATGAACTTCTAGGGCAGAGTTTAGACTTTACAGTAAAGGTCAAGTGGAACTATTGCACAAAATTAGCAGTAGAGGGGCCTGATCATGATTCCACTTTAGAAAGATCTCACTAAAAGCAACTTGGAGGACAAAGTGGAAGAACTGAAGAAACATAGCAAGATTCTTACATAGGTAGGGGCTGTCTGTCATCTGATTATAGTTTCACATCAGAAAGATTACGCTTTCAGCTGTATTTATAGTGGAATAGGACAAGGAGACTTACCATCAGAAGCAGATAAAAGATAACACAAAGATACTTTTATAGATTATCAAAAGATAAAGACTTCAACGCACATGGTTGTAGGATGTACATGAAATCCTTGCCTCATCTGTCCATGGAATTTCCAAAGACAATAACAAATGTATCATTAAGGTACAATGAGGTACAGAGGAGGCTTCAGCTGGTCCTAAAAAGAGCTCTAGAATTGGGCTGGCCCTTCAAAGTTGTTCCATATTGAGGCATGGTGGCTGGGTATCTATACTCCTACATAGATCACTCTTTGGATTTCAAGTTGTCCCCAGAGAGGGAGCATACACTTGGGGATGGTCATGGTTAATTTCTGGTAGGGACTCAGTCTTAAACCATCAGCAGTCTATCCTCAGATTCTCAGCAGCTGGAGAAATGAGTATCTTGGCCCTTAATGGTAGAAGTTAGTCATGCAATAGAGCATCCACTAGAGAAAGCAATTCCCGGGATAATCCCGGGGAAACTGCCTCCAGTTCTGCATAGGTTTCTGTTGCAACTTGCTCTCTGTGAGGGCTTACAAAGCTTTCAGTAAGTCAGCTTCCTTTCCTGTATTCTTTCGCAGTTTATTTTGGATCCTGTAAATCAGCTGCTTAGGCACACTATAGTAAACACTTTTCCAACTCCTAGGAAGAGTAGCCCATACTAGGTCTTGAATACATGTGCTGTTCACTTCTTAGCCCTGGAAACTGAAGCTACCCCTTTATTTACCTGTCTTTTTTCTTCTGGCTCTCCCACTAAGAGAGAAAGTTTTGCCAAAATCAAAGAGCAATCTAACTGTAGAGAGCTGACTTAGCCATCAAGATTTCTCATTGTGTGATACATGTGACCTTCTCTCTTTTGCTGTCACTGAATTCTACACCCCACACTTTTTTTCTAAGATGCAGAGAGAAAACCAACTCTCTCCACCTTGAGGAGAATGCCTTTCTCCTCAAATTATCACTTGAGGAGATAGAATGATCCCTCTCAGACTTCAAGTTACCCTATGGGCTTCCAAATATGAGAGAAGGCACAGAATATACCTTCCCAGGTTTTTGGTACCTATGTGCAAAAATGACTGGAAGAGAAATGTAAAAACTCATTTGAAATGTGTTGAGGCAAATGATCACTGATACTATTTTAAGTTCAAAAGATTTTATCTCTAAGACATTTTATTGAATATAGACTAAAAGCTTCAACTTTGGAGTCAGACAGTTGTGTCTCCAGTTGGACCTCCTTCATCCCCTACTTTTGTTATTTGAGCAGATTAGTCAAACACACTTAACCTCAAAGACATCACTTGTGCGAGGGGATTTATAACAGGTAGCATGTTGTTGGTGTCCTACTCCACTTCCTCTTCTCTGACAGTGGTCCCTCCCCCTGCTGCAGGTGTTGACTGCTCCCAATACACATCTCAACTTTTTTTGAGAGGATTCTCCCTGATTTATGAGGTCTACCAAAGTGCCTAGGAGGTTATCCACCCTCAAGTCAAGCCAGTAATTGATTATGAGGTGGGTCTACATCCCATTCTGACTAAACGATTATGAAAAATGTTCTACCCGGAAGATCTTCCTCATTAGGAAGATACAGTCTATTTTTTTTTAATTTTTTTTTCAATGTTTATTTATTTTTGGGACAGAGAGAGACAGAGCATGAATGGGGGAGGCGCAGAGAGAGAGGGAGACACAGAATCGGAAGCAGGCTCCAGGCTCTGAGCCATCAGCCCAGAGCCCGACGCGGGGCTCGAACTCACGGACCGCGAGATCGTGACCTGGCTGAAGTCGGACGCCTAACCGACTGCGCCACCCAGGCGCCCCAAGTCTATTTTTTTATCCTCTGTGTGTTGTTGTGCTTCCATGCACCTCACAAAACATCTGCAGTTACCAGCACACTATACTGAACATGAAACAAACATTGAAGTTGTCAGAGCAGACAGGTGAAAAAGCTCAAGTTCTTGGAAAGATTGGTGAGTATTCAAGCAAACATTCTGGAGACTTTTCTACCACTGGACTTCCTACTATGTTAGTCAATATATGTCATCACTATTTAGTGAGTTGTTGCAAGATTTATCTTACTTGAAATCAAAAGCAAGTTAACAGATAAACAGTGTAGAGGAGAGAGAGAGAGAGAGAGAGAGAGAGAGAGAGAGAGAAGAAAGAGGAAAGAAGAGAGAAGATGTGTGTCCTGGCATCCACATTGATTCCCTAGTCTTGGTCCTTGAAGAAGCCATACATTCTTCCCCTAAACCCTGCTCAGCTTTCTCTTTTACTTGGACTAGATTGAATTGAGTTTCATTAAAGGGGACCTGAAAGACTAATATTGATTAATTCATATTTCAAAGTGCTTTGAACAGTTACAGTACAATAAAGACTCAGTGACTACTAGCTATTTATAGCATCCTTAATTATCAAGATAATCATTATATTCTTTCATCTTATCACTCCTTGTGAAACCAAAGTAGTGATTCTTAAACCTGGTTTCACATCAGTATCACCGATAAGGCTTTTAAAACTTAACAACACTCAAATTTTCCACTTCTATAATAGAGTGGCTTATTCAGGTCTTCAATGTAAATAGGAAACTATACAAAATATGTAAAGCAACTTTTGTCAGTACAATAAGTGCATCTTTGGTCTTGCCCGTAGTTGCTGGCATGCAGCTCCCAGAACACTTGGAATCTCCAGAGTAATAGGAACATGTTTTGTTCTACTAAGACTGCTCTTGACAGGGTCCTAGATCACTTCAGCTTGGGGTCTGGTTGCCCAAAAGACCAAGGCATGATTAGAGAGTTGGAGCTTTCATCCCTATCCACTTACCTTTAAGGAGAGAAGAAGAACTAGATATTGAGCTAATCACCAATGGTTGTTGATTTAATCAGTCATACATACTTAACTAAACCTCCACAGAAACCCCTAAATGACAAGGTCCAGAGAGATTATGGTTTGCTGAATACATGGAAGTACAAGTGTCAGATGGGTGGTGTGCCCGCCAAGAGCATGGATGCTCGCGTGCCTCCCTCTATACCTTTCCCTATGCATCTTTCCTTCCCATTTGGCTATTCCTGAGTTGAATATTTTATAATAAACCCATAAGTAAGATGCTTTCTGAAGTTCTGTGAACCTTTTAAAATGATCAGACTTGAGGAGAGGATTGTGGCTAGCTGATCAGAAGTACGGTGACAACCTGGGACTTACAAATGATGTCTCAAGTTGTGTGGGGACTGTGATAACTCCAAGCTGTTAGTATCAGAATTGAACCGAATTATATGACATTCAGTTGGTATCCATAAAGTTGGAGAATTGGTTGGTGTGGAGAAAAAAAGCAGCCCACACATTTGGTGTCATAAATGCTGTGAGTAACAACAGTTCAGTTGACATTATACAGCAGGCAGCAAAGGCTAGCACCTGAGAGAAAAGAAATAAATGAGGTGAACCTTACAATTTCCCCAGCTATTGTCTGGAGGAACTTTCTAGACCTCATACAAGTAGAAGGAACCCTACAAATGCAAGGAGTATTTTTGAGATTAGGAAGCAGATATCAGAGTTAAGATAGTCTAAGGTAGCTGCAAAACTCAGAGTAGTGATGGGATGCAGCCATGCAGAAAAAGAGCTGCAGATATCTGCAAGAAGCCCTATGGGTCTGTTATTGAATACAAAATTGTGTATGTGTAGGGGACGATGTCATAAACCCAAAAGTACACTACCAGAAAAGCTATTAGCTAAATTATTATGAGAGGTCACCTAAGTCTGGCAATATATTTATTTCTGACCAGTTAGATTGAAGACTGTTCACTGAACACCCAGAATATCTGGTAGTAGTAGATAAGTCATGACTTAGTTGTAGAGCAAACCTACTTCTAGGATAAGAACTGCTATAGATCAACACTAGTAAAGTTTAAAAGGAAGCAAGCCTGGGAAGTCTCAAACTGGTCCACAGGTAACTTACCTGCCAAACAAGATAAAATTCAGCATTTGTGAAAGAAGGCAAGAGAATCCAGATACTAATGTGATATTAACAATGCTAATGCCCACTAAAAATTAGGCAGATAATTTTGGGTAGTCAAGACAATGTCAGCTATGTGAATTTGATTACCCCCCCCCATTTCTCCAACAAATAAACAATAAAGGACCAGAAAAAATACAATGACAAAAACTCAATCTGTCAGCATCACATGAAGATTGAGAACAACTAAAATTACATTGCCTGTAACTAGAAAAATAAACACCAAATTCTGGCCAGCTTTCTCTGTGCATCCTTGCACAAAAATTTGGAAATGCAAATAGAGTTTGGAGAATACTCTAGTGTAGAGAAATTAGAGGAGTTATGTCTGGGTCTTTTTATTTTTCTAAAACTACATCAGAAAGAGAAAGCCTACTTTCTGTTGAAAATGCTTAAAAAACATTCAGGTAGATCAAAGCAGGGAAAAGGCAAAAATCTTTGTGTGAAGGGTGGGAGAGAGCGAAAGGAAGAGACACTCTTTAAAAGGACATGGAAAAGGAAGAAAAAGCAAGAGGAGAGAATTCAGGATTCTGCAAGATAAAGTAAAAGATATCAAAGATCATGCAACCCTTCCTCTGCTTTCCAAAAATAAATAAATAAAAGGAAAGACATACACTTTTGTACTCTGACAGGAGAGGGCACTCTTGAACTACCAATCTTCTAGCCTTTACAAGCTGGCAGACTTGATCATCTGTGTGTGTGCATGTGTGTGTGTGTGTGTGTGTATCTCAAAAAACAAAAAAACCTATGTAGCACAATGTTCAAAATTGAATTAATTATACTCACACAGCATTTAGGGATATGAAAAACAATCTGAATCAGAAATTTTAAGAATGCAAATAGAAATAGATTAAAAAAATGAAAGAATGAAATGAAAACGAATGAATGATATTTGGAAAGAAATAGGAAAAAAAGACAAAGACATATTAGAAATTACAACTAAATTACAAAGCACTCAAAGAGGAAGCTATTTGAGTGAAAGCATTAAAAAAGGCAAAAATCAGTGTGCCTGTGTGGCTCATTCAGTTAAGCCTCTGACTCTTGATTTTGGCTCAGGTCATGATCTCAAGGTTCATGAGTTTGAGCCCTGTGTTGGGCTCCGCACTCACAGCATGGAGTCTACTTGGGATTCTGTAGAATAGATTCTGCCTCTATTTCTGCCCTTCCCCACCCCAAAATAAATAAATGAACTTTTACAAAAGGCAAAAATCAATGTCGTGAACAAGTTAAATAAGTAAAATTGTGTGGAAAAAAAATAAGTGTTTGAAATTGAATAAAATCAAAGAAAAAAATAACATCTGTATAATTGGAGTATCCAAGGAAGCTAAGATAATGCAACAAAATTCATCTGAAAACTGCAGTACAAAAATAATTCCAAAAACATAAATAAATAAAACCTGTATCAACATATGCAAAGGGCCCATTGCATACCTGGAAAAAATATCCTGTGATTATCAACTCTTTTATATATACTAGTAAAAGTTATAGTGTGTAAAATTTAAAAACAATCCTTAGGACTTCCAGCAAAAGGATACAGTATCTCACAAATGAAAAAGAATGAGGCTGACTTTAGACTTGTCCAAAATAACATACAAAAAAAAAAAAAGGGCAAAATGGAGAAGTATTTTCAATAAATTGAATGGTAAAAATCATGAAACACAATTTGCTCTGTATTCCTTTTTATTCCATTATTATCAACAAAGCTGTCTTTCAAATATCAAGGCTATTAAAAATAAGAGTTACAAGAATTCTAAAACTATGAGACTTTTTTCAGAAATCTGCTAGAACATGAACTTTTTCCAATGAAAATATGTCTAGGGAAATTAAAACAAAGGATTAATAATAAGCATTTAATGTATTAATATATTAATTAGAATTGTATTAGATATAATTAGTTAGATATTGTAAGACTAATGTCAGCTGAGGGTGGAAGAATAATATGCTATATGATATATAAATTATCTTGTGGGTTCTGACAAGTAGAAATAATGCCGCTTAAAACATGGAAAGAGAAGAAGAATAGAAAGTGAAATAAAGTGATTCTTTTATAAGAAATGAGTGTGGGGGCACCTAGGTGGCTCAGTCAGTTAAGCATCTAACTCTTGGTTTCTGCTCAGGTCATGATCTCATGGTTAATGGGATGGAGCCTCACTGAAGCCTGCTTGGGATTCTCTCTCTCCCTCTCTCTCCCTCTGGCTCTCTCTGCCCCTCTCCCACCCATGCCCATTCTCTCTCTCTCTCTCTCTCTCTCTCTCTCAAAATAAATAAACTTTAAAAAAAATGAGTGTGAATTAAAGGATATCATTAACAAATGAAAAACCAAATAAAAAATTACCTAAGTGTAAAAACTTGAGATAAAGGGCATTTTAAAAAGTATAAGTAAATAGGTATCCACTAAAACAAAACTATAAAGCTTCCTAAATATTGTAATAACTTAAAACATAAAGAGCCAAGAAAACTATCATGTAGAGAAAGAGATATAAGATATAGTACTAATTTTAAGATAAAATAATATGGCAGAGGTGAGACCAAACTATCAGTCTTATCAATAAATGTGAATGGGCTTAACTCACCTATTCAAAAACAAATCTCAATCAGACTCACAGAGACCCAAATATATGCTTTTTTACAAAAGGCATACTTAAAACAAACTGGATACTAGGATAGAAAAACCCTAAGAAGAAAGGATTAAGAAATATCAGGCAGAACAATCAAACAAAACAGCAAGACAGTAAGAATGCAGCTGCAGAAACACTGATACTAGTTAAGGAAGAATACAAACCTAAACATAATATACATGACAAAGAACATATTTTGATGCTAAATATCACAATTCACAATGATTAATTACAAATATGTATGTGTCTGTACCCCAATGATTATAGCATTACTATCAATAATAACCAAATTAATGAAAGAGCCCAAATGTCCATCAACTGATGAATGAATAAAGAAGATACGCTTTATATACACAATGGAATACTATTTGGCAATGAGAAAGAATAAAATCCTGCCATTTGCAACAACATGGAGGAACTGGAGGGTATTATTCTAGGTGAAATAAGTCAGTCAGAGAGAGACAGGTGTCATATGTTTTCACTTATATGTGGAATTTGAGAAACTTAACAGAAGACCATGGGGGAAGAGAAGTGGAAAAATTGTTTCAAACAGAGAGGGAGGCAAACCATAAGATACTCTTAAATACAGAGAACAAACTCATGGTTGATGGGGGAGGCGGGGGGAGGGGGAAATGGCGATGGGATTGAGGAGGGGATTTGTTGGGATGAGCACTGGGTATTGTATATAAGCGATGAATCACAGGAATCTACTCCCCGAGCCAAGAGCACACTGTATATAGACTATATGTTAGTTAACTTTGCAATAAATTATATTTAAAAAAATTTATATGTGCCACATAACAGAGAAACCACCTTTATATACCCCAAGTTATAAGTTATGTAAGGATTCATAGGTATAAAACACTAATAATGAGTCTTAAATAAGCTTTTCTCAGTAGAAGACCTATCAAACAAACCAAAAAAAATGAAGGAAAAACAGAGATGAACTGTATTAGCACAATCAGTATGGATATACGTCTTTATACCCTAACAATAAAGAATATGATTTCTCAAGCATACATGGGCCATTCATGAAAATTTAACATATTTTATAATACAAAGCAATCAATAATTCCATAAATATTACAAATATTACCATCTGATCATAATTTAGTAAAGACTAAAAATTATTGAAAAACAAAACCCTAGAAATCAATTAACTTTTTGGTTTTCCAAAAGACTCCTTCAACTATTTACAATCTCTGTTTTGTTTTTTTTTTTATTTTTTTTTCCAACGTTTATTTATTTTTAAGACAGAGAGAGACAGAGCATGAACGGGGGAGGGGCAGAGAGAGAGGGAGACACAGAATCGGAAACAGGCTCCAGGCTCTGAGCCATCAGCCCAGAGCCCGACGCGGGGCTCGAACTCACGGACAGCGAGATCGTGACCTGGCTGAAGAGGACGCTTAACCGACTGCGCCACCCAGGCGCCCCACAGTCTCTACTTTGAATCAGATGTGCCCTGGCTGAAATTCAGCCTGAAATTTTTGGTCAGATGCTGCATTCAGTGAAAGCCACAACTCTCCTAGTTTTCCTTTACAATGCTGTTAGTCAAAATTTAGATGATTCAACCTCTTTAATTGGTTTTGTTATACTGCTAGCATATACAGCACACAGCAGCACGGTCATCAGTTTTCCAACCCTACACTGAGATTCAAAATCATAATGTTACAAGTATTAAGTGCTTTCTCTGAATATGTACTTTTTGAAACACCAGTACATTGCAAGTCATTAAAAACGAATGCTTTTCAGTTCGCTTCATTGTGTTTGGGGGTGGGGGGAGGAGAAGAGATTTCTTCTGGAATTAACTAAGGGGATACTCTAAGTCACGCTTCCGTTGTTGATAAGACGCTGACATTACTACCTATTTTTGAGTAGGTTAGATGTTCTCACCTTCCTTCTAAGGAGGAATCTTGCCAGAGAAGCATATAGCACATTGAATACCCAGATGGAAAAATCATACCAAATGAACAGAAAATACATTCGTCTAGCAAGGCATTCCATCATTCAGAAAAGTGTGTTTAACACTAGCTACATGTGAGGCACTCTGACAGGTAGTGACCCCCAACTTTGTAAGATAAAATCCTTGCCTTTCAGTAACTTATCATCTGAGAGAAACAAATTCACAGAGAAGATATTTCACTAAAATGTAATGGATATTATAGTAGACATGACAAACTCAGAAAAATGATGCTTGACATGGAGAAGGAGTGCCTCCCAAAGCAGAGGAAATCAAGTGTGCACCTTTGCAAATTAAAAGATAATTTATTCAAGTATAAAAACGGGGTGGGTATCTGTTGGCTATTTCTGCAACACTGCTGCATAATATGGAACCACAAGGTCTAAGTGGCACACAACAAGCGTCTATTACTTCATGAGTACTTGGTTGGACTGGGTCAACTCTGATGATCTCAGCTGGATTCATCTATACCTCTTCAGGTTTGCTGTGGGTGCTCTAATCCTGACTGCTCCTGGATGGGTGGCTTGGCTTCAAGCTCTAGGGCTGGACCTTGTGTTTACACTTCACCCAGGTCCTCACCCTGGGACTCATGCTGAAGGACCCTTGAAGGGGAGCACTTCTCTTAACATGAACAAAAGGGTAAAAGACGGAGCAGCAGACACGGTACCTCATGGGCTGAAATGAGAGCCCAGAAATGGCAGAGTGTCACTTCCCCCTACATTCCACTATCCACAGTAAGTCATAGGGACAATCTACTCTCAATAGCATGGTAAAGTAAATTCATGCATCTCTGCTGGAAGTTTTTAAAAAGGGAACAGAGAAAATATATAAGTCTTATATAGGAAGGAAATGAATAATTGGGAATAAACGATTTAATCGATAAGCGTTATTCATAGCTGATATAATAGCCTGAGCCAGAATGATTTTTAAAAACATAGAATATATTAAAATGCATTAAATATACAAATTATAAAAATATATTGAAAAGGCCACCTATGCATATGTTATTTTAGGGAACTTTTAGTGGTTCCGTTAGGTTAAATGGCATGGCGGGGGGTGGGGGGGAGGCATTGGCAAATGGTAAAGAGGGAATCTGGGCTCTTTTAGCCTAAAACAAAGATTTAATTTCCCTTTGAATCAATGTTTGTTTACCTATCAAATATGTTTTCTTTTTTTTATTTATTATCTGTCATCTTTCACCCAAAATTACAAATAGGTCCTTTTGTCTTATTCATCAGTTTGACATGAAGGAAACACAGACTATATGGTATGTTTTCATCAGATGGTGAATCCTTGCTACATCCTAGTTAGCACTGAAATTATTATTAATAAAAAAGGCTGCATATCAATTGGTACCTTATGAGATGCCATGGGGAAGACACGAACATAAATTGGAAATGGAATGAAGCACAATATTTAGGATTTCTAGTATTGCAAACACGGCACAGTTTTTTGTGAAATGAAAAATTCTGACATCTATACCTTTCATCAGTTGGTTAAAAATGACATATGAGGAATGCTGAAATATTTAAAACCAGTATAAATATCCTTTTCATTCCATTTCCAATTTGCACCAATATCTCTCCCTCTGTATCTCTCAAAATGAAACTTCGTGTTTACCAACCTGTGGAGAAAAATTTTATTAACAGCACTGTTAACAGGAAGGAAAGGAAATATTAACTATTTGTATCTGTGGTTTAGGGAGCACATGTAACCCTGTAAAAGTTTCCTTTTTATTGTTTTTATGTCAAAATATTTTTGTGCAAATGGAATTCCTGTTCAAAATAGAATCTTACATTGCTATTGTTGCAAAGGCTCTTAATTTATAATAATCACTGAAAGCCTTCATATTTGGAAACCTTGCACTATGTTATATGTGGAAGCTGCTACCACATTTTTAATCATATGATTTATATCAGAAGTCTTCAAAAATTTAGCAAAGGGAGTTTCTGGCCTCCTTCATTTTCAAAGCTAGTGACAGGTGGTCAATCCTTTCTGATGCCTTGAATCTCTCTTATCTCCCCTTGGTCTCATCTTTTCTGCATTCCTCTTCTAGTTCTAAGGATTTATGTGATTACATTAGGCCCTCCCAGATAATCCAAGATAATCTCCCTTTCTTGAAGTCAACTGACTAGTGACCTTAATTTCATATGCAATTAGTAACTTTAATTCTATTTACAAAGCCCCTCCATGACAGTATCAAGATTAATGTCTAAGACTGTTTTTTAGAGTGAAGAAGAAAGTATCTTTAGATTCTGTCTACCATACTGCCTCACTGAGTTCCTCCAGGGATTAAATAAAGGAATATATATCCTATGTATAGTGGCTGACATAAGAAAATTTCTATGAATAATAGCTTTTACCATTGCTGATCAATCAATAGAAGTCTGACATTTGGGTGCATTTGACATCAGTCATCTTATAAAGGCTGGAAAAAGGAAGTTCAAATTTTGAGGGAATGTTATGTAGACTAAAATCATTAGGATGATCAGAGTTGTTAATTCACATCAAAAATTGGAGTCAAGTTCTTATTTTAGACTTTGAAGTTCAGATATGTCACTTAAACAAAGTGTTTCAATAAATAAAGAAGACTACCACTACCGATAGAGGCTATGCCATTCTATTACCATGTGACCCTGGGCTCTTTACCTTCCCATATCAGCACTCAGGGATTTCAGCTGTAAGATGGTGTGATAATACCTACCAACATTAAAAAAAAAAAAAAGATAAGAAAAGTGTGATGATACCTCCTAAGTAATAAGTGCTCAATAAATGTGAGTTTCCTGTAGTACCCTTATACCCATGTATTAGTTTTGGAGTTAAGACAAAGAAGTGTTATTTTTGGTTCAGTCATTTATGAGCTTTTATTTTCATAGTCTGTAAAAATGGACATAATTGTTCTTACCTGTAGGACATTGGTAAATAAAATTAGAAACCTCCATGATTCAGTGATTACTGAAGTTTCCCTTTTAAAAGATTGAAGAATTTTAGAGGTGCTCAGTGGTTCAGCTGGTTAAACATCGGATTTCAGCTCAGGTCATGATTTCATGGTTCGTGAGTTTGAGCCCACAGTTGGGCTCTAGGCTCTCAGGTCTCAGCACAGAGCCTGCTTCAGATCCTCTATCTCCCTCTCTCTGTCTCTGCCCCTCCCCTGTTCGTGCTCTCTCTCTGTCTCTTTCAAAAATAAACAGACAATTAAAAATACATAAAAATAAATAAATAAAAGACTGAAGAATTTTAAAGCATTTCAAAACCTTTGATTGGCACATGTCCACCTGTCAGGTCACCCCTTAAATAATATTAGTGTTCCAGTTACTATAAGACTGATTGTAAAACACAATGCTCTTTGGGAAATGTGCACTTGTTACCTCTGGGGATTCACCTCCTGTGCCTCTGCTAGAGCGCAGTCACCTGTAAGCCTTTAGTTGGACAATCTGAAAAGGCACTGGCTTGCTCCTACTATTTATTAATATGTGTTATCTATATTCTCAAAGGAATCTTCTATATCTGTGTACTTTGTGATCACTAACAATGTGGTAGGCAAGGTCATGGAAGATTAGCTAGGATTTAATGTAATTTGATGTTTGACAATGATAATGAAATGTGTACTGTATTGGAACTTTGCTTGTTAAACAGGGATAGTTTTTAATCTGAAAAGTTGCATTCAAAAAATAATTACAATGCCAGACCCTAAAACCAGAACACTGAAAGAGAAAAAACACCTGGTTACTTGATTTATTGAAACATTTTACAACTTTGGAGAATATATTTATTCTCTCAATGGACCCAACTACTAGTGTGTTTATGTGTGTGTATGCACATAATAATGCATATAAATTATATACCTATAAGTAGTACTATATATACATGTGTGCATATGATTATTAATGTTACATAAATTATATAGTATATATAAGAAAAGTAACATAAAACATAAATACATATAATTAGTTATATATACACATATATACACACACAACAAATATGTGTGTGCACACATAAATGGTTGCTATTACTATAACATAATGCCTTGTTAACATGCTATTTCTAAGGCTGAAAGTTCTTTGAAGGAGAGAACTATTGGAAAGCTATAGATATAACTGATCTGTTTGATTACACTAATAGTTTCCATACTAAACTTACTGGGTCAATGTATATGAACATTTCTTTGGTTCTTATGTGCAATAATTTAATTTTAGTAACTCCCATAAAGAAAAAAAAAACAAAGTAGTATATCTAATGTGAATTAGATTATCCAGTGCTCTTCATTTCAGTGTTGTTTCCTATAAAACCCTGTTGGGTAATATTGATTCACTTCTGGATAGCAAGGGGTCTTTTCCAAAGCATTTGATTAAAAAAAAAAAAAAGTTAGTTACTAGTCATTCTCCTTTTACTAGATTTTGTCAAGTTAATTGGGTTTTATTGTATTTGGAGACACCTGTGGGTAATGGTTAGGCTAGTATACCTTACACAGATCAGCAGGCAATAAACTGGCTTCTGCCTGGGCTTTCAATCCAAGGGCGTCCCCATTTAATCTAACAACCTGCTGTGTGGAAACTGTTTCCTGAGGTATTCTCACTTGTATGCAGCATCCAAGAAATGTCTTTTTGAAGTACAACACAGTTGTGTTTTCTTAAAATACTTCCCACAAGGGATGTGAATATCAATAAATGAGAATATCATAAGAAAAAGAAAAGGGGGTCTTATTTTAGAAAAAAAAAATCATGCACTCAAAAAGCATTGTATTCTCAACCACTGCTGAAACCAGGGGTACAGGAAAGAAGAAAATGTGGTTCCTTCCCTCAAGGAACTTGAAGTCTTATAAAAGAAATAGCATGTTAACAAGTCATTATCTTATGGTGCCCATCAGTATTTATCACAGTGATCTGTGTTGTTTGGTAGTCGTAAAAAAAAGAGCAGTCATTTACTAAGCACATCATGTTTGCCACACCTTGAATAAAATATTTACAAAACTTATGTCACTGGATGCTCACGACAGCATATGTGGTGGGCATACTTTGATCATTCTTGTTCTGAGGATGAACTGTGGTTGGAGAGATTGACTTGCCTACCTGAAGTAATATGGAGAGGACATCACTCAGTCAGGATGCATGCCTGTCTAACTAGCATCAGGGCATCTCATCACTATGCTGTGTGGCCTGAAGGAGGGTGGGATTGTCTCCTTATTTCGTGGGGTGGCAGGGGGTAGGGATGTGGGAGGTTATTAGTGGTGGTGGCAAGTGATGACGTTGAAGGATTCACAAAAGAGTAAGGTATCAAACATACACTAAAAAATGTATATGTTGGGACACCTGGCTGGCTTAGTCAGAAGAGCATGCAACTTTTGATCTTGGGGGTTTGAGCCCCACACTGGAGGTAGAGATTACTAAAAAAAATAATTAGCTTAAAAACAGATATGTTTTCTAAGCAGACTTACACATGGGGAATTCCAGGTGAAGGATACAGCATGGGCACAGATGGAGAATCCTGAGAAATCATGGCCAGAAAAAGACAGACAATTCTGCATGGCTGGGAACAGGCTGCAAAAGGAATAAGTGGCCCTTTAAGATTCTGGAAAGGCAGTCATGTGACATAGCTAAAGCTCTTACGTTATGAATTGTCATTCACTACCATAGAAAAGAATCAAACAAGAGTTCTGGGGTGATTAAGGTTTCAGAAAGATAGCTCTTCAGAGTGATAGAGGTATCAGTGGAACAGAACCTGAAAATGGCCATCCCAAGAAAAAGGCCATTGAAAACATCTAAGACAAAACTTACAAACTGAGGCAGTGGCAATGGGAGATCAGGTGAGATGAAGGAACGCCAGATTGGACGTGGGTCCATGAAGCGGAAGAAGGATTAGGAGTTTACATTTCTAACTCAGGTGTCTGGTTGAGAGAGAGGCCTGACTATTGGTGCAGGATGGTTGGAAGGAAGGAAGAAGAATAATGATGAGGGCATTTTGTTTATGTCTGACCTTAGTTATGGCAAATTATGGGGTTACTTCACCAGAATGAAAAATGAGAGCTATCAAGCCATTTTATTTCCAAATACACAGTAATAAATGCCACAGCATAGTAACTTAGCTTTCAAATTATTGAACTATAACTGATAAGGAACATTTTATCTAAGACCTCTCTCCCAATCAGTAGGTTGAAGAACTACACCTAAATGTATGTTTGTTCACCACATTAGATGCTCAGGAGAAACAACAAAACAAATATCAGCAACAAAAAATACTGCAGGAGCACATTTGTATCTTCACACCAAGATCTTATTGGTGAATGAAGTTCCTTTCTTAATATGACCTCCATTGTTGAGAAAGCTCCCCATCCACTCCTAGTATCCTCTGTTAGCTGCTTCTGTTCCTGGATCCCATTCATGTTAATTCTCTTGGTATTCTCACTGCCATCAAAAACTTCACATACAAAAATTTTCTCAAGTTTATTAGGCTTTAGTCAGCATATTGTCAGGCATTCTATTTACTGGCTGACACGTTAGCTATGTAAAATATATATTACTTTGTTTCCTCACTCAAAGACATTTTCTTAAGAAGTTTTGAGAGTAGAAACCACAAGCTTCATTAGGAATTAAAGATACAGATAAAGGAGAAGAGTTATTGAGAATCCACTCTGCCAGGTGCTGTGTTTCTGTGACCTTTTATTTTCCTAACTCACAGTACGAGATTAGTATTATTATCCACAGTTTTAAGAAGAAGGGTATAATGTTTAATGAGACTAAGTACCTGTTAAACATGCCACATCTTGCTGAGATTCAACTCAGTCTCTTTGAGGAGATAAAACACTGCTGTCTTCATTTGCTTCCCTCTGGAGAGATGCTTGGAAATTACTATGTTTCTTACCCGCTTCATTCAGCCCACAACTTCTTCTAGGGGTTAGAGATGAACAGAGTAGAGAACTGCCCAGGATGAAATAATGACTTTAGGACTAACAAATATTGTCACAAATTGTTTTACTAATATATGCCAAAGCCATCATTTCTCTTCCTGTGGAAAAATGAGGCAGGTATTCACGTTGTCCTTTTTCATGGGTCCTCAGTCAGAATGCAAATTTTTGTGGAAGAATTTTTAAGATAAGTTAAAAATTTCTGAAATACCTCCTCCCTCATGTCTAAAGAATTATCTTTTCATCATATATCACATATCAACTACCTTGATCTTTTTGATTGTATATAACTCAGATATTGATGCATGCATGGGGGCAGAAAGGTTGAAATACATATAGCAACTCAAGTAGTCTTCATAATAAAATGTTGAGTCAAAAGTGAAGGAAGAGACACAAGAACTCTGTGTGGTTTGGTTTAATGACATTTTAGATATTGGGGTTAAAGGAAGGGAAAGGTTTCAGTGTGAGGAAAATACTGTGGGGAAATGGGGAAAGCAAATTCTCCCTAAGTGTTGAGAATCAGAGATCACTGTAGATCATTTAATTGTCTCTTAGCTGTTTTTAATGCCAGATTAATATTTTTTGGTTAGCATCTTATGAAAAGGTGTTCATTTATTTAGTAGGTTTTATTAATCACATTCATACAAGATAGAATAAAGAAAAAAAGAAGGAAAAATGATAATGAAACCCTTAGATCCTAAATGTTCATTTATTTTTTTTTTGAGTTTTAATAGTCTTTATTATTTTTTTATGAAATCTATTGTCAAACTGGTTTCCATACAACACCCAGTGCTCATCCCAAAAAATGCCCTCTTCAATACCCATCACCCACCCTCCCCTCTCTCCCACCCCCCATCAACCCTCAGTTTGTTCTCAGTTTTTAAGAATTTCTTATGCTTTGGCTCTCTCCCACTCTAACCTCTTTTTTTTTTCCTTCCCCTCCCCCATGGGTTTCTGTTAGGTTTCTCAGGATCCACCTAAGAGTGAAACCATATGGTATCTGTCTTTCTCTGTATGGCTTATTTCACTTAGCATCACACTGTCCAGTCCCATCCACGTTGCTACAAAGGGCCATATTTCATTCTTTCTCATTGCCACGTAGTACTCCATTGTGTATATAAACCACAATTTCTTTATCCATTCATCAGTTGATGGACACCTAAATGTTAATTTAGATTCTACCATGTTTATTTCTGTGATAATAAAGAAGATACCTTATCCTCAGAGCTTTAATTTTCACCAAAAAAGTGAGAGATAGAGGGGAAGGAGAAGGAGAAGAAGAAGGAGAAGGAGAAGATGGAGGAGGAGGAGGAGAGGAAGGAGGGAAGGAAAGTGGGGGAGGAGAAGAAGGAGAAATCCTGGCAAGGAGAAGCTATCGTAATGTTCATCGACTCAACAAAGTCATATAATAAGTTGCCCACCTTGCAAATAATACTTTTATTAAAAGTTAACCAAAATTCAAAAATACAAATTATAAATATTAGAATTACAAATTATTGTGCCAATTCTATCTCCAAAGAAGTAAAACGTGGTATTATATCACTGATTTTACCTTTCATTTTAGATACAATTTTCAATAATGTAATACTAGCATTTCTTATAATTTCCTTAATTTTGTTTCTTTGTTTCAAAATCAAAGATTGATAAGTGGCTTAAGGTCACTGAGGGTCCAGCTAACTCTAGGCATGTATTGTTTTTGATAGGCATTTGAACATTTTCCATTTGTTTTTAATTTCGTCACACTTTTATGTTACTCCATGTATCAGTGCTACAGGCACTTTTTTCTGTTGTCCATTGTTTTCATATATCAGGCAGATTCAGTAATATTCAAGTAGTTTCACAAACTAGCATGCTACTGATAATGGACGATAACAGCAGGTAGAAACACTGTGTTGGAAAATGAAATGTAAGTTACTCACCTGATGAGCAACAGCCAAAATCTGACATAGGAGAGTTCAAAGTGCCCACATATAATATGCACATGGCAAGTGTTTTGGAAGTGAAATCTATAAAAATTAAAGATTAGTTGATACTTGTGTATGCAAAGAAAACAAAGATTAGAGCAAGAGGTGACAGCTCTTCATGACAAGCTTTCCAAAAGAAGCAGCAAGTACAGTCAGGAAAGCTTTCTAGGACAAAGAGAATATACAAAAGAATTTCAGAATTTTAGAATTTAAGAGCTGGAACAATTTCAACATGAAAGAAATGATCAATAAGGAGATGCAAGGGGAAAGTTCTGGAATACATTTCAAGAGAGTATCTGTCAGCATCTGGATAAAACATCATTTGAGAGAACTGAGGATATCTATAGAAATAGTAGAAACTGAGATGTGGTTTGTAGAATATTCAGATAGATAGTTTGGGGACAGAGAAGAAACATTTCTGTGTGTCTTAGGACAGTCTTCCTTTCCTTTTCATTTGAGTCTGTATGATCCATAAGTTTCTTATTAGTGGAAACTTTGAATTACTTTTCAATACATGAATATTCTAGTATCTCCTGGAATCAAAAAGCAATATGAAATGATTCTAAGATAAAACCAAAAAAAAAAAAAAGCACTCTTTATATAAGCCGACTTTGGATAGTATCCCTTACAATAACCATAAGCTCTTTCCTTCAAACTAAAGACTCTGTCTCTCCCCCCACTCTACCTGTCTATTGTGGCTAAAGTTTTGATGATTGGCTCAGCCATCGCGGGGTCTCATTTTCCTTTTTTCCTGAACTAGTAATGTGATAAATTTCAAGTCTCAAGTTGCCTGCAAAAAAAAAAAAATGATATAGCCCATTCCAAGTGTTTTTAAAAAATCATGAAAATATCGGTGTCTTACTGTTACAAAGGGAATTAAAAAAAAAAAAGAGGAACAAAAATGAGAATTCTTTTTTCTGTGTTCAATTTTGAGACAACCAAACATGGACACAATGGGAAATGCAATAAAAAATTACATAAACTGTTTTGAGTTTTGAAAGATTAAATTTTTCAATAAACCATCAATTGAACATGTTTAGATTATTGTCCCTGAACTCCCTATTGTATTTTTTTTCCAAACAGGAAATTTTTTGTTTCTTTGTTGGCATTTTGTTTTTAATTTTTAGATGATGTGCATAAAGGGAAAAGCGTTAGGAAGAAAATCTGCAAAACTCAGTCACAGTTTTGAACTATCTAAACTAATCTTGAAATTTTAAATAAGCCACCCAATTTGTTGATCAGTTTTATCATCTGTAATAAAAAAGAATTGACCGATATAGTTGTACATAATTTTAAGGTTGGCAGTAACCTTATCTACCTTTATTTAGTTAAATATTGAAGTAAAAAAGTATTTGTTTCTCGGCTAGCTACGTCCACAAGTGGTAAAACTCCCTCAAATATACCTCTCCAATATACTGAGGAATCTCAATTTTCCCAAACCAAATTCTTAGATTCTTCTCCACTGGCTATGGAGTTTTCCATATGAGCACACCAGCAGGTTGTATGTCCAAGCAAGCTATGTCCAAGAATCAGACACAGGGTGCTAATTAGGTATAGTGGGTCCAGTGTATCTTCACTTGACTTTCAGGAGGCTTCTGCCCTGGCCTTTCTCTCTGATGCACAGTAAATGTGTCCTTTTTTTTCCTCCTACCTCAACCTGGGAGCTTAAGGTCTCTGTTCAATTACCTTGAGTCAACAGTTCTGATATGCGTCTGTTAACTGTATTCATTCTATCATTGCTTTCCCTTGACTGTTTCCAACTCCCTCATCTCAAGAATGAGCCTCTTGAGCAGGCCCACACATCACCACCAACAGGAGAGTATTCAAAGTTGAATGAAACTTTACTTCCCAAGTAAACACTTGGTAGAAGAAATGGGCATTTATCAGAGATGGTTAGCAGTGGACACTGGAGAATGGAAGGGATTCTACTGTCTCCAGAAAGCCAGAGACTTTAGCACTTATTTTGTCTGTTTAACCAAGCATTACTGAGTAATACACAAAGAAGCAAATCATCTAGCTGTTTAAGGTCTAAAATAGTGTAGCACCAGCTACATTACCCATTGTTTATGCCTTGCTATAAACTTGCTTTCACTGATAAGCTGACTAATACTTGGTGTGAATAGTTCCATCTTTCTCCATCTTTAAGAATGGTTCTTAAAGCTATTTTTTGTAGAATATTTTGAAATGGCACAGTTGACTCAATGAGCACAAGTTCCTAGAAAATCTATGCAACTTCATGGCTCCCCCGAATTATTGTCATAGTCTGTGATCTTCAGAAGAGAAAACTAAGCTCTCCAAAACATACAAAGTGTCATCTGAGACAATGATCTCATTTGCTATTCTGGACAATTAATACATGTCTGAAATTCTGAGATCTAGCTCTTCTCCTCCTCCTGAATTTATTGGAATCTAATGAACTGAGACAGTTTGTAAACAATTTAGGGGGTGAGGTAGAGGGCTGACCCCACTCATTCTGCTTTGAACTGGTCAGCAACACAGAACACGTATGGTAGGTGTGATTCAAGGATAACCTAAATACCACCTGATCCTTTTATAACTCTATCCACCTTAATCATAGCTGATGGAACGAAAAGATTAATATATAGGCAAAGCTAAAGTAAAATATTTTTTAATTTTATGTATTTATTTTGAAAAAGAGAGAGAGAGAGCGAGCATCCAAGTTGGGGAGGGGCAGAGAGAAGAGAGAATCCCAAGCAGGCTCTACGCTGTCAGCACAGAGTCCCACGAGGGGCTTGATCTCGTGAACTGTGAGATCATGACCTGATCCAAAATCAAGAGTCAGACGTTTAACTGACTGAACCACCCAGGTGCCCCTAAAACATTTCTTTCATTATTTCTTTTCTGACAGAGTGAGGTTTGGTCCTTGGGAAACATGTTAATATATTAATATATTTCACCATGGTTTTTTCACTGAAAACTTCACAGTATTAATGAAAGAAATCAAAGAAGATATAAATAAGTGAAAGGACATGCTGTGCTCATCAGTTGAAAGACATACTTAGTAAAGATGTCAATTAAAACACAGGTTTAACACAGTACCTTTCAAAATTCCATCAATTTTTTGTGGACATACACAAGATTGTTCTAAAATTTATATATAAAGGCACAGGATCTACAATAGTGAATGCAGTTTTGAAAAGGAAGAATAAAAGACAAATCAGTCTGTTCAATTTCAAGGATTATTATATAGCTATATTAATCAAGACTATGGAAATGGTGGAGGGTTGAATACATAGGTCAATAGGTAGAGAATCCAGATATATATGTACATTCTCTTAATAATTTGAACTAAAAGAAAAATTTTCCTGAATCACTCTGTTGATGGTGGTCAGTTGAAGGAGGAAAATAAGGCGTGGGACAGCATTGGAAGCCAGGATTACAGAAAGTAAAAAGAAGCATAGATCAGAGATTTTGGGAGGTTAGGGGAGAGAAAGAGAGTAAGATTGATTTTTAGTTTCCAGAAATTCCACATGCTTCTAGAGACTCCTCATTCCTTCTGATTAATCGATTTTATCATCAAGGTACTTAGAAAGGTGTCTTACTGTTATTGCTGTTGTCCCAACATTGTCCCAAGCTACCAGCTTAGAAAGACAGATGTACAACTTGGAAACAGTTCAACAAACTAAAGAGTGAAGGCTGTAATATGAACAGAAGTTTGCTGAGTTCAGGTTTCCAGGACAGACCTTCGTGTTTCTGTGTAGAGAGTGACAGAACAGCAATCTCCTGGCCACTATCAGGAAGCAAAGACACACGACTTTCAGATTTAGGATGAGATTTAGAATTCTAAGACGGCATATATGAGGCAATAAAACCAGTGCTTTATGGACAGCAGCAGCAAGAGTGAGAGTTGTACTTTCATTAGAGTCTCCCTGACCAGGGCTGGACTAAATCACCCTGAGCAAGTTACTTAACCTCTCCAACCTTTAGTGAGTTCAATGGAGAAATGGAGATAATAACAATAGCTCTTCCACAGGATAGCTGTAACAATTAACATACAGCATAGCACTCTGCATGATGTACTGAATATTTAAAAGTGCTTTAGTGATATTAACATTGGTTGTGTCTTAATTTTGTTATCTGTCATTTGGACAGGTTTTAGAGAAAGTCTATAGATGGAGACATTAAAGTATCATTTGTTAAAATTTCACAAAGGTATGTCCACATGTACAAGATTTTCTTTGTTACTTGAGACACTTGACATCCCATGAACTAGGGGAACAAAGCCCAAGTTTAAAATATCTCATGTTCACATTTGAACAGTTTCAGCAATGTGCTCAGTGCCAACTTTTCTGAATATGCAGTTATTAATGTAGAAAAAGAAAGTAGTGATTTGGCCCTCAGAGATAGATCATTGGGATGAACAAATTAAATGTGTATTCACTGATTTACAAAGTTTTAAAATACTTTAAATAAGAAATGAGTTTGAAAGAAATTTTATTCTGGCAAACTGATACCTTTCTTCCACATTTGTTTGCAAAATAAGACTTCTCAGCGATCGTTTGGTTTATAACATATAATTTGCACTAGTAGAAGTAAGAACACAAATGATTTATATTTATTAAATAGCTGTTTGCTAACTGGCCTAAGGAAACCTGTGGAATATCAGAGTTTGAGGTAAGGAATCCAAATGCACTGGCTGTTTTTAAAGGATATAATTGTTTAAAATATATAACTATTGATAGATATTCTTTTAAGTGTTGTTAGACAATAAGATATATGCAACTGATTGTGAAATAGTTAATTAAATTAAGCATAGCCATTTAACTCACCTACCATGAGTCCCAAGAATGTGACGCAATTGAAATCAAGGTTTCCATTTGTCACAGTTCACTGCAATGAGCTTTCTTACAATCTCTGCCAAACAAAATGAAATGAATAGAGGTTACACATTCAAGGCCCCTATCTTTTATTCCTTAAAGCTCATCAATATGTAAACCCCTGGGGAGTTAGCTTTCTCAGTTTGTACACCAGGCCTTCACTCATGTGGGGATCACAGTTCAGTGAGTTATGTAAAAGATCCCTGCCATCACTCTTTATGTACTCTTCCCTCCAAAAAAGATAATCTGATAAAATGCTTAGGCTATAAACAGGGGAGGCAGTAAGGGCAAAAAGGGCAGAATGCTTAAGATGTGGGAGAAAGAGATGATAGATAAATGAGGGAGGGAGATAGATAGATAGATAGATAGATAGATAGATAGATAGGATATTGGAAATATTTTATTTTGGATACATAATTTTATACCTTGGAAAATAGATAACATTGCTGTGGACTAAAACTGCCTTGCGGGGAGAGAACTGCAGAAAGATTTTACATAAAATTCTAAATTGCAATAACTTTGTAGTCTCTTCTGACTGATTCAAGCTACCTCCCAACCACTTACATTCATCCAAGTCAACACCTCGGCTTGTGTGTCAGCTCCTTTTGTACCTTACATCTCATCCTAATGTTCTTCCCATCTGTAGCTATTGCTGGTCTCCTTTGCTCTTGCAGTGCGTTCAGCCTATAGAGATGGTAGCATTCTGAGATGTTAACTTATTCCATGTTAATATCCAGCATTTATTAAAGGGTTTAGGATTTTGTAGATACTCAATAAATGTTTTGAAATAAATGAATGATTGAATAAACAAATTAATGGATGAATGAATGGGTAGATAAATAGGACAAATGGATGGATGGATGAGTGGATGGATGGATGAGTGGATGGATGGATGAGTGGATGGATGGATGAGTGGATGGATGGATAAGTAGATGTTTGTCTGAGTTTGGGTCAAACAGAGCTATTTAATTGTCATAAAATCAAAACATAAATCATTAAAAATAAATAACCAGTACTCTAATTTTATTAAAGTCTTCTTCACCATCTACTTTGTTGTTCTTCACATTTGGGATCCTCAGTTAAAACTTCTTTCTCAAAATTATCAAACAAGGAATTTTGGGGAAAACACTTTTTTTAATTCAGGAAATATTGAACAACTTCCAAAACCCCTACACAAAGAAAAAAGAAATCAATTGATGTTATCATCAGTGCATTTAAACGTAGCTTCTAAAAATGAGACACTGATGAAAAGGAGTTTAAAAGCTGTTCCCTTTACACTATTCTAAAATAGTTGATGTTATTTCATTTTTTCTCCTCTGAGCTTTCAAAATACTCATGCTGAGATACTGAGATTGTATTCAGTTTCTGAAATTAGTGACATAAAGCTTCTCCAGCCACCCCTATTATCTAGCACAAGGATGCTAAAGCAGAATTGAAATCCTATTATATATATTGCATTAAATTGGTTCCCAGCGGGGCATCTTAATTAAGATGTGCTTATTACCTGGGTCCAGATTAAGTGGCATGGACTGTATCACAGTCTTTATAATCAGACAGAAAGCAGGGTTAGCCAGGCCCTGATTTGCTAATGAAGGCTAATGACCCGTCGCCTTCAATGGTACCATTGTGGTGGGGGCTTTTAATACCACACCAGACACTGTTTTAATTTAACGCTAAGAATGCACATAACCCTATTGCCCTTTCTTAAGTAAATACTCGTAGGTCTTTAAGCATTACTCTCTTAAAGAGAGATTTGCATCAGAACCTCACTTGATGCTTTAGGGCGATAATACAGTTCCTCTACAGAACCTGCAGAAAATGGAAACTCTTTCCTAGTTTGATTCCTCTTCTCTCATTTCTATTATACCCCCAACTCCAACACCCATGGCATCATACTCCTCCTCATCCCATGTATACACCCTTCTGACAAGTCTTCATCTTCCTTGTTAATCTATCCAGAATCCCCAGAGCATCAAATCTACGATAGATCAAGAAGCTCTTTATGATGTTATAGCACAAGTCAGGGTTCAGTTTCCAAGGTCCAAACTGGCTAAGAGATTGAGCTCCAAACTACTAAGTATATTTTTGTGAGTTCTTTGTGAAATCATAGATATATCTATCTGGACCATCCATACAAGTATGTATTTTCACATCTTTTTCCCTTTCATTGAATTAGAATATCCTATCTTTCTATTCTTATATGAATCTGGATGCGAATCAGGGGAGCAGCTATCCTACCTGATTATAGAAAGTAGGAAATGTAACTGATCAAAGTAGCAGGAAGTATTCTCATCCAGGTGAACACCCTCTGGTTCATCCCCATCAACCTGGGAGTAAAATCTTATTGAGTGCCCTAGGTTTCTTTACTCTTAAGTGCCTAGGAAACCCACATATGAATTAAATATTCAGCTGGGTAGCAAAGATCCTATGACACAGTCCACCAAACACCTTTAAAATCAGCATTGCTGAAGGAGCCAGCAAAGTTACATAAATATTTGATGAAGGGGACTTAGTTATTGGTGCTGCAATAATTATACAGATTGTAATGGTAATCCTCACTATCAATAATACCTTTGGAGGTAATGGCATTATATACTTCTCTCAGAGAGAATAATAACAATATTAACACCGTACTGACACTTGGCAAGCCAATATCTCCCAAGCTGGGCTCACTTGGCAATCAGGACAGCAAGGAACCTTAGCAAACACATATTTTTTTGGCTGTCGTTCAGTTACTGGAGTGTCAGAGAATATTTGGCATTTAATGCTATGCAAAGTGTTGTTCCCGTTTGATTGTTGTATACTATATAAGCCTTGGAGCATGACGTGAAGTAATTTAACAACTGGAAAAACAGACATTTGGGACAAAACTAATTTCATAGAAAGGCTGATCACAGACATTTAACTTGTTCATAAAAATGTTACCTTGTCATATAATACAGAGCTGAAGATCAAGCAATGGGGGCAAAAAAAGCCAGTTGTGGGAATGTGACGTGAAGTCTGTTTTTCACTATAATGTTATCTAAGCTCTAAGTACCAAGATGTGCCTTGGTCTTTCTTGCTGTGTCTCTCTTCGGTTTGCAACAAATGGGCAATTGAGTTAGTAGGTTTGTGTTTTAATGAGCTCTCCTACTCATATCAGCATATTGATATGCTCTCATATCAGCTGTTTACTTCACCTGGCTCCTGTAAAAGGTGCTGAAGCAGTCTCATCAGCGTATCAGAGAATGCACAAAGACCCAAGAGAAACATAAGGAAACAAGGCAGACTGTGAGCCACATCTGAGGACTGGAGCCTCCTTTCTTTTCCTGGATAATTTACACGGGTATAGTCTCAGGAGCCAATCTCCTTACATTTTCACATATCCAAAGTCACCTCACTTTAGTACCTGATGGGGAAGAGGAGGGTTCATCCTGTGACCTCCCAGATTCACCCACTCTGCAGCTGCTCTTCAGCATCATGCTGTCTCTCTGTCAACTGTGATGCTTGTCACTGCCAGGGACTTTTCAGCATTGATAGAACTGTGACATTGATAGAATCCTACATTTTCTGCCCAGAATGGGGCAGGGGATTGAGAGTAAGAAAAAGCAACACTTCCTTTTACTGCCCATCTTTCTTTTTTCTTCAAAGACCTGCCTACTGTTTTAGAATTTACTGAATCCTTACAGTATAAAATCTGCAAGTTCCAACATCCAAAAATATTCTCTATATACCCACTGATTACCACACCCACTCACAACAACCCAATTCATACCACTATCATCTTTTACCTGGATTATTGTGATAGAGCTTCTCTTGGTGTTCTGTTTCTTCTGTTGCATCGCTACTGTCATTGGTCCATCCAACAGCCAACATGTTCTATAAAAAAATAATGAAATACATTCAAAACATTAACACATGTAGAATAAATGCACATTTAAAATAAAACAGACCAACGATACATAATGTATAGATAGGTACAGAACATCTCTCTCTCTCTCCTAGTACAACATACACATGGACAGACAGAGACCAGGGTGTCTTTGTGTAGCTTATTCATTTTAATAATCCCTAGTAACTGGATCAGCTCCTAGAATATTGTAAAACTGAATATAAACTTGTTGAATTAATTAATTATGAAGTATTCAACATCCCTGGGTCCTCTGACTTCATAGAAAGTTCTACATATAATCCTCTGTATTTGGTCTTGCCACATGTCTTTCCTCCTACTAATGCTTCTCCCCAATGTGAATCTGTCCTCAGGACAATTCATTCTCAGTTTTAGTAACACATGCTCCTTAGAAAACTGGGTGTGAGTGTTGTAGGTCTCCCACTTCCCAGTGAGTAGTTGAATCACACGCAGACACACTTGTGTGTACATAACCACATTATGCTTACTTTGGGTCTGCAGAGAATCAGAAACACCTATAGAACTGAAACATTCAGCACCCTTTCCTTGTTTTATTCATAGATGGAAGAAGGCCCACTGAAGCTCTGAAACCATGGATTGGAAGAACCTTCTATTTTTGTTTTAATTTTTTAATGTTTATTTATTTTTTAGAAACAGAAACAGAGCATGAGCCAGGGAGGGGCAGAGAGAGAGACACAGACATAATCCGAAGCAGGCTCCAGGCTCCGACCTATCACCACAGAGCCCATTGCAGGGCTCGAACGGACGAACCATGAGATCGTGACCTGAGCCAAAGTTGGATGCTTAACCAACTGAGCAACCCAGGTGCCCCAAGAACCTTCTATTTTTTTTTTAATTTTTTTTTCAACGTTTATTTATTTTTGGGACAGAGAGAGACAGAGCATGAACGGGGGAGGGGCAGAGAGAGAGGGAGACACAGAATCGGAAACAGGCTCCAGGCTCTGAGCCATCAGCCCAGAGCCCGACGCGGGGCTGGAACTCACGGACCGCGAGATCGTGACCTGGCTGAAGTCGGACGCTTAACCAACTGCGCCACCCAGGCGCCCCAAGAACCTTCTATTTTTGACCAGGGGCCATCTTCCTTCCCAAATTCAGTGAGGGAAAGAGGATGTTTCTTTCAGTACCAAGTAGAATGTCAGCATTATATTGTCCATTGTTACCATGTTTTAAGAGATGTGCTGTGCTTAAATCATTGGAAAGAAATGGTTCTTTGGGGGTTATTTTGTTCAATTTTCTATGTGTCTTATGATGTTTTGACATCTCTCCTTGGGCCATACAGACTTGGGGAGAGACCACCCATCCCAGGGCTAGCTAATTGCTGGGAGAGGTGGACAGCTTGCCTGGGACATGCCCTTCCTGTACACATTGGGCATACCAAGCCAATATTTCCCCTGCCCTAACTCACACCATGGCCAGGTACCAGACTACTAGGCACTGTCTCTATACCCTAAAGCCCACCAGAATAATTCAAACTAGCCAATCCTAAACTCTTAACCTTGCCATGCCCTGCCTTGCCTTTCCTACAGAAACCTCAGAAAAGCCCCTGGCCTTGCCTTCCCCTTGCCCCTACTACTGCTTGGCCAAAATGGTCAGTAATACTTTTTTCTTCCCCTTTCCATGACACTTACCTCTCTGTATTGGCACTCAGTCATCTCCATAAAAATGAGTCACCTCCATTAAAATCCCATTGGTATAATTTTTCCCAATGGTAAAATCCCATTGGTCAATCTGGACAATAGTACCCCATTCAGAACACATTTGAAGGAGTTCTTTAATGAATTAGGCCATATACATACAAGACTCGTCCATGAGTGGACCAGGAATTGAAAACAGACTTGGCTCTGTTTGAATTGGGATATTCAGTCCTTCTGTTGTGACCATTAGGAAAACCACCTTTCAAGAGAGGAAACAGGCATGTAATATTCATGCGTAATTCATAACACTGGTTTTCAGGTCTCTTTTTCCAGTACACCTTTACCAGGTACATTGAGAGTAAATTCCTCGTCTCTGGATCATGCACTTCATTTACTAGATCTACTATTTTCTTTTAATAGCACCTTTCCTTGGCCCATTAATTCCACTTTTGACACCTTAAAATAAGATAAGAAAAAAAGCAAGAACTTAGTTCTCCTGCCTAGTCATTGAGTGTTTCAAATGATTGATGGAAGGGCAGAACTATTCTTATGTGCCTGGCAGGAATCAGGTTTGTGCTCCAAGAATCAGAAGATTGAAAGGCAGGAAGGGCCTTATGATTCATGACAGAGGGTGGTAGGTGTTTGGATGAGTGGTTTAAAAAGTGGGGAAACATGGAGGCAGGGGATGGGGGGACTGGCGCTGTAATGACGTTAAGGATTCACCACTTACAAGAATATTAAATGCATTTGTTTAAAGTCATTGTAAATAAAACACATTGCTAATATTGTAGAACTTCTGTCAACCAGAATATTATTCATTTTTCATTTGTAAAAGAAATGGAATTTAATTATACAAAGGGAGCCACGTCTGGATAGCACTAAGCATTTTCTTGTATTGCTGATGCTTCCTCCTAGCTTTAAAAAAACTGCGTGGCAATTTAGCTTGACAGATGTGCTAACAGAGATGGATGTGACATTACATTCTGGGTTTTGTTGGAGTTGCTGTTTTGGATGAATACAAACGCAGTTCTATGTGACTGATATCCTAAACTTTTGGTGTTTAGTGATTTCATAGATTTCATAGTAAGAAAGACCCCAATTTTATTTAACACTTTCAAGCAGTTTGTCTTACTCTTTTCACCATGAATACAGACTGCAGAGATGCAAGTTGGAACATGGTCTTGTTGATAATGGGGCAAGAATAGCAAAGTTAGAATTCGGCCACTAGGCCTGAAAACAAGTGGAACCTGGGGCCAGACCCTCAGGCAACTTAGAATCAATTCTCCAGAGTGAGACTGTGATGGAGAATTGCAGGCCAAAGGTTTATTGGGGATTATTCTCAGGCGAGAACACCTATAGGAAAGCGATTGAAGCAGAATTGAGCAGGGAGAGAAGCTGACTGATAACTAAGTTGCAGTGGAAGCCTCAGAAGACCCTATGAGGAGCTCTGAAGTTGGACTGACCCTTTAGAACCGTCCCACATTGATTCAAGGTGTCTGGACCTTTGCACCTCTGAGTCAGCCGAGCATCACCTGTGGCTGAGACAATGCCCAGTGAGAAACAGCTGTGAGCTGCTGGCAGCAATACTGAGGAGATGAGGAGGAGATAGGGAATGGCCGCTTCTACCCTGAAGAAGGATCTGGGCAGAACACCATAGTATCTATAACACTCGGCCTGGAAATCTAGAGCCATAGGAGTAAGTGAAATTAGAAACGCATGTAGAACAATTAATTTTTAAATGTAGGGTGTATAAACTGAATAAGTGAATAATGAATCCCAGATAGACCTCCAGAGGGGACAAGCCAAGGTTTGGGAATGAGGAAGATAGTACTAATGAAATCTTTACCAGGATGAAGGGAGGTGATTTACAAGGGGTGATAGCCTGACTGCAAGACTTTAAATTATCAATTTCCTAAAGGTATTTTACAGGGCAAATAGGGGATGCTGGTTTAATGGATCAAAGCTGGGGTAAAAAATAGATGTTTCACTCCTAAAACACCGAAGGCTGATTTCATTTGTGGTGATGCCAAAAAGCAAAAGATTTTTTTTTCCCTCACAAATAAGTATTCCCATGTTGAAACTGAAATGTTTAAAAGAGGGAAAAAAAATGAAAGGAGATAAACTTTGATCAAGGAAACACAAAACCTTCCAGAGCATCAAAGCAGCATTTTAAGGATTCACATCAAGGCTTCTCAAAAGTGGCACTGATTGGCATTTTGGACCAGACACTTCTTTCTTGTGAGGGCCTGTGCTGTGCGTTGTAGGATGTTCAGCAACATTTCTGGCCACTACCTCACAGATACCAATAGCAACCACCCCTCCCCAAAAGTTATGGCAACCAAAAATGTCTCCAGGAATTAACAAGAGTCCACTGGGTGTGAGGGGTGGGGAGAGGCAAAACCACCCCAGTCTAAATCCACTTAAATTCTTTTATTTTCATTAAGGGTTACCAACGGTCTGTTGGCCCAGAGCTGAGAGGTTTCTCCTGATGTGGGAATTTCAGTGCTACAACCAGGCAAGTCACAGGTAAACCATTCAAGTTGGTCACACTAATTGGGCTCTGTTTTGGAGAGCAGTGTGTTGGAAGAAATACATTGACATTGAAGAAATACATACCTGAAGAAATACATTGTAATACCAATTTTAATGAAAATAATAGGCAGCAGAATTGCCCAGCAAGAATTGTCTTTCGCACCTCAAAGAGCTTCTAATTTCTTCAGGACAGTATTGGGGTGACATACTGCAGTTAGCAAAGGTGACTTCAGTGTAATTTTACCTAATCAGATAGAAGCTATTTCACTCAAACTTGATCATATGTAAAAATGGATATATTTTTTTACTGACAAGGAAACAATGAAATCCATCTAAGTAAAAGGATATTTTGTTTATTTTTAAGTTTTTGAGTAGAGTTGGCACACGATGTTACATTAGTTTCAGGTGGACAACATAGTGATTCAACATCTCTATGTTTTGCTAGCTCAGAACAAGTGAAGCCACCACCTACGGCCATACAGTGCTATTCCAGCATCGCTGACTATATTCTCTATGCTGTACCTTTCCTCCTGTGACTTATTCATTCCATACCTGGAAGCTTGTATCTCTCACTCCCCTTTGCCCACCTTGCCCACTCCCTACCCCCTTCCCTCTGACAACCGTTTGTTCTCTGTATTTATCGGTCTGATTTTGCTTTCTGTTTGTTTCTTTATGTTTTATTTTTCTTAAGATTCCACATATGAGTCAGATCATATGGTATTTGACAATGACATTGTATTTACAAGTTCTTTTAAAAACAATTTTTTTAATGTTGATTTATTTTTGAGAGAGAGAGAGACAAAGAGTGAGTGGGGGAGGAGCAGAGAGAGAGGGAGACACAGAATCCAAAGCAGGCTCCAGGCTCTGAGCTGTCAGCACAGAGCCAGATGCAGGGCTCAAACCCAAGAACTGTGAGATTCTGACCTGAGCCGAAGTCGGACACTTACCTGACTGAGCCACCCAGGGGCCCCTGTATTTACAAGTTCTTAAGAAAGAATGGTTGTCCTAAATAGGTTTTATTGTTCAAAATTCAAACTTTTAGGGAAAGACAAAGACCAGTGATTTGTTTTTTCTTTTGTTTTGTTTAAAGTTTACTCATTTGCAGTCACATATATTGTTCTTTTCTAATAACATAAGATGTGGAGGGAAGAATTTGAGGATCATACAACTAGTTCTTTCTTTTTTTTTTTTTTTTTTAGATTTAATTTACAGTGAGGGAGAGCATGAGTGGGAGAGAGGAGCAGAGGGGGAGAGAGAGAGAGAGTGAGAGTGAGAGTGAGAGTCAGAGAGAGAGAGAGAGAGAGAGAGAGAATCTTAGGCAGGCTCCAAACTCAGCATAGAGGCTGACGTGGGGCTTGATCCCGTGACCCTGGGATCATGACCCGAGCTGAAATCAGGAGTGGTATGCCCAACTGATGAAGCCACCCAGGTGCCCCAAAGCCCAGTGATTTGTAATTGACTTTGCAGCAGAGATTTCTCCAATAAATCACATATTTATCCACTGCATCCATTTGTCTCAGTAAATTGAGGAAGTTGAAGAGAAAATGACTTACTCATAGGCACACAACTAGCATTGTTCTCTCAATATGTAAATGGAAACTAACTGGAAATTTACTAGTGAGAGTAAAACTAAGGTTAAATATTATTTCTGCTTTTGAAAATTCATTGTTTAATCATTAAACAAATATTGATTGAGATCCTATTATTTGCTAAGGACACTGTTAGATGTTGAGGTTGAATAACTCAATAATACCCCATAAGATAGCAAATTTGATGAACACCAATAAATCACTGATTGCTGTGCTTTTGCTTATGAGCAAAGATTATTAACAATAATAACTTTTATTGATCACTATATGTCAAGCATTGTGTTCAATACATTTGTTTTTTATTACTAATCAAGACAATCTTCTAAAGTAGGTATGAGCACTATTTGGATTTCAAATATTAAATGTGACATATATATGTATATATGTAACATTATTATTGGGCAACTAATCATGTTATATGTATATATACATATACATATATGCAGTATATGTACAGTATATATACAGTATATATACATATATACAGTATATATATATATATACTTACCTTAAGATTTGGCATGTAACAAGGTCACATGGTTTGCAAATGATGGGTCTAGACTCTCACTCTAGAAACTATGCTTTTAACTTCCACTCTGATTTTTGACAAAATATGTTACCTCTATGATTTTTAATTCTGTACTAATTATAATCTATTGATATTTAAATGGAAAACTATGTATTATTGCTTTCAGAAGTAATATAGCAGCGTGAGGTAGGTGTGCATTAACTTTGCTTAGATTTTCAAAATTAGCCTTGATTTCAAATATTTTGTAATGTTCTCAGGCCATATATCTTTATGATTCAAAAAATATATATGGGTACTCTCAGAAGCATCAGTATGATGATTTGTAAGCTAATGAAAGAAATACAGAGCACTTAGTTGCCCAAGGTCTCAGAGCTGGTAATTAGGAAGCATGGAATTGGAACCAGGACATCCGATTCCAATGTCCACTTAATCAAGTCCTCTGACTCATAAAAGTTGTGAGAGGGAAAAAGGAAAGATGGTTTAAAAAGAGAGCTCAAGCTCATGTTTGCCTAAGATTTTTCTTTTCTGGGTTTATTAAAGACTAATTGTCTTTTTTATGCTGTCAATGGGAATGGTGTTGGACAGCAAGCAAAACAAAACAAAACAAAACAAAACAAAACAAAAAAACTTCTTTGAGCACTAAAATCCCTCTAACCCTCTACCTTACTAATCAGAGAAAGACGTGTCCAGGGTGTGAAAGCCTGAAAGCCTTTCTAGGGTATCCCTTACTTCCCTGGACTCTCACTATTGAATATCTCACTACTGAGTGTAAGACCCTATATTTAGAAAACCCATTTCTTGCTTGGTCTTTTTCTATGTTCCACTACAGATACTCTCGTAAGTATCTTGTAAAGTGAGCTGGAATCTCTTTTGCTTCTTGTAGTTCCTCAGCCAGCCAAGTCGTCATAAGGAAGGGAGGAAAATAGATCCTCCTTCGTGTTTCATGAGTTCATGGTTCACAGAACATCTCTTCAGAATAGATTATTGGATGTAGAGGTGAATGAGATACTGTTTATCTTGTTTGACCACCCCTCGACCTGGCAACTCACTATTACATAGAAGAAATCCTAGTGTCAGACATCTTCTGTGTTTTTTTTTAATTTTATTTTTGTTATAGTACATTTTTAAAGCTAAATGAAGGTAACTATCAAGGTTCTAGAAAATGTAATTATAAGACAAGCACATGTATTGTTGAAAAAAGGCCCTCTGAAGAGGTCAGGAGTTTGACTTATTCTTTGTGCCCTGAGGTCCAGAGTAATTGCCACATGGTGAGTGCTCAAACTTCAGCCCTATTGGATTGAAATGGGTTTCATGTATCACACCAGAATCCCCTAAATTATATGCAGTAAGAACACTATTGTTATACATATTGTATAACTACTATAGTTATGGTACTTTAAGCTCTACGTAAGTATATATATTACTACATATCTACACATTACTATTATGTTACTATATATAGTGCTATCACTTAGCTCAGACAGTGATCAGAGGAACTTTGCATCTCAATCGGAAGCCATATTCCCTTTAAAGAGTGACAGTGATGTGAAGCAAAACAGACAGGGGCTTGAGGTTCAGTCCAAGTTCTGACATTTACTGGCTGAGTGAAGGTGGCAGATCTTTTTGCCCAACTGTGCTCCAGGTTTCATGCTTGTAAAATTTATCAGCAGAAGTTTCTTTCCAGATCTAAGGGCTCAATATTATCTGGTCACAAGCTAATCTATGCTCATTTAGTTTTATGATGAGAAACCAGTCCAAAACATTCTCACTTGAGAGCTTTCAAAAAAATACTCTAAGCTCTTTATTTTGAGCCTGTTGTAGATGCAAAAAATGTAGTCACCTCCATATTTCCCCAAATTCTCAGCACTATTCTGCAGATGGCACCGTATGTTCTTTTTTATAAACTCTGTTTTATTTAGTTAAGGTGTTTTTGTTTAAATGCAAAGTACTAATTGCTATCTGAGATCTTAAAAGATAAATACAAAGGAGAGGCTTTGTATTTTAAAAATTAGGAAAAGGCATATATTGACATGTATATCTAAAAATATAGGAAGAGAAAGAATGGGAAGAAAACAATCCCTCATTATGCATATCCACCACTGGATTTTTTTTCCTTCTTAAGGCATTCCAGTCCTTCTGTCAACCTCCGTTGAAGTGGCTGTCCCTGTCAATTGTCTGTCACTGCTTAATGTCATTCTTAAAAAGACTCGCAAACTTTATGAGTGACACTGTAACTTCAATCAATTTGCATTTCTGCCACGGTGGAAATTATTTTTGAAAACGTATGCATCCTCCCCAGGCTCTTTGAGGCCTTAATTGCCTAGAATGTCACTTGATCTATAAACTTTCTGCAAGAGGTTTGTCTGAAGGGAAGTCTGTATGAGCATGAGGAGTATCTTCTTTCATAGAACATTTTTAAACAAGTGCTAAAATCTTGCCTGGTATACACTGTTATGAGATCCTGAGGACGACCTCTTGCCACAATATGTTGAATTATTTTCTGATATTCCAGACTTGGCAGGTGCAGCACAGAACCCAATGGTAGTCAGTTACACAGACTTTAAAGCTAGACTGGTTCACAGTCATAGATTTCCTTTTTACCAATCTTGTGACCCCACATACCTCACATCAACTTGTTAACCTCGGGTTCCACTTTGCAAAATTGAAGATCGAAAGTGCCTAACTCATAAGGTTACTGTGTTAAGTGCAATTGTACTTTATACTTGGAACATCAGCACTCAGTCACTGGCTGCTTTCCTTCTTTTGATGCCTGTCTCTGGGAAAGCTTGAAGGGATACCTCCTAGGAAGCCCAAAACATGAAACTGTGAGAACAAGTCATAGGTGGAGTGATGAAAAAACTGTGGCTATTGCTACCAAGTCTTGAATTAAAAGATTCTGTTTTTTGTCTTTACGCAATATGCATCTTTGTCAGACTACAGAGGCTTCTTTGTCTGTCTGTCTTTCTGTTGCTCCCCACCCTCTTCCTTCTTTCCTTCCTGTCTTTCACGTGTGTGCTTCAGAAAATAGGTACAGGGAATTGATGTAAAGCAGTATATGGATTGGTATTTACATTTTGCAGATGAAAAAACTGAGAGAGAGGGTTAAGAACTTACCCAAGACCCTCAGCTAGAAGGTGTCAGATCTGGGCAGGCCGGTTCTGTCTGGTCTTTTGTCGTGCATGAGGCAGCTCTGTCATGGCATTTCAGAGCCATCCTATTAGTTTCTCTGATCGAATGACACTAAACCTGCACTTTTGTTTCCCTCTTAGGGAAGGGCTGATTCCAAGCCTAATAGCAGCTATTAACATCCTCATACAAGGTCCTTTTAAAATGTGGGAATAGCTTTGAGATTAATTTCTTTTAAAGCAAACTTGAACTAGCTTTTCTATTGATGCTATGAAGAGGAAAATAGTCTTGCCCAAGGTCGATAAAGAATTGAAAAGTGAGGTTAATAATAAAAGCAGAATTAGAAGCAGTTTCAGTGGTGATATGTCATGGGCAAGCCTATAAAATAAATAGCAATTATCACATTAGAAAAATGAGTCTCTTGGAATGGGAGCTGTTTCTGACAACTCTATCTATGTACCACTCTCCTCTGCCTTGCTCACTTTGTGACTCTTATTGACTAAATCAAAGCATGATACTGCCCACCCCTGTGCTTAAGATGAAAGCTATTTTCTTCCATAAAAACTCAATAACTAGAGACAAAACCATGCCATTCTGAAAGCAACCCCTTACGTATTAGCTTATTGTATTAACAAATACTGTCTGTATTATGCTTTATTTGTATATGAGAAAAGAGTGCTTGCTTATATATATCTATAACATATAACAATAAATTCTTACTAAATGGTAGCACATCTTGCCTACAAAATAATACATGTAAGTGCTTGTTTTATGTTACATCTCTGAATCCTTACAACATCCCAGTTATTAATTATCCTTATTGCATTTTACGGAGCAGAAATCAGAGTTTGGAGAGGTGTAATGACATGTTCAGTTTTATGGTGCTATAGAGTAGTGGAGATAGAATTTAAACTTAGTTGTGCAGGCATACCTGGACTTAATACTAAGTGTGGATCACCTCCCTAAATTTATCATGTAAAATGTCCATATATACGTTATATGTCATTCACTGCCAATAGCAGAAAGTCATGATTCGTTTTTCCAAAGCTTGGAGATAGCATCTCCTCATTTTTAACCAAGTAAGGTAAGTGTATATCTTAGTGTAACTCCACGATCTCCATTTCTAACTCATTCCCACCAAACACAAAAGTCCTGATTGCTTCTTGAGCCCTTCATGATGGAGCTGCTTATTTGTTTCAGAGATCACATGGCAGTGGTAAACTTCATATCTGTAGCAAAACTGTAGCCCCCTCTTGAAGGAAGTCCTCTACCCAAGTTCTTTTTCCACTGGATGTCCTGGTGTCTTAATGGGCACCACTAGACAGACCCCTGTGAGTCTGTCTTACAAATGTAAGCCTTCTTGTGAATAATATGACTCCAACAATGTCTCAAGGACAGAGAAAAGTTACCTCATCAGTAAAGACAAAATGTTTTCAATGCTCAGAGATAACTTTTCCCAAAACGTATTCGCTTAATTGAATACTTTCTACAGAGCAACAGGTTTAGCAGATGGTTAGTTGAGAACAGCGAAAGCAAAGTTTGGCAAAATTGCAATTGTCGTTATAGGTTTTATGTCCACCAGGCATGTCTCAAGACCATTTGAGCAGTCATACCTGGGACTTAGTTATATGGTGGGTCAAAAAGCATTTCTGGGAAAACTCATCCTAGTCGGAGCAGTAGAGTCTAGAGCAATGGTCTCAAAGTGCAGTTCCCAGATCAACCAGCATGCCCTATGTACTTGTTCATGCCAACTTCTCAGGCTCCAGTTAAAACCTACGGAGTCAGAAATCTGCGGAGATAGACCTGGAAATCTGTTATTTAATAAGATTTCCTAGTAATATTGCTAGGTGCTAATTTTTTTTTGACATTTTTAATTCATTTTTGAGAGACAGAGAGAGGTAGAGTGCGAGCAGGGGATGGACAGAGAGACAGGGAAACACAAAATTGGAAACAGGCTCCAGGCTCTGAGCTGTCATCCGAGAGCCCAACACGAGGCTGGAACCCACAAGCTGTGA
The DNA here is from genome assembly GCF_022079265.1 of Lynx rufus. Classification (NCBI taxonomy): domain Eukaryota; kingdom Metazoa; phylum Chordata; class Mammalia; order Carnivora; family Felidae; genus Lynx; species Lynx rufus. The sequence goes on along the minus strand of NW_025814830.1, from coordinate 34,495,413 downwards.
GATAATGATCTGAGCCAAAATCAACAGTCGGATGCTTAACTGACTGTGCCACCCAGGCACCCCTCGGTGCTAAATTTTAAGTGCTAAGCTTAGTGCACTTCTTTTCAGATATAGCTGTATTCTTAAATCACGTGGGGAGGCTTGACAGTAATTACAATTAAGTGAAAATAGCTGGATATAGAGCGCAAGAACTTGTTTGGTTTTGTTTGTTTGTCTGAGACTTTAATTCTGAACTTCTCTCAGCCACTGTCTTCTTTGTAAAATACTTAATGTTTTCCAATACATGCTATGAGTCAGACATGGAATAATTGTTTTGCAAGCCTGTCTTGCCTTTATGACATAGATACTAACCCTATTTTGCAGATGAGGAAACTTAGGTGCAGACAAATTAAGCAGCTTTCTCATAATCACTATGTAAGTGGTAGAGCCAGTATTTGAACCTGCCTTCTCAAGCTCAGAGCCTGCACTCTGATCCACTCTTTGACGTCAGTCTAGACGAACAGCAGATAACCAACACATATTGGTTCTTTTCCTCCCTGCCAACACATCCAGGTACATTTCTCTTCCTACTTTCTTGTTCTTTAGTAGAAAAACATTAAGCTGATGGATTTCCTTTGTAACTCTGCTTTATAGGAACTAATCACTTCTCTTTCTTTTTTTATCCCCCCCCCCAAAAGTAAGAGATTCCTTTTAGAAAGAAAAGAGGGAGAAGAAGGGACCATGTGATTTCGTGCAAGACCTTAGGGTCTCTAGATCTCAAATGTGGATGTAATTTAAAAAAAAGAAACTTTGTTAGCATTCTGTTCACTATATACTCCCTGTAATCTATTCTAGGTTTTATCCCCCATCCTCACTAAACTTTAAAAAAATATATTATGGGTTATAACCATCATACTTTGCAACTGGGAAACAGCTTTAATGTGAGCAGGTAGATATTAGTCTATTTGAAAATACCTCTTTGGTAACATTTTTAGCTAAGTAATTGGCAGCAGTGATAGCACAAGGAACAGGGTGGTATTTCCATCCTTGTGCTGATGAAAACCTATTTTACCTGTAGCCTACAGATGACTTTTGGGACTCTGTCGCTGAAGGGATGGGACTGGGCTCAATAGATTAACCAATGAGGCTGATCTAAAAGAGCACTATAAGAAAGAGGCAGTCCTCTTTACGTGCATCCTAGCAAAACAAAATTTATTGAGTGTTTACAATGTGTCATATACTCTTCTCTGCCTCTGCCACATACCATCTAATTTGATCCCTCTGAAACACCATGAGGAATCGCTATTATACTCCCATTCTAAAGAAAGTTAAATAATTTCCCCAGGGTCACTCAGTAAGTGGCACCGGCAGATGCACTAAACACAAAGAGTTTGCCCTCAGAAACTGGGTTTGCATCTTCTGTATTGTTTCGGCTTCTTGACTATCGTTTTCTAGAAAACTCTATGTTACTTCTAATCTTTTCCTTCGTTTAATTAACAACAGTTTTTGAATGTGTATCTTGTGCTAGAGACTGTTGAAGACACTGGGGATTTAAGGGAAATTCACGGTTATACATATTTTGAAGGAATTCCTAGCATTTCATTTAACCTGCTGAAATTTGTCCATCTCTACCACAGTGCAAATGAATGGTAAGTTATAGTCAGTATTGATACACATTTTTTTCAATGAATAAATGTACAAATGAATACATGAATCCAACCTGGGAGCAATGGACTTATAAACATATGCTCCTAACACATATGCTAATGATTTTGGCACAGACTAATGGATTTGTTCCCCCAAATCCATTCCTCCTTTCTTCCTTAGTAAAGGAACCCCTGATATTTACCTAGACTAGTGGTAACCATGAATTCAACTACATTCCCTACTCATCTGTGTAGTAAGGTATAACCATGTAACTCCTTTCTCTTAAATTAATACTAAATGTAGCTGTATGTACAATTTCTAAGAGTTGTCCTTGTAGAGAGGTAGCCCGCTTTTCTTTATGTCTTCCTCCTTAATTCAGACATGATGGTTGGAGTTTGAGGGGCCATGTTGGACTGTGAGGTGACATATTAAAAATTGCAAAGCAGCAACTTATAAAAATACCGATGGTCACGAAACTCTCTAATCTCGTCTATGTAAGATTATGTGAGAGAAATAAATTTCCATCTTGTTCAAGCCGTGGTTATCTGTGTTTTCCTGTCATAAGCAGTTAATCTAACCTTGTTGATTCAGTGTTAAGATACAAATGTGCATAGTGTTGCAGGAAGACGGATCAGGGAGCATCTACCTTAAAAGATGGCTGAGAATTAGGAAAGATTCCCAAGAAACTTGAAGAATGAGTAGGACTTTACCAGCATCCAAGGTGAGGATATTCTTTCAGGAACCAAAAATCATATTTCTAGGATTCCGTGGTTCTGTCTTTCTCCAGGCTGTTTCCCAGTGGTGATTTTGAATGCGTAATATCCGTTAAAGATTCATTCATTAAATATTTACTGGGCATCCAATGAAGCAGACACAGACTCTGTGTTCAGCAGAAGCTCCCTGTTCTTCACACTCTGGGATCAGTCTACCTCTCTAGGCTTGCATCCTGCCACTGAGCTGGCTTGCATTTTATAAGTATTTAATGAATTAGGAGAATGTCTTTTAATACACCATGCTTGTTTTGCATCCATGCTGTGACAGTTATCCAGAATTCTTCTTTCCAGTCGCAAGGTCTGCCAAAACTCTTTGCACCCACCTTCTTTCCCTCTTATCCTTCCCTCCTCTTCTCTTGCCAGATAATTCAGGTGAGACTGAGGAAGGTAGGTATGCACGCCAGGTCCAAGAATGCTGTGTGGTCCAGAGCAGTTTGTTAGAATCCGGTCAGGTAGAGAATGGCATAAAACCGTGTCTGGAGCATCTTAAATCAGAAAGTAGAGATGTACTAATGGACGGTGGGGAATTTCAAAAGGAGACAGAAATCTCATTGAAGGGGCTCTGGTCAGTTTAGGGAAACTTGAGACTCAGAATAGGTAACAGGAGTAACAAATTGCAATGCATTGAATAAAATATTAAATCACTATTCTACACTCCTATATAATGAATGAATATATTGAAAGTTTTATCAGGATTGGATTATGTATATAGTTTCAAAGTAGCTCCCCATAAACTAGTTGTAAATTGTAAAGGAAAACTGGCTCATTTACAATGGAAAAGCCTGCTGGACACTATTTATACCAAGAGATCCAAGCGTGAACCTCAACCTACAATGGGAGAGAGAGAATCTGGGCATCGTGGGATGAGATGCAACGAGAACAACGCAGCACTGATTTTGCAGACTTCTCGCCACAGATACATAGCCTGAATCTGCTCATAAGAAATTTTCAGATAAGCTCTAATTGAGAAACATTCTCCAATGTAAGTGGCTTATAATCTTCAGAGGAATAAGGCCATCAGAGGGCGAGGAAATATAGAAGAATGCTCTCAGGTTAAAGGGAAATAAAGAGACACTAAATTCTAGACTGCTTCCCTTTGTTGTAAAAGGGCACCTTTTCATCTACTAGCAAAACTTGAAGGAAGTCTCAGAATTCAACGTTACTCATGTATTGGTGTTAAATTACTCACGGACAGGATTGCACTGTGGCCACGTAGAAGAATGTATTTATTGTAGGAAATGCACAGTAAGGTGGGCGAGGGTTTGTGGGCACCATCTCAGCAACTGATTCACACACAGTTTTAGGAAACAAAAAACAATCCACAAAGTATGCGTGCATTTTTTCCTTCAGGTTCAACAATTATTTTAAAATACACTAAATAAGTACACCAAAAAATTAAGTGGTTGCAGGTTTTCCTCTGATTCTTCTTCACGTACCCTGATGTTGAACACCCCTCCTGCCTCACTTTTCTGAACAAGAGAAGAGCACGAGATTTAAATTAAGGCCGATACGGGTTTTAATCTAAGATCCACTGTCTGTTTTATTTTCTATGTGACTCTTGGCAACTTATTTACTTTCTTATCCTCAGTAACCACCTCTGCAAAAGAGAAAACATAGTAGTGTTTGCATTTTAGGCTCATTCTGAGAATCAAATTAGCTAGACTATGACAAGAGAAACACAGTGTCTGGTGCAGAGCAAGCACTGAATATCTGTTAACCCCTTTAACTGACCTCTTCTGTCCTCACATGTACATCAGTAACTGCAGCTACCTCACTATTGTCTCACACCCCTAGGGGCCAGTAAGGCACTCCTCAGAAATGTGACATCACTCATCCTCTGATGTGACTCCTTTCATCTACCTCAAGCTTTGAAATTTCACAGTCTCTCGAAGAAGCATAGGCCAGTAGTCAGAGTGCCTTTTTTCATCCCTGAACTCATTTGATCCTTACAACCCCCACCCTGGGTTATACCACTGTGTCCATTTTACAGAAGAGAAAGCCTCAGGTTCTTCAAGATGTTACCTGTAGTTCTGACTGACTATAAACCCTCCCCCTGTCCGCTGCCACCCCCATCCATCCATTTTGCCCTGACCCTGCAGGAGTCAGAAAAGTAAATTAAGTAGGACAGGAGCAGAGAGGAGGGGAGAGACGATCAACCCCAGTTTCTGAAGGCAAATTCTGATCATCTCTGTTTCTACCTAAACAAAGATGGCCTAAATAATTATAGAGACTGAGCTGGGTAGAGGGAGCATTAATAGTTTCAGCCAGTGAAAGACTGAAGTTTTTATATTCTACTGAATTGCACATGTACGTATCTATGAATGAAGCTGTTTTCATACCGAAAAGTGAGAGGAAAAATAGTGGACTCTACTTGACTCAGTGTCCATGATTGAGTGAGGGGAATAGAAAAGCATACTGGAAGAACTATGGTAGGAAAGAATAAATGTGTTTCTTCCTTTATAACCATCCCCCATCGCTCGTTCCTTTCCTTTAGTTATTCTATGTATTAGTTTGCTGGGGCTGTCATAACAATATACCACAGACCGGTTGACCAAACAACACACATTGATTTGCCCACAGTTCTGGAGGCTCAAAGTTGAAGATCAAAGTGTCTGCAGGTTTGGTCTCTTCTAAGAATTAATTCAGTCCTCAGGTTGCAGGTGACTGCCTTCTCCCTATATCCTCATATGGTCTTTCCTCTGTCTTACACACATTCCTGGAATCTCTTTCTGTGTCTCAATTTCTTCTAACAATGACACCAGTCAGATTGGATTCAGATCCAGTTTAAGGGCCTCATTTTAAAAATGTAATCAGCTCTTTCAAGGGCATGCCTCCACATACAATCAGATTCTGGAGTACTGAAAGGTAAGACTTTAGTATATGAATTTTGTGGGGACACAGTATAGCCCATGACACATATTATTAAGCACTGCTTCTATACCAAGGAGTTGACACAGTGCTTTCCTAATAATAGCAGAGTGCCTGGCATATCTGATGTTTTCAGTGAAATTTAGGCAAGTACTTTACAGGCATTATATCATTTAGATCCCATACCATGTTTGGGTGTATCAATCATTACCCCATCTATAGAGTGGAAAACAGCTACAGAGATTTAGGTAAATTTCCCAAGGTCTCACAATTAAGAAGTAATTCAGCAGGAATTGTAGCACAGATATTTGTGTCTAAGCCAGCTTTCTATATTTATGATCTAATTCATCATTGCATATCTATAGAACTGCATGATTATCTATCTCAAAACCTGGGGTTTGCAAATATCTCATTGATGAGAGATTTCTAGTTAATGTCAAATGTTTGTAACTCTGCTCTTTTTATATTTGATAAAAAAATATGTGTAAAACTAATCAAGAATAAATTACATATGGTTGTGTGTATGTAAAGTTATGAATGCATATATCTTCAAACATATGGTGATATAATATGCATGTATTTATTCATAAGAATTAGCTGTTTGGTAACATGACCAAATCCTTTTCACAGTACAGTATTTGTTCTTTTGGTGAATCCTATTGTTGCTTTTTAGTTAAGGAATTAAAGAGCAATTGCATTTATTATAAAAGAAGCCTATTACTAACATTTATTGAGGGTTTTCTATGTGCCCAGGTCTTTGAACATTTATTTGGTTTCATCCTCCCTGAAAGCCTTAGAGGATTAACACCTAACAGAATATAGATGGGTCCCTGGAGAAATTAAGTCACGGTATCTGTATCAGAGAACTTGACTGATATTTGCAGAATACCCCACCAGATCCAGAGTAAGGAGATGCAGGAAGTTGGTCCCTGACAGAAGTGAACTGGCCACAGACTTCCAACACCCCTGAAAAACTAACTTCTGGCACCTTCCCTGAAGACAGCAGGACAGACTCCAGAATTACAAGGGAGCTCTACACCAAGTAAACAACCAGTCAGAGGTGTTAAGATGTCAGTAGTCACAGTAGAGGTTGCAATTTCAGAACCTTTAGATTGCTGACTACCAAGCTTCGTGGTCCATAGGCATCAACGAAGATGCTTATTAAAAAAATATTTGTCCCCTGAGTATCCACTCTCAGAAATTCTGTTGCATTCTGTTTTGCTAGTGCCCAGGAATTAATACACTTTATGAATTCCCCCAGGTAATTACTGGGGCAGTTAGCCCAATTCTATTTCATATTGCCAACATAGTACATTTTGAGAAACATATATTTATATTAGTGGTTCTTTAACCTGGCTTCCTATTAGAATCAACTAAGGAGTTTTGTGTTTTCTATTTTTAATTATTTATTTATTTTAACTATCATTGCTGTGGCCCATACTCCAATTCTCAGTTAATTGGTCGAGGATGAGGCTTAGGAATTAGGCCATTTTAAAGTTCCCAGAATGTTTCTAAAGGTTACCCAAGAAGCAGGGGCTGACAGTGGTTTCCCAGATACAATGTAATAGAGTCAGGAAGATCTCACAGACCAAACTGATTCTTGCAAAGAAGGCATTCCCATTAAAACACTGCCATTGAAAATTATTTTCTCCAGGTTAGGTGTTTTCTCCAACCTCCAAAATATGATAGTGTTATACTTAAAAATATCAATTTAAAATTATTATAATGCAAAAAGTTACAGAAATATAGACAGTTTTTTTCTTTTTTTAACTAAAAGGGAACTTGGTGAAAAGGGGCTTCAAAGAAATTGAAATTGTCCAGAGGATGGGGCGCCTGGATGGCGCAGTCGGTTAAGCGTCCGACTTCAGCCAGGTCACGATCTCGCGGTCCGTGAGTTCGAGCCCCGCGTCAGGCTCTGGGCTGATGGCTCAGAGCCTGGAGCCTGTTTCCGATTCTGTGTCTCCCTCTCTCTCTGACCCTCCCCCGTTCATGCTGTCTCTCTCTGTCCCAAAAATAAATAAACGTTGAAAAAAAAAATTAAAAAAAAAAAAAAGAAATTGTTCAGAGGAGATTATCACAGAAAATCACAGAACATGACAAGAATTTGTAACATTTGGAAAGTTCTTATGTTGTGCCCGGCTCTATGCTGAACAGTTAATGTACATAACATTATTTAATCTTTACAATAATACCAAGATATGTGCATCATTATTGAACACATTTTTATAGCTAAGAAAAAATGACAAAATTCACAGACAATATAAAATGACCAAATGGGACTAGACCTCAAGGTTCATGATATCGGATCAATGGTCTACTTATTGTAAGACACTATCACTGCACACTATTCCCAGATAAATGTGTAGAATTTTTCCCTGGGAAATAACAGTTGAGCTGTGAGATTCCAGGTGTGATGAAAAAAATTGATAGGAATCAAAGTGACAGAAAAGAAGTGATCATGGAGACGTGAATGCCATGAAACAAGACTCTTGTAGCCCAAATGAGAAACCCACATCCCTTACCATAAGCTCCTGGAGAGAACCCATCCCCTTGGAATCCAAATTCCTGCAGGGTATGTAAGAGACATACCGGTTTCCTGATTCTTGCTTTATTATTTTTTTTCTTCTACTACTTTATTTAAATTCAAGTTAGTTAACATATAGTGTAGTATTGGTTTCAGGAGTAGAATTTAGTGGTTCATAACTTACATATGATACCCAGTGCTTATCCCAACAGGTGCCTTTCTTTTTTTTTTTTTTTTTAATTTTTTTTCAACGTTTATTTATTTTTGGGACAGAGAGAGACAGAGCATGAATGGGGGAGGGGCAGAGAGAGAGGGAGACACAGAATCGGAAACAGGCTCCAGGCTCTGAGCCATCAGCCCAGAGCCTGACGCGGGGCTCGAACTCACGGACCGCGAGATCGTGACCTGGCTGAAGCCGGACGCTTAACCGACTGCGCCACCCAGGCGCCCCAACAGGTGCCTTTCTTAATGCCCATCACCCATTTAACTCATCCCCTCACCCACCCTCCCTCCATCAACCCTCAGTTCTCTATAGTTAAGAGTCTCTTATACTTTTCCCCCCTCTCTGTTTTTATCTTATTTTTCCTTCCATTTCCCTGTGTTTTGTTTCTTAAGTTTTGTTTGTTTTGTTTCTTAAATTCCATATTGACTGAAATCATATGGTATTTGTCTTTCTTCTGACTTATTTCACTTATAATAATGCACTCCAGGGGGCGCCTGGGTGGCGCAGTCGGTTAAACGTCCGACTTCAGCCAGGTCACGATCTCGCGGTCCGTGAGTTCGAGCCCCGCGTCGGGCTCTGGGCTGATGGCTCAGAGCCTGGAGCCTGTTTCCGATTCTGTGTCTCCCTCTCTCTCTGCCCCTCCCCCGTTCATGCTGTATCTCTCTCTGTCCCAAAAATAAATAAAAAACGTTGGAAAAAAAATTAAAAAAAAAAAATAATGCACTCCAGTTGCATCCAGGTCATTACAAATAGCAAGATTCCACTTTTTTTTTTTTTTTTTTTGGTGGCTGAGTAATATTCGATTGTATATACATACCACATCTTCTTTATCGATTATCAGTCAATGGACATTAGGACTCTTTCCATAATTTGGCTATTGTTGAGAATATTGCTGTAAACATTGGGGTACATGTGTCCCTTCAAATCAGTATTTTTTATCCTTTGTATAAATACCTAATAGTACAATTTCTGGGTCATAGGGTGGTTCTTTTTTTAACTTTTTGAGGAACCTCCATATTGTTTTCCAGAGTGGCTGCACCAGGTTGCATTCCCACCAAAAATGTAAGAGTGTTCCCCTTTCTCTGCATCCTCACTAACTTCTCTTGTTTCCTGAGTTCTTCAATTTAGCCATTCTGACAGGTATGAGGTACCTCATTGTGGTTTTGATTTGTGCTTTTCTGATGATGAGTGTTAAGCATATTTTATGTGTCTGTTAGCCATTGGTATGTATTCTTTGTAGAAATGTCTGTTCATGTCTTCTGCCCATTTCTTAACTGCATTATTTCTTTTTGTGGTGTTGACCTTGACAAGTTCTTTACAGATTTTGGATACTAGCCCTATATCCCATATGTCACTTACAAATACCTTTTCCCATTCTGTCGTTTGCCTTTTATTTTTGTTCATTGTTTTCTTCACTGTGCAGAAACTTGTTATCTTGATGAAGTCCCTGTACTTCATTTTTGCTTTTGTTTCCTTTGCCTCTGGAGACATGTCTACCAAGAAGGTGCTCTGGTTGAGGTCAAAGAGTTTGCTGCCTGTGTTCTCCTCTAGGATCTTGATGGTTTCCTGTCTCACATTTAGGTCTTTCATCCATTTCGAGTTTATTTTTGTGTTCAGTGTAAGTAAGTGGTCCAGGTTCATTCTTCTGCATGTCAACATCCAGTTTTCCAATCACCATCTGTTGAAGAGACTTTTTTTCATTGGATATTCTTCACCACTTTTTCAAAGATTAGACAACCGTATGGTTGTGGGTCTATTTCTGGGTTCTCTATTATGTTCCATTGATCTATGTGTCTGTTTTTGTGTCAGTACCCTACTGTCTTGATGATTACAGCTTTGTAATACAGCTTGAAGTCCGAATCTGTGATGCGTCCCACTTTGCTTTTCTTTTTCAACATTACTTTGGCGATTCAGGGTCTTTTCTGGTTCCATATATATATTTTTAATTTTTTTAATGTTTATTTATTTTTGTGTGAGAGAGAGACAGAACATGAGCAAGGGAGGAGCAGAGAGAGAGAATTCAAAGTAGGCTCCAGGCTCTGAGCTGTCAGCACAGAGCCCAATGCAGGGCTCTAACTCAGGAACTACGAGATCATGACCTGAGCCGAAACTGGACGCTTAAACAACTGAGCCACCCAGGTGCCCTGGGTTCCATACAAAATTTAACATTGTTTGTTCTATCTCTGTGAAGAATACCAGTGTTATTTTGATACAGATGACACTGAATGTGTAGATTGCTTTGGGTAGTATAGACATTTTAATAATACTTACTTCCAACCCATGAGCATGGAATGTTTTTCCATTTCTTTGTGTCTTCTTCAATTTCTTTCATAAGTATTCTATAGTTTTCAGAATACAGATCTTTTATATCTTTGGTTATATTTATTCCTATGTATCTTATGTTTTTTGGTGCAAATGTAATTGGGATTGATTCCTTCATTTCTTTTTCAGCTGCTTCATTATTGGTGTATAAAAATGCAACAGATTTCTGTATGTTGATTTTATATCCTGCAACATTGCTAAATTCATGTATCAGTTCCAGCGATTTTGGGGTGGAGTCTTTTGGTCATTCTACATAGGGTATCTTGTCTGCAAAGAGTGAAATTTTGACTTCTTCCTTCCTGATATGGTTGTCTTTTACTCTTTTTTGTTGTCTGATTGCTGGAAATCCAGCAATCCAGTGCAATGTTGAACGACAGTGGTGACAGTGGACATCTCTGTTGTGTTCCTGACCTTAGGGGGAAAGCTGTCAGTTTTTCCCCATTGAAGATGAAATTAGGTGTGGATTTTTTGTATATGGCCTTAATGATGTTGAGGTATCTTCCTTCTATCCCTACTTTGTTGAGGATTTTTATCAAGAAAGGATGCTGTATTTTGTCAAGTGCTTTTTCTGCATCTATTGAGAGGATCATATAGTTCTTATACTTTCTTTTATTAATGTGGTGTATCACATTGATTGATATGCAGATAGTGAACCAACCCTGTAGCCCAGGAATAAATCCCACTTGATCGTGGTGAATAGTTCTTTTTTTTTATTTTAATGTTTATTTATATTTGAGAGAGAAACAGAATGCAAGTAGGGGAAGGGTAGGGAGAGAGACACAGAACCCAAAGCAAGCTGCAGGCTCTGAGCTGTCAGCAGAGTCTGATACAGGGCTCAAATCCACTAACTGTGAGATCCTGACCTGAGGGGCAGTCAGCTGCTTAACCGACTGAGCCACCCAGGCGCCCCTGAATAATTCTTTTAACGTACCATTGGATTACATTTGCTTGTATCTTGTTGAGAATTTTTGCATCCATGTTCATCAGGATTATTGATCTGTAATTCTTTTTAGTGGGGTCTTTGTCTGGTTTTAGAATTAAGGTGATTCTGGCCTCATAGAATGAGTTTGGAAGTTTTTCTTCCATTTCTATTTTTCGGTACAGTTTTAGAATATGTATTAACTCTTCTTTAAATGTTTGCTAGAACTCCACTGGGAAGCCATCCTATCTTGGACTCCTGTTTGCTGGGAGATTTTTGATTACTGATTCAGTTTATTTGCTGGTTTGGGGTCTGTTCAAATTTTCTATTTCTTTCTGTTTCACTGTTGGTAGTTTATATATTTCTAGGAATTTATCCATTTATTCCAAATTGCCCAATTTGTTGGCATATAGTTGCTCATAAAATTCTTTTATAATTGTTAGTATTTCTGTGGTGTTGCTGTTGATGTCTCCTCTTTCATTCATGATTTTATTTGTTTGGGTCCTTTCTCTTTTCTTTTTGATAAGTCTGGCTAGGGGGTTATCTGTTTTGTTAATTTATTCAAAGAACCAGCCTCTAGTTTCATTGATCTATTGTACTGTTTTTTTTTTTTAATTTCTATGTTATTTATTTCTCTCTAATCTTTATTATTTCCCTTCTTCTGCTGGTTTTAGGCTTTATTTGCTGTTCTTTTTCCAGCTTCTGTAGGTGTAACATTAGGTTGTATATTTGAGACTTTTCCTGCTTCTTTAGGAAGGCCTGTATTACTACACACTTCCCTCTTATGACCGCTACATCCCAAGGGTTTTGAACTCCCATGTTTTCATTTCCACTTACTTCCATGTATTTTTTTTTATTTCATCATTAATTTTCTGGTTAATCATTAATTTTCTAGTAGGATGTTCTTTAACCTCCATATATTTGTGGCCTATCCTAATTTTTTCTTGTGGTTGACATCCAGTTTCATAGCATTGTGGTCTAAAAATATGATCTCAGTCTTTTTGTACTGGTTGAGGCCTGATTTGTGACACAGTATGTGATCTATTCTGGAGAATGTCCCATGTACACTCAAAAAGAATGTGTATCCTGATGCTTTAAGATGAAAGGCTCTGAAAATACATCTGTTAATTTCATCTGGTCCAGTGTGTCATTCAAAGCCATTGTTTCCTTGTTGATCTTCTGCTGAGATGATCTGTCCATTGCTTTAAGTGGGCTGTTAAAGTTCCCTACTCTTATTGTATTATTACCAATGAATTTCTTTAAGTTTGTTATTAACCTACTATATTTGGCTTCTTTCATGTTGGGGGCATTAATATTATGAATGTTAGATTTACTGTTGGATGATCCTTGCTTTATTTTTGTTCTAGATTCATCTTTTGCTTTGCCACAGTTTAGGTGTGCCAAACACTATAGCCAGTACTGAGAACATACATTGCAATTACTATCCATATAGTCACCTACATAACCAAGAGGAATTGACATATACATGAAAGCAATGGAGTGTTTATATTAAGTGCTATGAGCAAAGTAATTTTTGCTCAGGAGGGATGACAAAATTGGAGGGCTTAAGGGAAGAAGGTAGGAAAAAAATACATGAAGCAAAGAAAGAGAGAAAATTATTTCAGAAACATAAAAGAGCTATAGGGGAAAAACCTTGAGTACTGAAAACAGGTGCCTGAAATATACTTCCACAGAGAATCCACCCACCCCCTGCCATTTCCTCTTGACTCTTTGTCCTGAAAAGATAAAGAACCAATCACTTGTTAAGCCTTACTGATGACATATAGTGAACCTTCCCTTCCTCGTACATCCACTCAATCCTTCAGAAAATTCCCAATGGGCAAGGAGTGCTTTTTAAACCACCTATTTTCCTCTGAGTGCTATTATCATGGGCCAATTTCTTTGAAAGTGTTTCCGAAAAAACATTATCTACTAACTAATAGGGACCTGTTGGTGAGTAACAGAAGTCCTGTAGCAGCTGTTGACCAGTCCTGCAAGTACACAATGCATATGCATGTGTTTTTCTCTTTCAGTCTGAATGTTATTTTCTAGGGAAAAAATGTATTTATATAGACTTTTTTTTCTCCCCCAGATCAGTTGAGTAGCTCTCTTCTTCTATTCTAGGGAAACATTTCACTAGTTATTCCTGTTAGGTTGAGGTATTGGAAGAGATAGGAAAAGTAGAAATTCTATTCTCCTTTAATCCATCCCAAGACTTCTGCCATGAGGCACAAAGCCCCAAAGTGTTTGCTATTCAGCTGTGAATGGTTCAGTGAATCTACTCAGAAAACATACATCTCTTTATACATCTTCTATTTCACTATATTTTCATTTTGATTGATTTTTATATTTCTTTCTGAACTTTATAACTTGGAGATAAAACAAGCTTGGCACTGACCACTTGATATTAAGGAATGTACTGAACACTTGCTCTTAACAGAAAATTGGGTCCGTGATGTGACTATTTCTATTTAATGTCAGGTAGTCACAACTTGTTAAGACCTGCTTTTCTTAAAGCTCTGAAATTGCACTTATAATGAAAATTCATTTTCAATGTTTGGTGTATGCTTACAGCAGGACTTCATCTGTAAATTACCTGTAATTTTCTTTTACTAGACTGGTTTCTAATATGAAATACTGATACTTTAATATAGTTTGCTTGAATTTACATCGATATGAATTAATAAAAAATAACAGTAACTGAATGATGTCTGTAGTCTAGTCAACAGTATCATACCAATGTCACCCTCCTGGCTTTGATATTGATAAGTTACCTTAGATGTTACCATTGGGGAAGCTGAGGGAAGGGTACATGGGACTCTGTATTAGATGTAAAAATTTCTGTGAATCTATAATAATTTCAAATTCAAATTTAAAACAGCAGTAAAAGGAGGAAACAAAGAGTACTAAAGAGTATCAAATATGCTTAAAAAATTTGGGTTCCTGGCTCCACCACAAGAGCTGACTTTGGGATAATTATTTGATTACTCAAACCCTCATTTTATTCATCTTTAAAATGGTAGCAGTAGTCTCCAATGTACAATTAAATAAGAAAAATTCTCCAATGAACCTTTGCTTGAAGAAGCTACTAAAAGTGTGATAAGCTATTACTGATACAAGATAAAATCAACAATAATAACAAGAAAATCTGTGCTGAATTACTTGTGTTTAAGTGTTTATACTACACATCCTGGGTCTTAGGCAAAAACAAAACAAAACAAAACAAAACAAGTTTTAAGGTAACCTGACCCTTAGTCCCTCTACATCTCTGAAATCCCTCCCCATCTGTGTCCCTTTTCTATGGCTTCGGGGTGACTGGAGCATACACAACTTATGCCAGGAAAAGGGATTTAATTTTCCTTGGCTTTCTCTCCTCATCATAATACCTCCCTGTTAACCACAGGGTTAAGATCTGGACCTGTTGGCTAAAAAGATTACCACTCCAAGGCCCTTTGATATGGTACAGGATGATCTTTCAAATGCCCTCTTTTACAATTAAGGCAGATAACCCGTTGTAATTAAAGTAAACAATCTTCTGGATATCATCTTTTGCAATGAAAGCAAGCTTTCATAATCCTGAAGAGTTAGGAAGCCACAATTCTTTTTTCCTTGTAATGGTAGAATATTGCACTTTCAATCACCAGTTGGAGAAGGACACTGAAGTTTCCTGATTGTTTTTTTTTTTTAACTTGTTTCTTATCTGATATTGAGTATGCCAGTGCATTCCTAACGAGTATCATCATTATAGACAGATTTCTCTGAAAAGTACTTCTGAAGCTGTATTGCATGCTAACAAGGAACACCAGCCTCAATAAATGGTCTAACATCTATCCTATAAATGACATTTTTAAAAATTTTATGTGCTAATGCAAACATGTATAGCATCCTTAATTTCTGTTTTAAAGAAGTCATCCCTTACAGAAGAATGGATCCCTGCTCTTCATTGTCTCAGTGGAATTTTATGTCTCTGGGTAGAATTTCCATGTCATTGTTTTCATCTTATCAAATTCTCAGCAAAGTGTTCACAATCAGGTATGGGCCAGTGGTTGGAAGTTGAAATTGATGTGACTCCGAGATGCATATGTTCTTGTCAGTTATGTGCAGATCAATTCTAAATGCATATTTTGGGCCTTGATTTCTGTAAGTGTTCTACACACTTTGACAACTATCTCCCGAAGTTTTAACTGTGAGGAATGTTGATGAATAAAATGATAGCTCCCACATGAACAAAAGAATGCTGATGACATAATGTATGACCTGATGAACACTTATGATCTTCTCAGAGGCCTCGTAGAAAGGCTGAGGTTCCTGGAAAAAAAGACTTACCGGGTACAAGAGGCTGGTGCACAAGTCTTATACAGTGATAAGGGAAAATAAATCTTTTTTCTGGTAACTAACAACTTTAACAATATAACAGAATCACATTTTCAAGACTGTGCATAACTTTGATTGATTTTGAATGAAGCCAGCCAAGTCACTATGATGTAGAAATGTATGCAGAATCGAAACCTAGACATTCGTGCCTGTTTCCTGACTGGTCTCAAATAAGATATTTAGCGCCTAAGTCCACAATTCCACTGGTGAAATGAGGGAAATTAAAAAAAGCTGTGCCAGCTTTTGTGTGGATGAAAGGTTGCCAGGCTTCAAAACTGTTCCACATCACTTATGGTATGACTGAAGCTACACTACTTTTACCCAAAATTATATTGAATTGGCTACCTACCAAATTGATTAGACTGTAATTGTCAGTGTCTTTTTCCTTTACCATCCCTTCTTTGTCTTTAGAGCCAAAGGATCATATAAGAACTGGAAGGTCCTTAAAGGGTTCGAATATCAGGCAGGCTCCTCTTATGTGTCAACTTGGCTGGTCCACAGTGCCCAGATATTTGGTTGAACATTATTCTGGATGGTTCTGTGAGGTTTTTTGTTTTTGTTTGTGATGAGATTAACATTTAAATGAGTAGGCATTGAGTAAAGCAGATTGTCCTTAGAATGTGGATGAGCCTTATCCAATCAGTTGAAGGCCTTACTAGAACAAAGACTTACCTCCCCTGAACAAGAAGGAATTTTGCCAGAAGACTGCCTTTAGATGCAAACCACAACTCTTCCCTGAGTCTTGAGCCTGCAGATTTTAATTCACTAAGTCTTCAAAATTATGTGAACTAGCTCCTTAAAGTCAACCTCTCTCTTTCTCATTCTTTTCCCCCTCCTCTCAATAGATAGATAGATAGATCATATTAGTCTTGTTTCTTTGGAGAACCCACACTGATAGAGAATGCTTCAAAGCTCTGTATCCACTACAGCAGAAATTAAAGGAATTGTTTACCTGGCACACTGCTAAAGATGAGAATACATGTTATAACCCAAACACTTGGCCTAATATACATCTTAGTATTTCTCCTTTCAGAGCACAATTCAAACTCCTTAATAAATATATGGTCTCATTACATCCTAGTCTCACATTGTCTTTGCAAACTTATTTCCCAAGGACCTCCATATTGTAGAGGATGCTTCTGCCTGTCTTCTCAGCCCCAAATATTCTGCTAGGTGCCCTAGGTTTTATTTTCAAACTCTACAGGTGTGGGGACTAGGTGAAGGGGTGAAACTAACTTTAACTAGAGAAGGCCTATTTTCATATGCCTTGATTTTTTTTTTTTTTAATATGCCTGTCATTTGTGAAGAAAGATTCCTGCCATCTTTCATGTGGGTGCTGTGGAAAACCTATCTACACTGAACTGAAGTTCACAAAGTAAATCCAGCTTCATGACTTTCTTCATTTGTTTACAAATTCATTTTCTGTTATCTCCCAGTTTAACTCAATCTTTGCCTGCAAAGTATTTGTTGGGTAAATAATGTCTCACAGTCTCTCAGAATTGAAGTGGATTATAGCGCCTGACTGGCTCAGTCATTTGAGTGTCCCATTCTTGATTTCAGCTCAGGTCATGATCTCAGGGTCATGAGTTGGGGCCCCATGTTGGGGTCCTTGCTGAGCATGGGGCCTGCTTAGGATTCTCTCTCTCCCTGTCTCTGTGCCCCTTCCCTGCTCAGTCTCTCTTTCTCTCTCTCTCTTTAAATAAATAAGTGAACTTAAAACAAGAAAGTATTTGCTGACTTTTCATGAGGAAAATAAGTGCCTCACGAGGCCACTTAATAGGGCATTTTGTTCTAAACTAATTTTTGTGTGTTGTGCAAGCAACTAGATAGCGATGTTTTTCTGTGTAACAACATGTGTGCTCTTTTTCAAAGGAGGGCTGAAGATGAGAAGGGTGGTTTCTCAATTCCAAAATACATGAAAGTTCAGATTTTATATTTATTTTATTGAAAATGCAAGTGAACATTTGCATGTTTGCAATAAAAAAAAATGTCCGTGGGTTAAATTACAGCTGGCAATGTACAATTGAAGTAGATAATAACATTCTTTCTTGTAAACTGATATGATACATAGATTTGGGGATGAGCAAGGATGGCAACTTCTATGTAAGATCCCTGACATTAAGAAATATGAAGGGGGGCATTTTTTTTCAGGTTGTCAGTCCATGTAGACAAATCACCACACAAATTTATTTACTTTCTTTCTTTGGCCAAAAATAATAAACAGGAATATTGACCACTGTCTTCATCATTTAGCTAATGAAAAAAGTTAAGAACGCCAAATTTCATGAAAGATATGTAACATTGTACCGTTTTTGAGTACTAATTGTGTACACAGTGCTCTGTAGCGAGCTCTCTGTTGATATCTCTTTATAATTTATCTGCACAGTAGCTCTGCAAGAGACAAATATTCTTCAAAGAGACAACTGTCATAGAAGTATTATAATGGGACTTCATTGAGTAAGTGCCCCTTCCTTGAAAATGCTTGGCTTCATTTGATTCACTGAAAACCCTAGCAGGTATGTAGCAATATGCCATTTTACAAATCAATAAATCAAGGCTCAGAGAAGTTTAAAAGCATTGCTCATTCACAGCTTCATTTAAAAATAATATTTAGAAACTTTTTGTTTATTTATTTTCTTTTGCCTGGTAGTGTACCAAGCTTTGTCTTACAAAGAACAGAGAGTATGGAGAATCCATGACCTTTAGAATCAAGCAAGGGAGACAAGTGTTGATCAAGTATCCCTGTAACAAACGAAAATTGAAAAGTTGACAAATTTGCTATGAAGGAAAGGAACAGTACTGTATGAGAGCAGGTAAACGTGATCTTAATGAAACTTAACCAAACCCCCTGGGCCATGGGAAGGCTTTCCCCCACAATAGTGTCACTAAAATGAGGCATAAAAAATAAAAATCCAGGGGTGCCTGTCTGGTTCAGTCAGTTAAGCATCTGACGCTTGACTTTAGCTCAGGTCACGATCTCATGGCCTGTGAGTTCAAGCCCACTTGGGGCTCCATGCTCACAGTGTAGGATTCTTTTTCTCCTTTCTCTGCCTCTCTCCCTCTCTCGTTCAAAATAAATAAATAAACTTAAAAATAAATCCAAATGTTAGGATGGGGGCCAAGAAAATTTAGACAGGTTAGAGCCATGCCAAAAGTTTACTGTAAGTCATTAGAGATTTATTTTATGGTTTGGAAAATAAACAAAGTAAAGCAAGCAAACAAAAAACTTAGCAGACCTTAATGGTCCACTTCAGTGGACCTTTTTTTTTTTTTTTTTTTTTTTTTTTTTGAGAGAGAGAGAGCATAAGTGGGGGAGAGGCAGATTGAGGGAGACAGAGAATCTGAAGCAGCCTCTACACTGACAGCAGAGAGCCCAATGCAGGGCTTGAACTCATGAACTGTGAGACCATGACCTGAGCCAAAGTCGGACACTACACCGAGTCACCCAGGTGCCCCTCCACTTTAGTTCTAATAGAGATTATACATACTTTTAGATAGAGCAGCAAAAAGCGTAAAATATTTAAAGGTTGAAGGCCAGAATTCTTTTCTCATCACATGTGAGAACTCATGGGCTGCCCGCTCCACTCCCCATCAGTGAAGACCTCTGGGCAGTGACAAAGCTCACCAATTTCACCAATGCACATTTTTCATTTTCACTCATGCCTTTTTTTCCCCCTCTGCTGAGAATCTTATAGCTCATCTCAATCTTGGTAAGTAAATATCTGGCACTCCATCCCCAAGTCTAGAACAAAGGAGATGCATGTTGACATTTTGATGCTGGTCAATAGTTTCACAAAAAAATAGTCAAGATATCTCTTCAAAAAACCCTATGCCATAAACTTCCCTTAAATGAAAATGCCAGCTGAACTTGTTTCATTCTTTCTAAGCAAAGCTATTCAAAAGGTGCAGGGCATCAGAATGGACCACCTGGGCCGAGCTGTTAAAAAACAGCAGGAAATATAGGAGGTCAGAAAGAATAAAAGCAAGGTATTCACCATTGCCATAACCAGCAACATGCCCCCGTGGGTTAACCTTTCCCGAGGTTCTGACCCCACTCTGCCTGGAGAAGTTTCCCTTGCAAATGAAAGCTACCTCTGATCCTGGCTGTAGCAATAGAGATATATCTTTGGGTAAGATCCAGGAGGTAATGAAATAAGGAATCATAAATTCCATGGGTGCTTATGCCTGCTAACAGAGAAAAATACTGGAGCCTCTGAGTGTTGCAACTGTTTCCATCTGTTCTCTTTATGTGTAACTGATGTAAGAAATTAGTGATTGCCAGAAGTCACTTGGTTTGCAATTACAGTGTTTCATGATATTAGTATAAAGTAGGAAAATGAGATACTCTATTCTAGAATGGAAAGCACAAATGAAGGTGAAAGCTACTTTTGAGATCCTATATCACTTCTGGCATCCTTTGTCATTACCTAAAGAACAGGATGTTCTCACTTTACTTGCAGAGCATAGGGAAAATCCCAGAGAACCTGCTGATAAAATATGAAGGAAACTTACACAAAAACTCCTGAATTCTCACAATGGGTCATATGAGTGGCTTTATTTGTCTCCTATGGGTCAAGTGGTTAGGTGAAATAGAGCTTAAAAATTACAAAGCCAGTCCTGTTACAAATTAAATTTTGACCCCCTAGTGCTTGTTCTGTGTCAAAATGAGGCACTCGAATATTCATCCTTGTTTTTAGTCTGGCTCTGGTAGGTCACACATTCTGAAGTTCTGACTTTCATTAAGCCTCCCAGCCAGCAATATAACCTTCATGTTAATTCAGTGCAACCCTGGGTAAGGTGTTTCAGTAAAATGAGAGTCAGAAAAATGATCTGCAGAATGGGTTGATGAATCAGTGCCCTGGATAATGCACAAAAACAATGGTATGGTAAGAAGACACAGAAGCTGAGAATACTCTTGGTAAAACAAACACTTGCAAATATAACTAGTCAAAAAACAAATACTGTGTCTCTTAAAGCACAAGTGTAATACAGAGTTCTCTGTACAGAATATTCTTTAGTCAACAATGAAAGAAAAATAAAAATCCACAAGACAAGCAACCGTTTTAAATAAATATCTTATCTGTGGGTGGCAGTAGATTTTAGCAGAAAATGTATGCATCTTGGAGAAAGATGGATATGAGTTTGAATGCCCAATCTGTCACTTACTAGCTGGATGACTAAACAAATCCCCTAACTTCTCAAAGTCTAAAATTCCCAATTATAAACTAGAAGTCATTCCAACTATCTCATTATACCACAGTGAAAATTATATGAATTAATGAATGTAAAATGCTGGCATGCAATAGTTGATTAATAAATGCTAGTCCGTTCTTCAAACCATCCACACCTTATATTTTAGTAGGATTTATTGTTTGGAGGGTCACTGGAAATCTAACGAAAGCTATCTTATAAAAATTGTAGACACATACAACTTGCCTTACCTTTCTGAAGGTTTACAGATGACATCCATGAGTTTCCCATGAGCCCCTGGCATATACAGTTAAAAGACCCAAAGAAGGTTAAGGGAAGGATGCCCATTTAGGGTGTTCTAAAAATTCTTGAGACAAATTAAACAAAAACTAACAGAATGTATTCCATTAAAATACTCAGCAAAGAATATTTCTTGGGAGTCTAGTTGTATGGCAACTATCACTTCCTTTCTGAAATGAACTACTAGGAAGTAAGATTACAACAAAAGAAACCAGATGCATGTATTTGCAACAAAACATTTTGTTCTGCTGCACTTAGATTAGTGTTATCAAAGTTATGATTATTGGCTTGCGTTCTTGAATGTAGCACCCCCCTGCTTCTGAATGCACAGAGCATCTGGAAATGATAGAGAACTGTGGGACCATAAAATCAGACACTTGGGAAATTCGTACCCTTGAACTCCTACACCAATATATGGTCTTTTGTTAGTTTCTGAAGAAATATTCACCTCTGAGGCCTTTAGACATTAAAAAACATTTTGTTGCGTATGGTTCCTATCTAGGGCATCTAGTAATGTAAAAATCCCTTCAATCATTTTCTTTTGAGTTATTATGACAACAAGTATGGGAAAAAATAAGCCCATATTTATATACAACCTAGTTTCACATTTATTACAATGAGTAACTATATTGTTAATAGCTAGAATTACTGTAGTTTTGCAAAAGGTACTAACTTGAGACTTCATAGAGGATTATTTGTAACCATCCTTTTGAATCAAATGTTTCCTATTTATCTTAAAATATGAAAACGTTTTCTTTCAGAGTTCCTGTTTTTAACAAAGCTTTGATATTCCTTAAAATCTCATAAATTTAGTTGTGCGTTTTAACATATGGTGGAACTAAAACAACCA
The DNA here is from genome assembly GCF_022079265.1 of Lynx rufus. Classification (NCBI taxonomy): domain Eukaryota; kingdom Metazoa; phylum Chordata; class Mammalia; order Carnivora; family Felidae; genus Lynx; species Lynx rufus. The sequence continues at coordinate 34,473,444 of NW_025814830.1, read as the reverse complement.
TAAAGAAGTCTTCGGAAAAGAAAGACATGAATTCGCTTCATATTAGGTAAACTGGGGTCATGCATATCAAGTGTAGGGAAAATATGTAATGTAAATCAGTGACATAAAATAAAACACTTTGTCTTTACTCATAAGGAAAATATAAAAGTTGAAATAATTTCACTCTCAATTTTTTGGTCAGGTTGGTTATAGAAGATGAGATGTGGGGCACCTGCCTGCCTCAGTCAGTCAAGCATGCATCTCTTGATCTCAGGGATGTGAGTCTGAGCCCCACGTTGGGCATAGAGACTACTTAAAAAAAAAAAAAAAGGAAGCTAAGATGTTCATGATTCTATTGCATCTTTAAGAGTTGGTAGTAGGGGCACCTGGGTGGCTCAGTCGGTTAGGCAGCCAGCTTTGGCTCAGATCATGATCCCATGGTTTCTGGGCTCAAGCCCCACATCAGGCTCTGTGCTGACAGCTCAAGCCTGGAGCCTGCTTCGGAATCTGTGACTCCCCCTCTCTGTCCCCTTCCCAGCTCATGCTCTGTCTCTGTCTCTCAAAAAATAAATAAACATTAGAAAAATAAAAAAAAAAGAGTTGGTAGTAATGCTGTGTGGGGACAGACTATAACTACACCTATATGGTGAGCATTGTGTAATGCATAGAATTGTCTAATCACTACATTGTACACCTGAAACTAACAACATTTTATGTCAACTATACTTCCATAATAAAAATTGTTTAAAAAAGGAGTTGGTGTCGCATATAGAATGGCAGAAAGCATGACATTCGTAGTCCGTAGGTATTTTGACAAAGAAGTGTTTTGAACATAGTCATTTTTAATATGTGCTCCTCACAGTGATGACGGTATCGCGCTACAAAGGGTCACTGAATGGAAAAAGCCAATTCTTTTTTTTTTAATTTTTTTTTCAACGTTTATTTATTTTTGGGACAGAGAGAGACAGAGCATGAACGGGGGAGGGGCAGAGAGAGAGGGAGACACAGAATCGGAAACAGGCTCCAGGCTCTGAGCCATCAGCCCAGAGCCCGACGCGGGGCTCGAACTCACGAACCGCGAGATCGTGACCTGGCTGAAGTCGGACGCTTAACCGACTGCGCCACCCAGGCGCCCCGGAAAAAGCCAATTCTTACTGGAAAACCCAGTTTCCCATTGAGAAATGAAGCCCCTCACCACACCTTTTATCTCCCATGTTGTGGGTGGCAGATTTTGTTCTGCACTGATCTCTTAATTTGCAAATTAAATTTAAATGTGCATCTCTCTAAGGGTGCAGAAACATTTGTAGATAGGAGCTGAGTATTCCTTCTAAGGGCATGCATATGCTCTCCAACAGGTATGGTCACAGACAGCAGGTATTAAAAGCAATACAAAAATCCACCCACCTGTGCTCCCCTCCTGAAAAAGTTCTGAAGAATTTGAAGTCTCAGAATATTTCAGATGCGGGGGTTGGTGTGATGGAAGGTCTAAGCCCACTATCAACTATCTCTGCTTTTCCTTCAGCTTCAGCTGTATTCTTCATCTATTCGTATTGATTTCGGCACATAGCATATATATGGAACACTTATTATATGGTAGGGCCTTTGGTAAGAACCATGGACTCAAGGATGGATAAGAGATAACTTACATTCCCCATAGGAAGTTACAACTTTGTGTCAGAGGACTTACAGACAGATGTTCAGAGTCTGGGATGGTAACAGTTCTGATGGAGGTGGGCAAATTGCATTGTGAACTCAAGAAAGGGGCTAAATAACTCAGCTAGGGAAGGATTCGGGTTTTGGAAGACTTGCAGTGGAAGTGAAATAATTAAATGTCAGGACTTCTCTGGAGGTTCCCCTGGAAGACCCAGCTAACATTGTCTACTCTGGAGAAATTTATTATCTCCACTGCCACCCCACCATCAATCTATAGACAATGTTATCGCAGTTTTGCCAAGTTGATGGTAGCCTCTCTCATGACTAGCACACAGCGAATAATATGCACTCCCTTCTGGGGACGGGGGGGAGGGGGGTGGTGAGGGGGGTGGGAAGAGGGGAGGTTAGGGAGACCATCCTGTAATAGAATACATCTGAGTTAAATATTTAAGAATAGGAATTGGCCAGATAAGAAAACAAGGGAAGTGCATTTCAGAAAGAGGCTCTAGCGAACTGAGCATGTCCTGTCTTTTTGGCTCAAAAAATGTGGCTAAAGTCGTGTTTCTCTGTAGGGAAATGTTGATTCTCATTGAGCAGGATTTATTAAAGGTCAAGACTGGGAAATATCTCAAAGATAACAGCAACCTGTTTTGGAAAAATGAAGGGATGTAACAGGAAAAACCCAATGGGATGAGGATGATGTTTTCCTTTGGGAAAAGGGGAAATAATACATGATTTCCATCTCTGCTATAAGGGAAAGGTGAATCTTCTATAGCTCACAGTGTTGCACACAGTGTTTTCAGAAGATGTGAATTAGATAAACTGCTTATCCTCATGTCTAGGAACTTGTCAGCACTTGATAAAAATAGTTTCTCCTCTCCCTCACTCCTCTCCCACTCATTTTTTTCAGTGAATATGGTTTGAAGACCTCATTTATATGTCTATAAACATCCTGAAAAAAACATACACAAACTTTATCAGAAGAAAAATATCGAATAGACAAGTAGGATGTTGCTTGGTGTAATATATTAGTTTCATCACACCCATGGCCCTAAAAGCTGACTTATTACAGACAAGAAAAAAAAAGCCCATGAATTTCTTCACTCTTGCCTAACTTTCATACACATGAAACATAAATAATGTAAAAAGGTGACTTCTTTGCTGGCTTGTTTTCTCTTTCACTCGTTTCCTCATACCTTTTTAGAATTCTAAGAGTCTTGTCATTGTATTATGAAAAGAAACCCGTGTTAATTGTGTTTTCAAGGTAGGCAAAATCTTAACAGTAATGCTAGCTGGCACGCTCACTGTGTTTACCCTATCTGGGCACTATTACAATGTATTAATTTAATCTTCACTACAATGCTGTGAGTTAAGTTTTGTTATTGCCATTTTAAAGAGGAGTCACAACAAATGAGCAATATAAGGTTATGTTTCAAGGAGGGACTTGAACCCAGGCAGTCTGCACTTGAACCCAGGCAGTTATGCCAAAGTGTCTCTGTTTCTTTCAACTATTCTAAAGGAAGAAACACATGGTAGAAGAATCAACAGAATGAATTTTTCTAATGCCTCTCTTCTTCTCTTCAAACTCAGATGGTTGAGGTTGGGTTTGAAAAGAAGTTGTGCAACACTCCCTAGTCATATACTCTGGAAAAGTAAGAGACTAGGGTGTGTGTGTGTGTGTGTGTGTGTGTGTGTGTGTGTGTGTGTTGATGCTTGCCTGTGCATTGGAGATGCAAATTCGCTGAAGGTAGAAAAGCAAACACATGCTCAGCATTTTCTCCATTATCTCCTTTGATTCCCCACACACATCTGCAATGTAGATATCATCCTTCCCGCTTTAGGGAGACTTCTCCCATGTGACAGAGTTGCAAGTGGCGGAGCCAAGATTTCAGTGAAGGGTGCTTCCACAAAAGGTGAGACAGTATTATAAGAGCATTTAACAGAAATCATTACATTTGCTGGAAACAGGGTGAGATTCAGGAAAGGCTTTCTTGAAGAAAGAGTATGTGCACCGAGATCTGAAGAATGAATAAAATTAGAATGGAGGAGTAGTACTCCAGAGAGAAAGAGTACCCGCAAAGATAGCCTCGCTTGCATGAGGAACCGAGGAAAGTGCAGTATTCCTCAACACAGAGAAGAAGCAGGGCAGTGGTGTGGGACGAGGAAGATGTAGGTGGGAACCAGACATCTGCGATCTTGAAAACATGACCAGGATGGTCATCTGTATACTAAGAGCAAGGGGCAACCGCACACAGCTCTACAGTGTGTCATGAGCAGAGAGGGGAATGCTGAGATGAACAGCTGTGCAATTAACATGAGCATATTTGCATTTCTGAAGGTTGATTCAATAGGTAGAATATTGGGCACAGTGGAGTTACATAGAGCAGTTAGGGAGCTCTTGCAGTAATGTAGCCAAAAGATGGTATCATTAGCATAGAGCAATGGTGGGTGATACGGATGGATACATTTGAGAAATTATAAAAACTAGCTGAACTTACTGAAAGATGAGATGGCCGGTTAGAGTGATCAAGAGGTCCAGGCTTGACTTCTGGCTGGATGGACTGTAGCTGCACTCCCTAAAAAGCGAAGCATGGCTTAGAACCAGCCACAGAGCAGGAAATGTGGAAAGGAGGAATTCTAGAGTGTCTTGAGCAATATGTATTTAATCATAGTCACACATTTTGCCACACCCACCTATAGGCATTCAAGGAGAGAAAAAGCATCACAAAATAAGCACAGGAAAATCTGAGTAACCTATACCCTCTGTAGTCATACACTGGATGTAAAAGAAATATTCACGGATACTAGACTCTCAGCAGCTGATTCACTAACTACCCTAAAACTGAGGTTCAGGAAGCATGAGTTCTCAAATTCCTCTAAGAAGTCAGGGTTTTGTTTCTCCCTCTGTGACACTTTAAGTTTTGAGATGGAAGAACAGGTTAGAGATGCCAGCAATGACAGATGCCATTCAAAATTATTCCTTCATTTTACAACTGAGAAACAGTATACTCAAGCACTGACATCCACATGAGATATTTACATGAATGGTGTTTGGCTTCCTTATGGAGTATTTAATACATTCAGTAATGCCATGGATATGAGTCACTGCCAAGTCCAAAATCCCATAATTTAACTTGCTCAAATTCATTATATTCTGTTCTTTAAACTATTATTTTTTTAGACTTCCTCCTATTTTTTTTTCATTTTTATTACAAATAACAGCAATTGGATTGTGCTTAAGGTTAAGATTCATATCAAAAGGAAGATCCCTTTATTTATTCATCTGTGTGTGTGTATGTGTGTGTGTGTGTGTGTGTGTGTGTGTGTGTGTGTAAATTTCACTTTAGGAAATTTAAACACTTGCACATGATTAGGAGTAGCAACTAGCGTAGATCATAGATACTGGGTGATCTAGTAGTCAAGTGACAAACAGAACTTGATATGAGTTGTCTGCTTCATCACTCATTTTGGGGAGTCTACAAAATGGAAAACTAAAAAGTATGCAGCAACAAAATGGTATACTCTTACAACACATAACTTTAAGGTTTCTTTCAAATCGTTGAAGGAGAAAAACTAGATACACAGATAACAAAACCCATTCAACACATTGCCCAGAGAGTTTGGTATTGAGTGGGACCTTAGATTAGGTTTGGGATAGCTGCCAAACATCCTGCATTCCAATCCTCATTATTCATGCGGATGCTGTGTGACTTAGGGTAAAAAGCTTAAAGTCTCTGAACTTCAGTTTCATCTTCTGTAAAAGGGGAGTAATAGTTGTTCCTCCTTTGTGGTAGTCTTCCAAGGATTAAATGAACAAATGTAGTGAAGGATTCAGTGTGGTTCCTGGCATAAATGTTAGCTATGCTGAGCATGATGATGAATATATACAGTAAAAGTTGGGAAATACTGGAAGGCTTAGTTAATGCTCCACAGACAGAGATAATTTGTCATCATGCTATTGGAAAATAAAATTTCTTCATATGTCTGGGCCAAGGAAAACCGGATTTGTAATGGTATTCTGAATAATACCTAGTCTGTTTTCTCAAAGAATATACAATTTCTTTTTAGGCAGAGATTCTCTTCTGTATCTTTCTCTCTTTAGTTCTAGGTTCCTATTCAACTGATTAATCTCAGAAAAAAGTATATAATAAAATATGTTTAGTCATTCAAATAATTATATATATTTACATATGATGTATCATATGTATTTAAATTTTTTATTATCATCATGAACATTAGGTACTAGTCATTAATATTAGGTAAATTGGCATAAGATGACTAATTTTGTGTTGGGCATTATAATGACCCTGCTGTAAGATTTAGGTGGAAGAACAGGTTGGTGAAAATTATGTGGGTTGTCAACAAAAAACAGGACAACTCATATTCCAGGATGTGCTGTTTCCTTGGGGTGTTTATTTAACCTCTGTTACCCTCTGTTACCTTTTTGTAACAACTAGAGTCATACAATCTTACAGCTTTTGCAATGTATGATAAAATGCATAATATATATCAAGCACCAGGTATCCAGGAAGAGCTCAGTGTTGATATAGAACACATTGGAGTAAATACACAACATAAGTGATGCAAAAACACTTGTCTTTTCTTTTTAACTAAATAATTAAACGAACATTAAATGAACCATCTCTGAACTGGAAGTCAGGAGCCCTGGATTTTCATTTTGGCTCTGAGTTGTCATGGTTCCAAGCAGCCATCAACCTCATTGAGGAGAAAGCATATGACACAAAACTTTTGTGCCAAAGCCCATCTAGAACCAGTATTTCCAAATCCCTCATGTACTCCCGCAGATCTCAGCTTGCATATCTGTAAAACAAACCAGTGACCTAAATTATCTTTAAGTGCTCTTCTAGCTCTGAAATGGTATCATTACTAGAATCTCATGTTTAAAAGTATTTACAAATGGATCTCAATCTCACCTTGTTTTTTTCCTGAAAATTGATTTAAAACTGGTGCATAAAGTGGGTAGTTGGGAGAAACAAAGTATGAGGGAAGGCAGCTCCTTTAGTTTCAATCTGCCTAGTCAGAGACAGATTTTCTGTTAGAAAGAGTTAACTCACAAGAACCTGTGGTAGTTGTGCATCTTTTAAAAACAGATCTCTTTTTCTGTCCTCAATGAAAACAACTATATGTCCAGTCAATGGCTGTCAACTACTGTCAGGAGATTTGTTGATGGCTCACTGTCCCTTTTACATTCGCAGCATCATGCATTTTAATTAGAAGCCCATACAACTGGGTGCCCTCTCTACCTGCCACATATAAATGAATGCTAGCATGTTGCAGAGACAGTTGTCCCAGATGAAAAGAACCAAACAGGTCTCAGAAAAGACTGATATTCATAGAATGAGTTAAAAACCCAAGGGATGGGGGCGCCTGGGTGGCGCAGTCGGTTAAGCGTCCGACTTCAGCCAGGTCACGATCTCGCGGTCCGAGAGTTCGAGCCCCGCGTCGGGCTCTGGGCTGATGGCTCAGAGCCTGGAGCCTGTTTCCGATTCTGTGTCTCCCTCTCTCTCTGCCCCTCCCCCGTTCATGCTCTGTCTCTCTCTGTCCCAAAAATAAATAAACGTTGGAAAAAAAAAATTTAAAAACCCAAGGGATGATAAATGAAGGGTCCAATTTTCACTGAGCCAATATAGATGTCCCAAGGTCAGTGGCTCGGTTTCCATATGCAATATTGACCAAAGTGGTCATTGTTACCATTGAAGAGTGTTCCTATGTGCCAGTTACACAGTACACATGTTATGAGACAGATGTGGAAATTTAGGTTCAGAGAAGTAAAGACATTTTACCTAAAATAATGGGGACTAAAACCTAAGTCCCATTGTAACTTCACTTGGTGGGTTACCTCTTCATCACATTGTATAGTGCTTGTTGTTGGGCTGGCCACATCATCTGTTGGGGGAGGAAAATCTCTTTGAACACGAAGGAGAAAAGGAGTGAATTAAGGGAGAAAGGGAACACAAAAAGTATAGCAGAAAAAAAAAAAAAAGAAGTCAAAGAAAAAAAAGGTCTTGTCACAAAAGATGAAAAGGAAGACAGAAAGAAGGAAACAAAGACGATAGAACAAAAGGCAAAGAAAACGATTGCAGAAGAGCTATAAGCCAAAAGGAAAGGACCAGAGATGGGATTTTGTGTGACAATGCACAAGACGAACAACGGAGCAAGGGGATTTGTTAGGATGCATGTTAAAATCTAACTGTTTCCCTTCAGGAGTGTGTATTAGTGTCTCTTTTGATCAGTAAGTCAATGTTTCAACTATGTTATCACTGCCTTCCTTGTGGCTTTTAATCATCATTCTTGAAAAAGAAGTGTTTTTGCCGACATATTGGAAGATGCTCTTCTCACTTGACTGATTATTTAATCCACCCTGAAGCTGTCTGTCTGTCGGTAGGACAAGGTGTTCATCCAGGAAAGCTAAGAACGGCGCTGACGTCTTAGAGCAAATTAACTTCCATAATGGCCCTGTCAATCCACCCTCCCATCACATTCTATTTTGTTAGTTTATACTAAACTCAATCAGTCTCACACTCGGTTTGCTTTCTTTCCCATGCATCAGTTAGTTATCCCAGCTCCCTTGAAATGTACCAAGTGCTAGGCATAGATGAGTGGCCTAAGGAATATAAGGAACATTTCCACCCCTACCACAGGAAGTATCCAAGTGTTTTAGACTGAATGTTTCTGCCCTGCCCAAATCCATATGTTGAAGCTCAAACTCCCAGTGTGATGGTCTGTGGAGATGGGGGTCTTTGGGAGGCCATATATGAAGTCATGAGGGTGATGCCCTGATGGTAGGAGTACTGTCCTTACCCAAAGAGGTAGAGACCCGAGAGCGCTCACTTGCTCACACTGTCTCTCTTCAGCTTTCACGGGCCGACATCAGGAAGGGCCACGTGAACACGCAGAGGGATGGGAGCCACTTGCAAGCCAGGAAGAGAGCCCTCACCAAGGACTAAATCTGCCAGCACCTTGATCTTGGACTTGGATAAATGTCTTTTCTTTAAGCCACTCAGTCTAAGGTATTTTGTTATAGCAGACCTAGCTGACTAAGACGACACATAGTGTTAGACAAAAAGGTAGCTGTAACAGCCCGGGAGCTAGACAGCAAACAACAAGGTTTTTCTAAGTGCTGTAGGCCTGTGCCACGTTAGAGGGGAGGGGACTCTTCACCTTGATTTGAGGAAATCAAGGAAGCGTTGTCGAGGAAGTGAACTGGCCAGATTCCTGAAGATGAGCCTGATGAAGCAGGGCATTTCAAGCCGAAGGAAGCACGTAAGCCTATTTGGCAAAGGAACTTAATCTAATTGTCCAATTCTGAATGATTCTCAGTGACTGTCTTAAGTGCAACCCTGAAGATAAATCTTAGAAATGAGTCCGTGCTACGCTGTGATTAATTAGACATGTCTGCTATGGTTACAGGATTGAAGAGGTGCCTGTGTTAACTGCCATATTCAAAGAATTCAAAGAATCTAGGGAGCGCAAGCACTAAGTTTAGGGTGGGTGGAGGGGAAGGTTTATACAGCAGGTATAAGAGATTGGTTAGTAAAGGGAATTTGGGGAGGATATAAAAGGCTGTGGATGTCAGGCTGAGGAAATTATACACTGTGAGAAAAATTATACACTCATATATTTGGTACTCACTGTATTACGTATGAAAATCCAGTGGGACCAACTTCATTTGACTTAAGCCTCTATCTCTTCCATCCATCCAATTTAGACACTGTCAGTCATTTACCATTTCCCAAATGTTAACGGTCCTTTCGCACAATTTATTTTCCCTATTGCATATTGCCTTACGTGCAGTCCATATCGGTTACATAACATGTGCCCCGATTTCCCAGATCTTTAGTAGGTGTGACAGGACAGACGTCAGGAATCTGTACGACACTGCAGTGGGCTCCAAGTGCAGGAGTCGTGGTAGAGAGACTGTTGGGGGGCAGCATAGGGGCAGTGATAGCACAGGCTTCTTACCCTAGTTGGGTGTCATCTAGTTAGATCTTGGAGATCAGGCAAGATTTCCGTCTGTATAAACCGTAAGGGAAAGTGAAGAGGAAATTCTAGACTAAGGAAACAAGCAATGATTCAGAGAAAGGAAAGACAATGGTGGCTGCTGCTGCCTGCCTGACAATATATAGTCACATGTTACAGTAGAATTGGACCCTTAGAATTATATACAGAGCCTACAGCAGCCTCTGACCCCCAGGACCCCATCGTGGTGCGTTTGGTGACAGTTATGGGGACCTGGTACTTGCTGAGTACTAAAGTGGGCTGCGTTAAAACATAATAAAAAAAATAATAATGCATGGAATTTAGAGTGCTTGTCCTGGAGCCTATGGCTCTAAGAAAAAAAAAAAGAAAGAAATTACCAATTTAATAAGCAGAAGGAGAGCAAATCCAAAATGTGCAGTAGGGTCACTTGGGTAGCTCATTCGGTTTAATCTCCAACTCTTGATTTCGGCTGAGGTCATGTTCTTGCGGCTCATGAGTTCACCACCCCCACTGGGCTTCGCACTGATGGTGCTGAGCCTGCTTGGGATTCTGTCTCCCTTTCACTCTGCCCTCCCCTGCTTGCTCTCTCTCTCTCTCTCTCTCTCTCTCTCTCTCAAAATAAGTAAATAAGCATGAAAAAATGTACAGTGAAATAAAAGGAAAATTTTTACAGTGCTTTAGCTTGTTTCAATCCCTTCAATGTTCTTGCCTGGAGTACTGCAGTAGAATATAATGGTTAAGGGTAGGATTGCTGAAGGCACACTATCTGTGTGATCAGGCGCAATTACTTAATCTCTGTACCTCCCCCTTCTGTGAAATATGGATAATAAGATTACCTATATCATAGAGTTTTATGGGCAGTGAATGAGTTAAACACTCTTGGAACAATGCTATCTTCTATTTGCTATTGTTTTGTTAGTATTGTGGTTACTTTTTAACCAGTATTCCTGCTTCCCATTGCCCATAACCCAGTCTATACCCACTCAATTCCCAGGGCTATATTTTACATGGCTACCATAGAGGTGATATATCTATACCTGCTGGGTCTTTTTAAACATGAGAGAGGTTTGCTAGATTAATGCTCAGTTTCTCAGTCAAACTGAGATAAGGCCCTCTGAGCTGGTGAATTTAACTTTTGGAGCATGTGACCCTCTAACTCTCACCTTACGCTCCTCCATGTATCCTCCTCTCCAGTCACACCTGAATACTTATCAGAGGAGTTAAGTGGCTCCCAAGGTTAGAAGGTGACAAGGATCTTCAGAGAGGTTAAGTGACATTTCCAAGGATACGCTGATTCCTAAGCCTTTCACTGTTCTCATCAATCCATTGCGCTGTAGCTCTAGAGAGCTGTCGTTGTACCAAGATCATGTGTTGGTGTCATCTGTCTGTGCCACTTGGCTGAGCTTTTGAGGACATCTTGTCTCATTCACCTCTGAGTTATCTGCATCTGGTACTAAACAGGGTAACAACATGAGAATTAATGCATGTTGATGAAACCACATAGTCATGTAGACATTTTCATATGTGAACATATTTTTATCTTAAGACACTGACTGCTAGTGCGTTCATTAAACTAAATACTACTTCTGCTAAGCACTCATGTAATGCCTTACCATTAATGACCAGTGTTCATGGTGAAATTTTTAAAGGGAATGGCAGGACTCACAAGGGTGTCTGCTGATCAGGGAGATTTTGGCCCCACACATAACAGTGTGGACTCTGGCCTCTCTATTTGTCATTTTTGAAAAGCACAGATAACACGTCAGACTGAAAATTTCAGTAAAATGGGGATTTCTACAACTTCATTTCTTGCTTTTGATCTCACACATTAACATCAAAGATCATAACATGGTGTGTGTGTGTGTGTGTGTGTGTGTGTGTGTAATACCATTCTGTCAAAAACTTTCATATTACTATATTTTTACTACAACCCAATAAGAGGAAGCAAGAGTTATTTCTCTCACATTACCGATGAAGAGCCTGAGGTTCAGGGAGGTAAATGAGGGCTAGTGGAGGGTGACTGTGGAATAAAAAAAAGGAGAAAGTCTATATAGACGTCAAAGTGGCATTGATAAGACCACCATAATCAATTAGTAGTCTCGTCCTGCCTGACTTAATCAGCATGACCAAATTCACAGGGCACATAGAAAAGAGAACGGGGAGGATCTTCTTACAGTTTATCAAGTAATCATTACAAGAACATCATTTTAATGGTTTTATTATTATTGAGGTTTATTTATCTTTGAGAGACAGAGCATGGATGAAGGAGGGGCAGAGAGAGAGGGAGAGAAGAGCCTGACATGAGGCTCGAACTTAGGAAACGTGAGATCATGACCTGAGTTGAAGCAAGACACTTAACTGACTGAGCCACCTAGGTGCCCCTCAGAACATCATTTTTAAAAGACAAACATATGAAAAAAAAAGCAATAGCTGTTTTACTCTTTCAAGGTCCTATACCTAGTGAATGACAGAGCCCAGAATATGTCCCAGATTTTCTGACTCCATATTTGTGCATTCCCAGAATGCTTTCTAGATTTGTGTATTTTGCATCTGACCTTGAAAAGAGATGTGTGTGTGTGTGTGTGTGTGTGTGTGTGTGTGTGGTTTAAAATTGTGAATATCCTATAGGAGTACCCCAAACCCCAAGGATCTGGCTACACCAGGCAAACTCAAGGATCAAAGGGGAACCAGACAGTATTTACTATGTATTTCCTTTTCTATTTTTCTCAATTTCTGCTTTTTTGTCTTTTTTCTCTCCACTTTGCTTTGTCAAGTGTTTTATTTCTTTTTTCTTCCTCCTTCACACAGTAGAGTGCTAGTCAGTAATTCAAACAAAAGGAAAACATAAATGGTACTTCAGTATTAAGTCCTAGGGGACGTAAGTGATTTATATTCTCTTTCTTCAGCAATATTTGCTATAAAGCTATTGAAGGTGATATTTAGAGGAAGTGGATATTTTGCCACAATTTCACCTCTTAATCCTTAGAGCATTTCCTTGATATCCATCAGCAGTTCATAAAGACTTTAACACTTTATGAGCAATATGTTGACTTCCCTTTACAATGGCAAGGAAAAAAAAATAAAAATAAGCTCTCATTGAAGAAGACTACAATGTCTCCTCAAATGAAATTGGGTGATAAACCAAATAAAATAGGCACAAAAAATGGAAGTAAGTTTTCTCTTGTTTTCACACACTCTGCTCCAAATCTGCACACTGGGAAGATTTATTTGATTTATTTACTTCAGTCTTTGCTGAGAAAAGAAATTACAGGGGAATTTTTATCAACCTATGGCGAGGATGTTAACCGAAGATGATGATTATTGTTTCACAATATTAGTAGGGGGAGACAGAGAGAGATACAACAATACAAAATACTGTTTGTACCTAAAGACTAAAAGCATTTCTGCAGTGTCCATTGGAATAGGTTATACTGTTCCCATTCCTTATAACTCTCAGAACTGACATTTTTATTTTTAAGAGTCGATTTTATAGGAAATCAAAGTAGAGAAATATGGAACATTTGATATTGCATAAAAACTTTAAGCTCAGGAATAGTACTTTAAATGTGTATACTTCTAAGTTTAAGAGGACAATTTACTTGATAATAGTACTTTGAATGACTGCTGATTTAATACAGTTTTTTTTTTCTTCGTGCTTCAGTCATTTATGTAGTTCTGTGTCATTATTTTCTAATGTCTGTACACCATCTGTGTCATATAGTTTTTTAATCAACTCACTTCTTTAAGAATGTAAACATTGGGGCGCCTGGGTGGCGCAGTCGGTAAAAGCGTCCGACTTCAGCCAGGTCACGATCTCGCGGTCCGTGAGTTCGAGCCCTGCGTCGGGCTCTGGGCTGATGGCTCGGAGCCTGGAGCCTGTTTCCGATTCTGTGTCTCCCTCTCTCTCTGCCCCTCCCCCGTTCATGCTCTGTCTCTCTCTGTCCCAAAAATAAATAAAAAAAAAAACGTTGAAAAAAGAATGTAAACATTGGTTTTGAAAGGAAACTCTGTATCTACACTTAAGAATAAGAAAATTATTTTCACTTGCCATAAATACAAGGTAAACTTAGAAATAAAATAAATGAAGGCAAAACAAGGTTCTTACATTCTAACAAGGCACTCGGAGTCTGCTTAGGGCTCTGAGCCTCAGGCCAGCATTTTGCTTGTTAGAGGCCAGCAATGGCAGGGAACTGAAGTGTTCCCTCTGGACATAATGAGACAGTTGAAAGAGAAGTGGAAAGCAAGTAACTCTCCCACCATGTGATTCAGTGTTATTTATTTTCCACGTCTGTGTCCCATGAGAATCACCACGGGGGTGTACCACCTGCAGCATCGGAAATGCTGGGGTCTCCTAACAAGTCTGGGATGGACAGCCAGAGGTGCAAGTCGTTCTGGAGTCTCACATTTTGCAAATGAAAAATGGAGGTAACGTCTGCATTTCTGAACAGCAAGCACCAATATGGACTGATTGCTCAATTAATTCCATCAGCCCTCAATATATGCTATCTTTCCTTCTCTCCTACAAGCATGAAGACTCCATTTATTCCAAGTCCCTGTCTTCTCCCTTTACATATCCTTCCTTCATATGGAAATCCTAAACTTGTGTAATTCACCCCTTATTTTTTGCTAGAATAGTCTGAGGTGTTTGTAGTTCTGAGGAAATTGCATCCAATATTCAGACAGATTCCATAAGGTTATCTGCCTGTTCTAGTGAAAGCTACACCGCCAAAATAAATAGAGAAACGGGAAAAAAAATCCTAGTGATGTAATAAAATACAGGTTCACCACCTCTGTGTAGGGCAAAGTGGAAAGATTTTGAGAGCAAATGAGACTTTGAAATCACATCATTTGGGTGTAAGATCATGCGAAAAAAAAATAAGTTCCTCTTCTTAAGGCAAAAACAGCTTTAAAGTCCCATTAGGTCCTTTTAAAAAGGCTTCTTGAACATCAAATATCTTTTCCAAAACACTTCATTGATTTAAGTGTAAATTAATCAGTAATGCATGGTTTCCATTTCCCTCAGAATACACATGGATTTTTACATCAGATGCAAAGTATCTTTCCTGTTTTCCATCTCTTCAGAATTTGCAAGGGTGCTTCAGGTACTCCACACTGACTCAAAAGTGCAAAGCCTTGCCCTTGATTCTTGCAAAACCTAAGTGGTGATTTTGGCATGAGATTTGTTTGGTCCTTTATATGAATGCTAAGGGAACATGCTTTCTCAGAATTCCAAACAGAAAAGGAGTGATTAAGAAGCATTGTGACCTTGGAAATATTTCTAGACAATAGCAGGGCCTAATAAGAAAAGCCAATGTGTTTAAAGATCTCAGATTGGTTTCCCTGACTTCAACTCTGACTACATATTTCTGGTTTCCTCATCTGAAAAATGGGGATACTGGACAGTGTCTCTTTATCTTGCAGCTTGCTGGGGGAGAGATTTGAGATGATAAATCCACAAAAATTTATAGAGCATCTCTTCTGTGCTACTGGGGATTCAAAGATAAATGGACAAAATATTTTTCTGTGGTCTTCAAGGAAACTGCTAGCTCTGTAGGAAGAAAGCAGTCTGGGAATCTATTTTAGAGTGCTGTCTTTGGGATGGGATGAGATGTGTGTCCGGAAGCTACAGAGACAGTGCACCTGCCCAAGGCATCCCAAACTTCCTTAATGGAAACTTGTTTTGTAAACACCCAGGTACTAAATTATGAGGCACTAAGGAGCAGGTGGATTCTCAGGAATACTTGATGTCATTACAATCATTATTACTACTGGTATTACCACTACTATTATGCAAATCACCAGTAGGGATCTGAATTATTTCCTGATGTTCACTCTTAATTTTGTCAGTTGGAGGAATTAATTTTTCCCCCAGTTATTCAGCCTTAGTCTGCTATCTTCACTGTTCTATTTCTGCTCTAAAAGACTGAGTTTCCTGGTTTTGTTTCCTTTCACTTTGTTTTGCCATCCCTTTTTCTCCCTCTCTCTTTTCCAGTGAAATCTGTTATCCTTGTTGAGTCCCACACACCAATCTGCTGAGCCATCTGATTTTTCTAACTCCAAATCTGGGTCTATTTCTAGCTAACTGTTGACAATAATACCATAGTTATCTTTGCAGTCATATTCCTTTATTCGTTATCTCGAATAACACAGTACCTGAACACTGACTATGTGTCAGGCTTTGGGCTAGGTTTGGATACACGGATACGGATAGTGGAGTCTCTGCTTTGAAAGAGCTCAGAATTAATCTGGTGAGGGGGCCAGACAAATGAACATAAAATGATAGGAGAGTGTGGGCCAGGAAGAACAAAGGTATATAAACGGGCACATGAGTGAAGACTTAAGACTAGAATTCCTATCTGTGAGCCATCTAGAAAGAAAAGATGGCCAGTACTTATTGAAAAGTATCCTAAGAGAGGAAGAAAGCCATCTCTCTACGCTTAGGGTCTGTTCAACAGGCTGATCCCAACCGCATCCCCAGAGTATGGTGCCCAGCCTAGTGGCAAATCCAAGGAGTGTCTCTGGGGAGCTTGAACTCTTTCATAATTAGTGGCAGCACCACAAGAACGCATCTCCAAATAGATGTACAATGTATGTAGGAACAGTGTTCTCGCTATGCAAATTCAGGTTCTAGGCAAGTTCCCCAAGGAACTACACCGTCTTAGGCTGACCCAGACCTTTTTTAATCCAGATCTCTTCCCTGAGACCTTCCCATGTATCAGGATCTTCAGGCTCTAGTCTCTAAGGTACATGGCTTCCAGATAATTGAATTGAGGAAGAATCCCCAGCAGAGTTCAGCAATGAAGAAATGGGTATGGGCGTGGCCCACTGTTTGCAGGGTGCTTCTCCTCTGAAGTCCTCATGTGGCCAAGGACTCAATTACAAAATGTTCTGAACACTGGTATGAAGCCTAGTGGGCTGTCATTTTACCTGTCTGTAAATTTCAACACCCCCCTGATTAGAAACTGACCTTGTTTCACTAGAGATTTAGGAGAGCCCTCCTTGCATTACAACATGGGCCCTTTCTTGCCTCAAGATCCCATTATTTCTCCTTTAGGTCATCAAATGCAAAATATGCACCCATATTTCTTTACCAGATCATGAGATTGAAGTGAGCCTCTTTCAAACATCAGCAGCCTTTCAACTCTTCTTAACAAAAGTAGGAGGGGGTTTGGAAGGCCAAATGAAATAAAAGAAAAAACAACAAAAAAAAACCCCAAATTTTAATCTTCAAGAAGGAATGCAATTGCATGAACAAGGTATAAACTGTTTAAAAAATGATTTGAAGATGAAAGGCTGGCTTGTCTGGAGCTGAGAATGTGTTGGAGAACAGCGGATGGTACTAGTTAAAGGGCTGATTGAGGTCTGACTGAATGCCCTGTGTAGCCACAAGACAGAATTTTACAATGAAGAGGAGTAGCCTCACTGTAGGGATCTTGGAAGGATCTGTTTTCTGGCCATCTGATCTTTTTTAGATAGGTGTTGATAGGTTTGCTTGAGAGGAAACTAACATATATACTGAAAACTAGATACCTTTTTTTTTCTTTCAATGCATCCTTTAATGGAACAACGCTATGAGTTAAACATTTCATAAAGCATAAAAAGGCTTATGCACAGAGGCCCAAGAGCCTCAGAGTGGTTATCTAACTAGTTAGCCAGTTAGCTGGTCTAATTTACAGAACCAGTAGTGTGTTCAGCCAGCCTTTGAAACGAGATGTAGGACTCCAAATGTCTGGCTCTTTCTTGCAGGCCTCATGCCTCCGAACTCCAGAGTAAGGGAGTAAGCATTTTCAAAGGAAAAAGAATTAGTTTAGCTGGTGCATACAGGACAAATAGATTGTGCTATAAAAGGATAGTGGAAAGATGAACAGGGCCACTTGGGATTTAGAGAAGTAAAATACATTTCCCTTCACATTTTCATCATCTGAAAAACTAGGAGGTTATTGTAGAGAGTAAATGACACAACATATGTCCATCAATCCCTACAGTGCCCAGCAAGATTTTAAACACTCAATGTGAGAACACTTATCACAACTCCTAATACCATTTATTATTACTTTCTCTTCCAGAAAAGTGATTATATGCATTATGTAATTTTGGAGGAGAAAACAACCCAGTGAAAAATAAACGTGTTCTGTGCTCAGGCACAATGAGATAGTTTGGGGGAAGACAGAATACCATTATATTAAAAAAAAAAAAAAAAAAGAATGACTAAAATTTTAATAGGCTCCTTCATTTTGGCAAGTCATGTGCATTTGTTGTCTCTGCTTTTGGAGAATGCAACAGTCTTGTACACCTGCATTTGAAATGAGTTGTTACTTTGTGAGGATACATCAGAATGTATGAGAGCACATTTATGTATTTTTTTTCTTATGTTGATGTTTTTCTCTGATTCCCCAACAATCCTTACTCCAAAAATCTGCATCACACAAATTTTGCTTTGAAGGAGCCTCTGGGGCTGCATCAGTGAGCTTAACTCCAGGATACTAAAATAATTCAACCAAGACAAGACACATTATTAGACTGAGCAGATACTAGGTGAAGGGAGTAAATGTAATCTCACCAGAAAATGAAAATACTTTACTGGACTACATTAATTTAGATCTAAGTACCTGAACTATTTTTTTTCCCCAGTCTTCTAACTTCATATCTTGAAGATTATTGAGTGTCAGCTTAATGATTTTTGCTTGGGCCATATTTACAGAGATAAGTGACAAGCTGACATATGACCAAGGACTTATGACCTGATGACCAAGGACTTAGGATCTTGTGGGGTTCCCTCCCCCCAAGAACGAGTTATATAACCTTAGGCTCAGAAGTCAAAAGCCTTACCCCATTCTTTTCCTATAAAATGAATAACTTGAACTAGATAGTCTCTAAAGGGCCCTTTTGGTTCTGATAACATGTTAACTCTATAAAACTGAGGAAATAATATATCTTCTCTCCTCATAAGATTATTGTTGCAAGGATCAAATAAAAGAGCTGCTGTTTTTGGAAATATATGAAGGGCTATACAAATCTAAATAGTAATAGAAGAGTGCCTGAACCGTGGACTCCAGTACTGAGGAGTAAGCATCACCTTGGAGGCCATTTGGTTTCATTATTTTCCAAATGGTCTTCAGAATGGTGTTTGTTATGCTGAATCAGAATCGCCTTATTCACTTTCAAAAAATACACATTCTTGGCGCGCTGGGCTTGCCCAGATCGTGCAGCTCTCCATCTCAGGGTGGTAAGGTTGAGCCCTATGTTGAGCATAGAGATTACTTAAATGAATAAAACTTTAAAAACAATACACATTCTCCTTGGAAAGCCTGATTTAGTTGGTTAACCATGGAATCTGGGATCTATATTTACAAAACCACATGCAATTAAAGATTCTGATTTGGTTTGGGAACACATAATGTTTAGTTCATCTTGTATTGCAATGTGTGGGTCCCTGCCATAAAGAGGTGATACATTATTTAAAAGAAGGTGATGATAGTTACTTATTAGTATTTTAACGCTGAGAGGTAGTACTCAACTGTATTTAATGTTGAAAACCCTAGGTTGAAATTGTGCTCTTTAACTCATTAATTGTGTAACCTTAAGCAAATCATTTAACTTTCTGAGCCTCAGTTTCCCCATACTTTAAAGGATACCAACCATGCCCTTTCCATTCTTAGTGCCTTAATAATAAAACAGACATTGCCTGTAAAGAAATGAATGGGCATGTTATGATGTTATCTCGCCTCCCTCTTTAATTACTTTTTAAAGTATCATCGTTATAAGGGGAATGGTAAAACACAATGCTGCATAATAATATTATTAAAAAATGCATCTCTGAGTTACATAACAGGTGTTTAGATATTCTACCCTCTGAATGGATGCCAAAGGAGAAGTTTGTTTACAGGTATCTTCTTCTCTCTCAGAGACTGTTTAGTGGGTGGTGTTTGGGTGAGTAAAATTACCTTCTGTTCTTGTTAGCTTATTTTCAAATTTAGGGAGATACACCCAAATGTACGTCTTGAAGGAATTTTGCCTTACCAGTTAGCTGTATTTATTCACACGCAGGCATGTTTGCAAAAGCAAGTACATTTTTTCTTTCCCAGATATTCTTTCCCATTTCCTACCATTCCAAGTCTCTTGAGCAAATCCACTATTTACAATAGAGTTGTTTTAACGACATGTTTATGGAAATACAGATCCTGATCACAGTTTCCCTCGGGAGACCAAAGAGAATTTGAAACCCTGTTAGTAGATGGGAGATGAAAGGCGGGTTCAACTGTATATCAAATTGTATCTGAGGACCTGAAATTGTTTTATAAACCTCAGTTAGGCCTCATACCACCCCCCTGAGGCAAGAAAGAAGTATTATGCACTTTTATGGAGACACAAACCGAAAACCCACGGAGAGGTTAATCAATTTGCATCACATGTCTTATAGCTGGGCTGCAGTGAGTTAGGAACAAAACGGAATTTCTTCCTAGGGAGCAACTTACCTTCTTTTATTTGCCTGATTACTACAGTGTGTGAAACTTCTGGAAAATTATGATGAATGTTCAAAAGAGACCCCTGAGAAAGGATTAGCATTTGTTTCCCAGTTTAGTAAATGAGTGATTTGTTTTTCACGCAAAAGCAACAGCACCTTTTTTGTTTTGCCAAACACTTTGGTAGAAATGACCCCTTCGAGGAAGGAGAAAAGGGAAAGCAGGGCAATTCAGGAATTAGGGAAGCAATTGGTAGGATATTTCTTTTTCTTTTTTCTTTCCACCTCCTTCTACATAGCAACCTGCACAGATATCGCACGCTAGAGGGCACTTGAGGTAGAAGGAAAAAAGTCTTGACGTCTCTCCGACAGGACCAGTTGCCTTTGCAAACAGGAGCCGGCAACCTAAAAGCACTGCTTTCCGCCTTCTACATGGCAGTCGAGCTCTGATGAACGAACAGACAAACAAAAAAACCTTCGATAGCACTATGCAGCTTGGACTAATAAGGAAACTGCGTTCAGATTCTTGGAAACGCAATTTCCTTTCAACTTCTTGGAACCTTTGTCGAATGTAAATACAACATTCTTCCAATACCCAACTTGATAACAACTAATCAGAACTATAGGCTCCATTTTAGGCATAATAAGAGATGCTGATGTGCTGCCCCACCCCCTACTACTGAACCCCCCATACATGTGTAGTGATACGTTAGTGTTAGTGTGCACATTGCAGATGACAGTGATCTAAACCAGTCTTAAGACTATATTTAACTATTATATTTTAATACCAAATACAATCTGATATACCAAACTAATTTTACCTCATACGGTGTGTGTGTGTGGGGGGGTTCTTTTCCTTTTCTTTTCTTTCTTCTTCTTTTTTAAAAACACAATGTGGATTCACTGTCCCCCCCCCCCCCTTCGTGGCTTCCACGTTAACAAGAGGGGTCTGGCATCTTAATCTAGTGGCCGCTCTGTTCCAGAAAATAAAAATAAAAACACAACACAATCGAACCAAACCAAAAATGCTAAGTGTATCATCTACAAAATCCGGGCTGGCTTATTTGATAGCTTTGTACCAGTCCCCTTAAATCTATCTAACTGGCCCCTCACCCCCAGTTTCTGTGTAGAAGCTGAATTGGAGCTTATCTCTTTTCTAGCACCTGGGAAGATAGGAGATAATGCCATTTTGAAAACCTTCTCCAAAACGCTCTCAGCACAGATGTGGTTTTCAGAAAGTGTTTACACCTCCATTTACTGAAAATATAATGGCAAGCTCAAGATTAGTAATTACAGTCAATATTAAGAGATCCAGGCCTAATTTCAGGGACAGCTAAAACCAGCAGCCAAGAAACGTAACCATCACAAGTCTGAATAACAAGCTCAATGATGATTTTACGCCAAGAATCCATCACCACTTCTAAAGAAATCAGTCTAGTTTTTCAAAACCTGTAATAAACATTGGTGAAGTAATTCCATTATTTAGTGTGCATACACTTTTCTTTTTATTTTACCTTATTTGTTAAGATAATAGTCTGCCCTAGAACATCCCAGGACAAAAACAATAAGTATTCATACAATGCACTGCTTTATTTTTATTCTTCTCATCTTTATATATATCACCTGAGAAAAGAATAGCCTAAGGCAGTGGTTCTCAAAATATAGCAAGCAACACAGTCCCTTGGAGCATTTGCTAAAACCCAGGTTGCTAAGCCCCACCCAGATTCAAGGTCTGAGAATTTGCATTTCTAACAAGCCTCCTGGGATGGGGAGGCAGGATCTGGACCAGAGATCGGTGTGAGAACCACAGTAATTGCTCACATTCACTTCATTTGACTACCCATTACATCTTTTCATGACTGCAATAAAGAGGCTGATTTAAAACAAACTCTTAAAGAAATCTTTCCTAAATGTACCTAACATTTACAAACTTCTTAAAATGCCTTCCTAATTTTTTGCCTTCTCATGATATATGCTCCAATATTGGAAATTCAATCAAATTTCAAAGTCTCTTCTGCCTAATGCTACAGTTGTTATATATTACTTATTACAACCCCCACCCCCTCAAAAAAAAGGACATGGTGGTTTTGAGATTTCTGCATCACGATTTCATAACATGAAATCTGGGAAAAGTACTCTGCATTCCTGGAAAGTATTATATGTTAATTGGTATTACACTTACGTTTTGGCCTTCTTCATATTTCAGAGTCTTAAAGTTTTTACTTAAAATATTATGTTTAAAATATCCCAGGCAGGGGGCACCTGGCTGGCTCAGTCAGTGGAGTATGAGACTCTTGATCTTGGGGTTGTAAATTTGAGCCCCATGTTGGGTGTAGCGATTACTTAAAAATAAAATCTTAAAAAATTAATAAAAAATAAAATAAAATAAAATACCCTGGGCAGGAATTACATCGTGAAATATTTTCATTCACAGAATCCACACTTCTCAAGCCCTCCTTTAGGAGAAAGTCCACAAATTCATTAATTGATCTAAATTTAAAAGCAAGCCAAGAAACCTGAAAGTTCTCACCATTATACTGTGGTAAACACATGTTTTTTAATGTTTGCTTTTATATTATTTTAGTTTTTAATTGTGTACCGGAGAATGAGAAGAAGAAAAGTTTACATTTTGATGCAGCAAATAGTAGCTATGTTCCATTCTGCCATTTCCTGCTCCAGTGGGACAAAGTGGAGTGTCCCTATCTCTCCCACCTCCTGCCAGGGCTCTGCTTCCTATAAGCCAGGGGGTTCTTCACTATCCAACTAACCAGTCACTTGGTTTAGTGTCTCCTTTAGTCCAAATTACAGCACAAGATCTACCTGTAGTGAAAAAGAAACATAGAGTTTCTTTCCATGTCATTCAACTGCAGTAGAGTCCTCCTCTGCCTGTCACAGAAACCCAGGCTGGAGACACCCTGCCTCATCCCAGTCTGCAACTCAGTCAGCCAAGGTTATTTTGAAGGCATCTCCCCACCCCCCAGCTCTTCTCTGATTCTACTTCAGCCCTATCAGATAATCCCTCACCCTTCCTCCCCTGCAAGGCTCCACCGCACAGGCAATTTCAGTCGCCATTCTGAAAAGCCCATGTAGCACAGTCCTCTTCCTGTGGACTGGAAGCTGGAAGGCTGTAACCCTGGAGAGGATGTTGAAAAGAAAACACTTTCTTAAGGAGTTAGGCTCTCACCATTGTGACATTACACTGCATCCTATTAAGTGTGGGTGGAATTGTTAAAGAGGCAAATGCCTTGTCTTTCAGCAACTCTGATTATTTTAGAAATATCCTTATAGGGCTTTTTAACATTATCCTAATCCTCTTTCACACTGCTTAATCACCCAGACCTCTCCTAAGAATTAGGAGAAAATTAGTAGGAAATTCCTACTGCAGTGCTTTGAGCAGAGATTAGCACATGGAGAGAGGGCTACCTTGAATTCTAGTTGCCAAAATTCAATGAAGACAATGCATGTAACCGCTCTGAGAGTACATGTAGAGGTGAGTCAAAACAACGCATCCCTAACCATGGCATCCAAAGCCATTGGATCCTGACTCTCTTCCCTTTGTCAAAAGAGTTGCTGTTGTTGTTTCCCTTTAAGAAAATGAGATTTGGGGATGTTGTCTAATTCTACCATTCTGGCTTTCTTTCGAGATGAGTTTGTTACTTGTGACGATTCGCAGCCTTCAGTAACACAAAACTTTTTCTGTGGTTCTCATAGATTTAAGAAAAGTACCCCCAGGAAAGGAGCAGAGCATGTGTTCAAACTGAAAATGAATGTCTGAAAATTAAGCACAACCCAAATATCGTGTATTTCTTTGTCCACTTGGGACTTACTTCCTGGTCTAGCAGGAGTTATGATTTGATTGAGGTATGACTTGTTCCTTTTTCCTAGATAGAATTAGCGAACTCCTGAATACCCTGCAAGCTTACACAGTCTGAGAAAAGAAGAGCAGTTACTATGTACTGTCTTGTGTGTGTGTGTGTGTGTGTGTGTGTGTGTGTGTTTGGGGGTGGGTGGGGGCAGAGGGGAGATACCTCCTGGTTCTCCTCACCTCTCCCTGTCTGAAATAATTCACTAAGTTTTTTGCCCGTAAGAAGCTAGAATGTGAAACAGATATTAGACCTATAGGCTGTATTCTTTTAAACATTTCATAATGGGACACACACACACACACACAAATGTCAAATCTGCATAAAACATTACAAGCATATTGTGCCTATTTTCTCATTCTGCTCACTGTGTCTCATTAATTTGCGACAGTCAGTACAAGCTCTACAGACCTTGTGTCTGGTTGTCTGCGCCCTTTCCCCCTTCTGTTTCGGCTGTGACCCCCACATGGTAAAACCCTTCCTGAGAACTCCCCTCTGGTGCACAGGGCATGGACCAAATCAGGGTGGCCTGTGGAGGGAAGTTAATCAAAAAAGTAAGGATTAGTGCATCTTACGTTTCACTGATTGTACCAAAAGATGATCACAGTGGCTCAATATTTCTATGTGTTAGCCTTGGAAGTGAGAAGAAAACAAGCCTGGACCTCTTAATTTATCTGTACTGGCTCTACCCCAGGGCGGGGGGGGGGGGGGGGAGGACGTTTCTCAGGACCTGCACGGCGTCCATCAGAGCAGCTGAACGGGCCA
Source organism: Lynx rufus (assembly GCF_022079265.1). Taxonomy (NCBI): domain Eukaryota; kingdom Metazoa; phylum Chordata; class Mammalia; order Carnivora; family Felidae; genus Lynx; species Lynx rufus. The sequence continues at coordinate 34,448,721 of NW_025814830.1, read as the reverse complement.
CAGACAGGGCATCTCTTGGCGGAGGTAAAGGAGCTGCAAAAATGGTGTCTGCGAGTAGATCTGGAGGCCAAGGGACACTGACAAGACAGGGCAATCTCCCCCGGGATTTCCCACGCAAGTTCTGCTGTTCTTTTCGTGCCTACTTACTGCGCGCCCCTGCCGGCTGCCCCGGTGCCCGCCCCGATCCCATCTCCCTGAAGGAGTAGAGGCAGGGGGGTGCTAGGAATGTGCTCCACCCACAAGACCGCGACACACCGCCTGCCTCCGAGCTGTAGCGTCTGAGTCGTAGGTAGCGGTCTGACAAGCACCCCACTCTGTCCGCAAGAGGCTCTCGGAATTGCGAGGTAAGCCGCCCACGCGCACCCCTCGGCCCTGCCGCGTCCTCTTCCGCCCACGGAGAACAGCTGTGGGTCGTTGAGACGCTTTTCAAGACCACGCTGGCCCCAGGGCGCAGGTGAGAGCCGACCGAGGAAGCTCGCGGGAACCGCCTCCGCCTGCCTTGATCCTCCGCCGGCCCCCTTCTCCGGAAGGCTGGCCTTCCGCGGGCTGCGCGCTCCGCACGGAAGGGCGCATCTTCAGCCGGGGCTCTGGCTGCGGAGACGCGCGGGGCGTGCTCGGGAGCCAGGAGCGAAAAGTTGGGCGCCCACTTGGAGCGGGGAAGAGCGAGCGAGCGCGCGACAGCCGAGGGGGAAGGCAGGGAGGGGGCGGGGAGGGGGACTGCTTACATGAATTTCCAAGTGGTAGACCTGCCTCTGCGCTCTGCCCAATGAGATCCGTCAGGGGAGGCACCCGGCTCACTTTTCCACATCACTTCACAGTTACATTTGGCAGGCAGGCGGGCTCGCACGCCGGAGCGCTCAGCCCGGAATTCGTGGATTTATTCGGAATCTCCTTGCTTCCCCGAGTCCCTTCCGCCGGCGCCGGTCTGGGCACGGACGGTCCCGCGCACCCGCCCGCTCGCTGCACTTTGGGCTGCGGACACCCGGACTCGGCGCGCCAGCCCCGCGTCTCCACGGCGAGCCCCGCAGCTCCGAGAGGCATGAACGGAATCCGGAGGCGCCTGCCCTGCGCGCGGGAACCTCTCGGTGCTCGCCGCCCTCGGGAGCCGACCCAGAGTCCCTGCAGCCGTGTGTGAACCAGGAAGCTTGAAATTCGCCAGCGCCGAGCTCGTCAAGAGTAAGTGCTCTCCCCCTGTCCTCTTTTCCCTCCAAGCCCCGAGGACCCCGAAAGGACCGTTTCCTTTAAGAATCCCTATCCCCCTTCGGACACCTTGCGCGTCTCCTCCCCCCCCCCCTCCCCCGCAGATGGTGGACGCGGGTTCCTAGCCCAGGCTTGGGGCTGAGCTGCGTCTTTCATGATGCGCACAGCCGACGGGGCCACCTCAGGGCTCTGACGATTTGGCAAACTGTTGTAACAGTAGGTCCTGGGGAGTAGCAAGCAGCCTGTGCCCCTTTAGTCTTCCTGCCAGTCTCCATCTCTGCGGTCGCCTGGCGATTTCGCCGCCTCGCCAGGCCGGCAGGCAGGCGACGCTGCAGCCGCGCGCCTTCACTGCGGGGTCCGTGCGGAGAATGGAATGGGCAACACCCGCGGCGGGGGTGAGGAGGGTGCGAGCCCGAGAGGAAAGAAGGCGCAGGGACCGGGGCTGCCCCTTTGCTGCCCCTTCCCCCCCCCCTCACCCCGGGGACAGGGAGGGAGACCCCTGCCTTGGGGCCGCGGGCCGCGACCCAGCAGCGGAGAGCCCCCCTCCCCGGCGCAGGGCTTTCCTACAAGTGGCTGCTCCAGCCTACGAGGCGTGGTGCCCGCTGCAAACTTGCTGGCTCTCGGGCCGCCCCGCGGCTCTGCAGCGGCCAAGCCCCTGTACCGAACCCCGGCAGGACGCCCAGAGGCACTGTCCTTGGCGAGCCCGCGCTCACAGAGGCCCCCCGAGCCGAAGACTCCGAACCCTCTCCCCATCGCCCGGCAGGGCAGGCGGCTGCGCTTTGTGCCTTCTCCCTGCTCCCTATCCGCCGACACTCGGGGGGCGGGCCGCCTTGCTCGCCGGCCTAGAGGGCTCTCGCCTGGCTTCTGCCAGCGCGTAACAGGTTCGTAAGGGACCTCCTCCCCTCCTACCGGGTTCCAGCCAGGGCTGGGGGACGCCGAACACCTGCTGATGCCAACAGGTATCCGCAGTTCTCTCCGCTTCCCTTCTCTCCCAGACCAAAGCTCTCCCCACACAATGTGGCAGGAACCTCAAAGTTTTGTTACCGTTGACCCTTCCCCGCAGGCACTGAGCCGGCCGCTCGTCAAGGGCCAGCCGTTGGCCTCCGCGAGCCGAGATGGCAGCTGTTTGCTTGGGTTGCTAAATCTTGGAAATCAAACAACATGAATTGTTTATTGTTGCGAACGCACAGCATCAGTCCGTCATGGCAAATCAGGCTGTCAGCTGCTCACTTCAGCTCCAGTTAGAGAACGGGGCTTGTAGCCGAGGCAGCGGGAGGCAGGAAAGGTCCTTGCAACTTTACCACCCTTTCCTGAAGATTCCACAAGAGTTTCCTCTTGAAGAGGCACGATCCGACAATCCCTTAGCGCGCCGGAGCTGCTAATCAGATCAGCCGGCTGCTGGGTTTCACCTGGCTTCACGCAGCTTGCGGGCTGACAATGGGAAGGAGGGGGCTTCGGAGAAGGTACGCCAGCACTGCCCTCTCGGGTCGGGTACCATTGCGGAGCGGGTAGGAGGGACCCGGGTGGGTTGGGGCGGTTGTGAAGCGCCTGTCCGCCCTACAGTTCTCCTGACAGCCGTCTCAATGGTTAACAACGCTCCCTGGGCTGTCACCTCTGCTTCATTATGGGAGCTTTTCAACTGGAAAACTATGTGGGAAAGAGATATTTATGTAAGATTCGAGAGTGGGATTTTCCATCCATTCAACCTCGCCGCTGTACTTGACTGCATGCAAAATGAGCCCCGTCTTTTAGGCTAAACACAACTGAAATTTCTGCCCGGCTGTTGCCTTTCATCAGCTGTGTCCAGTTTTGCAGGGATTTTATCTGTGTGTGTGTGTGTGTGTGTGTGTGTGTGTGTGTAACAAAGAGCGAGGGAGACAGAGATTCTTTTACAGACAGGCCTGATACCTTTGAAGGATGTTCTCTAAGGGCTGCATTTTTCTCCCCTCAAAGGGAGTTCTCCATAATCTTCCTGTCCAGACATGTTTTCCACTTCCCTGAGCTCTGTGGCTGAAAGAAATTCAAGGATTAACCCTCTTATTAAATAATAACACTAATAATATTCTATAATTCTTTAGCAGATTGGAAGCTCCCCATCACATACTCATTTCATGCTGGAGCAGTTGCAGCTTTTAAACCATCCCCTTTGATAGATTTTTTTTTTTTTCTGGACTCTAAAGAGGGCTTGGAGTTGAGAAAAATCTCTGAAAACAGAGAAGAGCTTTCCCAGCAACTCTGGGATTGCTTCATTCAGGGCTGTTGAGTGGCATTTCGTCTTCCTCATTGTTTGTTCCCCCTGCCACCCAAATGAGTGTCAAGGTATCCCATGTCCATCACGAATGGGCTATATATTTTAGAGATGCTGGCTAATGTTCTCCAAAATTTGTGGTGTAATGCTGTCACTTAAACTTTGAATCTTTCTCCCCTGCAACCTAGATCTTGTATTTCTAGTTATTATTACTGTTAAGAATCACTTCGGCTTTAAAATCCCCAGATTCCCAAAACTCTCGAGATTCTTGATAGGTAAATCTCTACATGCAAGACTCAACATTTTTTGGCTGCATTTTTGCTGCGCAGGATGCATTTTTGAGTTCTTGAAGGTGCTCTGAATTTCAGTGAAGAGCAATTTTATAGCAGCCTTCCCTAGAATAGCAGCAGCGTTTGCTGCTGTAAAGGATATTCTCTCTAAAGGATAGGAGGTCTTTAACCTGAAAATAACTTTATTTGGGTATTGTGTAGAACTCTGGTCCAGACCGAATTCATCTAAGGCAGCCCCTTAGTTTAGCACTGAACACACTTAAGTAGCCAATGGTGGTATGCTCAATGTAAAAACAAACAGCCCATAAAATATGCTCAGCAGGCTGGAATAGACCACGTGAGAAGGCATTTGTAAAGGCTGTTGTATGAGCATATTCGTGATACAACATTTCTGTGTACACTGTGCACAGATTTAAGGTCTTAGGATGCTGGTTAGCCGGGAGCATCGGATTTTGGAGCAAAGCATGGGAACTCCCAAGAATCAGGGTATAATGATTCTATTCAAGAAGTTGTACTTAAAGGTTTTGCTTTCCAGTATCCTTTCATTGTTCGTTAGTGAGGAGAAAGGAGCAATCATCCAGAAGTTAGAATCCCTACTTGGCAACTGTCCAGAAAACCATATTATAAGTAAATTAATGCTTTAAGAAAAAAAATCTTTATTTTTCTACTCAAGGTGGCACACCTCACAGCTCTATCAACATTCCAATCTGAGCAAAATTTCCATGCAAAGCCAGAAGCTTTTCAGGGGTAAAATGATATTCAATTTATATTTCCAACCACACTTTTCTGGTTTATCAGCCAAGTTTTGTGTTTGACAAATCAAGGAGCAAGCATGATCAGAGTAGCCTTTTAATTATAGATGGAGTCTAAAGTCTCAAGACTTTGTTTTGGAAGTAGCGTGCTCAGTGATGCTGTGGATAGTGGTATCAGTCATTTTATATTGCCTAAAAAGTTACTTGGAGAAGCAGGAAAAAGATGAAGTTTTCTTCCCCCGTTGTTTTCAGCATTGTTGCACTCACAGCTGAAATGATCATATTTTGCTTTTTAGTTTAGGAAAAGGCTCCTAACTTTGGTGTATTAAACACCACCTGCATGCAGAGTGTAAGAATTCAACCCTGGCCGGTCCTGGTTGCTCCGTATTAGGTGTGGTACACACATACACAAAATTTACTTGTAGAAAACTTCAAAATGTGCCCAGATAACTAACTTATGTATTGGTTCAAGTATGAGGATTTTTATCATGTTCCCTTTGCCATTTCATCTGCCTTGGATGGTTTGATTTGCACCCCACCACCCTGGCTTTCTGAATTTGTATATTGACCAGTCTTTTTTTTTTTTTTTTTTAATATCTTTTTGCAGTGCTGGAATTTTTTTTCTCCAGAATGCCACAGATGTGTATTTGTGAAATAAAATATTATTTTGATGGAATAAGGCTGTCATCTGAATTAGTGGGGCTTAATTAACCAAAGAGCGATTAGGCTTTTCTCATTTAATTCCCATAGAAAGTTGCGATGAGCAATCTATTTCTGCTGAACCGTTGGTTCTTGCCTCTGGAACCTGCTTCAGATATAACCATGAGGAGAAAATTAGTTGAACCTGGCAACTTCGAAAGGTCAGAAAGGAAATAAGTTCAAGGGATGCCATTCAGCTGCTGCTCCCATATGCTGCCTCTAGCTAAGTCTCCAGAGTTACTTCATGGCAAAGCACCAGGGCCAATACTGTTTCCTTTTTCTATCATGTCCCAAGCTTTTATTTCCCGAGTTTTAAATGTCATATGCTTTTCCTTATAATAAATATCATCTACCTTCTTGCCTTTAGAAGTCTTGTTTTTAAGTTTTATTAATAGTTGAAATAGATGTGGTTTTCTGTCTTTCTTTGGAAAACATCATAAAAGAATAACACTTGTACTTAAAACCTTCAAACTTTACTTTCCTATTCTCTCTGCCAAAGACAGTTGCAAATGTTGAAATGATGGTTAGTTGAGGGCAAGCACAGAGTTAGTGCTCTGCAAACATTTATTTAATGCATCAACAATGAACAAAGACTGCCCTCTCTTCCTTTACTAGGAGATTCTCAGTAAAGGATGGGGTGGGATATAATCCTACCCAAAATCCAGTATTATGATTATAAACCTCACTTGCAAAATCAAGACCAGACTTATACCAAGAATGCTGCTAACCTATATGGGATGCAAAGTAGTGTTTTATTGGGGAAAACACACTAAATTCTGAAGTGTTGCATGTGTAACTCAGTGTCCATACCTTTCCCTTAGTGGGGAAATGTATAAAATAATGAAGGGAAGAACTTTCCCTCTTTTGCTCCTTCCTTCCCCTCCCTCCTTTGCTTCTCTTTAGTATATTTTGTATTTGAATGGAACAGTTCATATTAACCTTATGTGAATTGCAAGTCAGAACATCTTAGAAGACCATTCTATACTCTTCTATATTGCGTTAATCAGCAGGATACCTGGCACTCACATGTACACAATGGAAAAAAAATACTGTGTTTGCCATGATAAGGTATTTCTGTGAATAGATTTATTTACATTTTAAGCATGTTGAATATACTGCAAAGGAATATTAAGTGGAATTGTATTCTATGTATGTCATTAAGTGAAAATTTTATAGTACCTTCATGTTCTATTACCGATAACATTTTCCATGCATTGTTTCTTTCTAGATAGATTAATGCATAAAATGTGACTATTTGATTTCTGATGTGACACAAATAACATGAAATAAGTAGGTGAGGGAGTGATATGAATATCATAAGGGAATACTTTTCTTATACATGCAACCTCATCTTCCGAACTTGTTATAAAAATTACAAGGACACATTCCATTCTTTATTTCTCTATTGCTGTTTCAGCTTGACAAACAGAATTTAATTTTGTGTGTTGAAGTATTTCCATCTTCCTACTGGGGGTGCTCAAAAATGAAAAACCATTAATTTATACTTATTTTTATTAAAGTGGTAGGGCATATTTGTGTTTGTCTGAGTTTGACTCAAATATAGTTGGTGAAGATTGTACTGATTTTAGAACTCATATAAATACGTTAATTGTCATGACCTATGTATTCTGTTGTATCTCAGTATTACTTTTGTCAAATGATTTCTTGTTATCTGTCTACCCATCTATCAACTGTGTTCGTAGTTCATGGTAACCGTGTCAGTGGGTGGTTTTTAAGCTATAAAGTCTTTGAAACATGAAAGAATGACAGTAAGGTGCACTTGTAAGGATGGTTACTACACAGTATAATCTAATTGGCAGAATCTTGACTTAATATGCTGGGATACTTGGCTGCATTTCAGTTTTAGTATTACAGACTCTGTAGCCTTGGTTATGTGATATAACTGATTTTAACCATTTCTGCATGACTTAAGCAAGAAGCGAGAGCTTGTGATTTTCAGCTATCACCAGTAGTGCTGAAGTGAATGGAAACCAGTTGTTGAATACTTTTGAAAGAAGATACAACCTGACAATCTCGTAGCATTATCTTCTCTCAGCAGCCTTCTGAGTAGTGTTGAGAGATCATTTTGGCCTCATTTCTGAGTTAGTGGGGACTCCTCACTTTGACCATTCTCATAGGAAGGTAGATGATGATGAAAAGCAACAGAATTTTTTTTTTTTTTTTTTTTTTTTTTTGGTAGCAGTACCCGGCCAATGAAACGTTTGTCATCGAGTGAAGTTTGGCTGTAGTGCAATTGTACAATAGGATGTAGCAGCCCATGTTTTTCTTTGAGTGGTTACAAAGGGAGGAATAGGTCCCATGTGGATGTTTAGTGCTTGTGTGTTGTCCTGTCTGCAGAAAATAGTGAAGGGACAATGCTATGTCTTCAATGGAAAGAGACATGGTTGGCTCTTGGGAGGGGACTAAAAATCCTGCCCTTTAGCAGCTTAATAAAACTATTTGAAGTCATTAGTTGTGTGTTAGCTGTGGGCAGGGAAAGCTATTTATAAAGTGCTATTTTATTCGTATCCAACATGGTTTCTGCCATTTAAAAAAAAACAAAACAACAAGAGTTGGGAAAGGTTATTTTATTACCTGTTCTAAATAGAACGCTGGGATAGTCCCCATTGAGGTACACAGCAAGAAATTGAAATAATTTTTTTAAATATCAATCAAAAGTCTTTGTTAAGTACATGGAATTTTCAGTAAATAGTAGCTATCATTGCTTTATTGATAGAGTTTTATGTACATTCACTTATTTTTTTTCCACTGTCCCTCAAGTTAGAGAGTATGAAACAGAGCATCAGTTCCCTTATTTGTCATAATTGAGATACATCTCCCCGTACCTTATGAGTGATAGAATAGTAATTCAAACTATTTCCAACTCCAAACTCGATGTTTCATCACCTGTGCCGTGGAGCTTTTCACAGCTCAGCTACACTACAATTGGGCAAGAGTAAAATTGATTTCTATTGGTTACTGTGATTTAAAGGGTCTTGGTTCACAACCTTGGGAGTTCCCAGAGTGAACTTTGAAATTGGCCTCCATATACAGAGGGCACGGAGTTGCCAAAGAAAGATGTGAGACACTCCTGACTGGTAGGTGGCAGTGTTAATAAACAAGGGAACTCAGATATGAGGCTTTCTCTCAGGTGGTCACACGATGAGATCTCCGCATCTGTGCACTAGAATCTTAAGGTGTTAAATAGAGGCCTCCATGGGGTTCAGTCACGTATTTAGTCCAGATGGACTCACCAACATCTTAATCCCTCAAAGCTGAGTCCTTGAAATGACTCGTAGTGAGAGAACAGTGGGTAGAATGTAGGTCCAGGAATAGGGATGGGATAAAAATTCCTGCGCCAGCTCTCTGATCCACTGGTGGTCACATCTTCACAATGACCTCCTCCAACAAAACGCGAACACATTGTTTTCACTCCTAGGTCTCTATTAAACTTTGAGCACGTTACTTAAAGACAGCAATAGATGGGGCTTTCAAATGGAGAAGGAGGTATTTAGAATAGCCCTGAGAAATCACTGCCTGACACTACTGTGTCTATAATTAGCAAGGGATACATGGAACTTGTGTTCATTTTTTTGAGATGATCTCAGTACACTTCTGTCTTAAGAGTCTGACAGAATAGATTCATCTTCAATATCTTAACCTTATGATTTCAAGAAAGTTTTCCTAAATGAAGGTCTGGGTCTATAACACTAGAAAGGGGCCTTATTTTGACCTTGTCTTTGTCACAGACCTAGTCACCCCATGCTGAAATTTCCCTAACAAATAGAAATGCTTCTGTGCTCTGTGTGTAGAACAAAGTTCTGACTCCTTGGGAAAGGAGAAGGCATTTATTTTTGCCAAGGTAACCAATAATGATTAAACTTCATGAAAACTAAAGAAAAAGAGTCACGTGCCAATGGCAGCAGAATGGATTTGGCAGGTGTTCTGGGTGGCAAAATAAGCAAAAGATACGTGCTTTTGAATAGAATAATAGCTGGATTAAGGATATGGTAGGAGACCAAGGAAAGATGATTAGAGGGTTGTGGCTGATGGGGAGATAAATAGGGTGTGTGTGTGTGTGTGTGTGTGTGTGTGTGTGTGTGTGTGTTTAAAACAAAAACAAAATTAGAATCCTGTTATGCGACGGGAATCTGGTCAGGGAATTCGGAAGGCTTTAGGAAAGATGACTCTCCTGAATTGTATTTGGATGCATGCAAGTACCATCCCTCTCTAAACCCCAAATATATCTGTGCCTGTTCCGTTCCAGTCATCCAGCGTTTGGCGTGAATTGCACTGGGCCACAAGCTGAATCTCATACCCCATCTGTGTTTCTGAAACACCACTTTGAATTCAATGTGCATTTACCTGTTTTGAAGCAGCCTGCTAATGGTTCTAAATTCAAGGTCAGAAACATTTTTAATAGAAACTCTCTGGTCTTATGTGTCATTTTTGCTTCTATGAAATATTGTGGCTACTGAGCCTGGTGGATAATAAAAGCATAATTTCCTGTCAACCACAATAATCTGCTGGATTGAATCCTAAAGTGTCTGTAAAAACCCATTTTTATTTTAGACTTCACCTATTGGTGTGCGGCTTATTGTTTAGAACTTTAGTCTACCTTGTTCACAAAATTGATGGTGGAGTATATTTTTGCATAATGACTTAACATACCTGAGAATTGACCACCTTAAATAAGTTCACCGTAAAAAAATGTTGGGGTCAGCAGAGTAACATCCAGGCTGTAATTAGAAAGGTGTCTAAAATATGTGTATGAATGAAAAGTCAGATTGTAAGTATGTTACCCAAGAGAAGATATTTTCTTATGGGGAAAATTCTAAAGACTTTCTTACTTGTAAGAATTCCAGAGAGACTGTAAAATCTCTTCATCTCACTCTCTGGGTGTAAATCAATGCAACAGCATTATAATAAAGTGGATTGCTTGGCCAGACATACGTACTGTGGTTGGAAAATCTAAAAATAAATTGATTTTTTACCCAAGCTTTACAACCTTGCTCAATTTCTTCTTCCTTGCATAGACTTAAGCAGTTTGTGTATGAGTTACTCTTCACGATGTTTATTAATTCTGATAACAGTGACATCACATTTGGTTGCATCTCAAGAATTCCTATAAAGCTATTTTCTAATCATCAAAGAGGACATTACCTCTGCTTGTGGCAGAGGTGAAAGCAATATAAATAGTATGGTTCTAATTGTCACAGTAGAAGCTCATTTGTCTCCAAGTGAAGACTCTCTAAGGCAGACTTCGCTGAATGGAAGGCCAAGTCTCACCACCCCCCTGATAGCACATTTGTGCCTGTGAATACTCCAGTTAGTGGCACAGTTTTACCAGAGCCTTGCATAAAGTAGTGTGTGTGTGTGTGTGTGTGTGTGTGTGTGTGTTGGGGGGGATGGTATTATGACATCATACAAATCTCATATATTCACACCAGTGCAGGGATTCCCAAAGTCTGATGTGTGTATGTACTCCTGTAGGCACAGTGAGGGTGAGCCCTGCGTGGGCCTGGGAGGAAAAACCTTCTCACCACGCTGCTAAATCCTTTGTTATTTTAAGGAGAAGGTCTGAGTTGGGAAGTGGTCTCATTTGCTCCAACCCCAGGCTTCTCAGACTCTGGTCCTCAAATCCATACGAAGTCCCAGGCCCCCACCCTCCATTTACTGGGTTATTATCTGCATTTTGGCCAGGTTTCCTGAGGATTTGTATGCATATGAAGGTTTGAGAAGCACCCCCAGGGGTGTTGTGGAGAGGACTTACTACATTTACCAGAGCCCATTGTTAAATTTTCAGGAAATGCCAGAACTTGTTAGTGGCCACAGCGAGAGCTTGAAATTGGTGGAAGTATTTACATTATGGAAATCATAAATCAAGGATTCTTTCTTTCGAGAGCCACTTAAATATTTAACAGCATATCCTTGCCTCTAACTGTTGATTTTCCTTTTTATCGGAGACAGATGACCTCAGGCTTTGCCAGTGTCTAGTTAAGAGAAAATAAAACATTACTTAAAATACCAGTCTCTCTGTGCTTCAGTTTGCTTATCCATAAAATGGGAATGATGATAATAAAGTGATAATACTTACATTAGAGTTATTTTGAAGAGTAGATGTAAATACATAGCTGTGTGTGTACATATAATATGTATATATGTGTGTAGTCTTGATTTACCATATACATACAAATATGTGTGTATGAGTTGATGATTTAATATTACCCAAACACTGTCTAAGTGTTTACTGTTAATCTCTTTGTAACAAATAACATTGGTTTGCCATTTTAAAATAGGTATTAGAAAAACTCACATTTTAAATTTAATAGTACAAGTAATTTAAGAATTTGGCTGTCTGAGGGAGGGGTATATGACTGTGCTAGAAATTCTGTGCGGGGGGGGGGGGGGGTAGTAGAAATGACCAATGTGGATGAAGGAGAGTTTCCCTTCATCCCAATAGAGTTAGGATAATTTCTCTCCAGAGCTCTGCCACCAGCTATTGGCCACCGACCAAATCATTCCTCCTTTCTGTGAAAAATGAGGAATCAGATTGGAATAGCACTCATATGTTTCCCATACCCTGTCTGTAGGATGGAAAATACTTCTATTCCTCAAAGCCTTGGAGAAATCCAACATGCTCTTTGCTTCACAGAGAACTGGCAGAGTAGAGGGTACCCTATTTGACAGGTACTCTGTGGAGACCATGTGTAGGATGAATTTGGTGGGTGGAGAGCAGATCATGGATTGAATGATCTGGTAAGTAATGATTTGCAGACTACCCAGGATGCTGGATTAATCGGTGGTCTAGTTCCTGTGCATTGCCTGACTTAAATGCCCTTTCACACCTAACTCCTCCTCAGTTGGGAAATTGCTTGCTTCTCAACGCTTAGATGTCACTTCCTCCAGGAAGCCTTTTTTTTTTTTTTTTTAATGCTGTGAAGATGAGTGGCATACCATCGCTCTGTATTTCTGTAACCCTTCTCAGCCTGCATTTCACTAAATATTGTAAGTATATCTTTGTTAGTCTGTACCCATTGGACTCTTTGCTTCCTGATGAGAAGAGCATTGACCTGATTGCCTGTTGACCGTCAGAATACACTCATCAGTGTTTATATAACGAGAGACATGGTAAAGAATGAGAATTTTGGAAGTAGATTACCTAGATTCAAATAATGATCTGCTCCTTACTGGAGGTATTTTTCGGGGCATGCTGTTTAACTTTTCTGTGCCTCAGTTTTGAATGAAACAGTGTGCAGTAAGATTTATCCAGCTCTAAGATACTGCGTTAATGGGTGGTATTTTGGGCTATGCATCTATTCCTTTATTAATGCATCCTTTCTAACTAACAAAGGTGTGCCATGGTGTACAATTACTTCAGGGTTTGTTATCACTTTTTACCCGATTTTGGTAAGTTTGGGTGCAGTACCTCTCATGTCACATTTCATCCTGGCTGCCAGTGGATGGCTTCCATGAAGGAAGTGTCTATTATGAGTATCGGATTAAGCTTTCTTATCCCAGAATCATCAACAACAGAACAGATGCCAGAATATACTTGCAGAGTTATTTGGCACAGTTTAAAAATAACTGTACGCTCTAGCCTTTTCTAATTGCTTTAACAAGACTACCTCTTCTAATCCTCAAAATAAACCATTTAGGTATTCTTATAATTGTTGTTATTGTTGGTAGTTGGCCCCCACTAGTAAATGCAGTTTTTTAAACTAGAATTCAATCCCCAGACAGGCTGATGCTGGAGGAAAATCACAACCCACTTAGCCTTCTTGTCTTTGTAGTTCTCTGGCCACGAGAAGGGCATGCATGGGTTTTGAGCATTCAGGGATGTTCTGTCTTATAGAAGGTGAATTTGGAGAGAATATACACTTTTTCCCGAGAAGAATTTAGAGTGAGGCTATGTGGACAGGATAGGTCTCAACTACTTTGTGATAAGGTCCAGCCTTTCCTCCCCGGCAACACCTTTGCCTTCTCCCATCCCACCTTCTGGAAGATTTTTGAGTGCTTTGTGTCCCTCTTGGACCTTACCTTCTCCTGCCATAGAGGTCATGTGGCTTAAGTCTCTGCTCTTTCATTTGACTTTTTAACCAAAGCCTCCCAAAGGGATGGACCGTGTCAACACCACCCTCACAGTCTGGTTTAAGAAAAACAGTTTAGTGAGTGCTTCACATGTTCCTGCTGCTTTATCAGAATCTTGATTCTGACTCCCCCTACTGACTGGAGGAAAGTGGGAATTATTTTTATTGCCATTTTGCAGAAGAGAAAACTGAAGCTCAGGAACTTACGTATCTGATGCATCATGAGAGAGACCTCAAGTGGTGTGAACTGGGATTCAAACCCAGGCTTATCTGCCTCCACGGTGAACCCTGTGGCACACTACTGTGCTCCTTTAGCACTGTTCAGGCCCCCTGTCTAGGAGAGGGCAGGGTGTGTGATGGTCATGCTGTGAATGCTGGTTAAATAGACCAGTGGATGGGCAATTTAGAAAGAGATTAATACTTGGGGATGTTTTTCTTGAGAACTTTTAAATTCCGTCTTGTTTTAAATTTGAAGCCTGCAAAGGTCTGCTTCTCACACTGGAATAAGAGAAGGTCATGATGGAAATGTGCTTTAAAGAAAGGCTTCTCTTCCTTTTGTGTGCTGCGGTTCCAGGGGAAGCAGAGGATATTGTTCTGGGCTCTGTTTTCTCTGAGCTGGTTTCCTATTGAAAGCTTTTCTTCCCTTCCATTTACAGACAACTGCCGTTTGCAGTGCTTTCCCTAGGCAGTCATGGGGCGGGGCCACCTGAGGTACCGTCCTAGTCCCGGAGATTGAGCTGAGCCTGGGCAAAAGGTGACAAGTGGGGTGATTCCACTGGCCATCTTGTTAGATCTGATACAGCCTGTATTTGCGGCAGAATCTGGGTCTGCCATTTCAGCTGGCATCACTAAGGCCACTCACTAGCCCAGCCAATGTTAATGACTTTCTTGCTTTCCCATTCTGAGCCAGAATGGGACCAAGGACCTAGAGGTGAAAGGTTCCCTACCCCATTATGAATTCCCTGAGCCAAACTGATCCCCATGGTGTCCTGAGGAATTATTTTCCCATTTAATCTAATTCAGCAAGGCTTCTCTCTGGGTTCTGCAGTGAACATTCTTTCTTTAAAAATAATTTTTTTGAGAGGGAAGAAACACATTTTTCCACACTGAAGGTAAGCAAAAAAATGTATTTGACACCTCAGGTAATGGGGGATTTTTTTTGCCCATCCCTTTCTGAATCTCCTCAATTGAAAATTGTATTTTTACCATATTTCATTCCCAAAGGAGCTTTTCATAATTTAAATCTCCTGTTCAACTGTACATTTAGAATGGGAGCTCTGACACCAGCCTGATTATAGCATACATGCTGGACATTACAGAATTTCTCTCTGGGAGACTTCTAATTTTATTCATTCATTATTAGCATCCTGGCAGAGAATAGCATTCTGCACCCTGAATTGGACCATCCCTTCTGATGCTTTGTGGCAGCTAAGACTGTAAAATGGGAAATTTCCTTTCCCAATCTCATGTGTAAATTAAAAAAAAAATACCTATTAAAGGCTATTTATACTGCTCAACATAGAGTGAACTAGAACCCATTTTTAAATCAGAAGAGAGGGAGGGAGGGAGGAAGGATGGGTGGAAGGAAGGAAGTAGGGGAAAGAACTTGTGTTACTTAAGCGGTTTGTGATAACTAACATAGGTACAAATAAAAAAATCTAAATAAAGCTTAACAAATAAAAGGACCCACTCATTCTAACTCCTAAGATCCACTTTTTTAACTCGAGAGTTGGGGAAATGCCTGCTGTTGTTCATTTAGGTGCTTCTAAAAGGCAGCAGTTTTGTTGGAAGACCTGGTGGAGTGAACCTTTACTCTTTCTCTCTCCTTGTGTTTGCAGGCGATTTCAGTGAGAAGGAATGCCAGTGGATCGTGGTCTCAGAAAAGCGGCTTAGATGATGTCTGTTTCCTGTGCTAGAAACACGTGGCAGAGCTGTAAGTAAACGCTCTACACTGCATGATGAATTGGATGGCTGCAGACCGGAGGCAAAAAAAATAATTGTCTCATTTTCGTGGTGATTTGCTTAACTGGTGGGACCATGCCAGAACGGCTAGCGGAAATGCTCTTGGATCTCTGGACTCCATTAATAATATTATGGATTACTCTTCCCCCTTGCATTTACACGGCTCCGATGAATCAGTCTCAAGTTGTAATGAGTGGATCCCCTTTGGAACTAAGTAGGCTGAGTGAACAGCGGATTTTGAACCGCTCCAAAAGAGGCTGGGTTTGGAATCAAATGTTTGTCCTGGAAGAGTTTTCTGGACCTGAACCGATTCTTGTTGGCCGGGTAAGCTACACTTTTAAGATCCCCATTTCGGGATCTGTTTCTCTTCTTTAGATCTTTAACATCCGACTTGTCAGAATTGTTGGCACACTTAGCTGTAGTACTTTAGGCCAGATGGTTAGTTTAGTTACCTATTGGTTTCTTTAGGAATATGACTAATCCCACTGTAACAGTCTTAAATGTAGACAGACTGCTCTTCTGGTGAAGGCTCGTCTCCCCCACCACTTGCCTCCCTTCAGATACAAAATACTTGTGTAATGTGTGTACCTACAGACTTTTCTTTCCCATTTTGTACAAGAAATCTGCTTGGCAAACTTTTTCTCTAGCTTAAGTATTTGGAAGAAGGATACATTTTTGTTCGGTTTGAATTTCCTACAACCTTGATTCCTAAGATGTTTAGTTGTTTCATTTTGTTTTGAGGTCATGTGTCTCCAGTTGCAGGTAGATTTCCCCCCCCCCCTTTTTTTTCTGTGGTTTGTTTGTGGTTTTAGTCATTAACCTGGGTTGGAGAAAAAGAAATTCTTGGAGTGGATGTTTAACAGTGCTTTGTACTGTAATTCAATAAAATTTGCGATAGGAAACTAGTTCATTCATTGTCAGATGGAATCAAATGTATACAATCAAAATTTCACCTAGTGGCGTGTGTGTGCATGTGTGTGTGGGTATTTACATTTGTTTTGTCGTTGACAAGTTAAACAAATGTTCTTTCTGTAGATAAGTTTTTTTTTTTTCCAAAATCATACCATGGGTACTGAAGACTGTATGCATTTATTCCTCAGAACTGTTCATAGGCTTCTATTAAATTTGATACATCATGGTAGAATTCTAATTATAAGCCTACCAATGGCTGATTTTCCTGATAAGGGAGATTAAGATGTGAGTCATGCCAATATTACTCATTTCCCAAAAGCAGTGATTTAGAAAAATAGGAGAATTAAATATTGATCTCTAAGACCTGAGTTAACTCTTTGTGTTTGACTAGGAACTTCTGAATACATTCCTGCTTCTACCTTATTGTCTTGCAAAGCAAATTGAGATTCTCCAAGGGTTATGTTTTCTCATTTTGTATAGTTAGTCTACTTGGACAAACGATATCTGGATGAGGAGATCTCATGAGTAAATCAAATAATACTTATTAAGCCCTTTCTATGTGTCTGTCACTGTTCTAGGGATACTGGAGCATATCCGTTTTCAAAACCATGATCTCTTTCTTGAAGAAGCTCATACTGTAGCCAGTATTGAGTGTTTATTATGTATTGACCACTCAAACAAAAGCACTTTGTGGGCACAATCCTGTTTGCGTCTAAAAATAGCTTTTCTCCTCTTTCTGTGTATATATGTGTATGTGTTTATGTGCGTATATATATGCATATAAAAAATATGCGTGCAAAACAGCTCTACACTACTTTTCTCAGATGTAAAAATGCAAAAATTTCTGAAAGATTTTTTTTGTATGTTTAATACAAACTCAGGTAGCAGAACTGACTTGAGGCTATTTACAGTCATAATGCATCCTATTACTGTGACTATTCATATAATTCCCAGCAGAAATGTTAATGTGCTTGAATACAGGGTACTGCCCCAGACCCTGCTAAGGGTGTTACTTACTATACAGTTTATGTACCTTAATATGTTTCCAAATGTGGAAATTCCTGAATTTTGAAACACATCTGGCCCAGTGGGGTTTGAATATGGGCTTCTTGACCAACATTATGTTTTTTGGTTTGTTTTTTAAGTACAGAAACTGAGACTTAGAAGGATTGGTAAAGCAAACCAAGATCATTGAGCTAGTAAAAGTTCTGAGTTTGAATCAAGTTGGGGATTCCCAAGGCCATAATTTTACCCACCATATCCTATTACATTTTAGTAACTAGTTGCCATGTGTTGAAACCATAATTTGCACTTAAATGTTGAATACAAGGGTGACTGGCTGGCTCAAGCGTGAGACCCTTGATGTCAAGGTTGTGAGTTTGAGCCCCATGATGGTTGTAGAGATTACTAAAAAATAAAATCTTTGGTATGCCTGGGTGGCTCAGTCAGTTAAAGCGTCCAGTTTCGGCTCAGGTCATGTTCTCATGGTTCGTGAGTTCGAGTTCCACGTTGGGCTCTGTGCTGACAGCTCAGAGCCTGGAGCCTGCTTCAGATTCTGTGTCCCCCGCTTCTCTCTGCTCCTCCCCCACTCGTGCTCTGTCTTTGTCTCAAAAATAAACAAACATTAAAAACATTAAAAATAAAATCTTTAAAGAATAAAAAAATTAAAAATCCTTGATCTTAATGAAAACTGAGTTAATGAATACAGAATGCAGAGCCTGTAAAGTCCAGAAAAGTGTTCTGGGTATTGAGAACTTACCCCAACCCTCAGGCAATTTGTTTTCCTACTATAGGAAATTCTGGATCTGCGTACACATGCATCCATGCATAATTGGTGAATTATGTGAATTCTGTTAACTTTTTATGGAGGCCTATCACTGTGATGGCATTTTGTATAATATAAATAACCAAACATGCTATACCCAGGATGTCTCATTTTTGTCTGCATAGAAAAAGTATTTAAATTGGGGTTTGCTTTGGATTCGTAAGAGTCTGATGACTAATTTTAACGCTGTTCCTTACATTAATAGAGATAGAAGCAAACACGCAGACTTCAGCATTGATTTGTGACTTAGTAATATTTGAGAAATTCATGCTTCTTTGAAGGACAGAAATCTTGTCAGAGAACCCTAAGATTTTCAAATGACCAAAATGCTCCCAAGTCTTTATGACCGTTTTAATGAATTAGCTCTTTGCTTTCCTGTCTACCCCAGCCAGTTCACAATTGTTAAATCAGAGTTAAACTTACTTTCTGAAGAAATTTCTACAAACAGTTCCAATCCTCCATATTTCCCCTTAAAGAAAATTGCTCCTGAATTATTGTAGCTTACCCATGGAGGACCTTGGGTTGTAGTGAAGCCAAAAATATCTTTCAGGTGACTGCTTCAAATTATAAGTCAGGCTGAGCGTGGGGATGATCCGTAGCAAGGTGCCCACCGGTGCTTTACGGTGTTCTATCTCTATGTACACTCTTCCATGTCGGACTCTAAACCACTTGTCACTGAGCTTCTCCCCAGGAAGGGCTGGGAGCGTTAGTCACTCAGGAGCATACCTCTCTTTAAAAGGCACTCCTGTTGGTGCACCTGGGTGGCTCAGGTGGTTGAGCGTCTGACTTTGGCTGACTTTGGCTTGGGTTATGATCTCACGGTTTGTGAGTCTGAGCCCTGCATTGGGCTCTCTGCTGCCTGCTTTGGATCTTCTGTCCCCCCTTCCTCTTTCTATCCCTACCCCTCTCTCACTCTCCATCTCTCAAAAGTAAATAAACATTAAAACAACAACAAAAAAAAGGCTTTCCTGTGAATCACCATGGTGGGGCCCTTGACACTGCAGGCTGAGTTCAAGCTCAAAGGCAGATTCAGTTTTTGAGTGACTGGCTTTTCAGAGCTTCACATATACCCCCCATCATCCATTGTGCTTTTACTGTATTTGTAGACAGTGGGGTGCAGAGAAGGAACAAGCCCGTGAGATGTACTTTCCAGAAGTTTGAACTTTGCCTTTGCTACCTTCTGAGTGTTAACCCTGGAGAAGTTACTAAAACTCTTTTAAAGTTATCCAAGTAAGAGCAGTAACACTGGCTGTTGTTCTATGTGAGTGATGAATCACTAAATTCTATTCCTGAAATCATTATTACATTATATCTTAACTCACTTGGATTTAAGTAAAATTAAATAATTTTAAATAAAGAAAAATAAGAGTATATAACAGCCAATAAAATAATATATGCATAGTGCCTGCATATAGTTATTGTAGTCATGATTGTATTCTTTAATTTTTTTTTAATGTTTATTTATTTTCGAGAGGCAGATGGAGCACGAGGGGTGTTCGGGCAGAAAGAGGGAGACACAGAATCTGAAGCAGGGTCTAGGCTCTGAGCTGTCAACACAGAGCCCTATGTGTGGCTCGAACTCACCAGCTATCATGACCCCAGATATCATGACCTGAGCCAAAGTTGGATGCTTAGCCGACTGAGCCACCCAGGCGCCCCTAGTCATGATTGTATTGTTAATTTTGTGTGTGTGTGTGTGTGTGTGTGTGTGTGTGTGTGTGTGTGTGTATGTGTGTGTGTGTAGTTGCAGTGGTGGCTAAACAGACAATTACATCACCAGGTGAGCACAAGACACCTGGAGCCTGAACAAGAGCCCTTGCCGTTAGTTATCCCAGGTTGCTTAAGGTGGAGGTGATACTTAGATGTGTTTTGAAGGACGACTTGTTGCCTAGACTGAGGTTGGGTGGAGTAGGAACTTAGGTATCCCAGCTGGACAGAGGGTTTACGCAATGTCAGTGGGATAGGGTAGGACTACTGAGGATCCCTTCTGTCAGAAGTAATGCTGCCTGTATATTTCTTGTTGAATTCGAATCAGGTTGAAAGTCATATTCACAAGAAGTCTTCCCTGTCCCATTCTGTCTAAAATATAACTGTCCTCTCTCTAATATTTCATATCCTTTGTGCTTTATGTTTTCTTGTTCCTGATGATCATTGTCTCAGCCATTCTCTATCTTATTTAGGATTTGTCTCCTACTACAATGCAAGTTCTACAAAAAAAAAGGATTTTTGTTTCCTTTGCTTTTTACTTTACATCCCTAAAACCTAGAACACTGCCTGCGTATAAGAAGTGCTCAGTAGGGGCGCCTGGGTGGCGCAGTCGGTTAAGCGTCCGACTTCAGCCAGGTCACGATCTCGCGGTCCGTGAGTTCGAGCCCCGCGTCAGGCTCTGGGCTGATGGCTCGGAGCCTGGAGCCTGTTTCTGATTCTGTGTCTCCCTCTCTCTCTGCCCCTCCCCCGTTCATGCTGTGTCTCTCTCTGTCCCAAAAATAAATAAACGTTGAAAAAAAAAATTTAAAAAAAAAAAAAAAAAAAGAAGTGCTCAGTAAATATTTTGCATAGATAAATGAATGAATAATTCACCTAAATAAGGGAAGAATTTATTAAAAAGTAATATAAATTCAATATGACTTAATACAAGTGGCATTTTTCAATAAAGAGGGCAATGCATTACTTTCATGTTCCATTTTCATATCGGTACCTTATAGACAGCTGGATAGTTTAAACATGGTCTCTATTTACTGATTTTATTTTTATTTTTGTAAATATTTATTTATTTTTGAGAGAGAGAGAGAGAGAGAGAGACAGTGCATGAGCAGGGGAGGAGCAGAGAGCGAGGAAGACACAGAATCGTTAAGCAGGCTCCAGGCTCTGAGATGTCCGCACAGAGCCCGACGTATGGCTTGAACCCACAAACCATGAGATCATGGCCTGAGCCGAAGTTGGAGGCTTAACCGACTCAGCCACCCAGGCGCCCCACTACTTTTTGATTTTAAAAGTCTTTCTTTGAGGTAGTCATAGTGTGCAAGTTAACTTGTTAAAACAACTCTTTTTTGAGGAGGCTGCATGATCCTCTCTAAGCCCCTTACCCGTGGTATGAATCACTACATAGAGATGATGATTTCATTGTCTCCAATCCATCTGCAAACTTGTGTTTGTGCTTATGGCACAAGGTACCTCAGAACTCTTCTTTCTGAATTTCTCAGAAACAGGTATCACCCAGAGACTCCAGTTCTTTGTGCAACAGGTGGTTCAGAGCCTGCTCTACATATAAGTACTTAGCATTCCACATACTTAGGAGCTCCAGGGGTGACTTACTCTGCCAATTCTGGAAGAGCATAAGGTGGTGCAAGGACTCTTCATCCTATATACTTATGTGTTCTTGTCTTAGAGAGAGAGAGAGAGGGAGAGGGAGAGAGAGAAACATGGTGGTTTTCATAAATCGTGCAACTAAGACAGGAAAAAAAAAAGTCATGTCCTTGTGATGAAATGGACATGACATGAACAGCTTGATAACATCATGGGAGCCCTTCCCTGTGAAACACAAGGATGATTGATCAAGTCATTCTGCAAATATGTATTGAGCACTTACTGTCTCCTAAGCATTGTGGCCAGTAGATTCTCCGCTCGGAACAAATACAAATGCAAACCCTCTGTCATGGAATTAATGGGCTACCATGGGGAGAGAGACATTAGGAAAATAGTCATGAGAACACATGTCACATTAAAATGGAGGTAAGTGCTACAGGATAAAGAGATAGAGTTCTATGGAAACACATACCCGGGAAGCTTGTCTTTTTGGTAGGATGTAGAACCTTCTTGAAAGAAATAGCCTGTGAGCTGAGACGCTATAGCCAGCGTCCTGGCTATAGAGTGGCATCCCAGAGTGCAGGGATGGAAAGGGAGAGCATTCCCAGCAGAGACGATCACAGATGCCAGACTGTTGAAAGAGCCGAGAGGGTCAAGGTGACTGAAAGAGAACTAAGGTTGGAATCTGAGAGTCACAGAGAAAGGATGGGAAGGCTCTCTTGGAGATCTGACTTCTTCCTTTTTCACTTCTGCTACAACGCAGCTGGAAGAGCAAGTCAGACAGCCTCTCTGGGGCAGTTTCCTCTCTTGTAGTGGTATCGTGGATTATGAAATTATATTTAACATACAAATCCCTATGGAACAGGAAAAGCAAGCAATATAAGAAAAAGGAGTGTAGCGTCTATTGATTTTCTGCCCAAGTTCTTTTGGCTCTTGTTCCCTGGTTCTGTGATCCTGGTTCCTCATATTGGTTTATTTTGGGAAAAACCGGTTTGCTCTCCAGGTGGTCAGAGATCTATCCTAAATCCTCTCTCTTACATAAACTCCTCTGCTCTCTTTCTTCCCTTTTCCCCTCCTACCTGGGCTTCTGAGCAGTTCCTTATTTGGATATAACTCCACTGCTGGTGATGCCACATCTATTTATAATTCTCTCCCTCCAAGGCACTGACTCATTTTCTCTCTTTAAATTTGACCTTCTAACCTTCCCTCTTCTCTGCAACTTGGAAATCGTTTGGGTGGTGCTTAGTATGAAGGACACGGGATGCCAAATAATTACACTATATTATAGTTTACGGTGTCAGCGGCTGGGGAGAAAATTGCACTTGACATGCCATTATTTTTGCTGGCCGTTTGCATGTAAAGAGCACTGGGCTACGCAGCCGCAGCCAAATTGTATCCTCGGCCTTGCGAGAACGATTCACTGTCAGTTCCGTGGAGCCTCTGCCTACTCAGACAAAGCCCGTGCACCAATAATTTGGCAGGAATGCAAGTCAGCATCGTGTGTCTCAATCTGGCAAAACGAGAGTTGTCGGCTTCTTGCCCCATGCCCCGACCTAGGAGTAACAGGCATCCCAGAGTTTTGGGAAATCTCTGATGCTGATATCAGTAAAGGAAATAATATTCGTCATGGAAATCAGCAGAAACCCTAAACACACACACACACAAACACACGCACAATGCACACGTATGAGCCATCTACTAGCTGAGTTTGTACATGAGTAAAATCCCAGATCATCTCCTACTCCTTTGTCTCTGGAGCCCCACCCCCCACCCTGTTTGCCTCATTCCTTCCCAAGGGACCAGGTGAGAGTATGGATAGTCTGTGCTCATCTTTGCAGATACCCTCAGTCACACTTCTTAAAAGTCTTTCATATGTTCTTAATCTGCTTAGGGTCATCTCATTAAGGCAGGTCTCGTTTTCCCACTTGAAGAAAATGATAGTGGTCATATGTTTGTGGGTGAAAAGCCTGATAACATAACCCTATTTTATAAATGACAACAAGGTAATCAGTATTAAAAAAAAACTTTCCTTGCAAATTCACATAGCAGAATAGCCTGAATCATTAAAACTTACTAAGATTTATAACATGGGGACATGATTTCAACTGAGGAAATACCAGAAACAAGATATGAGGTGTGGATAGACTATAATAAAAAAAAATGCATGTGTGAGATGAGCAGAGTATGTGGCACACATGTGTTAAGATATGCATGTGCACATGTGAAAATACATATATTTAATCATCTGCAAAATAATGAACCCCTGTGTACTCATCACCCTGATCCTCCATATTCAAAAATTTTCACCATTTTGCTGCTTTGTTTCCTTTAGTTACTTCCCCTTCACCCTTGATAGTGCCAATACTCTTTATTTTTCTTTATTTATTTTGAGATAGTGAGCAAGGGAGGGGAAGAGAGCGAGAAAGGGAGGGAGGAAGAGAGAGAAAGAGAGAGAGAGAAAATCCCAAGTAGGCTCCGCACTGTCAGCCCAGAGCCCAGGGTGGGGCTTGATCCCACAAACTGTGAGATCATGACCAGAGCCAAAACCAAGAGTCTGACGCTTAACCAACTGAGCCACCCCGGTGCCTGTAATACTCTTGACTTTAAATATTAATGTAGGAAGAATCCTAATCATATTTATAATAACAACCCATTGTTTCTGATAATAAAATTCCCTAATAGAAAAAATGAAACATAAGTTATCAAAATTCCCAAATATATTATTGTATCTAATGAATAAATGATAGGTATGTGACCCACATTAAAAACAAAATAAGGAGTTCATTCCTGATATTGACTCATATTAATAATTGTACCAGGTATCAATAAAGAGGAATCTTTAAGGAAATAGACCAATATATTCATTTCCCCAGTTCATGTGATTGGATTACCATTTTGTTTTCTTTATAATTTTTCCCCATTTTACTTTCTAGGATATGCTATTATTATATTATAAAACACTAAAAAATAAAATTAGAGAAAATTAAGTGACAATGTCCTATCATTTAATTTTCTTAAAACCAGTGCTACATATTTATAGCATATTCTTGGAGACCACTGTTTAGTTTGAATCTCATTTCGTAAATGTAATCTTATTTAAAAAAAAAAGTACATTTATGTTAAATTCTTGAAAGGATAATCTCAGTAAATTAAAAAGTTAGAAATATTTAGTCATTTTTACACAATGATGAGGAGATAAAGAACAGCCATAGCTCGGCTATACTGCTAAATATACTTGAATGACTTTTATTACCTTGGGATAGACCAAATACTAACCAGAAATAGTTTATATTTGGCTTTGAAATGGGAAACTATGTTTTTAATGTTTAAGTATTATAGTCAGCCTGCATGTTGCAAGTAACTTTTCAATCAATAAGAATAACCTAGAAAAGATATTTATGGAATCATGTTATTTAAGAAAGATAAAAGTGTTACCGCATTTATAGAGTTTCCTTTGGCCAGGCTATGCGTGTTTGCTAGACAGTAGTTTCTGTAATATTTTAGCATTTTCCTTCCGTGCATATCATTAACCTTAAAAATAAAACCACCAGTTCCATTACCAGCAAAAGGTGGGTTTATTCGGGAATGAAAGGGAATTGCAATCTGGGATAAGCAAGAGGTAAGTCCAGAGAACAGAGTAGAGATCGCCCTTTTACCAAGGGGAGAGGGGAGTTGGGAAGGCTGTTATAAACAGTCCACTGGAGTAAACTGGGAGTAAAAGTATGGTGGCTTCTCATTGACTTGTGACACACTTTAATTGGCTGGGCTGTTGCTGGGAGAGGAGGTAAGCTTTTCTTCCTTCTGCGGGGGTTGTGAAGTAGTGTCCATGTGCAAGGGGCATCTCTTTTATTTGGGTCTGCAACTGACCTTGAGTCTAAGGGCTCTCCCTGCCATCCCCTTGACTTCATTTTCGTGAGGTATCATTTCATTAATTTTCGCCGTATCATTTCCATTATAGCTAACTTAACCCCCCCCCCCCCCCCCCCCACGCACACACACTTTCCCCTTCCCCTTCCCTCCCTGGCATAATTTGGTCATGTACGTTCCTGTTCCTAACTAAGTCTTTGAATATTTTGAAATACAGTAAAGACAGCCTTGTCAGTATTCAAATATTGGAATGTTTTGTTATGATGTGGGTGTGCTTTCTCATTAGCTACGGCTACCTTACCTCACATTTTAATACATTTAGGAGTCCTTTTAGATGTTCTGTCTGTAAAGAGAAATATAATTCACTACATTCTTATTACTAAAAGTGAGGGTCTGCAGCACCAGTTTCTGGGAGCTAGTTAGAAATGTGGAATTTCATTCACTACCTGTATGCCTGACTTATGAATCAGAATCTTCATTGTAACAATTTCTCCAGGTAATTTGTGTGCACGTTAAAGTACACATACATAAATATAAGTATATGAATATAAATAAATACAAATCATCAGTCAATCCCAGGATAGCTTGAATCATGACTTTGGTGCTCTGTATCCAGCCTGAGTAAATTTGGAATACCACTTAATTAAAGAAACAGGTCATGGGGATTGATGTTTGGAAGAACTTTAGGCAAGATATTGGGTAGGAACCGCAGCTTATTTTATTCCAACCTATGTGATAGGTGCCGGACACTATAGGCTGTGACATCACTTTGCACACGGGACTCCTCTATACTGCAGGTGATGGCAGAGGCAACAGCCTGTGGACCCCCACAAGCTGGATTAGTTAACAGGAACCATCCCCTGCTCAGCTCCATGGAATCCTTTTTTTTTTTTCTTTTTTTTTCTGCATGTATTTACCACAACGTGGCAGATGTGCTCTGAAATCTGCAGAGTATCAAATGTCACTGGGCTTCCATGGGAGACAATAGCAGAATCCAAATGAGCCTGATCAGAAGGGCTGAGGGATATTGGGAAACAGCAGGGAATAAAACACTAGATGCATATTTCTATTTCTCTGTAATCCTAAAAAAGCCCAGCTGTGTTGCATAGATCTCTTTTTGTTGTGAATATATGTCAGAGACTATGAGATTGATGACGTGGTACAGGGACATTAAAGAAAAGAAGGATTTTAAGTCAGCAGAACAAACTGATCATGCGTATTGAGTGTTGACTGTATGGCAGACATCTTATAAAGTTTGCTGGTCCAGTCCTCACAGATAACCCTGATGAAGGCATCATTATCCCCATTGCCAGATTGAGAGAGCTCAAGGGAAGAGTTATTTCCATTAGTGGTTACAGGTTAGACAAACAGTGAGTGTGTGATGAAGCCAGGAATCAAGCCCTGGGCACAGGGACCCCAGAGCCTGTTCCTGTACCCATGGCCACACATTGTCTCTTTTGAACCCCATGTGGGAGGTGCTCAATGAGCTTAGCTGCCACCCCAATTTGGAGATGAGAAAAGTGAGTCTCGCTGAAGTTACTCAAGTTATGGTTTCATGACTAGAATGTAAAGAGTTAGTAAGATTTGAATATGCATTTAGAGATGTCTAGCTAATTGCAAAACCACTGTAACTATTTGCATGCTTCTCTTTGTGCTTTGCTGGTTGGAGAGCGGGGTGGATGTAAAGCCCTTGAGAGAAGAAAAATATCCTTGAGGCTTATGCGTATGGTAGCACTGTTTTATTTCCTTTATGGAGGCATGAAACTGCCACAGTGTGGGTCTGCGCAGGGCTGGTGCCACCTACAGTGTGACATGTGGGTTAGTCTCCAAATAGAGGGTAGAGAAATAACTGTCTTTTTTGCTTTCTCATTTTTAAATATGCATTTAAAATAATTATGATAAGGAAGCAAGAGAAGAACCATGTGGAAGGAGTAGCAGAAGAATATTTCTATTGAACAACTTCAGGCATCTTGCTCAGTGCTTTAGATACACTTACAGATGTCATTCTCTGCATTTTGCAGATGAGACCATTGAGGCCTTTGCATCGAATCAAACTTTCATTGGTTAGGTGACTACACTGCAATGATTCTAGCTTTTCTTCTGAGCTGGGCAGAATTCTGCGGACTCATGAGCTATAGCGTTACCTTGGAGTACTCACCGGGACCTTTGACCATGACTGGGCAATTTTGTAGGCTCCTCTTAAACCGAGAATCACCAGACAGCAGCAAGAAGAGTAGAATGGTTGAGTGGAATAAAAAATAAAATCCTGTACACGTAGGCAGGAACTAAAAGAAGACAAAAAGCTTGTACCCTCCAGCTGCTTGAACTAATTGTGTTAATGCTGAATAATTTATTAACAATTCCCTGTACACTTGGAAACTGAGCTGGACAGTATTACAGAGGCTCCAGAGGTGGGATCAATGATTTGCTTAGCTCCCCTCAGTGACTTCTCTGATTCCTCTTGCAACTCCAAGGGTCTTTTTCCAAAGGGATATGGGCTTCTCTGTTTCATCTCTTCCTTCCTGACTCTTACAATAGTGACCTTCCTCTGGCCAGCTCCAGTCATGTCCTTTGCTACTGGTGCACTTTGGCCTCTGAGAATAATTCCCTCGTGCCTTTAGCAGATTCTCTGAGGAGAAGTGATTTGGTGAGAAGACAAACATGGCTATGAAAAATGACCAAATCCTAGATCTCTTTGAAGTAAGTCAGACTCCCTAGCCACTCAAGGGCTTTATTTAGAATGTGGCAGGGTTATTTATAGTAGAGTTTTCTTTGCTTTTATTTTTTATGTGCTTCTGGGAATCTAAAAGTCTAAATGAATTTCTCATTGCAGTTTGTTTTTTGTCATACTCATGCGTGTGTGTGTTCACGTGTGTGTGTGTGCACGCATGCCTTAGGGCAGTGATGCTTTGGCAGAGCTCAGCTTCCGATTATGCCCCTGCCTGCCTTTGCAGGAACATTTACTATCAGCCTTGTGAGGTGTTTTCAGAAATCATTAGACATTTGCAGTGGCTTGTCCTATTGATCACAGCCACTATTTCTCTCCTCTTCTCTGCTTTGCCTGTCATTAAACTCATATGTAAAGTTCTTAGATTTTTAGAGCTGAAACCAAGTTCCACATCACAACTAAACTATGGGGAATGCATTTCAGTGCTTGTGGCTTTTTCTTCATCCAACAAGTTGGGTGAGAGATACAATTTGAAGCCAAAAGACCAGGCAGTAAACGTGGAGACCACCCCCCCCCCATCACTGCCCCTCAGAAACACACACAAACAGATAAGATGATCGGGTGGGGTCACAGAATACAAATGATCCAGCCAAGCAGAAAATGGAGTAGAAGACCAAAATTCTGAATTACAGAGAGAAAGTCACATTATAAATGTTACAACCTAAGAAAAGAGGGTAGACACAGAAAAAAACAACTGAGAGACTTTCACAGGAGCCAAACATTTGAAACTACACAGGATCAGGAAACAATGAGATAGAGGGAAGTGAAGAGTTAGAGAGCAAGAGAAGAAAGATAATGGAGAGGAAAAGAGAAGGAGAGAGAGAGAGAGGGAGGGAGGGAGAGAGAAAATGAGAGGGAGAGAGATGAAGAAAGAGAAAGAGAAAAGCCAGAGTGAGTTTTGAATCCACTCAGTGATTTTCACTAGGAAGAGTCTAATTTCTTTCAGCCTCTACACAGATGGGTTTATGCACACTTCTTTGGCACTTCTGATCACACACAGGTTTGCTTTTTTTTTTTTTTTTTTTTTGAACAAGGAGTGTGTTTTGTTTCTGACACATGGCATTCGCTGAGTAACCGTGGCTGGCAGGACCCGGCATGAAGGCAGAACAATTTGAGAGAACCAGCAAGCATGATGATCTTTCTCCTAAACTTTCCCAGAAACAGAATTTTGGCTTTTAAATTTAAATACTTTGTAGCAACTGGTGCTAGAAACTGAATGGTGGCCATTGTACCTCAAATGAGATATAATAAGTGAATAATGTCTTTAAATGAAATCATCACATAGTTCATTCTAAGGGTTCATTCTGATAGGCACTAGTTTACAAGAGAAGTAGAGAAGTTGGGGAGGATTATGGGTAAACCCTTGCACCATTTATATCTTCTAAAACTCTCTAAAATTATGGATTGGGCTTTTGAAACAGTGTAAGAGAAAAACACATTTTATTAGAATTTCTATTTCTAGTAGAGAAGCAATTTAACTTATGTATTTAATTTTAAATAATCCAAACTGTGCATAGAGGAGGCTAAGACTGTTTTCGGTGTCTGCTACTTGACAAAGACATTTCAATGAATATATTCTTTTGAAAATAATTTTTTAAATGTTTGTTTTTGAGAGAGGGAGAGGGAGGGAGGGGAGGGGAGAGAGAGGGAGGGGGAGAGAGAGAGATTGTGAGCAGGGGAGAGGCAGAGAGAGAGGGAGACACAGAATCTGAAACAGGATCCAGGCTCTGAGTTGTCAGCACAGAGCCTGATGCAGGACTCAAACTCAAGAACTGTGAGATCATGACCTGAGCTGAAGTCCAATGTTTAACCGACTGAGCCTCCCAGGTGCCCCTTCAATAAATGTATTCTTAATGGCTTAAGAAAAAGTAGACAAAGTGAAATTTGAAGAGTGTGTATAAGTAGGACAAAGGGAAATAACACTTGGCACATACCTCATGCCTTCTAGGATATACAAAATCTTATTTAGCATTCATTGAACCTTGTGAGAAAGAACTCTTGACACCGGTACCCCCCCCCCCCAACAACCCTTCACATGTAAAGAAACATAGGTTCTGAGAGATGTAGCCACTGTCCCAGAATGGCCAACAAAGTGTGGGAATGGGTACTGGAATGCAGAGCTAGCTGATTTCAAAACCCATGCTTCTTCCTGCCTACACTCCACCACCTCCACCCTCCCTTTATTTGGTTCTTCCTTATGTTTCTTTGCACATGGATATGCTCTTATGGAATATGGAAACGTTCTTATTTTTAAACAACACCATTTGCTCTTCCAAATATTTCTTTTGATCATTCCAACAACCCTGAGGCCCAAGTAGGATGACTGTGACAGCACAAGACCCACAGGAGCCACCAGGGCTTCTGAGTCTCTGCTCAGTGTTTAATGTCACACTGCTTGATCAGGGTCCTCTGTGAATTCCTCGGCATTGCAGAAGGTGGGCATGTTTCTGTGATCACTCTTCTCCACTGGGAAGTGTGTTGAGATTCCTACTACAATTCCAGGTTGCACTACAGAGCAGGCTTCTTCGGACATGGACCCCTTATTCTTGCAACATTTTGCTGCCTTGAAATGGGAGAAGTCTGGTTGAGGTTACTTGTTTTAAGTATACTAGCCAATCGTGTGTTTGATGTGGTCTCTGCCATCGAAGGACTACACTACTTCCCTTCTCACGCTGGCAAATGAAGAGTGAGAACTTGGATTAGTAATAGTCATCATCTCAGGAGTTGTTAAGGAAAGAGGCTCTCAAAAACCTTCACTGCCTCATAACCTCTTAGCTTCACATTGTTCAAGATTGTGTTCCTTAATGCAGCCTAGCACCCAACTTCTGGATGACATGTAGTCCAGGCCAGGAAACCGTATGTACAAAAATGTTGGATTCTTTTGTTAATGTTTGAGGAAGTCCCGGGCAGTTGAAGTTTCTGTAGGAATATTCACCAGGCTTGGATTTGGGTGGGAAAAGGTGGAGCATTTCTATGTCATTTGGCATCGTAAGCCCTGGGTACAGTTTGATCCTATGACCTGGCAAAAAAGCTTTGCTCTATTTACAAAGGAAATCAGCATGTCTGGGAACTGCTCACTGAGATGTAATATGGAAGGAACGGTCTGAAGGCTCTGCTCTCCTGAGAGAAATTTTGAGGTAGCTGAAGAAAGCCTGCCTCATTGGAATTGGAGACATCGAACAATTCTTGCAAATGCAAAGTTCTTGCGTCTGTTCCTCTGAAAGCTCCACAAGGTTCTGGCCTTTTCTTTTAGATTTCATAAACGTGTCGGCTCGAGCAACACTTGTCTGTGTCATCAAATAAGAAGCTAAGTGTTGGCTCTTCCTCCCTAAAACTGAGCATTAATGCACCACGTGCAGATTTTCAATTTGAACCTCATTCATCTTAAAGCACTAGTATTTTCTAGTTTACTTTTTAAGGTACATTGTTTTACCTAAGGCATCCTGTTTATGGAGTTATAGGCTTGGGTTTGTAGCTCCAAGAGGAATAAACACTCACTCGAACACAGAAACACAGTTAGCACAAAGTTAGGAAACAGTGTTGAGCACCAATTTCTGAAACCTTTAGCAGATGTTCAACACAACTTTTTTGTTATAGCCACAGTGGCTAGTCTGTTTTCCTCCCATATTTATTCCTGAGGCAATGAGCTTATATGGACCACCACACCCTGTAGTACCTGTATTGATCTCTGCTGGTCAAAAGTTTAGGCTTTTTTTTTTTTTTCTAAATGAGAAATATGCTAGCCCAGAGTATTGTGGTAAGGAACTCCTGTGCTGAAGTTAGACAAACTTGAGTTTCAAATTCTGTCATAACTGACATACTCTGTGGCTTGTAACCTCTTTTAATTTTGTTAAGCCTCAGGTTCCTCATCTAGAAAATTAGCTTGTAGGATTTTTTTTTTCTCTAGGGATTCCTTAAGCTATGGATGTGATATCTTAGTATCTACTAAGTATAATAGTGTATCTGCTAAAGATAATAGTAGTTGTTAACCTAACCATTTCACACCTTGGAATTTTTTGTCATTAAAGCTCTAATTGCCATTACCTTGAATTTTTTTTAAGTCCTGCCATTTTGTGCCCGTATGCTACTTATCTGTAAAATTACATGGATGAGTGCAATCTTCTCTAGGGCCCTCAGAAATGCAACTTGTCATTTCTCTAGAATTCTGTTACCTATACTGGTAAAACACTGAGCTTGAGGAAGGAATGAATCTCACATAGTAGAAGGAATAGTGGTTCTTTAATTTGAGTGTTTTGTATTCTAAAGTCATAGGTGAAAGTATGTGCCTAACTGTTACTTGCTATTCAATACTTAACAAGAAGAACATTCAGAATGACATAATGGATACGCACATTCCATAGTCATAGGCAATCAAGTGCAGTGCTTCAAAATGTCACAGTACCAACAAGATAATTACTCTGAAGATCAAGTGAAGGGACAGGTTGAAGATGTTCTCCAACTTTCGACACTCAGGAGCCCATGTAATTGGAGAGCGATGTGGGTGCGACACAATGATGTTGAGTTCTGCCGTGCTGTGGACTGCTGTGCGATAAGCATGGGTAGGAAGGACTATTTTCCTCTGAGCTATGTAGGCGTAAAAATGATCCTATGAGAAAAAATATAGTCAGCCCTTACAAAGTGTTCCTGACTTATAAACATAGAATCATCACCATCATAATAATATGAATGGCAATGAAATACTCGATCTGTAACACCTGGAAAGCAGGTTGCATGAAAAGAACATTATTAAACATATGTAATAAAAGCTGTTATGTTGAAATAACTTAGTGTTATTCCATGGCTATATTATTTCATGCAAAATTTCAAAAAGAAAATCTTAAAACTCCTGAACAGGTAAAAAAAAAATCTGTATTAATAATACTATCTGGAATTTATTGAAATAGAAGGTAACCTTCAATGGCACATTTTATATATATTAAAAGGAAGGAACCTTTAGATTCATAAATAAGTATTATGTATCCTTCCATACATACATACCACCAAACCCCATACCTATTCAAATTATTAACTTTCTTACTAATGGATAATTATCGTGCTGAATATGTCCAATAAATAGGTTTTTAGACAAGTGATGGGTACATCTATTATCTAAGTTGTATTATCTTATAAATTCACCTAAGATTTGTACCAAGTGTCATTTTTAGGAAAATGAGGTGTTTTATAAGAAGAATGTCATTTTTAGGGTAACACTGTATCACATGTATTGCGATTTCCATTCTGTATTTCTCTCTTAAGGAAAATAGATCTGACTGCTGTTAATAACACTAATAGCTACCATTTTGAACACTTTCATGCTAGCAGTAGAATGAACACTCTTCAGTGCTCACAAAATCTGTATAAGGTGCACACTGCAATATATTTCAATTTGTAGGCATACACAGACTTAATGAACTTGTATAATTTGCCTACAGCCAGCCAGCTGAAAGTCGCTGAATCAGATTTCAAACATAAATATATTTGCCATCAAATTTTGCTCCTAAACATTTCTGATATATAATGTCTTAAAAAACGTTGAGGTTCTTAGATAAAGTACACACATTATGTCATGTCATCACACACACACACACACACACACACACACACACACACACACGGAAGCTAGAAACTAATAGGACATTCCACAGATTTATTTACGTGTTATTTTCAAAATCAATACACTTGATTAATGTGTTATTCTGAAGTGCTAACACATTATTGGGTCAAAGTAGATTAAAATATTTATTCTGCAGTATTTATTGGGGACATACTATGTGCTAGGGCCTTTGCTGAAATGATTAAGACAAAAGCCAAGACTCTGGATGAGTTAAGCATTCACTTTGAAGAAATGAGGTAGAGATATTGTAAATAAATTTAGAAGAAATGAGGGCTATTCACTCTTTAAAACAACTTTCTGTTTTACCTTTAATATCCATACATTTTCTTCGCAATACTGCTACCAGTTCACCTAAATTATCTGGATTTCACATCACCTCTGGAAAAGAATTAGCAATCAAACCAGCTTGAAATAGGAAGGATTTCTCTCTTCCTCTTAACAGAGCACATAGCTTGAAGCTAGTGCAACTTTCTAGTCAGTGAGAGAGAGGATCACTATGTAAATCATTATCACTGACAAGTTAAGCCTCCAGTCAAAAGCAGAATGTATAGTTTGTGTATTCACCTCAGGCTATTTGTCTCCACAGGGTAACTTTTTGAAAAGAAATACTTAGAGCAGGTTGATATCCACACATATCCCCACAAACATACACACATACGGTATTACTCTCATGTCGTCTTGGGTTAACTGAATTCCAAGATTTAAATTACTCTCAGGACTCTTTGATATTCACCTCTCCATCCTAACCCAGAAATTCCAAACCAACAAGATGAATTGAAACTTCCATTCAGAATGAATTGGAATTTATCTGACTCAGTCTGCATGTAGGTGGTCAAATATGCTGTCCCAGCCTCATCTTCTCTGTTTCATTCGACTTGATTTTCTAAATTTCAAAACCAGATCTGTTATTATCCTGCCTGTAAAATTTCTGCTTCTCTGTTACCTATGTGGATGACTATAGAATCCTTCCCTACCTCAGTGAATAGCAGTTACTATTATGTGATCTTAGGGGAATCATTTAACCTTCTAGAGTTATTGAAAACATTAAATGAGTTGATAGGAAATTGATAACACTTAGAATAGTGCCTAGAGGTACTATGTAATGGTTAAGCATACTAATGATAATAAAACTAATTATAATTGTTCACCAACAAATAACTGTTACTGCAGCTACTACTAGAATTACTACTTCTGCTACTAAAAATACTTCAGAATTTGTATCTACAGGTATTACATGAGAAAAAAATATATTAACTTTGCTCAGCAACCATGTGTGCATCTGAGCTCAGAGAAACATTGTAGCCAACTAATTCAAGTAGGATTTTGCTTTTTAAAACTCTTTTTTATTTGCTTTTATTTTTTTATCTCTTTTCTTTACCATGATATCTGTAGCAACCTACATCTGTTCTGTTGTTGGCACATTGAGAGTACACAGTAAAAGTTTATTAATAGAGCTATCTGTGGATCATTTTTGTTAGACCATAAAAAAATACCTAACACTAGTAAATGCTAAATAAATGTGTGTTCTCTTTTCTTCTAGCACTTTCCTACAACAGTTTGAAAATCAGTCTACTCTAAAAAGGTGAAACATGAACTGTCTTAAGCCGTGTGTTTTCAAGATAAGAAGGGGATTCATTATGACTTTATTTTTTGGAAAACATATTAAACTCCTGTCCTTAAAGTATGCTAATGATCCCAATATGGACATCAGAAACACATGCAGAGCTAAGTATATGTACCTTAGCTTTTTCCAGGGTCCTGTGATAAAACAAAATTCAGCTGAGTACATTTTAAAGATGTTATTGGTTTCATGAATGGGTCAGCATCCCATTTAGCAGATAGAAAGTAGCTCCAAGGAACCATACAGAATGGGCAGGAGGGAGTGGGACAAGGAAGTCATATCAGTAAAAAGTAGATTGGTCATGGCAAGGCCAGCTTCCTTTAGGGGATGGCAGGGGACCTAGAGGGCAAATTACCTCACTAGTGCTGACCAGGGGATTCCTGATTGACTGGTTTAAGATTCCATTTTTTGGAGAAGCTAAAACTGTAAGTCTCTTGTTTGGTGACATGAGGCTTAGCCTAAGTGACTCCATTTCGAATCTGTTATTATTTTAATATATTCTCAATGATGAGAAACCCATATACCCCCAGAGGTTAGGTAAATCCTCCATTGAAGTGATGATAGATCTGGATTTGCTGATATCTGATAGGCATGTAGCTAGCTGTAGAGCTTTGGTTCAATCATCATGCTGTTTATGCAAGAAATAGCCAATAGCTTCCATGATTTTCATGATCCTCTTACTCTGAGAGTTTTTACTTCCAGATTTCAACCCTCCAGTCTTTTATACTTTTTTTTAAATTTTTTTAATCTTTATTTTTGAGAGAGAGAGCAAGCGAGCAAATGGGGGGAGGGGGTGAGAGAGAGAGAGAGGGAGGGAGACACAGAATCCAAAGCAGGCTCCAGGTTCTGAGCTATCAGCACAGAGCCTGACACAGGGCTCGAAATCATAAACCACGAGTTCATGACCTGAGCTGAAGTCAGACACTTAACTGACTAAGTCACCCAGGTGCCCCTCAATCCTCCATTCTAATAATTCCCCGTTATTAGATGCAATAACCTAGCAAGACTATGGTGGAGTTGTGTCAAACACCCGGATGCACGTGACTGGGAAAAAGCTTGTCCAACTTTTCTGAGCTCATTTGGGTTTTGTTTGTTTCTCTGTTTTTTTCCATCTATAAAATATTTGCTCAACTTACATTTTGGATTAAATGAAAGTGCATATGAGAAATACTGGTCCCACACTTTTTATACAGTAGGAACTCAGTAAATGGTAGCTATGCCTTTTATTTTTCTTACTATTCTTCTTATTAATAATCAGGTCATGTAGAGGCATCACTAATCATTATGAGTTTCATCCTTCTAAGGCTGTGTATTGGTTCTGTTTGCTAATGAGACTCTCAGACTTAACTGAAGTTATCTGCTTTGTCATGCCCCAGTGTCTTAGTTTTACCTTTCATGTAATATCCTACTGATTTCTTAGAACTGAATCTTTGTACCCCCATTGTATTGATTTCATTAAGTCTTTCAGCACAATGAGTCATTAGTTTGAAAGATGTGGTCTTAGAGAAAAGTCTTTGGAACCAGGAACTGAAAGTTTCAGTCCTCAGACAAGTAGGTGACTACAGAAAGCAGAGACTTGAATTTCTTTTCCAGATGACAGGTAGCTTCTTTGTGGGTATCAGTGCTGCTCTCCATCCCACATGTCCTTTGATTCATGAACTAAGGTTGAGTAACTCAGTCTCCTCAGTAATGCTGAATAGATGATGGGCTTGATTCATTTATTTACAAGATGAGAACTTAGGCATGGCTCAGAGGAAGCAAGAAAGGGCAACACTGAAGTTTGTATCAACTTCCTGTGTTTAGGAATAAGACGGGCTGGTTGAAGACAGCATGATAGACTGGGATGTTTTAGATTTAGACAGTTATGGGTTAAAATTTTGATTCTGCCACTCTATTACTCAGGGATTTCCAGAGAAACAGAACCAATAGGTTACATAGACATAGAAAGGGATTTACTCTAAGGTGTTGGCTAATGTGATTATAGAAGCTGAGAAGTCCCACCATCTGCTGTCTCCAAATTGGATGCAGGGGAGCCACTGGTGCATTTCTATTCCAAGCCCGAAAGCCTGAGAACCAGGAGAGTCAGTCACGTAAATTCGAGTTCAAGTCTGAAGGCCAGGAATGCTGATATCTAAGGGCAGGAGGAGATGAGCGCCCCAACTCAAGCACAGAACAAATCTGCCTCTTGTCTACCTTGTTCTCTTCCAGACTTCATTGGATTGGGTGGTACCCGGCTATTTCTTTACTCAGTCTCTCCCGGAAACATCCTCACAGACACACCCAGAAATAACATGGTTTTTTTTTTTGTTTTTTTCTTTAAGTAAGCTGTATACGCCCAATGTGGGGCTTGAACTCAAGATCCCAAGATCAGGAGTCATAGGTTCTACTGACTGCGCTAGCCATACACCACCAGAAATAACGTTTTATTGGGTCTCCGGGCATCCCTTAGCCCAGTCAAGTTCTCAAATAAAATTAACCATCACAGCCCCTGAGTAGTCCTACATTCTTAGGCAAATCATCTGGTCTCCTTAAGCTTCAATGTAATTACCTGTAAAATGAGAAAAATTACACCTTGTAGAAATTTGATGAACAACTGTGGTTATTATTTGCCTTAGAGGGCCACATTGTGATAGAATTTCAACTTTTAGGAAAGTTGGAAGAATAATATGAAGATCTCCCCATATTTACCAGTTGTTTACATTTTGATCCATTTGTTTTATCATTTGCTATCTATCTACCTGTGAATATTATATTTTTCTTCAAAGTCATTTGGGAACAAATTAGGGACATTTTAGGGATATTTTCTAATCACAAGGTAATTATCATTATCAGGAAATGTAACATTGGTACACTACTATTATCCTATCCATAACTGTCTAAAATTCTGTCAGTTGTCCCAAAAGTGTTCTTTATACATATTATATTTCTTGGTCCGGGTCAAGATGACAGACTGCTGGTAGTTGTAATGTCTTTTTTGTTTATCTTTAAATTTATATTGTTGAAGAATTATAGGCCATGTATTTTGTACAATTTTTTTTTTTAATTTTTGAATCTGATATCCCCTTGTGAATACATACATGTTATGTTTTTTGGATGAAAAACCGGAAGAAGTGATGATGTATTCTTAATATCACACATGTTGTCCCAATGTTGATGATGCCACTTTGATCATCTGGTGGTCTTTGAAGTCTCTCTACTAGAAAGCTGCTGTTTTCCTCTTAGTAAATAGTAATTGGTGTAGAGCTACTGCATGAATATTTTGTTTCTCATCAGACTTTTGTCTAATAGTTTTAGCATCATTGGTAATTTTGTATCTCCATTATTATATCCATGTTTGTTAATCGACATTCTACTCTAAAGAAGTCTATGAGCATTCAACCACTGTTCTCTATTAGAAGAAAAGCACAGTAGGAACATGAGACAGTCTAGGGGTATAATAGTGCAAAGACCTTAAGTGCCTATATAAATAACTGGTATATGCCTTCCTGACCAGTTATTTTGGTGCCATGTGCAACATAATACAGATAGGGCCTTAAAGAAATATGCATTATATTCTCATTCCAATAGAATGTCTTAATTTTACTTCATATAGCATACTATAAGGCGGGATGGTGGAATAATGGGGGAATCCTTGGTAATCTGCACCCTAAACTCGAGGAGACTCTAGATTGGAGAGGGTTGGATGTTACGTTAGAATTATGAATGTTTTGGAAAATCTAGACCTTGAGAACAAAGAGACTAGAATATTAGAGAAAGATTACTCTTAAAAATATAAAACACCTCTACTTATGAAATGCTTGTTTGAAGACTATTAACTTCACATATGAAAGAAAGCAAAGTGGAGATTAAACTACCTAACGTTTCAGGGTTGTTTAAATTGTAGAACCCATCAGGGATCTAATAAACTGCCTTCATTGCCATTATATAAATCAATTTGTCTTTTGAAAATTACTTCATAAATCACTACCATATTATGGGTTTAGGTGAAATTGTTCTGTACATTTTGGAAAAGATCTTATCTGGGTCTGTGTTTGTGGGAAACTTTCAGATTTTAGAATGAAAACTGTTACAGCTTTGGGAAATGTTATTATATGACTTCATACCTTCCCAATGAAAAAATATTAAAGATGAGCATCCTTAAATGTTCTGTGTTATGTCTCCTAGGAATGTACTAATGCTCTCTTAAGAAGGGAGATGTGAGAGCACACCTTCCCTTCATCTGGGTACAGGTTGGCATGAATCTTTAAGTGTGGTCATTCTGGAAGAAAGCAAAATTTTCCTCCCTACCCCTGATCCCAGGCAGTGTTTCCCTGTGGTGTGAATGAAAGAAGTGTGTTGTTCAATTAGAAAGCCTGATTCTTCCATTCTGGGTTCAACCTCAACCCTGATGCTGTTATTTTTAACCCTGCTTCTGGGGATTGGGCTTGGATGATCTGTCAGCTCCCTTCTAGCTCAGATATCCCAAACTGAGAAATAGAGAACACACTAGTAAACATTTCCACAGGCCTTGAGTTTTGATGAATTTATCTGCAAGGATGGATTAGGTTTATTTTTCTTTGTCTTGAGGCAAAGGAGACATATGTCTTTAAAGCTGCTTGGCTGGACTGTCTTTTCAGCATGATTTAAGAACACAGGAAACTTTCACATAGGATTAGGATCAGTATGAGCCATTGGAAGAGTTCATAAATTCTTTTTGGAGGGTGAGTAGCTAAGAAGACCAAGGGCGGATGGATTATGTCTGCTGAATTGGGCAGGTAGGATGAGAGCTTGTGAGATTGAAAGCATGTTTTCTTCTACCTTTCTAATATATCTGTTAATTTTGATTGCATAATAATGAGAAAACATATTATTAAATGTAATTGTACGCACTCAGTCTGCACCGGAACAGCTGTTCTGTTCCAATTTATCCAAATGAAGAATGAGACCTGTAAAAAAGTAAAAGAGAATTCCAACATGCCTGCCCCCAGCACAAGCCCATCTTTGTCCTTAGAATCTGAGAATTAGATGATCTTTTGTGGGAAAACAAGAATTACTTTCAGTAACCTCTAAACAATTGGTTTTAGTTTTCCTCTTAATTTTTTTTCCTTTTTTCTTTACTGTAGCTTTAGGTAAGTTCAAACCTGAAACATTATCTCATTCATAATCATCTATCACAAGAAGTGTTTTCTCTATCTTACACAGCAGAATGTTTCCTTTGTATGTATACTAGACCTATTCCCTCTTTAATAAAACTTTACCTTGTAAGTGTCTTCTCTGGGAACAAGAGAGTTATCATGATTTCACATAGTAATCACTTTTATTTGAAACTTGGTTCATTTTTCTTAATCTCCTTGGGGCTTAGGGTTTACCTTCAGACAGCTCTGTTTGGTGGAAGTAGGTATTGTGGGACACAATTAGGACTTCAGTGAGATTACCAAAGGAAACAGAAAGGGCAGAGGTGAGGGGTGCCTGGGTGGCTCAGTCAGTTAAGCATCCAACTTTGATTTTAGCTCAGGTCATGATATCATGGTTTGGGTTCATGAGTTCGAGCCCTGCATCAAGCTCTGCACCATCAGTTCAGGATTCATATTCATTCATTCATTCTCTCTCTCTCTCTCTCTCTCTCTCTCTCTCTCTCTCTCTCTCCCCCCCTCCCTCCCTCCCCCCCCTCTTAAAATAAACTTTAAAAAGTGTGAGAGGTGATATTTTGCTAATTTTCTAATGGGTGGTTCCAATGTGAGGAACAAAATGGTTGTAGGAGGGTAGATGATGTGAAAAAATTGAGACCTGAGGAAAATACTCTAACATAGTGTGGTTCTGAAAGTAGAGTGATCATCAGAATCACATAGAGGGCTTGCTAAAGCTGGATGGTAGGTCCCACCTTCAGAGCATCTAAAGGGGGGCATGAGAAACTGCATTTTGCACAAGTTCCTGCATGATCCTGATGGTGCTAGTCTGGGGACCACACTTTCAGGATTGGGGCTCTAATACATCTGTAAAATACGGTCATTTCAGTAGCTTTTGTCTGTAATAGAGCAATAGATTGGTGTCAAAGCTTTGTGCATTTTATTGGTTATTCGACAGATTTCCCTTGTCCCATAATAGGTAGATTGTGGGTTATGCCCTGTTGACACAGAGGTTACTAAAGCACAATCTTTGTATTCTGGAAATTGATAGTCAACTGGGGGAGGCAGTGAAGGAAATCCACAATCTCAATACGGCGTAATAAACAGTCTAATGGAAGTTAGTACTGGTTGATATGGAAACATAGGTGTGCCTGAATCACTTTGCACCCAGGGCCTGCAGTCAGTGTAAGATCTTTGGGGGCAGACATCTACAATGAGTTTTGAACACCATATAGGATCTGTTAGACTGAGGGACAATATTACATGCATAACGAAAAGGGTTAAAGGCACAAATGAGTGAAATGGTAATGCAATTTAAAAATAGTAACAGTTGGGTAAAAGTAGAACATGCAACAATGAGGTACTTTTTTCCTCCTTGGCCTATTATTAGTAGTATTCACTTCCCAGGCATGAGTTTTGCCTGCTATTATTAGGGCTTTGCACTTTATTATGTATGTGATGGGCTTGGAGAGTGAACTCTGTCATTGATGATATTAAGCAAAGAGGTAATAAGATTTAATTTCTATCACGAATGCCTGAATAAATTGTGATAATCTCCCCTTTGGAATATGATGCAACTGTGCAAAAGGGGGTGGCAGTACTCTTATATGTTAAGGACTAGTCTCTGAAACAGGGTACAGGATAATGTTCATAAAAAGCTTTTATTCATGTACAAAGTAGATGGAGGAGAGTGGCTGCACTCACATATTCTTGTGTGTGCTTTGAATATTTCCTTGTGTATGGACACATGTATATGCACAAATGTGCAAAGTATAACTTGATAGCCGTGGTTGCCTCTGGAGGGAGAAACCGGAGGACAGCGATCTGCATTGGGAAGGAGAGTTGATGCTCCGCGTGCTATTCTGTGCTACTTACGTGACGTAATTTTAACATGCACATTTTGTTTTTGATATTATCACATATATTTACTACTACAACTACTAACAAATAATTTTAGAGTAAAAAGGTTGCTCTTATAAATGTTTTTATAAAGGAGGCCAGAAGGAAAGGCTGAAGAAGGAGGAACAGTTACCTTCTCTTTCAGTTCATGCCTTGAGTGTATTTAAAGTTAGAAATATGGTGCTGGGGCGCTTGGGTGGCTCATTCCTTTGAGCTCCTTGATTTTGGCTCAGGTCATGATCCCAGGGTCGTGGGATCGAGCTCTGTGTCGGGCTCCTCACTGAGCACGGAGTCTGATTGTGATTCTGTCTCTCTCCCTCCCTCCCTCTCTCCCTCCCCCCTCTACCCAACCCCCCACCTCTCTCTGTTTGTCTCTCCCTCCCCCCCTTCCTCCCTCTCCCTTTCCCACTCCCTCACTTGTACTTTCTTTCACAAAATAAATAAACATAAAAAAAAAAGAAATTCATGACAGGGTGTATTGAAAGGAAGAAATTGATTGATCTGAGAGAGTTATAAAACCCAGGTGTTTTCTGGAGTCACTGTATACACATAAAAGTTTGTTTTTGAACCATGTGTATGCACATTAAAAATATCAGTTTTCCCCATCAGAAGGTATGCAAACTGAAGGCAAGGGATTTATTTTTCTTGTTTACTGTTGTATCCCCAGTACCTCCTGGGTAGGTGCTCAGTAAATATTGTTAGATGAATGAATCCCAGAGCTTTAATTCCTTGCCTCTGTTGAATTTTTATTCTCTCAGCCACATATTAAATATATCCCCCCACTTTGGTGTAGAATCCAAAACTTAATATATTTCTTTTTATTGCAGAACTCTAAATAGGGTATATTGCCTTATATAGTAGTCTCCCCTTATCCGTGGGGAATATGTTCCCAGGCTCCCAGCCAATGCCTGGTACTGCAGATAGTACTAAACCCTATATAAATTATGTTTCTCTTATATATGTGTTCCAATTATAAAGTTAATGTATAAATCAGGTACAGTAAGAGATCAACAACCATAACTAATAATAAAATAGAGCAATTATAACGGTTTACTGTAATAAAAGTTTTGTGAATGTGGGCTTTCTCTCTGTTATACCATATGCACCCTTCTTCTTGTGATGATGTAAGATGATGTAAGATACTTGATGAGATCAAGTTTGGTGAATGACGTAGGCGCTGTGACACAGCATTAGATTACTACTGACCTGACGATACATATTGTCAAGAAGGAGGATTATATTTGGTTGGACCTTGGTTGACTCTGGCTAACTGAAACCATGGACAAGGGGGGGGGGACTACTGTATTTTGTTTCCTATAAAGATGACCCCCTACAGAAAAAGGCTTTACATGTATTTTGCTGGAAGCAGGGTGTTGCAGACATGCATTCAATATATTGACTGGCCGAAAAGTTAGAAAAGCAAAGCATCAGGCAGTCCATTGTTTCTTAAGGGAGGCTTGTGTCTCCAAAGTAGTGAATAAATTTTGTGTTTGCTAGTTTTAGGAATCAGATTACAGGAGAGAGACAGGGAGAGGGAGAGGGATGGAGGGAAGGAGGGGGATGGATTCTTGGACAACTCCGAATTTTCTGATTTAGCTAAAATGATTGAAAGGCTTGAGCAGCACCTTTGTCCCTTACTTGTGTTGATTTGGGCAAAACTCTCATTCTCTTGGAAACTCTCTTGTCCTTCCCTGTAAAATATCCTTCATCTGGCTCCAAACGTGGTTTTAAGTACCCAGCAACGTGAAGAATGTGAAAACATTTGGTACACTTCCCCAGTGCTGCAGTAATTTAAGTCATGTCATTGTCTGCCTAAATGGAGTCTTTACACATTTGCATTAGGTGT
The DNA here is from genome assembly GCF_022079265.1 of Lynx rufus. NCBI lineage: Eukaryota > Metazoa > Chordata > Mammalia > Carnivora > Felidae > Lynx > Lynx rufus. The sequence goes on along the minus strand of NW_025814830.1, from coordinate 34,404,757 downwards.
TAAGAGCAGCTAAAGGTTATGATCACTTACACTCCTGCTACATTGGGTTTCTGCGGGGAAATGAGAGCAGGAGTTTACAAAAAGGAATATCTGTAGTACAGACGGAGCGCACAAAAGTGCCTTACACTCCGCCTGGCAGATGGTAGTGTCTTAATAGATGTGTTTCCTTCCCTTCCGCCCCTGCTTACCTAAAATGTCTTAGAGATGCTAACTCTGGCAGTTTGTAGAAAATTGGATTCCTGAACTTGCCAAGTTGGTTTAGGGTATGAATCTATGATTTTTTATCTGAGTATTGTTAGTGAAGACATATTGCTAGTGAAGTCACAGAGGCAAGGAGTCAAGTCCTGACTCTTTTTAAGATTATTTGGCTAGGGGCGCCCGGGTGGCTCTGCCAGTTAAGTCTCCGACTTCATCTCAGGGCATGATCTCACGGTCCGTGAGTTCGAGCCCCGCATCTGGCTCTGTGTTGACAGCTCAGAGCCTTGAGCCTGCTTCAAATTCTGTGTCTCCCTCTCTCTCTGCTCCTCCACCACTCACACTCTGTCTCTCAAAAGTAAATAAAGATTTTAAAAAAATCTTTAAAAAAGATTATTTGGCTAATGTGCACCTTTATACTCGACTCTCAGCTTTTCCTTTCTGTAAAATGAGTGTACCTTCCACTTTATCGGCGTGTTAAGATTTTAGCTAAGATATGCAAATTACTTGTTAAAGGATGTAGCAAATAATGGCAAACAATGCATGGAATTAACTAATATAACCTGGTTTAGAGGACCCTTCTCTGATCTGTTATAATATCAGCTAATGATAACACCCATGTAGTAAGAACTTAATGATTACTGTTTCATCATGCCAACCATTAAATTTTTGTTCCTGTATCTTAGGGTGGAAAAAATAATAGTACCTGTCAGTTAATGTTGCAATTTAAAGAGATTATATATACTTCTCATAGTAGAAAATCCAGTAATTTGAAGTATAGCAATTGGACCTATTCTTGTCCATCTCTAGAGTCTTAGCTGGCTTCTAACTAGCATGTGATATTTACTTTTCTAAGAGCATTAGAAGAACAAAGAAGGCTCATCCTGGGGTTTTCTCAAAGACAAAATTCATTGCCTTGGACAAATCATATATTATCATAAGATGCTAAGTTTGACACAGACAGCAAAAAAAGCGTATCCTTAGCACAATCTCAACAGATTATGGGAAGGACTTAATTAATGTTTTTAGAGTGTGTCCTTGTTTGAACAGGAATACAAAAGAAGGAATAGAAACAAGCATATGCTTTTCATTCCCTGAGCTCTAATGCAATTCAGTACAATTAATTTATTTCACCATCTCCCTGATCAATCATAGGAGCTAAGGATGGCAGTCTGAGCACACTCCTGATTTGTAGCTGCAGGGAGTGGGGCTTTTGGCTGCACGAGCAAATCGCTGAGAAAGATTTTCCTGGAGATTTGAGAGGGGACCCTTGGCACTGGTTTTATCTCGGCATGTGTGTATTGTTCTCCCAGGACGTAGACGCTCTGCCTGCTTTAGGACATGGAGTTGAAGTTGCTGTGAATCTCAGTATTTCCCCACATCTTAGGAGTTCACCATTCCATCAAAGCTGGACATCAACACGTTGACAAACTCTAACATCAGCACGTTGCCACTCACCAACCTCCCTGTGTGAGGAAACTCATTTCGGTCAATCATGGTACTGATTTATCTGCAATATTTTGAATCACTCTCTTTGTCTAAAAATAACAATGCATCAACTGCATGGGGCCTCCCTTGCCAGAAGTGTATGGATGTGTGAAATTATAATTTTGGCCTCCCTTTTCTTTTTCTTCTATTTCATCTCTCTCTGTCTGACTTTAGGTGTTAGAACTAGTCCCTAAGCCAATTCACTTCCGAGGGTTTGCAGAAATCTCCGGTTACTTTTGGATCTCACATAATTGAAGGACCTTTCCCTGTCTGTGAGCTGAAATACAGACCAAAGGAAAAAATGCTAGAGTGTTTTTAGAAAATCTATTCAAGTCTTATCTGTACCCTGACCCTTTTATTCTTTTTTCTTACCAAAAAAGCCAATTCTTTTTGGAATGAAATTATATTGATGCCATGATCTCATGTGTGAATATTTCTGGTCTCAGCAGCTTTCTTTACGTCTCCTCAGCCTAACGTTGGGATTTCCTGGGTCACATTTCACATATTTGAAGAGATTTGAAATTGCGGAGTTAAAAATGGCTGACAAATGATCAGCTGCCAGCCTTTATTATTTAAGTTAATAACAAAACATCACTTAAAAGCTTCTCATTCAAACTAAAAACTTCCCATCAAATTGTGTTATAACAAACTCTAAATTTTTTAAAGATTGTTTTAATTATTTGACAGCATGAGAGAGTGAGCAGGGAAGGGGCAGAGAGGGAGGGAAGGAGAAAGAATCCCAAGCAGACTCTGCACTGTTAGTGCAGAGGCCGATGTGGGGCTCGAACTCATGAACCATGAGATCATGACCTGAGCTGAAGTCAGACACTTGACTGACTGAGCCACCCAGGTGCCCCCACAAACTCTGTAATTTTTTTTTCCATATGTAGTTCATTATATTTTGTGTTTAACAGAAGAATCCTCCATCATCTGAAGATGATGGGTTTTTCTTTTTATTTTCTTCCATTATCATCATCATCATCATCCTTTGGGTATTTGTAGTTCATGAAGATGGGCCAGGGGTGGATGCTGGATTGTTACTGCTACATGCTTTTAGGATGGTTTTATACAGCTATTTCAAAAATATTTACAGCTAAAATGTAGAACTTGGTTTAAAGAGCACCTGTGTAATCAAGGATAGAAAGTCATCTTTTGTATGTGCCACTAGGTGAATAGCTGCCTTGCATGCCACTTCTGTCCCTGACGATGGCTCTGTTCTTGTGGAGTTTTCTCTCATTAGAAGGTAATTCTTTTTAGAACCAGTGATTAAAATTTTAGGACAGATATTTCTGTACTGAGCACTGCTTGGGCACCAAGTTAGCTATTTGTTTGTTTTAGTATAACCTTTTATGTTTAAGTTCCTTTCTGCCTTTAGAAGTAATTCCTATAGGAAGTTTGGTGTAGATCTTACCCAGAGGAGGAAGAAGCAGATACCAGCAGTGTCCTGAGTCTTCTGAGCATTGTGATGATGGAATATTTTTGTTAATTGAGCAGTATTATTTTCTAAGAATAAATACAGGGTAAATTGATCACAGCTTGGGTCCTTAATGTTATGAAGTTAGAGAGACTTGGGCCATTTAGTAGCAATGTAAACTTAGGAAATTTACTAACTTAGATTTTCCGTATTTGGAAAGTTATGAAAATTATATTACATACCTCATAGTGTTATTGAGAAAATTAAATGAGGCAATTCATACAAAGTGCCTGAAATGAAGTTAACACTTAGTAAATGCTAACTATTAGTGCTATGATTAATACCCAAACAAAAACTAAAAAAGGGGAACGATTTTTAGAGACTGAGTATTTTTGCCAGTCTAAAACACCAGACTGATTAGAATGTGAGTAATGGGGAGATTCATGTTTTTGACATCATATTGTAATGAGAAACAGAAAACTGTAAAATCAGCCAGATATATGAGTCTGAACTCTACTTCTTACTAGCTAAGCTTTAAGTTTTCTACCCTGCCCAATGGATATAATAATCCTGTCTCTAAGGGTTATCATAAGGCATAAGTGACATGATGTCTCCAAATTGTATGACCCATAGTGAAAACCCAGTGTATTTTCAACCCCGTATGCATTCTCCTTTGAACTCTTCATTATTAGTTAGCACCACAGAATAGATTAATACAGGGGAAACACAGTTTTTAAACCCCCCTCTCTTATGTAACATGGCTTTCATTCCCTGAGAGTTGGGAACAGGTTGTATTTGTTTAGAAGCCCAATCTTAGGTCATAATTTCTCAGTACTTTTCCATTGTTGTGAATGATGTGCAGTCCAGCCTGCCTGAGATTTGTATCTGAATGAAGAGTCTGTCACAAAATAGAAATTAGAAAAACTACATTAAAGTGCTTAGACAAATTCCATATCCTGATGTCTCTTTTTCATCCTTTGAATTGTAAATGGCTTTTCCAGACAAAAATCATTCAAGGTGTGCATGAAACTTCTCTTTCAGCCACTACCCCATAGAATCCATGGCTGGGTTAGAGCACCTCCTCCATTACCTATCTCATTTTCTAATCTGTCTTCACATAGTCCTGGACTCCCTGCCTCCAGCATACATAGAAACTTTACCCCTCCTTTACATAATCACCTCAAAGCCCATTACTATGGTGACTCAGTTTGGACACATTTCCAGTTTTTAGTGATTCAGTTCTCATAATTTCAGCGTTGGGTCATACAACATTTTGAATTAAGCCTCTGTTAAAGAACACAATTCAACTGAGTAAGTTGTTATGACCTTATGGGCTTTGTTCAGCGATTTATGAATCAAGCAGCATCCAATCTAGCAGACAGAAAGGAGTTCAAAGGACTTGTATGGTTCAATGTTTTAAAGCCCAAAGTGAGCTGAAATAAGACAGTTATACTGAGCCTTTGTTGATGGGTTAGAACTGAATTACTTAACTTATATGGAAAGGGAAGGGGAAGTCTTAGAGCCAGGTTAGGTAGTTTGTGATAAGCAGGCAAGTGCTCATTGGTTGACCTAGATTTCCTTTTCTGGGAGAGCAGAACATTAAAACATAGTAAAGCTTTTGCCTGGTGAAGTGGGACTTAGCATGGGGGACTCCATCTTGGGCCCAACCTGATTATTTTAACACCTGAAATAGCACATGTTCTTTCTTTTGTTTTCTACTCTATGCATGTAATAGCCCTTCTTGCCTTTCATAGCGATTGCAAGGTGAATAGAGAACCCAGGAAGATAATGAGTTTCTTATCACTAGGCATGTACAAGCAGAGATCACTTATCCTGCAAGTTGCCCAGGGATTTGAATATCAAAAGGTTTGTAAAAAAGGGTTGAGAAAGTTGCTTACAGAATCTTTGAGGTGCGACTTACCCTTGAGGCTACTATGATTTTTCCAACTCAGTACACCTTAATTTTTCAACTGTTCATCTTTTGGAATGAGGATACCCATATTTAGCAACAAAGACTTTACATGTAGAGATTTTAAAGAAATCCAAATGTAGAGAATAAGAAAAAAGAATGAATCAGAAGACTTTATTAGTTTGTTGTTGCAATGTTTTGTTCAAAAGTCAATAAATCAGCTGTCTTTTACCATTCCATCGTAAGGGTCTGAAACAACATTATCTGATAAAGTTTTCTGTGATGACAGGAAAGTACTATATCTCTGTTTTCCGAGATGATGGCATTAGCCACTAAATGTAGGTAGAATAACTGAGTAACTGAATATTTGTATTTAATTTTAATTAACATAAAATTGTGCACATGTATCTTGTGGCTACAGTGTGGGTTGATTGCAGGTACAGAATGTAAAATGGCTTTCTTGGAAGCTTGCCATTTACAGGGGATAGAGCAGAGATCATTACAACTTTCCACATTCACAAAATAATTCTTCTTGGAGAAGAAAACAAGGTATGGGTGGTTACACTAATATAGACAAAGACTCAGTATAAAAGAAATATAAATTGTGGCTTTGGCTCCGTGATAGCCAAGTAGATAGTAGGACTGAATTAAAGGGGCCAGAAGGAGACTGTGCATACACCAAAACTTGCTGCAAAACAGAAATGGCATTATAAGTCAGTGATCAAAGACTGGTCCATAGTTGGTAAACAGCTCAGAGACAATTCATTGTCCATATGGAAAAAAAAATGGTTTTCTATTTTAAACCATCCTCCCCAAATTAATTCCAGTTGGATAAAGTCCTTAAGGATGAAAGGTATAAGTTTTGGAAGGCATATGAGAAAATTACTTTATGTCCTTTTGATAGGGAAGAATTTATAAAGCAACAAACAAATAATGCAGACATTGAAGGGAAAAATGAAAAGGTTTCACTGCATCAAAATTAAGAACTTTGGCTTAGGCGTCAGATTAGAAAAAAAGTGAAAAGGGAAGAGAAAAGCCGTCTGTTACATGTAACTGACAAGGATTTTCATCAGAATATGTGACAAGTAAGATTAATAAATAAGAGACAAATAAAAATGAGAAAAAGATGCAGAAAAAGATACAAGTTACCCTTAAGCATCTTAAAAAGTGTTCAGCCTACTAATAATCATGCTAATTAAAAATTATAGTTAAGTAGCATCATGTACCCAACAAATTGCAGAAATGAGAAGTTCAACAATATCAGATGATGGAGATGTAGAGCAGAATGAGTTCTTATAACTGGTAGGTAGTGTGTGAGCTCATAAAATTGTTACATACAACAATGTGGTATTATCTTATATATATTTTAAAGTAGGAAAATTGAAGCTATGGATGTATTGTATTACCTAGCAATTCTCTGGGTAAATGCCCTAGAAACCTTCTTTTAGGCATACACACTAGAGTCCAAGGAAAAACTATAAATCAGCAATGTTTATAATGCTAAAAAATATGGGAATAACTTACATTTTCATCTATTGTAGAATAGCTAGATGTTTATTGTCTTTCCATAATTTGCTGAAAATGAACTACAAGTGAAAGCATCAGCATGAGTCAATTTCAAAAACAGGTGAATGAAAAGCAAGTCACAGAAGCATTTATTTATGAGGTTGAACTTAAAAGAAAGGCATGTTAAATACAGCGTTCAGGGTATTGACGGCCTTTATTGATGAGAGAAGGGGATGCTGTATTATAGGGTCATATTTAAGGTCAAATATATTAGGATTGTTCTATTTTTTTGTTAGATTTATTGATAAGTGTTCCTTTTAGTAGTATTCTTCAACCTGATTTTTATAGGATATATATAAAATATATACATATATAAATTTATATTTATTATACTTACTTAAATATATTATATTTATATTAATATATTAAATAATATATTATGTTATTTAATATATTAATATTACATTTTATTAATATATCAATATAAATATATATGAACTAATATATAAATTAATATATTAAATAATATATAAATTAATATATTATAATATATTAAATATGTTTATATTTATATTTATAAAATATATAAATATAAAAAATATATATACATTTATGTGATATATATATAATTTGCATGTAGAGAATGTATTTCATAATAAAAGTATTTAAAAAACCAGGAAATACTTTTATGACAGCATACAAATTGTTTCATACACATGTACTTTACCAGCTACAGAAGAGTTCAGGGCTCACTCATAAGCTAAGAGTGTTTGATGGTTTCATTTTTATGTTTTGTTTTTATTTTTGTTTTTTTCCAGGCTCAGACTCAGAGTTCCTGGCACTCACATGTCTGTCTTAGTAAATTCATTAATTCTTATATGTTATAAAACTTCAGGATCACTTATGGTTAACTAAAATTACTAGTATTATATCTAGAAATAAGAATGGCATGTGTTTATTGACTACTATGGATGTGGCACTTTTTTCAACGTTTATTTATTTTTGGGACAGAGAGAGACAGAGCATGAACGGGGGAGGGGCAGGGAGAGAGGGAGACACAGAATCGGAAACAGGCTCCAGGCTCTGAGCCATCAGCCCAGAGCCCGACGCGGGGCTCGAACTCACGGACCGCGAGATCGTGACCTGGCTGAAGTCGGACGCTTAACCGACTGCGCCACCCAGGCGCCCCGGATGTGGCACTTTTTAAAGAGCTTAGTACACATTAACTTACTGAGTTTTTACAACAACTGAAAAGAGAGAACATTATTATTATCCCAACTCCTTTCTACTGGTTAGGGAGCTAAAACTCAGAATTTATTTTTTTAGTGTTTATTTATTTTGAGAGAGAGAGGGAGAGAGGGAGGGAGGGAGAGAGAGAGAAAGAATCCGAAGCAGGCTCCACACTGTCAGTGGAGAGCCCGATGCGAGGCTTGATCCCAGAAACAGTGAGATCATGAGGTGAAATCAAAAGTCAGACACTTAACTGACTGAGCCACCCAGGTGCCCCTAAAACTCAGAGTTTAAGAAGCTTGTTCAACTTTCCAGAACTGGTGAGAGAAAAGACTGTTTCTTATGCAGGTAGTAGGACTTCAGAGGAAAGGCTTCTGCCATTTACATTGTAAGGACTTACTATACATACACCTTGTGATTTTTTTTTTTTTTTGTATAAGGAATGCATTTGGGAATTTATTCAATAAATATTATTGAGCATTTTCCATGTACCAGAAATGATTCTAGGATATGAGGATACAGTGATAAGAAAATTAAAAATAAGATAATGCCTTTCTTTCCAGAAAGCCAGCAGTAAACTCACACAAAAGTAAGGGGCAAGAGAGGGGGCGATGGAGTGAGGGAGGGGAGGAGGAAGAGGAGAAAGAAAGAAAGCAAAACAAAGGATCAGGAAGCAATTTTACATTCTTGTCACCAGTCCAGGGTAATTAAACAACCTTAATAGGACAAACAAGGCCTTTTATTTTCTGCTTCCTAATTACTCTATAACCTGAGAGTCTTAATTTATTACATTACTTTTCAATTCCTGACTCAGACATTCTTTCTGCTGTCACTTCTGCCCAGAATACCTTTTTTATTTACCTTTCTGTGCCCAGTGCGCGCACACACCCACCCACACACGCATGCACACACCCTTCTACCACCACCCCCACCATACCACACATCCTTTTAAATTTTTAGCTCAAAATTTATGCTTTTTTTAAAAGACTTTCTGGGCTCCCCTTAATGTCTGAGGTGAGTGGATGATTTACTCTGTGTTTATTACATTTAGAGTTAGAGAGACCTACTGGTTCCCTGTATTATTCTAGAGGCTCTTTCTTGTATGCCCTAATTGATGCCTTAGAAAAACCCCATGTTCAACTTTAGATTCCTGCAGACCACCAGATGGAAGCCCATGGAACTAAGAAATTTAAGCCTTATTGAGAAGTATGGGGAGGAAAGCAATATTGAATACATTTGTTACAGTTCTAGGAACATGATGAGGCAGCCAGTCGACTCACCATTATCTCATGTTGAGGTGATGGCACTGGCCATGCTACTATTGGTTACTGCTCATTCCTCACTAGGAAGTTTTCCAAATTTGCTTCTTTCACTGTTGAAATGATTATAGGTCTGTTGTCAAGATATATAAATCATAACAACTACAGATAATGCTTCTTTAGTACTTCCCATGTGCTAGGCACTCTGCTAAGTGTTTTTGAGATACGCTCTCATTTAATCTTTGGCACAGGTACTGTTGTTATCCCTACTTACCGTATAGATGAGGAGCTGAGCCACAGACAGATGCGGAAGATTGTTCAAGGTCACCCAGCTGTGAAATGGCAGTGCTGGGGTTCAAACCCGATCTTGTAAAGTCTAGCTTAGTTTTGTTCTTTCAGCCTTTTTACATCTGCGTGGAGAGTACATTTGCCCTGTATAATTTTCTGGTCTGATGTTTTAATAAAAATATAAGTTAGGTAGTGTTCTAAGGCAGGACTTCAGGAATTGGCAAACGTTTCTAGAAAGGGTTAAATAGTGAATCTCATAGGTTCTGTGGGCCATGCGGGCTCTGTTGCAACTATTCAACTGTGTCATTGTAGAGTGAAAGCAACCATAGACCTAATGCAAGGGAATGCATGTGTCTGAGTTCCAACAAATCTTTCTTAACAATAGGATTGACCATAATTGGCCTGAGACTAATAGAATGTGGACCTTGGTTTTAAGGGCTTTGTAAATACTCCCATAGTCCTTAAAAACAAAACAAAACAAAACAAAACAAAACAAAACATAGAAAACGTGAAAGTACCATGACTCTTGGATAACATGGGTTTGATTTGTGCAGGGCCACTTAGTTACATTTTTTCCCCCCACTAAATATAGTACAGTACTGAAAATGGGTTTTCTCTTTCTTGTGGCTTTCTAAATAACATTTTTTTCTCTAGATTCCTTTATTTTAAGAATGCAGTATTTTATACATCTAATGTACACAATATGTTTATTGATTATTTGTGTTAATGGTAAGGTTTCCTATCAACAGTAGGCTATTAGTAGTTAAGTTTTTGGGGAGTCAGAAGTTATGGGTGCGTTTTTTAGTGCATAGGGGGGTGGTTGGTGCCTCAGTCTCCAGTTGTTTGGAGTCAGCTGTGTTACTATTAGGATGGCAACAGTTTAACATAAGAGGAATCTGAGGTAAATGGAGTGCTAGTGACTTTCACCCAAAGTAACAGTTTGGTAAACAATAGAAGGGTGTGATGTCAGTAGGACTGTGTTCTTTGACATTTACATGATGTTATCTGCATTCTGACCCAGAGATTCCCTGAATGTGAGAGACGGTAAGAGCAACTCACTGCCTCTCCAGTCCCAGATACTTGCTTGGTTAGCTGTATGAAATCCCCATGCTGTGAGCCCCTTTAACATGTATCCTTGTCCCCGTTCCTGCCCTTCTCTCTTCCCTGGAGACCCATGCACTCTCCCTCTAGTTTCTACAAGACTGCAGTGCCTCATTATGCAAACTTGAATGCCTTCTGCCACCTTTTTAGGCTCCTCTTTCTCCTTCTACTCTCTAGTTCCTATTTTTGGGTTGTCTCTGGGTGGAGTGGATCAAATGTTGCACATCCTCTAAGTTAAATCTTTATAGGGCTTGAAAGGAGAAGAAAGGCACATGTCTGTGCTAGGCTTTTAAAAGAGGGAAGTATAAATGGATAAATTATTCTGTCTTGAGGGTGGAGTTCAACAAGATGCATCTTGATTTCTCCAGCAGGTATCACAGGACCTGACATAAAATAGATGCTTAATAAGTGTTTGTGGAATAACCTAATGGCTGAATGGCATCTATTATTTGATAGTCTTAAAGCATTTCTAAAACCGTGGGAGTAGTCACTGATTAGAACAGTGGCTGGCTCTGTGAGTACCTGTAATTAAATATTGGGGACCCTTGAGAAAGTCCCTTTTGTTTCCTCTATATAGCAGATGACTTCATGTGTCTCTCTTTGGCTTTCATTTTTAACAAATCTATTGAGGTATAATTAATATTTAAAAACTACATATTTGGTGTATACAGTTTAATGAGTTTGGACATATGGACATATGTATACACTTGTGAAACCATTACCATAATCATGACAATAAAAATAACAATCCACTCCCAAAACAAAACAAAACAGAAACAAACACAAAACAGAAACAAAAACCAGTGACTAATGTTATAGAAAAACCTGAGGGTAAATAAAACAAGCAAACAAAAATATTACAGAGTCATCCATATTCCCTGTCTTCTGTGTTTGGGTTGGCCCAATTTTTTTTTTTCTTTTTTGCCTGTTCCAGTTTATTGATAGAAGCTGCTTGGAATGTGATGTTTAGAAGGACGTTTAGGCTAATTCTGGCCCCATGAACACAAGTGCCTTCATCAGTTAGTGATGTCTGCCCTGTGTGCATGATCACAGAGTTGAGGCACCCTTCCAAAGTATCTGTTGATCTTTACCTAAGATTTATGTTGCTCTCTAAATAAAGGATTTTATTTTACTCATCAATGAGAAACCTTTAATTTAATGATATACTCTATCTGGAACTGGGCCTTACTAGTGTTTGTCAACTTCTTTCTTCACTCTGCTTATGTCCCTTGATCTCCAGGTGATGAAGGAAGCCTTTTACCGTCATTCCAGAAGTCCTGTATGATGTCCCGTCTTGAATATCTCAAATGTGTATTGTTGATAGCCAAGATTTATTGCAGTGCCTACCTTAGGCAAGACACATTTACTCTGGGCCCATTGTTCCTGGCTCTGACTTTGGGCTGGATTCTTTATTTCTCTTGGCTTTTTTTTCAGTCGAGGTACAAATTGCTTTTCAAAAGTTTGAGTAGAAACTAGAGCAGTTTTGGATGGGTTAGAAATGGGGAAAATGGCTCATTTCATGAATAAATATTTGCCTGCGGTTCTCCACTTTGCAGACTCAAACAGGGATTAAAAGGTAAAGATTGGCAGGAGGGAGGTGAGGAGGCTTTTAGGCAAAAACCAGCATGTGTGCTACAGCTCCACACACAGAGAATGCAATTTTCCCTTTGTTATAAGTAAAATCAGCTATAAGTAACCCTTTGTAGCTGCCACTACAAAGGGTCAGTCTCGTGGAAAAAGCACAGGCTTTGAGCCAAAAATAGCTGAATTGGGATCATTTACAAGAGGTGTGAGCTTGTGCAGGTGGCTAACTGTCTCAGAGCGTCAGTTTCCTCATCTGTAAAATGGGAACCAATACAGGCAAAGTGCCATGTCCAGAGCCTGATAGGCAGTAGATAATGAGCAGTAAAGCTTGGTTTTCTTATTTTTGCCATAAAGAAAAGATTATAAGCCAATCAGAATTACCCGATTTCAGAAGACTATTGAAGCAAACCTCTTCAAGCATTTTATTTGGATAGTCTGTTCGCCATACAAAAACCCTACCATCACCATCACCACCACAACAAAGCAGCAGCAGCAACAGAACAGTGAGTGGGTAACTTCCTGAGCAGGTATAATCAGGGAGATGGGTCATAGCCTTTTTGTTAAATTGGTCAAGGAACATATGATTTGTGCAGAGAGAAATTTATGCACACGTGCGTGCACACACACACACTCATGCACACAAGACTAATGAGAATATTGTGTTTCAGAACTGCTAGGCTGGTATGCTCCCTAAAGTCCTGGCATAGCTTTTGAAGTTGCATAAAGATTTCAATAGAAGAGCAGAAGAAAATTTTTGCAGTGGGCAAAGATAGTATGGCTTCCTTGCCAAAAGAGAAAGAGATTATAAATCAATAGATTCCGGACTTAAACTGAGCATAGATGTAGGTGGAAAAGCTGTTTAATGTATTGGCACATTTTACATGATTCTGTGCCACAGTAACAAAGCAACAACAAAGATAGCAATAATAAAAATAACAATCACTAAAGCTAAAGCCAGTATGTCCCGAATGCTTACTAAGGCCAGGCATGTGCCAAGCCCTCTAATAAACCTGTCAGAACCTATGTGTTGTTGTTATGCAGGAAAAAAATGAGTTAAGTTAATAAATATAGTTTGTTCGTGGACACATAGTTCAGACATGGCAGATCCGGTATTGGAAATGAAGCGTTCAGATGTCACGTGACAGTGGAAAGGGCAGGCGTAATCATAAACGTTCTTCTCCACTTCTGTACCTTTAACCTTAGATATGATGAAAATTACCTTGATCCATTCACTTTACCTCCCCAAATTTCCTATGGAGATTCTAGGGTATTTTTCTTCCAACCTATAAATGGGTATCACATTTGAACTGATTTCAGTTATTCTTTATCTCAGACTCCCCTTTCTCAGGTAAAATTTTATCATAGTGACAATTTAGCCATCATGTTTTTTGGGAGACAAGGCTAGGGTCAGAGGCACTTTTCTTTGAAGTTGTTGGGAAGAAGTCTTTGAGCTAAATGTCTTGGAGAAATGTAGAATAATACCTCTTTATTATGGTATTTTTTTTCCCCAGTGTTTTTCAAGGTTTGGCCTCCCTGACTTCCTGCCTCTTGCTTTCTTTTGTGACTTAGACATTATTGAGCATTTATTATGCTCTAGACTGCTTGGGGCTGGAGACTCAAAAACAAATAAAGTGTTCTTTATGCCCTGAAGGAGCTGCCATTCTAGCATTTCTCAGAAGGTTAACTGTTGCATGAGTGGGAGAAGATAGTAGAACCCTTGAGAAGAATTTAAGTGACTTTATCTTAACCCCTCAGCAGTGAGAGATCACCTTTATTTTAAAGATACATGTTGCCTGAATCCCATGGCTGTGTGCTTTTTGTTAAAATTCTGGCTTCTTATATTATGCAATTCAAGGGTCCATTGATTGCATGTGCTGGTAGGTATTTTGGAAACCGATATTGATACTGGATGTCTGTATTCCAGACTTTTCCCATATAAATTAGTGTGCGTTTTTTGTGTGTTTTTTTTTTGTTTGTTTTTTTTATATGTATTTGAATTGTTTGCTGAGTGAAACCCCCAGTGAAAAAGTTCCCACTGGCTTGGAAAATAAGGAATTATGCTTATGCGCCATTTCAGCTGCTTATACTCGTCTAACTTTGATTTGCAATTAAAGTCTCCATCAATGTCCATTATGCGGTAGTTACACGCTATTGTGTTCTTAGTGTAACTATCACCAAATTATAAAGCTCTCATTCTCAACATTGTTTCTATCCTAGAATTTTGATTGATAACAAAGTAAAACACTTTCCATCGGCTTAAGCAGAAATAATAGCAGAATATCAGGAAATTCACAGAATCCAGAAGAAATCCATTGAATCTGTCTCAGAGAACATATTTGGATTCTGCAATGGTAGGCTTTATGAGAGCCCTGCTGCTGCCCCCTCCAACACTAATTCCTGGAAGTCTGCAATTCCTACTTAAATTCACGAGTGGTGGTGGATTTCCAAGATATTGGGAGAAGGCTCAGAAACCGTGCAGCCTGAGAGAGAGAGAAAGAGAGAGAGACAGACACAGAAGGACAGAGAAGAGTGGTTCCTCCACAAAAGCAATCTGGCCTGTTCAACTATATACTACTGAAATAGAGCTATGAAGCACAGAGGGTCTGCTGCATATATATTGCTGCAGTAATATTTGCAGAATGATTTTTATCCCTGTTTTGCAAACTAAGAAGCAGAGAATTTAAGCAATTTCCCCAAGTTTGCACAGTTAATAAAAGGCTGAACTAGGTTTTAAATGTAGTACGTTTTAGGGGCACCTGGATGGCTTAGTAGGTTAAGTGCCTGACTCTTAATATCCTCTCAGGTCGTGATCTGGTTCTGAAGCTCTAGTTCTGCATCAGGCTCTGTGCTGAGAGGGCAGGGCTTGCTTGGGATTCTCTCTCATCCTCTTGCTCTGTGCCTCCCCTGCTCACACGTGTTTGCCCTCTCTCAAAAAGAAATAAACAACAACAATAACAACAAAGTAAGTGTGGTATGTTTTTGTATGACATTCTCCCTGATGAACTTTCAGTCATGTTTTAAGGGATTGAGGGTGCAGCCTTAGGAGGCTAGATATTAGGTGGAGCTAGAATTTAAGCCCATCTTCTACATTCATGGCCACTTTTATTTTTTCCTGTTCCAGCATTCCATATTTGACAGTAAATGCCATAGCAGTATGGATTTTCTACTTTGGGTTTCCAGTGTCAAAATGCTGAGCAGCCTTTTTCTTGGCAGGAGGATGATCACATTTGTTTCTTCTTCTTCTTCTTCTTTTCTTTAATGTCAGTGACACTTTCTCCCCAACCACGTAGACCATCACAGAACCTTTATGATCTAAAGGAAGACAAAGAGATTTATGGCTTCTTGAGATTGTCTCCTGCTTCCCTGAGAATAAAATGAAATTCTTTGTACCACACTTCAATATACTTGACATCTTTTATTATTTTCAGGTCATACACATCTTTCTTCCTATAAAGAGAGTCATCCTACAAGCATTCATTCATTACTCTTAAGGTCATGTCACAAAGAATCATAGACTTATTGTCAACACACTCAGTGTAGAAATACAAAACCTTTTTCCCCCCAAATCTTCTGTATGTTCTTATCAGGAAATCAATGTGCTGATGGGGCACTGAGGAGTGGGAGAGTTGGAGAAATTCAGTGCACTTTGCCATCTGCCCAAGCAGATGGAATTGGGATTGAATGCTCTCACTCCGATCTCGGATCTGTTGGGTATTAGCATCTGGAATGTCATAACTACTAGAATTACTGCCCACAAAAAGGTACCAGTTAAGATGCTGAAAAAGATGTGCAGAGCATACTTTGCTGTGATATGGTTTCTGTGTTTTTATGCTATTTAATTCATTGTGTGCTTTGGAAGGTTTTTAAAAAACTGGGAATATCTACAGTTTCTTTCTTTTGAGTCTGCTTTTAGACTTCCCCAAAGCTGTGATAACCAACAGTAATAGTGTCACATATGGGTCTGAATGGTTCAAAACTTTTAGAACTGGGCATCTTTGATTTCACAGTACTTATTACATCTTTTATTAGTTCTTGAGTTTGTGAGTCAACTGTACTCTGCATTGTCTAGGCACAACAGAATGAAGCACATGCTGTTACATATCCAGACCCTCATCCCTGACACAGGTTGGTACCTACCCCTATTCTCATGGTAACACCAGCCTGGTTCAGAGAGGGATGTCTGTGCACTTAATACAAAATTCCACTGTCTCATGGGTGGCTGTTGTAAATCCAGTAGATGCCTCATCCTTTTCCAAGACTCTGCTTTATTGAAAGCCAACTATATTTTCTCATTTCATGAATGCATTTCTTTGTATAGTTCTGCTGTTCCTAGCCTTTTGAATTATTATGTAGAAGTGTCAGCTAGGCCCATTACTAGCTGCATTAGTCAAATTATTTACCCTCTCTAAACCTCAGATTGTTTAATTCAAAACAGGACTAATTATACCTACACCATAAAACTCTTATGATGGTTAATACATGCAAATTGTTTATTGTATTTTAGGCACTGGGTTGGTGACTCACTGATGATGAGTCTGAGGATTAGGCAAACCTGATAGATGAGACTAAGGAGAAATGTGGCAACTATGTCCATTTCAAATATTTGTGACAGGGGCATTAGGATATATGGGCTTCTTAGTACAAACATCTCGGAGAAGTGTTAGGTATGCGTAGAATGTATGGGTATCAATTTCCAAATTGTAAATCTGAGGGGTAAGACATTCTGCACCTTGAGACTGAGAAGCTGTGGATATTTTCTCTAGCTCATCATTCAGGAAATTATATCTCTGGATTTATTTAGTTTCATGACATCATTTTCATGGACTACACTCCAGGTTTCTTAGCAACCTGGATGCCTCTGTATTTGTGTGCATTTTGCTGTGTGGCACCATGGGCTCTGTGGTGTGAAGGAGAGGTGGGTCGGTCTCTAGGGAATCGTATGACTATACATTATTCGGGACTCTGAAGGGTTGTATGCTTATTTCAGCCTCAGAGTCACCTTTTTGGTGTAAACTAGTGTGAGCAACTTCTGAATTTCGATCCACCTCCTTGCCAAATTTCATAGAATCTTGACTGAGTGTATCTCTTCTCCGTGTCTCCCCTTCTGCTTTCCTCTCTCAGTGGAAATCATCATGTAGACCTCTTCTGCCAGGTGCCTGGGTGAGACAGTTGCTGACACCTACAGGCTTAACAGTTCCTTCAACCTCAAAAGCCACTAGGTAAAGTGAGGTCCATTATCACCTAGCACTCATGTCATTCCACGGAAGGATTTGGGTCAGCCTTGATGGGGTGATATTTCTGCTCTCAGTTAAATCTCATTGTCATAGGAAAGGATATTCTGAACATTCTAGGAACTAAACCCAATTAAAAAAACATAAAACATAGAATAAAACACTCAAGCACACACACACACACAAATATGCAAAATATGTTCTCAGAAAAAGTACAATTTTTCTTGCTAAGAGAGTGGGGTAGGCACATAACTATAGATGCAGAGCTGACCTTGGTATCACTCTCTACCTCTTCACCAACCCTTGCTTTGTCTGCAGGAATCGTACATGATGCTTATACTGTCCCACCTCAAACCAAATTGCTACAAAAATAGACTCTTTTTTTAGACGCCCTGCTCCTCAGGGAGGTGAACAAGTTGTCTTTATTCTCTTCTTATGTTGATCCACTCCATTCCTCATTTCTTTCTTGATTTTGGAATGTCTGCATTTTTCCAGTTGTTGCTGCTTTGTTCTTCATTTTTCTGTGACTTTGGCAATCTTTTTTCAACTTCCTTCAACTTCCATTTATGAAAAGAGACATTCTCCAATATTTCCTGCTTGACTTTATTTTCTCATCCTTCTCTTGAGTTTGGATTTCACTTAGATCATACACATCATCTAAGTGATACACATACTCTCTTTTAGAGATCATACACATCTCTAAACCATGTCTCACTTTTTTTTTTTTTTTTTTTTTTTTTTTTAATTTTTTTTTTTCAACGTTTATTTATTTTTGGGACAGAGAGAGACAGAGCATGAACAGGGGAGGGGCAGAGAGAGAGGGAGACACAGAAGCGGAAACAGGCTCCAGGCTCTGAGCCATCAGCCCAGAGCCCGACGCGGGGCTCAAACTCACGGACCGCGAGATCGTGACCTGGCTGAAGTCGGACGCTTAACCGACTGCGCCACCCAGGCGCCCCTCACTTTTAAGTTTCTAAACTGCATGGCTAATGGCTTCACCTAAACTTCCACGTTAGCACATTAAACTCAAATTATCTTGATGTAGTTAAAAGTACAGGGATTATGATGATTTATGGACTTGCGTAAAAAGTCCAGCATCCTAAATTTAGTAATGGGGTGACCTCGTAGAAAATACTATGTATCGTGTAGCATGCATAATATGGTGATGATAATACATGCCTTTAAGAAACGCTTTGAAGATCAGAGATATTAGATGTAAAATATTAAGCAGATGACTTGGCATATAATATTAAAGGAGGTCACCATTCTAAGAAAGAATGCCTTTCTTACCCTTTCAGTACTCATGGATCAGTCCTAGGGAAGCACCTTAATTTGAAGACTTTGAATCACATAGCTCTATCTCTGGGTCAAAACACTGTTGTCTAGAAGGCAGGCCCAAACCTGATTTATATTCTCATATCAGAGACCAGCAAGGTACTTCTATACACTAGATTCATACTCATGCCGTCCCACTTAAAGAGAATGCAATATATAGTAATGGCATCAGGAGCAATACTATACATATTTTACCCCACTAGTGTCCTGGTACACATTATATGTTCAGTCAATCTTTGTTCATAAATGCATTAGAAAATATATGTATCTGGGGGCACCTGGGTGGCTCAGTCAGTTGAACATCTGACTTTTTTAAAAATCAATTTTTAATGTTTATTTATTTTTGAGAGAGAGAGAGAATGCATGAGTGAAGGAGAGGCTGAGAGAGAGGGAGACACAGAATCTGAAACAGGCTCCAGGCTCTGAGCTGTCAGCACAGATGCAGGGCTCAAACTCACAAGCCATGAGATCATGACCTGAACCAAAGTCCAACACTTGACTGACTGAGCCACCTAGGCTCCCCTGAACATCTGACTCTTGATTTCAGATCAGTCCGTGATCCCAGAGTTGTGGGATCGAGCCCCACATCAGGCTCTGTCCTGGGCATGGAGGCTGCTTAACATTCTCTCTCTCTCCTTCTTTTTCTGCACCCGCCCGCCCCACACTCTCAACCTCTTAAATAAAGAATAAAAAATATGTCTTTGGATCACTGTATAACTGACAGAATTTTGGTCCTATTAGAGCTAGGAGAGAAATCAGAGGTTGTTCAGTACATTCTGCAGATAAACCCACGTAGGTCCTCTCTGCGCTCTGGGTATTCTTTGATGGATTTCAAAATAAAATGCACACAATATTTAAGGGACGTGCTACACGCCAAGACAATATCTCCATTACCCCAAACAGTATATGATGACATGTCTCATTTAGCAGTGACTCAGAGTAGTAGTTACAGCAAGCAAAAGCATGCAGCCAGCAAGTGTCAGACTTAGGATTCAACCTGTGCCTCTGTGATTTTAATAGAGGAACACCCTGTCCTATGAAATCTCTCCAGATTCACAGTTTGTGTTTTAGCCTACCACCTCACACACGTGGAAATCCATTTTAACATTTCAAGGTTTCAAGGGAGGATACAGTCTACCCAGAAATCCATTCAATGATGGTGCTGCCCTGGGAGCTCCCTTTTTGTAGTGATTTTCCGTGTTTGTGTCTGGGTCGTGTTCCATGGGTTCCGAGAACTTTCATGTCACATGCCAATCCTCACTTCGTACCATTCACTCTGCCAATGGGAAGTCTATTTATTGTGAGTCATTTGTATCGTTACTGCACACTTGAGGGCAAGGGAAATGAGGCCCTTAACACCGAGGAACACAATCGCCTTCATTTTTCTTTCTCCTTAAATATTTAACCCTGCGTGAGAAGGTTAGTTCAGCTCCTTTTTGTGTAAATCCAAAGCCGAGCTCAGTGTTTCTCAACAGTCTTGGACTGTTAGCATTCTGTGGTCTTCTGCCAGGAAAAATAGTCAATTTGTGGTGTGGGGATACAGGGAGACGTCCCTCACGGTTTCTGGGAGCAGAGCTTGTTTTCCATGAGCAGCCTGCCCCCTGTCAGGCTCCATGCCGCTTTCTCAAGCAGCACTAAAGGAAATGAACTAATGATAGCTGATGCTTGGGATGGGCAAACTCCCTCCTGCTGCTCAGAATGGGAATGCGAGGGAAAGCTGTGGGGGCCCGGGCCAACCCCGGCAGAAACAGGTTTTTAACAGCATGAATTTATGAATCCAGTCAATGCAAATGAGAGTTTATTATGCTTGGAGTCTAAAAAACGATGCCTCATTTATTAAATTAAGCTGCAGAAATTCTGTTCGGATAACGTTAAATGATAGTTTTTACTCTCAAAGCTAGGCTTTTCTTTGAGTGCTTCTGCTTTTCATAGTATTATTTTAATGCTGTGCTTGAGACGGAAGGGAGAGGAAAGATAAGGGGATGGAGGGCATTATGATGATGGCCAGATAAGACTGCATCTGAATCACGGTTCTGCTCTTCCCTGTTCTGGGTCCCACAGATTTGGAGGTAACCTTTGTCATCTTTTAAATGGGCACAGTTACCTAAACCGTAAAGTGTGGCGAATGAGACAATGAAGGGAGATCATGACATTTAACTAATAACTCAGTGCAAACTAGAGGAGGAGAGAAAACAACTTTCAGATACATATATAATCTAGATAAGTGTTTTTCACTGAGAGGCTGTGGACCATGTGTAAGAATTCCTAGTCATTCATTCATTCATTCATTCATTCATTCACATATTTATTTACCTGTTGAGGAGCTATTAGAGGACTCTGCATCAAACTAACCCTTATTCTAGTTAAAGAACCACTGACCTTAAAGTCACGGTCTCTGTTTAAATCCAGCTGTGATGTAAGTAATATGAGTATTTTAACCCCAGTGTGAGAGTGCTCACTAGGTTACTAATGATCAGTATCAACATGTTAGGAGTAAATGTGATGATGTTGGAAACAGAAAACTAGCCTGTACACGCTCTTTGGGATCTTTTGGTGTGTTTATTTTTCACTGACTACATGACTCGGGCTAGTATTTAATTTCCTGTGAGACTAGTTTCTACCTCTCCAACTTGAAAAAGTCTTGATGTATTTGCATGATTGCTTTGATTAGTAAATGAGATAATGCATGTAAAGGTTTTAGCGAAAAGCTTTGTATGTTGTGGTTGCTTTACAATGCTAGTGTTTTTCTCTACCTACATCCTAAAAATAAGTAATTGCTCATTGTTGATATCTATAGTTCGGAACATAATTGATTTGATTGATTTAATTTTAATGGTTTGACTCAGTGTCTTTTTAGTGTTCTTGCTTGTACATGGATTTTATGATGATAAGTTAATTATATAGTTGAGTATTTAGGTACTCTGTGTGTGTGTGTGTGTGTGTGTGTGTGTTTGAATAATCACACTGTTCTTTTTTTTCTTTTCTCTTTGCTAAATTATGTCAGTATACAAGTTGGTTTGCTCTCAAGTTATTACCACGCCAACTTTCTGTAAAATAATCACAAGACATATGTGGACTAGGGCACTGTTTTATACTCTTCTTTTCAAAACAGTATTTTCAACAAAGAGGTTCAGCCCAATAAAGCCCTTTGTGATAAAGCCAGTGAACATGCGTTTTAATTGATAATTCTTCCTGAATCTTGCAAACATGATTTTTCATCCTAGGAAGCCAATTTTGCTAACCTTTTAATAGTGTCACATATGTGATCAAGGCATAAGGTGTTCCAAGAACAATTAGCTGTTAGGATTCAGGTGTAAACAGAAGGATAATTCACAAATGCATTCTCCATGCATGTTATGCTAAAGAGCCACTGCAAATGAAAAGAATTAACATACGTTATGGCCCATTTTCATGAAAGTGCCCGCTTGCAAATTAGTGTACCTAGTTGGAAATGTACAGTCACAGTGCTCCCCAAAGTGCAGTAATACTCCCTCTTCTCCTTGTCAGCATGTTTTATCAGGAAATCAAATGGCTGTAAGGTCATCTTGTGTATATATTTGTTTTATTCTTAGTTTTGTTCTTTTGATTTTCTTTTACTTGAAATTAAGTATGTTTGTTAGCAGGGACGAATTCCTTTGTGAGGCTTTCACCTTATGTGAGCTCATTTTAGAATTTCACTTTTGGGTTTCTGAGAGCCATGACTTAGAGAAAATTGGGTAGCCAAATACCCAGTTTAGGTTACTTTGCTGTTATAAACCTTGAGAGCTATGAATGGGTCTTTCGTTGGAGACATTTAACAAATATGGAGGGAAAAATGAGACATTCAGGTCTTGTGCTGCCTCTGGGGTTTCAACAGTTACCATATTGAAGTGATTCTAGCCTTTACAGAAAGGTAACTTGTTTTTGCTTCTACTCCCCCACGAGAATGTAAGCACGTTAATAAATTAAGCACCAGGATGGGAAGTCAGCTTAGAAGAAAAGAAACTGGGTGCTGATCAAAAATAGCACATGGGTACGGAAAGTCTATTTGAGGTGAGTTGGTCATAAATTGACCACTTTCGACATTTAATTAAACAGTGATTCCCACTTGAGGGAATTTGCACATGTTGTTTCTTGTATTTTGAACACTCTTGTCCCCAACCTCAACTCTAAAAGCCAGGGAAAGAGTAGCAGATGAGGGGAATGGAAGTCGTTTCATACACAGGGAACAACATGCATCAAAGGCCTTGAGGAGGATAGAGGTGGGAAAGAACCAGGTATATATGAGGTCCTAAGTAGAAGACTACTGTAGTAGAGGTCAGGTTTACATAGACCAGCTATACCCCTATAAGGAGTTTGCATTTTATACTTCGTACCCAGGAAAGCCCTTAAAGCATTTTAAGCCAAAAGGGATGCAGACTAACTTACAATAAAGAAAATCCATCTTTTACAGAGCATCAACATAGTATGAGAAAAGTGTAGCCAGTAGACCATCTAGAAGGTCAATATTCAATGCAGGAGAGAGCAGTGGTGGTATTTTATAAAGAGGGTAAGGGGCAGACAGGGGGTTCACTATTTTGGGGAAGACTGAAGCCCTTAGAGGCAGTGATTTACCCAAGGCCGCAGACCTAGTCAAAAGTTGATTTAGGATTGCAGCCAACTATCTCCCCTGTGCTCATTGTAAATAGGTGAGGTTTGAAGAACTTTTTAGAGAGAAATGCCCAAGCGTTTTATTTTATTGCCGTTGCCTACCTCTTGTTTGCTAGAGATAAGCAAGACCGAAAGGCAAGCTTAAAAGTGGGTTTCTGAGTATTTGCTTACATATGGTTTGTTACAAGATTCTCAATTAAAGAAAACAACAAAAAGTCAATGAACATGACTGGTGTATTTGGTTCCTTGAATTTCAGAAACCGTAGGAGCTTGGAAAATACTTAAGACATTGGGCAGTCTGTTATTTCCCAAGGCATTCCCAGTTAGTTTTTGTTTGTTTGTTTGTATTTGTTTTTATTTTTTCCCCCAATCCTTATCACAATGGAGAAGAAAGTCTCAGTTTATTAGTCTTCAGTGAGTGTTAAAAAGAGAGGTTAACACTTCCCTGGGCCTGAGGCCCCTTCTCTCTTACTTAGTGCCTTTGGCAGGCAACAGCATTTAGACAGAATTTAATAACGTTGCTTTGTTTTCATTGAATTTATTTTTATGATTACATTTATTTATGGCCTGTGATAAAGGTTTTGTGTTAGAGTTGTGATGTAGAGTTTTCTTTTGAAATATATTTGAGTAAAAGGTCAATTTAAAGGCAAAAGTGAAAAACGTTAATAGATGGTATGTTACAATGAAACATTTTACATCCCTCCTGTCAGTTACCTCACTGATGGTTATGGTGAGGTAGTGGGGGCCGTGGAGAGGGGTGCACTGGGGGCCAGCTTCCTTTGTCTTATGCCTTTCCCTTGTCCCATTCCTTTCCTGCTCCCTACTTTGCTTTTAACTCTGGGGAAAGAATCAGTAAGGTAGTGAGTGCAAGATACAACACCCCTAACCTTCAGAAGCCTATCTCATTAAGGGAGCGGGGATGGGGAGAGAAGAAGAGGCTTAGTTTTGATTTTACACAATTCTCTACCAGTGTACCACTTTGCTGTGTTAGCCCATACTTTTTCTCATACACACACAGGTGACAACCACGCATTCAGTTTTGGAAGGAAAGGAGAAGGTACCAATTTTAAGTCAAAGCCTTTGAGTCCAGCAGTTTTGGAAGCAATGCTTTAGTCCACCAGCCCCAGACTAACCAGGCTTGTGGCACATGCGCTCAGCACTGTCCTGGAACAACAGATTCCTGTGGATCGTGTGATGGTAATGGGAAATGCTTGTGTGGCACGGTCTTGGGACATCGTCAAGTTTGTTCTGCTCCCACCTCCACTGAGGATTCAAGGCTAAGCCACTCTTAGGGAGACCTGCTGACTTAGTATTTGTATTTTTCCCACTTTTAACAGTTACGTCGAGATGCTGCTCTTTGCTAGGCACTGTTCCAGGTATAGGGATTCAGAAGAGGAGAAGGTTGTCTTACCTAACTTGATTTTGGTGTGAAAAAAAAAAAAACATTCAAATGGAAGGGAACCATATTTATTTACATAAGTGTTATGTATCAGGCAGCATCGAGAGACAAAGAGGAATACATTTGGGGGATCCTCTGTGAAGCAGTAACATCAGCACAGGGACTGGAATGAGAGAGCTGTGAAAATTCTTTACCTGAGGTGGGAGGAGCTGGCAGACTTAAGGAGAAGGAAGAGTTGGGATCTTTGTGATGGAGACCAAGAAGGGCGGGGGGTGGGGGGGTGGGGGGGTGGGCAATGAAAACCTCAGGGGCAGAACCTCACACTCCCTGGAAAGAGACTGAACTTGGAAATGCATGATAGGGATTTGCTGCCAGATTTGGACATTTTGAATGGGAGAGTAACATGATCCAATTCATGTTTTTTAAAGAGGTTATTATGTTTTCTTTGAGGGGGATAGACTGTGGGGAGACAGCGGTAGAAGCAGAGAGCCGATGTAGGACCGTACTCTAACCTTTGAATTTTCATGTTAGAACTTTTTGGAATGCAAGTCCTCAGAGAATGTGGGTAAGGAAAAGAGAGCAAAGTGAAGTGAATGCTGTTAAACCTAGCACAGAGAGCTCTGGCAATATATATATATATATATATATATATATATATATATATATATATGTGTGTGTGTATGTGTATGTATATGTGTATGTGTATGTATATGTGTATGTGTGTGTGTATATATATATATATATATATATATATATATATATTTATTTAATGGGAAGTGTTTTTGCTCAGCTCGACTATAAGGATTCAGTCAACCAAGGCTAGGATGGATGATGGATAGTAAAGAAAGGACAGAAAAAGGAGGGAGGGACAAAGGGAAACAGGCAAGCAGACTGGATAAAACAAAAGGGGCACCAGTCTGAAGTAGCACTTACCCATTTCTTCAGTTATTTGTGTTGTGTTTCTTTCAACATTAGTGTAGTTTTGAGCCCTAGGTTGTGGATTCAGTGTGCCATGCTGCACTATACAGAAAAATCTTCATGACACATTTTTTTAAAGAATTTTTTTGTTTATTTTTGACAGAGAAAGAGTGCGAGTCGGGGAGGGGCAGAGAGAGGGAGACACAGAATCCCAAGCAGGCTCCACGTTGTCAGCACAGAGCCAGATGCAGGGCCCGAACCCACGAACCGTGACATCATGACCCGAGCTGAAGTTGGATGCTTAATCCAGTGAGCCACCCAGGCACCCCTTCACTGAACATTTACTCTGTACTGCAGTGTGGTAGAGTCTGTGGTGAAGACAGAAAATAAAGTGAAGGGCACCCGGGTGGCTCATTCACTTTAGCATCCCGCTCTTGATTTCAGCTCAGGTCATGATCTCTTGGTTCCAGGCTGCATTGGGTGCTGCACTCATGGTGTGTAACCTACTTGGGATCCTTTCTCTCCCTCTCTCCCTGCCCCTCCCCTGGGCATGCTCTCCCTCCCCCTATCTCTCTGTTAAAAAAAATAAAGTAAACTTTAAGGAAGAAAAAAGTGATAAGGCCATGATGCCCTAGGAATTCATATTCTAAAGACACCAGCCTGGCTCCTTATGCATGCAGCTTAGGGAATTGCATGGGTCTCTGTGGCTCAGAAGAGCCCATGGCTGGATTCTTGCTCTGCTGTTGCTGTCTTGAAATTCTCAATTTTTGGACATGAAATCCAATGAGACAAAAGAGCATGCGCATAAGTGGGAGAGTTACATGGAAGAGAGGAAAATACTTTATACTTTAATACCTAAATGATGCTTTATTCTTGTCCCTTTGTCTACATTTTCATTTCGCACTGGGAGCCACAAATTAAATTAGCTGGTTTTGCAGCCAGGCACGTGGACATATAAACCAGTAGTTCTAGTAGACCACGACTTTTCTTGTGTGAGAGATGCTTGTGTCCAGCCACAGAGTAGAGGCACTCAAGTCAGACGTAGGTGGGAGGTGCCAGTGGTAAAAGAAGAATATCAAGAACAAGTGAGAAGGTAATTGATTTTTAAAGGAAAATCAGGCCAGTGAGAGAAAGGACTTCAGACAGAGCAAACAATATGTGTGAATGCTGAGAGTTGTGAAGAGGTTGTGCCTGGGGATTTACAGTTGTCATTCAGGCTGTAGTCCAGGGAATGGTCTGGGGGTTATATCCACTGGGGATGTAGCTGGACAGACATGGTCAGACTCAGGTCAGGGAGGGCCTTCTGTGTCACACTGTTGAGCAGGGAAGCAAATTGTTGATGAAATACTGGTCTTAGTAAATAATCTCACATGTCCACGGAGTACTGAAGGTTTTAGGAGAGTCATGATGAAGTATTATACGGCACTCCTTGTGCAAATCTTTCCGTGTGCGTTACTTTCCTTCACAAGATTATTTGGAAGGTTCCTATTAATTGCTATCCTGGCTGCAGGAACTGAAGTTGAGTCTGAGTTACTCTTCAGACATGTGATCTTAGAAAGATTAAGTGAGAAACAGATTCATCTAAAGTATTTTGACTTCAGAGTCCATGCTTTTAACCTTTTTTTTTGTTTTTTTTTTTTTTGTTTTTTTTTTTTGTGGCATCCCTATGGAATGGTAGGTAAACAGCAGTGGTGGGAAAAGGCTTTGACAGATGGACAAAGCTTGACCTAAATTGTAAGGATCTTAGAATATTATTATGTCACTGTTAGGGATGAATGTGACAGTATTGCTTTCTTATATTGATATAGCTCTGCTTTGTTCAGCTTCTTTCCCACATATCACCACACTCATACACGGAAATTCAACTTTCAGATAGATCAAGAATTCTCATAACTTCAGACCTACGTACCCGCTTTTCTTTTGACTGGAGAGCAGTTTCAAGCACGCTTTTCCTTAACTCAGTGTCGGGGGGCCCACCTGAGCTGTCTCCAGCCTTTGGAATCTTCCCTGCCTCATGCAGACAGGTTTGGCCTCCCTTTTCTGAATTCCTGAATCTTCCATCTTTTTCTGTCTCTTACCATCCACACATTTTGCTTAGTTTTCTTATTCTGTCCCACTACACAGGAGGTTCTTGAGGACCGAATCTGTTTTCTTTCTGTATACTACACCCATTGCCTAGAGCAAACTGTAATGCAGTCAGTGCATAATTTCATTCTGGCCTGAGTTACCACCACTTACCCCAGCAGAGTTCTTCATCGAGTAGAACACCTGATATTAACAGGATATTGTATTGCCTACTGTAAATAAGGCAGACACTGTGCTAGGTTCTGAAACTAGAAAGGTAGAGTAAAAGGCATGATAAAATTAGGGGGAAAAGAAATAAGAAATGATTTTAAATATGGTGGTGAGCAGAAGTGGGCTGATGGTTAAACTGTAGCTTGAATGGCAAGAAACCACCCATGTAAAGTTTCGCATAGAAAGTGTTTCATGCGCCGAGAAAAGTCCAAAGGATCTGAGTAAAAAGAAAACTTGCTGTGCTCAGAAAGCCTCTGTGGCTAGAACAGAGCATATGAATGTGTGTGCCTGTGTGAATGTATGTGTGTTTGTGTTCAGATACCTACATACTGTCCTTCACATGTATTTAAGTAGCTCTGTTCATTTCCATCCTGAAATCCTATGCTCTCCTCTTTAGTACCAGAGCTGAATGGCTACTTAAATAGTTTGGAGTCTCTTGAAGTCACATTAACTGGTGTTCTTTTTCACAGAAATGGTGAACCTGACAGATAGGGAGGGTTTCCAATGTGTTCCTTTTAAACTACACTTAGCTGCTGCTAGTGGCTCTTAAATCGACATTCTTTCTGGCTTCCTTGAAGGGAACAATCAGATAGTCTGTAGGTGGTCTTGCTTAGACATTTGAAGCTTTATTCTTAGACAAATTCTGCCAGGATATGCTTTGATTCCTGAGAACAGCTAGAACCTATCAAGGTGTGTGTGTGTGTGTGTGTGTGTGTGTGTGTGTGTGTGTGTGTGTCTAAGGGGAGGAGACTTAGACTTGGATCTCTGGAGTCTCTGATTGTGTAATTAAGAATCAATTGGCCAAAACCTAATTTTGAATATTTAACTACTGCCACTGACTTGCTTCTGCTGAAATGATTTGCCAGGCAATATTACATTAACACCTAATCTACTCTGAAAGACGGTTAGAAATACTAAATTACCCAGATACACCTAATGTTTTCCGTGGAATGTCCATGTTGTATTAAACGCATGCATTGACTACTTCACACTTACTAGCATGAGGAATGATGTCGGAACATGGACTCTTTTGACCGCAGGTAGAATGAAAGTGGATTGGAGAGAAATGCAGGCAATCCTGTAACATGCAGCTTTAAGGGCCCTCCAACCCACTTGCAGGCTGGACCCCCTGCCTCGAGTACTGAAGTCCATTCCTATGGGGCAGGTGAGAAAAATCAGTCCGAGTAAAAACACTGTTGAAATCAGAATGAGTTGTACAGAACCGAGCATTTCGCTTAGCTTTTTATTCTTTTTTTTTCTTCTTCTGTTTTTTACTTGAGAAGTAAAATAACTTCTTCTTGCCGAAGAAGTACAAACTTGTTAAGCGGCATCATAAAAATGCTGTTCAGGAACTTGGTACTTTTACTGTAAAAATAGATACTGCTTTGTGCTTATGCAAACTAGGCTTAATTTGCCCTCATGAAATAGAATTGCATTACCTTGGGTCTGCTGTTTGGAAATTAGATAACATTAAAGGCTATAACAAAACACAATGTAAATTTACCTCCTCTCCTTCCTTTATACAAGATGAATTTTATTGGAGTCTAGTGATTATTTGAGTCAGTTCCAGGCATCTTCTCTAAGTTTACCTTAAGATTTTACTGTGTGTGGCTTCTGCGTTTTCAAAGACTGTCTTGCCTGCTTTAGAACAAAATAAACAAACACTTCTGTTGTGCAAGGCAGACTTTCAAGGAATAGGATCAAATTAGATGTACTGTTTTTAACTTTCAGAGTGTAGATATTTATAGTTAAAGGGCATGTGCATGTGTGTGAGTGTGTGTTTGCATGTATGTATGTTCATGTATACATACTTTTTTGGGCAATTAATTTACCGGATTGAAACATAGTCTAATTATTAAAATACACATTTGGACATTTATATTAGAGAAAGTTAAACACATTTCATTTATTTAAAATGTGTTAGTGTTTACATATTTACGTGAGCACTACTAAATTAAAAAAAACAGTTTAAAATTTTTATTTATTTTTGAGAGAGAGACAGAGCACAAGCTGGAGAGGGGCAGAGAGAGAGGGAGACACAGAATCTGAAGCAGGCTCTAAATTCTGAGCTGTCAGCACAGAGCCTGACGTGGGGCTCGAACTCAAGAACCGTGAGTTCGTGACCTGATCCAAAGTCCCACACTTAACCAGCTGAGCCACCCAGGCACCCCTGAACACTACTAAATTTAACTTAAGTGATCAGGTATGATTATACTTAAGCTTCATGGTGTCAATGTAAAGAAAGGGGTTTACATTCTCAATATAGGGCTCATTTCTACTTGTTGGTTTAAATGTGGGAGAACTTTTGGTCTGTCTCACATGGCAACGCTGTTAACAGCATTATGTATATTGGGGCATTTATAGGTCAAATGCTACTTCTGGTATTTGAGCATTTGCTAGGGAGTCAAATAGTTTTGAATTTTTCAGGAGCCCTGTGAGACACATCATTACAAGATGTTAGGCATTGTAATGGAGATGGTGTTATTTCCTACAGAATATCAAGAAACCCTTCCTTTTTTTTAATTGTAATTTTTATTTATTTTTTATATGAAATTTATTGTCAAATTGGTTTCCATACAACACTCAGTGCTCATCCCAACAGGTGCCTTCCTCAATGCCCATCACCCACTCCCCCCTCGTACCCCCATCATCTTCCTGCAAGGAATTTCCTTTGTACAAAGTTATACCCAGGTCTTTGCAGTCATTTTCCAATCACCTTATAGTTAAATCTTTCTCCCAAGTTGTCAGTCAAAAAACAGAGAAAAAAACACAAAACCTAGAGTAACAGCAAAATAAAACAAGACAAAATGAGAAAGTAGATGAAAGCTCTATTTATGAAATATTTGAACATCTGAATGAAAATCAAGAAACCACTTGGTTCTCTGAATGTTCACATTCTTCAGTGGAGAGTGGCATGATCTTTATTAGGAGGAAAGCCGTTTCTTCTTCACTCACTGTATCTATAGGCTCGGGTAAGTAATTTCCCTAATTCTCTTTCACTTCCTCATCCATGAAAGGGAGCCAAAAACTAGTTGAGAAAGTTGCTGTTGAAATACAGTGATAGTGCTAGTTCCTGATGTGTTAGCTCTTAATACTGTTACCGCCAAGCAGAGTTCATATTTATAAATGTGTGCATTTTTGTTTAGATGTCTCATTTCCCACATAGTTAAAGATTGGGACTCAGTTAATTATGGGAGTTGAAACTCATTCTCAAAAGTATTTTTGTTCTGCAAGTTTGGTTAGAGTATTATGACACAAATTTAGTCTTGAGGACTAGGGATATAAAGGTGTTTAAAGCCTTCCTTTAGTCTTTGTAGGAAGCACAGTATTAAAATCAAAGTTGGCACTGGAACTGGTGGAACTGTGTTGACGTGAACTCCTTAGTAGAGAAGAGGATGTGTAACCAAGAAGGACAAACACCGTATCTTTTTTTTAAATTTTCTTTTAATTTTAATCCCAGTATAGTTAACATACAGCATTATATTAGTTTCAGGTATGCAAAGTGTTTCAACACATCCATACATCAGCGGGTTCTCATCATGACAAGTGCACTCCCTAATTCCCATCACTTGTTTCACCCCCCAACTCACTCCACTCTGGAAACCAGCAGTTTGTTCTGTAGAGTTAAGAGTCTGTTTCTTGCTTTGTCTCTCTCTGTCTCTCTTTTTTTCCTTTGCTTGTTTTGTTTCTTAAATTCCATATATGAGTGAAATCATATGATATTTATCTTTCTCTGAGTGACTTATTTTGCTTAACATTATACTCTTTAGTTGCATTAATGTCATGGCAAATGGTAAGACTTCATTCATTTTGATAGCTGAATAATACTATATTAGGTCTATATCTATATCACATCTTCTTCATCCATTTGTCTATTAATGGACACTTCGGACTGCTTCCATAATTTGTCTATTGTAGGTAATGCTGCTAGAAACATACAGGTGCATGTATCCCTTCAAATTAGTGTTTTTGTACTTTTGGATAAATATCCACTAGTGTGATTATAGGGTCATATAATAATTGTATTTTTAACCTTTTGAGAAGCCTCCATATTGTTTTCCAGAGTGGCTGCGCCAGTTTGCATTCCCACCAACCATGCAAGAGGGTTCCTGTTTCTCTACATCTTTGCCAACGCTTGTAGTTCCTTGATAAACATCATATCTTGTTTTTTATACCCCTTTTCTCCATAGTGGATAGATGAGAGGTGGACAACCAACTTAAAAACGTGCTCCCCTGAGTTACGGGAAACTCTGCAATGAAAAGATGTCACCTTAGTGGAGTCGTTGAAAATTCCAGATTACTTCCTTGCATCCGTTTGTCCCAACTCCAATCTGTACGTTATGCTTAATCATAGAGTTGATAAGATTTGATTTGCATTTTGGGAAGACCACACAGGACACTACACATCATTTATTTTTCAGTGCTTATAGAAGATTAAATCCTGAGGATCCAGTAGACATTGCGTATGTTGCCCATGCCTAATTCCATGATCAACCTTCTGTAGACTGCGCACTCTCCAAATTGGTATCTGTGTCCCCCTACTCTGGCCTCCTTTCATTTCTTAATGTGTGCGTGGGTTGTTTCCTCTGGGTTTTTACATAGGCTATTTCTTCTATCTGGAGTTCACCTCCTGTGTCATCCCAACTCCAGATTTTTAACCCCTAGTTTTTTTTTTTTTTTTGAAAATCTCAATTCAATATTTATTTCACTTGAGAAGCCTTTCCTAACACCCCTCCATAAAGCCAACTGTCTTTATTCATTTTCACATGATATCCCAGGTAACAACACAAATATCAAAAATAAACACAAAGCATATGTAAAACCATAAGTCTGTCCCCCAAGTCAAGCTGTGCATTATTATTTTCTTGGTGTTCACCATTAAATCCTCAGTACATAACACTGTGAGGGAGCTCAAAATATATTTATTTTTGAATTAATTATTGAATGGAATTCCCCTGTGGTATTCTTCAGCTGTTGTAGTGGTATTTTATTTCTGTGTAATAAACTCATACAAGAAATTATAGTTTATTGGCTTCTTCTCATATTAATGAGAATAATTTTCACAAATTTCAAAAAAGGCATTTTATTTTACCAGACACGTATTGAACATCAGCTCTAAAGAACTCTGCTTTGGAAGCCACACAGATGAACAAGACATGGTCACTGCCTTCAGGGTGTCTAATAATATTCAGTAACTGATTTGGGGTTTATTCAGTTTCTCTCTACATCAAAGGTTTCTACTAGGTTATGCAATGAATGAATTCCAGCAAAGTTGGCAAATTCCTGTGAAGCAAATCCCATTTCCCATCGACTTCCATTATTAAATTGAAAATGCATTTCCTCTTGTGAGGGACCCGCAGTATTCTATTGCTTAGCACAGTGGCTCATTGGGAAATCATATCCCTTCAAAGGAGTAAAGAGAAAAGGAGGAGTGACAGGCATGGTAGGAATTGTTAATATCCTATAAAGGTGCTGCAGTTAAAGGATAATGGTGGTGTAGAAGCTCGCTCTGGCTTTTAGCTTCACTATAGTAAAATGTGAGGCTCAGTGGAGAGTATGAGCAGGATCTTTTGATTTTGAATCCCCGTTCTCCCACACTAGTTGAATGATCTAAGGCGGTTTACTTCTTTGAGTTCCGTATTCCTCAAATATGAAAAGAAGATAATATGGGGTCTCTCATAGGTGTATTGAGAGGATTATAAGTGCTAAGAATATGTGTATTGCTTAGCATAGTGCCTGGTACAAAGGAAGCACTCATTCAAGTGTATCTTCTGTTTATGATGATGATGATAATAATTAGCCAAAGACCGGAGTGTGGAGTGTTAGCAGCATAAAGATTGAAAGAACAAAAAAATTATAGTTGAACTGGTGTTGGGGAAGAAAATAAGAAAAAAAAATACTGTTACCTCTTGATGCTCTATTTCTTTATATTGTCATTGTTGCCACTGAGCCACTTGAATCAAAAGCAGTAGGAGGGAATAGACACCCAGTCACGTGGTACTCTGCACTCGTGTCATTTAATCTTTTCAACATCAGTTCACTCAACAAACAAGTATTGAACTGCAATGCACATTTGCTAAATAGAGTAAATCTAGCTCCTGCCTGCAATATTTCCCTAAAGGTGTCTTTCTTATGAAGAGCTGCTTCTCAGCTAAAAATATCCTATACCCTGTCTTACCTCTACCACCTTCTCTCAACACAGAAGTCAAAGAAGAAAAAAAAAATCCATTTGGGATCAAAAGGTCTTGCCTTCTGTATTACAACCTGTATCACTTACCAGGAAGTATGCTGGGCTCGTCCTGTATAGACAGAAAGTGCTTTATCAATAATTTTGCTGTACAACCTCATTTACAGGTCCCTGGCTGTCTTGATTTCAGGATTATTCAGCCTGTACATGCTGTACAAAACCAGGGAGCAGGAAGCACCAGTGTGATGTTTTGGTTCACAGAGCTTAAGATGCCTTAACTCTAACATGTACCCGAGTGCATCCTGTGAGGTATTAGTAGGTGTCACGTGAAATAGTCCCAATGTTAACCACAAAATCTATGAGTTAATTAGATCCTAACATGTGTCTCTGCTGAGGGAGTAATCAGAACTTTTAACACGCTGACTTGGGTATCTGCAAATTAGGAATATAGTGTGTAAGTTCAAAATATCAGGTATTATTTTTCCAAAATTTATTGGATTACTTTTTATATATAAGATTACTTTAAAAAATATCTGCTGTCTCCATGGAAGGAGAATACTTTCTTGCTTTCCCCATTTTTTGTCAAAATATTAAGAAGGGCTGTATGCCTGTGTGGCTCAGTCAATTAAGCATCTGACTCTTGATTTTGGCTCAGGTCATGATCTCAAGGTTTGTGAGATTGAGCCCCGCATTGGGCTCTGTGCTGACAGTGTGGAGCCTGTCTGGGATTCTCTCTCTCTCTCTCTCTCTCTCTCTCTCTCTCTCTCCTCTCTCTCTGCCCCTCCCCTGCCTGCTTGTGCACATGTACACGCTATCAAAATAATAAACTTAAAAAAATTTTTAAAAATATATTAAGAAGGGAAAGTGAAGTTTTTATAAAAAGATACTATATTGAACAATTAGAACATACTCTCATCTGTAGCATATTCTTTAGAGGGATGAAAAGCATACATTTAGAGGCACCTGGGTGGCTCAGTTGGTTAAGAGTCCAACTTTTGATTTTGTCTCAGGTCATGGTCTCATGGTCCTGAGATCAAGCCCCACGCCAAACTCTATGCTGACAGTGCAGAGCCTGCTTGGGATTCTGTCTCCCTCTCTCTGGCCATCCCTTACACACACACACTCTCTCTCTCTCTCTCTCTCTCTCTCTCTCTCAAATAAACATTTAAACAAAATAAATAAAAGTATGTATTTAATATGTGTTGTTGGATGGCACATTGTTTCAGCACTAGACAAGTTCTCTACCACTTGGAACCTTGGTTGTGATCTGGTTACATATTGGTAATATTTGTTGACTAAAGAATGAATAGCATGTCCACTATTACAGAGGCACTCTGCTAGATGTTAAGTCCTGACTGTGTTCTAAACCCCTTTTGGATGTTTCTTCCAATGTAGTGAATTTTCTAAACCTAAAATGATTTCATCAAAATAATCAGAAAACTAAGAGATCAGAAATTTTGGGGAGCTAATTCTTATAGGAAGACGTAATTCTTTTGTACATATCTTAATGTCTCCCTGTTTTATTATGTTCTTTACAATGTCAGCTCTACCCAAATGTCTTTGCCAATCTCTCCCCAATGTAGTGTCATGAAGTCTTATAGCTCAGTTGGTAATTACTGATTTCCAGTAATTATCATGTGGATTTCTCATGATGTTGCTGCTATCAAAGTGGGGTTCTTAATGACTTCATAACCAGGGCGAAAGTAGGGACAGGGAAGACCTAATGGGGACTGTTAACTTCCTGTGATCAGGAGCCTCTGTGTTTTCAACCATGTGGTCCTCCTGGGTGCCTCACTGTAATACAGATTCCATCAAATGAACATGTCCTTGGATTATTTTCATTTCCTTGTGGCATCTATTATTTGAGAACAGAAGCACAACAGCCTTGTAAGTTGACCAATAGCAATACCACACTGAAATTTAAATGCGTTTTAACCCCATTTGACATTTATTTTCATCATAGACATAACTTGCAAGACCCCAGAGTAATGAGTAAAGCTTTTTAAAGAATGAACTGAAATAAATACGTAGAATGAGGGAAAAAAAAGCATATCCATATCTTAAGTCTGAAAAGGAGTATGTTACTTCATTTAGAGGAAAAATGTGCTATATTTTCTTTCCGATTTATAATACCTGAAACTCAAATTCTATTCCATTTTTATTTTCTACTTACTCATACATTCCGGGGGGAGAAAACTCAACCCAGAATGAGAACTCCTTGAAGGCAGGGGCCTTGTTTTATTCATCATCCCTGTATGTAACTCCTCTGGAAAATAATAGGGGCTCTGTTTGTTGAATCTGTATGACTGAAAAGCAGCTGAATCTATCCCTGAATGGTACAGTTAGAAAATATGTGCTTGGGGAATGATCAGCATTTTCTGTGACACATTCAATACACTTTTTAATTCATACTGTTTAAATTAAAAAAAAAAAAGCCCTCAGTGTCTTATAGAAACGTCATATTTACCGGTTTCCTCATAATCATTGTAATAATAATCATACTCTACTCAAGCCTAAAGTCACATATACTTCAATTTAAAAATAATGTCTACAATACTATTCCTGCATTGGAAATAAATAACAGTTTAGAGTTGTTTTGATACTGTTTGTGATACTGTTTTTGAGCAGTCTTGAAATTTATGGCTTTAAGAAACAGAGCTATTTTAACCTCCTGCCCCCACCCCTGCCAGCAAGAGAATACTCTGGCAAGCTATTGGAAAGACTCTGCTTTGATCACTATGAAATATTTCACCCACTAAATATAGTCAAGCACTTATCTTGGAAATAGATGACTGGATTTGGTCAATCTTACCCTACTGTCCGATTCCAGATTTCACCAGTTGTCTTCTCTCTGAATTCTGCACATAAGATTGTTGTGCACCATCCAAGAGAAGAAGAGAAGTTTTGCCATTCAGTGCAGCTCATGTATATTAAGAGACCAAATTGTCAAGATCTAGAGTCTGCAGATAGCTTTACAGGCTGTGCCTCCTTGGGCAAGTTACTTAGTGGCATTGAACTTCGGAATCAATCCTTGTTCTCCCTACATGATATCTTGTCTTCAGCACAAACAGGGCTAATGTGTGAGTGGTAATGGTGGAAGAAAACTAGTAAGCTGTACACGCTTACTGTGTACTGGAGAGTGTCCCTTTCCAAGCTCAGCTTCCTAACCCATTAAGTAAGTATACTGGTACCTACCTACTTCAGAGGAGAAAATAGACCCTTGAACGGGCACCAGCTGCTGTAGCTCCTGTAATCTTATCCACAATGGTCGGGCAGCCTTTGTGCTGAAGGATGTTTCAGCTTTCCTGTGTGTATGTGCACACGCTCCAGCACACACAGACCTGGGTATTAGGGGTGCAGCTTAGGTGGTAGGAGCTTCAGAGTAATTAAATGGACTCAAGTTTTTGAGAATCACAGGCAGTGATTTTGAAGATGCTGAAATCCATTCTGCCTGTGACTTATTAAAATGAGGGAAAATCACAAAGCATCCTTTGGTCAGTCACTTGTCTTTTCACATTTTACAGCATTCATTCTACAGGCTTTTAAATCCAAATGATTTAAAAGAAAAATAGGAGGGAATAATAAAACAAAACAAAACATCACCATGCCTGAGAAAGCTATTAAAAGAAAAAAAAAAGCCTAGTTCTCTGTAAACAGGTAGCTCCATCACCTTTTAGCAAGAGTCTTCTTAATTCACACCAGCTGGTCATTTCTGGTTTCCCCTTACTTTCTTGGAATAGCTACTTTTCTTTGTAGCAAATTGCTCAGCTTCTGCAGCTGACTCCCCGAGTTTGGAATTCGTGAAGAAGGTAGCAGACCTCCTCCACCGTCTGCTCTTCTCTGTTCTTCCTCCTCAATTTCTTAACCCTTGAACAAATTTAGCTTTCCTGGGTAACCTTTGAGGAGGGGCGCTCCCCGAGATGGACGCCGCCTGTGAGTTTGGGTGACCTTTGCAAGTAAGTGCGATGGTGTAAGGGGGCAGATAAACTAGAATCCCTGACTTTTACCTTGCACCTAAGCACACAGTGAAATTGACTTTTCAGCAGGACTGGTGGAGGCTGGACTACCATGCCCCCCATCACCTTTCTCTGAGCATGGATAGCAGTTTTAGTGGAGAAACTGACTTTGTGACTGTTGAGATGCAAATTCTGTTGACAAAGTAGAGCACATTTCTCCTGTACTGTTTCATTTAATCTCTGCAAGGATCCTGTCAGGTGGG
Organism: Lynx rufus; assembly: GCF_022079265.1. Lineage (NCBI taxonomy): Eukaryota > Metazoa > Chordata > Mammalia > Carnivora > Felidae > Lynx > Lynx rufus. Next base: position 34,366,570 of record NW_025814830.1, on the reverse strand, counting down.
CATTTTCATGTCTTCTTTAAAAATAATTTGGAAAATGCTGAGAAAGCTTAAGAAGCTGCTAATATCGCCTAGTTCATAGGAATAAAACCTTATTCAAACCCAGACTGTTAGACTCAAAAGCCAGATATTCTCCCTAGTGAACAATAGTGTCCCATCCTCTGCTGTAATAAATCTGATGAACTTGATGTTTTTTGAACCTATTTTTGTTTTGGAACTTTTGTCTTCCTTTACCATTGGTAAAACTGTAGTTTTATATGTATGTGTAATTATAGTTATATGTATGTATAATTCCATATATATATGGAATTAAATAAAAAATACAAATACATAATGAATATATAAATATATAACTCCATGTTTTATACATATAAAATATGTGTGTATATATGTATATACAGGCTATTTAAGTTTTGTTTTTGTATTATTGAAAGGCTTCTGGATTTTGAGAAGCCTTCTTTAGGAAATGAGGCAGTAAGAAACAGGCCTGGCATATTTCTCGTATTGTGTATTTAGAGAGAGCATTAACTTTTAAAATGTAAATGCCTGATGTATACTACTTAATATAATTAATGTGTTTAATATATTTAATCCTCACAACCTAATAAATTAGCCACCCACATCATTTTTGTTTTTAAAACAAAAAGAGAGAAAACTTAAATAGGGTGACACAACTAACAAGGTAATAGTCAAACCAGCTTACTATGTACCAAATGGACTGTGGCCCCTCCTCCAGCAGTGTTTAGGAAGGAAAAACTGAGAACCCGTAGAATACAGGTTTATTTTTGTTGTTGTTGTTAACAATTTCTTCATCCCAAATCAGCAAGAACTACAGATTCTATGCTAATCAACATTCAACCTCTATAGCTCATTTCCTGTCACTCTGTGCATTCCATTTGACTGTTGAAACTATTTACTGGTCACTCTTAATGCTTGGAAATGTGACATGACATGCTTTGCACCTGTTATTGTCACAGTGGTCTTCTGAGGTAATGAGAAGTGTTCTCAAAGCCTGCCTTGTTCCTTGTAAAAGGAGATACTAAGTAACTTTAAAGACATGGGACTCATATGCAGTCATGTTGGAATAGGAACCTTGTCCTGAACCTTGTTCCGCCTGATCTTAGAGCACCTGCTCTTCCCCTTACACTGTGCTGCTTATGCTCTGTCTACTACTTTAGAGGGTTCCTTCACAGGATTTGGTAACTTAACTCTCTCCTTTGGTTGACACTATCCCTGATGTAATTTATCTGGCTTCTCACCTAACTTTTACGTTGCTCTGAGAATTAGATCAGGCATTCACTTTTTCAAAAGAGACCTTCTGTGATGGTTGACCTGTGGGCTCCATAACATTTCCCATAGTATAATATCACTTACTGTGCTGTAATATTAATATTCTGTTTTTATTCTGCCACTCCCATTGGACTATGAGATCTGAGAAAGGGGGCTATGTTTTAATCATATTTCAGTTTTCCCAACTCAACACAGTACATGGAAGATAGAATAGACTGTCATTCAATAAACAACTATAGAGTGCCTTGTATGTCCAAGTAAATCTACTTCTGACCCAGATAATGTGTGGAAGTACTTGGAAATCATGTGAGCAACTAGGTTTTGACTCAGAGTAGAATGACCACTCTGTAAAAAGTTCTGTACTATTTTGACATGAAATTGATCTGCAAACACTCACCTTGAACCCTAAAGTAATCGAAAGGACAGAATATATCCTCTGGACTTTATTTTTCTGAAGTATCTGGAATCTAGAAGATGGAAATCCATTGTACTACCACCATGTTTGTTTCCAATCACCTGTTCTCTCATTCATCAGTCTATTACATGGCACCTAATGTTGGTAAGACATTCTTAGATATGCTGAAATACAGACTGATAAAGACAGATAAGTCTTCTCATGAAGCTCTTACTGTAGTATTTGAGTCTATGGAGCAAGAAAATAAGATAAAACAGTGATGTAGTATGGAGTGACTGGATGATTATATTTGTTTGGATTTTCTGGAAAATAATTTCTGATTGGTGATTTAAAAAATATTGAAATACAGTCGATAGGCAGTGTTATATTCGTTTCAAGTGCACAACATACTCAGCAATTGTATATGTATTCGTGTTCGCAGTGGTAAATACAGTTACCTCTGTCACTGAATTGGTGATTTCGTGTTCACCATGCTAAATAGAGTTACCTCTGGCATTGAGTTGGTGATTTATTTTCAAGCTATGAATGACAAGAAGAGACCAGCCTTGGAAAGATAAGAGGAATTAATGCAAATACCTTAGCAGAGAATAAGGCGAATTTGCTAGAGGAACAGAAAGGAATGTAGAGTGGCTACAGAGTGGTGAACTAGGAGTACAGTGGTATGAGATGAAGTTGGAATGTAAGACCAAGGTTAGGTAACAGGTTTTTATGGACTGAGATGAGGAACTTAGCTTATGTTCTAAATGTGACAGGTGGGGATTGAAGAGTTTTTGTTGTTGTTTTGGGGGTATTGAAGACTTTTAAGTGAGGGGCAACAACGTGTGTGTGTGTGTGTATTGCGCAGTTTACAATATGCCGAATGGACATTAAGGAGGGAAGAGTAGAAGAGTGGAGACCATCTGGGTGACTCTTATGTCGTCCAATCAAGGGGTAGTATTTCATTGGTCTGAGGATGTGAGTCACAATGGAGATGACAAAACAGGATAGTTTAGGGATATTGTTGAGAGAATGAGCCAGTGCTACTTTCTATTTGGACATAGAACTTATGAGAAAAGGGGTCAAGGAAGTCTTGTAGATTTTTGCTTTGAAAAATGGGTAGATGCTATTACCATTTACCAAAATGAGGATCAGGTTATGGGCAGAGGAGAGGTCAAGGTATTCAGAATTCTGCTTAGCTCATGTTAACATTGAGGTTCTTTGAAATATTCATGCGGGAATGTCACACACAATGTTGGATATTTGAGTTTGAGAACCTCAAGATCATTCATTAAACATGGGCATTATTGTGTCACTGACATTGACGTTAGGATGAGATTGCCTAAGGAAAGTGTGTAAATAGAAATCAAGGAGACGACTGTGGGAACTTCAGCCTTTTGAGTTCTGGAAAAGGAGGGCACATCAGCAGAGGAGAGGAAGAGGGTGCACCTGGAAAGTGAAATGCTTTGGACACCAAGAAAAACAAAGTGTTTCAAGGAGAATATGACTCTTTGTTTTACTTGCTGTTATCATTATTTTAATTAAAATCATTTTGAGTCAAAGACAGAGCTATTTGAAAACACTCTTTAAAGAAATATTAACTTTCCAGAAAAGGGAAAAAAAATGGCATTAGTCACATTTATAGGCCACCTCTGGAAATTTCACCATACAACCCAAACTGTCTTTTCAATCTGTACATGAATAAAATGAGAACCAAAGATGAATGTGGTCTGCCTCAGGTGCTTCTTTTTCTTGTGGATTAGGGCATAATTATTTGAAAACAGTGTTGTAGTACTGTCAAATTATTGTGTCTTTTTCTCTGTTTCAAGTTCACCTTGAGTGAATTTCGTATGCCTTTAAAATGATACAAGAGTAACATGCTCACTTAAGAGTCCCGTATCTTCCAACATTTTATCCTTATTAGCATTATTGTTACCTTTATGGTAATTGTTATGCATGTGTTTTGCTTGTCTTCAAGATCTGGGACTCCCCAAAACTTGAATTTGTAATTCTTGAGAGATCGACAAAGACAGGGAAGAAAGCATCTTTTGGGGTGTTACATATGGCCTCTTCCTGCCAGGAAGTTGTTGTTGAATCAGCCATGGTTACATCAGACCCCGGGAGACTTAAGGGATTCCAGCAGCCTGTGTTCTGGGCCTTTTTTAAGATAAAAGAACCCATTAGCACGGTTTTCCCCTGCAAGGCTGTAAACTCTGGTCCTGGTGAGGAGCACACATATTCAGAAGCCAATTCGGGCCAGTAATGAGATCTTTAATGTGCAAATAAATATTAGATAGGGCAAAGAGCACACTATGATTAGATGCTGTGGTGACTCATTTACGTTGATGTGCAATGTTTGATGTAACAAAGATGTAAAAGGAGATAAGATGGGCATGTATTATTTTTAATACATTCTTCATTTATGTAAAAAAAAATCCGTGAACTATCCAAGAAATACAACTGAAAGACTAATTTGTTTTCTCCTTGGTGTTTATTATTTTGGATGTGGAAAAACTGGTAAAGAAGGAGCTAGGCTGAGTAAGGGAATGCACCTTTGTTTATGTGATGTTGGAAGGGAAGTGTCGGGAGGAGGGTGATGGTTTGTGAGCCAGACATTTCTGGCTTGACTCCTGGCCCCATCACTTAAAGTCTGTGTGCTCTTCCATAAGTTTCTTAATCTCTCTGGGTCTCAGCTTCTTATTGATGCAGTGTGACAAATAATGTTTATGTCCCTGGACATGGCAGATATTTAGTTAGTGATAGCTATTTACAATATTGTTTTATATCTTTCTCCAAATTACGAGCCTGTTAGTCTTTTCCTCTAACTTTATGTGTAGCTGGAGAGGCAGATCTATTTGCATAGCCCATCATTTTCAGATTATAGTAGGGCTTGGTATTTAGCTTTTTGGTATTAAAGTCAATTACAATTGATTTATTAGCTACTAGGAAGGTGCGATATAAATAATAAACTTGAAGGTTATAGATAAATTATGTTTTTAATTGGCATGCTAATAAATTATAATGTCATGGTATGAAGTAAGTAGCTGAATTCTTCAAACATCAGAGAAGTCACCTGATGAAAATGTTTAATAAAATTAAACTTAGCTGTCAGAATAAAATATGCCAAGGAAGAAAAATAATCCCCCCATCTCTCTAGTTAATTTGAATTTAGAATTATGTCTACAGATCTATACTTTAATAAATCTGGAAGATCCAGAAATCATTTTTTTTCCTGATTATGTAACAATAAACTTTTCCCAAAAACTTTTTTCTCCTTGAGATAGGTAAGCCATATTTTGTTTGCAGATATCCCTTGAAATTGGAATGTGCGGCTTAACTCTTAGTAGAAACAACTTGAATTGTTATGATAAATGGAAGCATTTTTTTCATACCTCTTCATCTTTCTGGATTCAATACCGATATCCATATTTGAAGCAAGTTCTAAAAAGTATTTGGTGTTTGATAAATAGCATCACCTCTGGGAACTGAGAAACTCAGAAGAATAGATGAGGCCCTCATCCTAGATGAGACATTGGCTTCTTGCTTAGTTTTCCTTGGCTTCCTTTTTTTGTTTGTTTGTTTTTCTGAGTGACAGAAGGAAATGTTTATATCTACAGCTACTTATAATAGTATAATGACTAACATTTATTAGATGCTTACTAAATAGCTTGTACAAATGCTAAACATTTTACATATATTATCTCATTCAGTTTTAACAAACAACCCCAGGAGATCTAAACTAGCATCATCCCATTTTTGGATGAGCAAATTGCTCACGGTCATGTGGTATATAGATAACAGAGCCAAGGACGCAGGCAGTCTATTGCATGCTTAACCTCAATTCAGAACTTCCACTTTTGATGAAAACCCCTTGGAGATAATGATCTTTGGACATTTGAGTGATTTTGCTCACCTGTGATTGTTAAAAAGGGGTTACCAGATAGATGCCCTTGATGTTTTCATTGTCAATTTAACTATTTGCTATTACCTTACATTTAAATATTACTCTTCAGCTGTTTTATTTACTGATAGCAACCTTTAGGAATTTTATTTACAATTCTCAGAGATGTGGCCAAAGCACAGAGCCTTCAGTTCTGTTTCATGCAGAGCAAAACAGAAAACAGGGATATATATCTTCTGCAGTCAGAGAGAGATGCCAACAGGGGTGGTAGGGAGGGGAAAGGGGGCTCCTCATTAATATCTAACTGCAAGGAGTGAATACTTCGAATTTTATGTATTCTTCTCCCTGAATGAGCTACCGCAATTCTGAGATGACTGGTAAGAACATGGAAATCATGTATATTGTAAAATAAGTGTCATTTGGGATAACGGGGTAATTAATTCATTCCTCATCAGCTTGTCTGTAGCTACTGATGTATTACATAGATCTGTGCTTTAGTAGGAATTGGTGAGATATACACTCAGTGAAATCATTTTATATATCATTGGGGATTTTTTTTTTTTTCGGAATGACTTTATCTTGATGATGCAGTGTGAGGTGTTGTACTTTTCCAGGGCATCAATGAAATACGGAATTGTACCATTTGTCTCTTTTAAACCAATTTAATTCCATTACATTTAATAATATTTAGTACTTATGGAGCATCATCTCCTTTCAAATGGAAACATTAACTGTTGTAATTAATTCTCTGAGCACTTCTCCAGGCTTAAAATATAAATAGACATAAAGGAAGCAATTAGAAACAGGTGTGCCCTTGATAAAGGAAGGGAACACAATCAGATGTTCAGCCTCTGACTCAGGACTCCTGGGTTCAGTTAGTGCATGTAGAAGGTTTTTTCTTCAGGGAGGCAAGCAGTTCACTAAATAGAAATTGCAGCATATATCTGAAGCTGGACTCATTGGAAGATTTCTGGGTCCCTTTATAGATGTTGTGAATAAAGTTCTATCATTAGTAAAGGTTTGAAAATAGATAACATTATGGGCGCCTCTCCATGCTGAAGTGCTAGGATTGTTTTTTGTTTTGTTTTGTTTTGTTTTAATTCTATGAGAAAATTGGATTACTGGGTCTCTGCTGTTCACTGTCTCTGGCTTATGCCAATTTGTCAAGGTCTTAAGAAAAGGTGTGTGTAGGGGGGGATGGGTGGTGGGTAGAGGATAATGGAAGCCACAGATGGTTAAAAAAAAAAAAAGTTGTTACTTTGGTCACTTGATAGCCCACTTGGAGAATCATCATCTCCCTGTTGAACGATAACTCAATAGGTCAGTTTGATTCCTTCTAAAACATGGACCTTAGCATTCCCCATTGTCCTTTCACTAAAGGACAATTTCCTTCCGTCCTCAGGAGAAAACATCCAGGCTCCCACTCATGGCACAAGACATGCTGTGATAAACAGCTCCTTGTTCTTCATTGCCACGTCTTTGAGAACCATAAGACCAGAACCATGGTTTAAAGTCTCACACATATAGTAGTTACAAATTCACATTTCATGAAGACCACCCACTAACACTTGGACAAGCAGTGCTCCACCCAAAAGCAGGGTCACATGGTTTACAACCCTGAGTAAACATCAAAATTACCTTGGAGGCTTAAAAATATCATTTTTTGCGTCCCACCACAATCTACTAATTCAGAGTATACAGAAAGGGGAGGCGCCTCGGCGTTGGGTATTTTACAGATCCCGTAGAGACAAGTGACTTCAGTTTGCCTCCAAATTTTAAAACCACTTCAGTATAACAAAAAGTAGTATTACTTAGAAGTTAAGAATAAGGGCTAGAGAATTAGACAACTCTGGGGTTCTTTATGTGTTCCTAAATGAATTTTTAATTCAGTATTTATATAGAGACAGAGCAGGACATTGAAAATGATCAGAAAAGTAGGACCCCTGGTGGCAGACCTTAGGTTTGTCTCTTGTGCAGAGCAGTCAAGCTAGTAACCTCCACTCTAGGGTATCCCACTCCACAAGACAGAAGCCTTCTGATTAACTGGATCTATTGTCCTTAGATACTAGTAGGGAGATAATTCATCAATACTTGAACATTCCTCTTCGGGAAGCGGGTCTCGTGTGACTTCTCACGTTACTCTTGCCAGCCACATGCATCCTCTTCCTGATGGAATTGTGATAAATCTGGTGTTTTTAATCTTTTTAGAAAGCTGTTGATATCTTGTCAGTCCTTATCTACTAGCCTTAGTTGTGCGGATTAAATGAAGCAACAGTAATAAAGCACCGTGTCTGACATTGTTAAATGTTAAATACATGTGGGCTGTTGTTATTATTTTTATTTTCAGCACTACGTATCTAATTACCTTAGTGCCTCAAAACTGTGATGCTCTCATTACTCATTATTTCTGAAATGCCTTGTTCTTCTCTTACCAGGAAATTTACAGTTAGAGCTAACACAGTGTAAGTATTTATAATGTAATGGGCACTGCCTTAAGTCCTTTATATATATTTAGCTTATTTAATATTTATACCTATGAGGTAAGTCTTGCTATTGCCCCCATTTTGGAGAGAAAGACACTGAGTCACTAAGAGGATATGTACCTTTTTTAGGATACAGCTAATCTGTGGTGGGTTTAGGATTTGAACTCAGGAGCTTTGTTTCCAGAGTTTGTGCTGTGAATCTTTACAAAACTGTTTCTCTCATGCTCCTAAGATTTAGCTCCCAAGTATTATGACCATGTGAATCCATCATAGACATCTTCCTGCCTAAGAAAAATGACCTATTTTCTCCATTGTTTCCTATACAGATGAAAACTGTATATATAATACTATACTGTGTGCATTCCTTTTTCAAGGAACACATAGTCCAGTGCAAGAGCGCACATGTGTCTAATTGAGTTGAGTGTCTTTAGTCCATGGTAGAGTTTTGGGCATATACTGGAAGCTCAGCAAGTGTTAACAATAGAACCAAAGAAGAGAGTGAAATAGTGAACTCACAGGAAATAGAAAATTATATCAGTGTCCAAGAAATAAGAGATTTCTTCCTTCCTCTCTAATCAAGGGTATGTAAGTATGAGTTGCCAGCCATGGTGGCAATGGCGGTGAGGACATTTAATTGTATATTTTCATTTTTTTGAAGTTAAAGAAAAGAACAGTTAATACACAATGTTACATATGTTTCAGGTGTATAATAGCATAGCGATTGGACACCTCTGTATTTTACGCTGTGCTCTCCACAAGTGTAGCTACCATCTGTCACCATACTATATTTTCATTCTTGATGATGTATTATTGAAGTCCAGAAACAGTTGTAGTTATGTATTTTCAATGATATGCCACTGTCATTCATCACTTCTAAATCCCCCAGAATTCATCTACATAAAGTTGTTTTTGCGCCTAATGGAAATTTAATGAAAATGAATAGGTTACTTCATTTCATCAAAAGTAATATGATGACTGTATTTTTCTGGTTATGCATCATACATGCACATCTCCAAGTTTACTGATGTGTTCCAAATAGAACAATTATATCCTACTTTTACATTTATCATGCTAGCTTAAAGCATATAGACTGTAACTGTCTTACTTTTGGCTCTTCTGAAGTTAGCCTGCAGGATTTTGGTACACTCTCATCGACAACATCATCTAATGGGAAATCCATAGGTAATTCATCTCCGCTCTGATGTAAAGATAGCATTCCCTGTGGCCGTGGGATTTAATGCAAAAGATGATAGTTAACATTAGTGTTAACAAATTCAGCTTGTTCCCAGTAGTCAATCCTCTCGGCGGTTTCCTATCTGGATGGCATACTATGGACGTGGTGTGGGACCTAACGCCGGAATCACATCCTGTAGTTGCTGAAGCTTGCATTTTTATTCCTGAAAAGCTTCAGGTGACAATCAGACTTAAATTCTCTGAGGATTTTAGTGCTGGTGATCATCTGATAATTCTACACGCATGTCTTGAATACCAACAATACGTGAAGTCTTGTATTCAGTGCCAGGTATACAAAGATGAGTGGGATGTGGATAGGAGTTCAAATCCATTTTGAGGGAGGAAGACAGTCGCGGTACTCATAATCAAGTAATAACAACCGCAGCTTCCGCTGAGTAATGTAAGGCGATGTGCTGGACATGTACCTCTCAAGAGGGTTTTCTTTTTTTTAATTGACTTTATATTTTCCTGTCTGAAAAATTGTGATAGAAGTAAATTCTTTAAAGTGAAACAAATACCATATGTACTGGATCACACACGGATTGTCCACAAGTCATATTCTTCTTTAACTCTATTTTTTTTTTAATGTTTATCTATTTATTTTTGAGAGAGAGAGAGAGACAGCACAGAGAGGGAGTGGCAGAGAGAGAGGGAGACAGAGAATCCAAAGCAGGCTCTAGGCTCTGAGTTGTCAGTGCAGAGTCTGACGTGGGGCTTAACTCAAGAACTGTGAGATCATGACTTGAACTGAAGTTGGACGCTTAACCAACTGAGCCACTCAGGTCCCCGTATAAGTCATATTCTTAAGTGCTAGGATACAAAAAAGTAAAGTGTCCTTACTGAATCCTGACTTTAAGCTTCCTCTTATTTTTATCCTTCAGTTTATACTAACTAGTGTAGAGTCACCACTTACTCAAGGGGTCAGGGAGACCCTTTATTGAGCCAGGACTTGAAGGATATCTGGTAGTTCGTTTAGATTCCCAGATACATCCTATGTACCCGCACTAAACCTACCTTCTGACATATGTTGCCCCGATGTCCACTGGGCAGGCTGGCATGCCTCGGGTATTTCGCAGGCAGCGCTTTAGTGTTCTGGAATTTAGATAGGCTGTTTGTCTCTGGCTCACTCTGGGCACCACTCAGTACTTCTGGGCCATATGGGCTGAGGCAACTTCATTCATTCAGGTACTGTCTCCTTACTTTGTGGCATATGCCAGCACCATCCAGAAACACCTCTGTCACTGATCCAATCTGAGCACTGTAGATGATTTCTGCCCTCACTCAAGCAATGTTATCTCTACAATCACAGGTTTTGATGTGTTCATTGCCCTTTCCATTCAGAGAAAAAACAATCCATACATTTAAAATTGTTCTGTCTGTACCACTTAAAATTAATTAGGGTATCTCTCTTCAGGAAACACAGATGTAATCCAAAATAGACTAGACCATATAAAATCTTAAAGTAGGAGAAAAAAATTCCTAGAACTCTGTTCCTTTTGCTACATGTGAAAGTTGAAAAAAATAAAGAGAAAGCAAAAACCCAGGCTTGTAGAGTTAATTAATATCCCCAATATTTATCCCAATGAATATTTCTCAAATTTTACCATGCCTTTCCATTTTTGCTGAAACCACCTTAAGCTATATTTCCACATTTCCTTGCCTGATTTATTTCACCATGTATTTTTTAAATTTTTTTTAATGTTTATTTATTTTTGATAGACAGAGCATGAGTGGGGGAGGGGCAGAAAGAGACGGAGTCAACAGAATTCAAAGCAGGCTCTAGGCTCCGAGCTGTCAGCACAGAGCCTGACCCGGGGCTCGAACTCACAGACTGCGAGATCATGACCTGAGTCGAAGTTGGACGCTCAACCGACTGAGCCACCCAGGCACCCCTTCACCATGTATTTTTTTTTTTACAGTTTTTTTTTGATGTTTATTTTTAAGAGACAGAGTGCAAGCGGGGGAGGGGCAGGGAGACAGGGAGACACAGAATCCGCATCAGGCTCCGGGCTCTGAGCTGTCAGCACCGAGCTGTCAGCATAGAGCCCGATGTGAGGCCCGAACTCACAAACCCCAAGATCATGACCTTAGCCAAAGTCGGAAGCTTAACAGACTGAGCCACACAGGAGCCCCATCACCATGTATTTTTTTTAAATTTAATTTCTAAAAATTTCTTTCCTGATTTCAAGATTATACTCTTTCAGTCAGTTTTCCACAGTGCAGTCTGAGTGATATTTTTAAAACACGTATCTGGACATGTATTCCCCTGCTCTAAATCCCTCATTAACTTCTCCAAACACCTTTGGGTAAAAGTCTAGTATACTTAATATGTCTATAGGATGCCCACAAACATACCACTACCTAAAAAATCAGCCTCTCCTCTTTACACACTGCTCAATATCCTCTGCTCCCCAACCATACTGGACCTATTGTGGTTTCTTGAAACTGTTCAATTGATGCTGATCCTCTCAGTTTGGTACACAGTGGGGTTGATTGTAAAGGAAAAGGGCTTTAGACCTATATTTAAACTTGGCTGTCCGTTTTCCCTTTGTCTGTATTGGTGTATATTTCAAATGAAGAGGGTCTTACTCTCAGGTCATTATGAATAAGAAAGAGGACAACTTCTTCAGTAGATGGAACTTCTTTTTTTTTTGTAAGTTTATTTTTATTGATTTTGCTAGAGACCTAGTAAGTGGGGAGGGGCAGAGAGAGAGGGAGACAGAATTGCAAGAGCCCGATGCGGGGCTCAAACTCAGGAACCCTGAGATCATGACTTGAGCCCAAATCAAGAGTCAAATTCTTAACCAACTGAGCCACCCAGGCGCCCCTGGAACTTCCTTTTTCGCATGGTGGTTCCATCTCATCTTCACCTTCCAAAGAATGGATTCCTGTCTTGTTCTGAGTGGGTCTTATGGGGTTCCTAGGTCACACCAGTGTCACCTGGGAGCTTTTTAGAAATGCAGATGCTCAGGCTCCATCACAGACCTGCTGAATCAAAATTTGCATTTTAACAAGGTTCCCTAGATAGTATGGGTACACATTGGAATCTTAGTTCCCTGCTGGGGATTGTATTTCTTAACTACTGTGTTTTCTTTTGTAAAATTCAAATCCAGCCATCATGTCAAATAAAATATATGTCACTGAGGGCAGGAGATATCTCTGATTTATTATTACATCCCCAGGGTTTGGAATGGTACAATCAATGACAGTTAAAAAAAAAAAAAGCGGGGTCCCAGAAATTAGGACTCAGTTTTCACCACTCTGAACCTACTGTTATATCTTAATCCTGATAGCACTTAGTTATTACCTGACAGTGGCATAATAATCAAGGACACTGTATATAGCAAAACTCGTGTAATTCCAGATTAATTTTCCCCAGGCCACAGATATATTCCTGTATGGAGAATGTTTTCAGAAGTACATATGTATACTGCAAAATGTATTTTTGGAGCACAAAAGTCCAAAACCCTTGAACTGGGTTTTTTGACTTCATAATGCTATTTTTTTGTTTGTTTGTTTCTGGTATTATCTCTCATAGGTGTCCAGTGTTCTCTTCACAGTTAATAACACAGTATGTCATGGAGATGATTTGTAATTTTTCATTACATTTTAGAACATCTCACTTCTAGTCCAGTTATTCATTAGATGTGTACGTGTTAATCCAGTTATCGATTACTAGGCCTGTATATGTGTGTGTGTATGTTTAGCTCAAATCCCAGAACCGCACATTTAATACCACTGATTTTTTTTAAAGTAGATTTTATCATTGCAAGTTTCATTTATGTGCTATTTTTGTTTGTTTGTTTAACATTTACTTATTATAGTTAGTAAAACCCCTCGTGGACTTTCTGTTGGACCCACATGACATCGTGGTTCACAATTGCTGACAGTGGAACGTAAGTGTTCCTAGTAACCAGAAAAAGTGTCACAGTGGTGTGATGAGAGTCTAATACAGTTTATATTTGCCTCCACCACCACACCCGCAAAACGAGGGATTCTTAATGAACGTCAGACGTACTCATTATTTCAACTTTTATATTCATTTTAAGTGAGACTATATGTGTGTGTATACACACACACACACACACACACACACACACATATATATAGTTCAATGCAGAGAAAATGCTGCAGTAAGTACTATCTTTGATGTGAGTCCTAGCAACTTTTAAATTCAAGGGTGTGGTTAGATGTGCGTTTATTAGCTAGTCAGACCCAGCAGGTAGCAAGTCAGGCTCTTTTGAAAGCTGCATTTTTGTCTCTTGGACTCTTCAAGTCAAGTAATGGAGAATAACATCAGGAATTTCATTGAGGGTGACATTTAAGGCCCTTTGTTTTGTTTTGTTGCAGTCAAATACCCAGAGACCACTTTTCTTAACTAGACAAAATTGTAGCTAGAAAATCCTTAATGGTCCACGGAGAAAGGAATGATACAGTACAAACTCTTGCTTCAGTTGTTATTTTAAATATGGACATTATTTTTACCAGTACTGAGAAAGAGTTTATGGTTTATTTTTATGGAATAAAAAGGTCCACACAGTTCTAAGCCCAAAGCAAGTGTCTCCTAAGGTTTGTGAGTGATGAATCCAGAACTCCAAAGGTCAATGCAGGATTGTAAACTTACATTCCTTTTGGCATTAAAGAAATAAGCTAGTTTTAAACATTTTTCAAAAGTGCATTGAGGAATAGGCAATCTAATTGTAGTATAAGCAAAGGTCAGCGACCTGTGCTAATTACAAAGCATTTTAACCCTATTCTCAAGTTGGAATGTGTCCTCACAGTAGTTGGTTAACCTGCTTCTAAAGGTTATATGCATTTGTGTGCAAGAAAATGGAATTTCTCATTAAAAAAGAATATAGATACATGTGTGTGTGTCTTCTCTCATTTTAGCTACTTAATCCACATCACTGATGTTTAGTTTTACTGTTCACATTTTTTTGTTGTTGTTACTGTAAACATTTCTCTTTCTTCTTGGTTCAGCATAATGCAGATTTCAGTAAGCACTTGTTTTTAAGCACTTATTTCTAATCACCACTGTGATATAAAATGATTCATGACTGCACTTCTGTTTAAAAACTGTCCCCATAGTATATAGGGCTATAGTGATAGGCATGTATTTGTTATACAACAGAGTCATTGAGCAAAAGGCTCTACAGATATTAAGCTGACCTATAATTATATTTGATTGCATTTTAGTTTTTCTCTGAGGCATGTAATTGACATAAGTTTTGTATGTATTAATCTATTGATTAATTAATTGATTTCCTTCTTATTAAATAAGGCATGCTTTTGTTTACATCTTTACAGTGGTGCACTTATTAGAGATCTTTCCTGGCAAGTGCAATATAATAGTTTTCTTCCCAAGAATCTTCAATCTGTATGGGGAACAACCAGCTGGTGAGATAGCTGGGAATGAAAATACCTAGCTCAGGAAGTTTTTGTTGTAGTCACTTGGTTAAGAGCAGGAGTTCTGGAGTCAGGGTGGCCCGCTTGATATCAAGTCAGCCAGATATGTAACCTTAGCCCCACTATACCCATTTGGAAACTAAGGCTCAAGATGCTTGTATGGTTTATACATGGTACATGGTACACAGTACAGTAAATCAGAACAGGTAAAAATCTAAAGACAAATAGGCAAAGCAAATTGAAAAAGCCAAACTGTAAGCTCTATTAAAGAAATAGCTAATGTATATAGCTCCAGACACTGTTCTGCTTCTTCACAGTTGTCCCTTTCCTAAAACACAAGTTCCTGTCTAAGCCCCAGATGTGTCTGCCTCTTATAATATAGACAAAGAAAAGCTATTTTAATGAAGTGGCTTCTACAACAGCACCTGTACCTTGAACATCTTTGGAAAAGTTCTCAGATCACTGACTTTCATAGAGTTTTTAAAATATAATGTTATTTTCATTTGCTCATTTGATAGGATGATAAACATTTCCTATGAACTGTTATTAGGTTCATTAATATTGGTTTTTATTGGTCTTAAAGTTGGTCTTAAAGTTGGTCTTTATTAGAAGTGGACAAGAGATAACAGGAAGGAATGGAGGAGGAGAGCTGTGTGGGCACACAACAGATGCAGTTACCCGGGGCAGTCAAGAGTCACAGTAAGAACAAGCTTTCAAAAGTTCAAGTTTTTGAACTGATGAGGTTCCTTGATGAAAGAGAGAGAATTATAAATAGAACATTTCTACTCTGCAATAGCCTGTGCACAGGGTAGGTAGGCATTTGGATATCTCAAAAGCAAGTTTACTGTATTCACCTAAAGCATATCAAAGCTTACCATAGATGAAAATACAAATCTAAAGAAATAAAACCAAAAAATAACATAAAAGCAAGGACAGGCCTTCAAAACCTAGTGATAATTGAGATCCAAGTTACAAAAACGGAAAACAAATGGGAGCGAAATAGTTTAGCTAATCCACAAAATTGCACAATAGAATTCCTATGTATTTGTTAGTGGTGGGGCCAACAGGTTGACTCTCAGCTTGCTAGTATCCATTGTGAAGTATAAAAGTTGATTACCAGTACAAATTAGAGTATCCATAATATAAACCAATTCACCTCAAGAAATTTGGTCACTGGCTTGGTGTTGGGAATACTTATTTATCCTTCACCATTTTCCCCCGAAGGACACTAGGCAATGGAATGAGCAAAATCCCCAATGTGAGCTGTGTAATATCACAGTGAGGTATTTCATAAGGCTTTTAATTTCTAACATTCCTTAATGTAGGTCACAGAAGTGCAACTATTGCATGTAAAGTACAATTCATTGGAACTAACTTTACTAACCTACTGAAGGGAAGGACTGGTCATTATGATGATATGGCC
This sequence comes from Lynx rufus, assembly GCF_022079265.1. Taxonomy (NCBI): domain Eukaryota; kingdom Metazoa; phylum Chordata; class Mammalia; order Carnivora; family Felidae; genus Lynx; species Lynx rufus. Next base: position 34,350,446 of record NW_025814830.1, on the reverse strand, counting down.
CTTGGAACTCTCAGGTGTTCCTATATAGTTGAATCATACGATTAGAGTATTCAGAGCAATGGTTTCAAATATAGTAAAATCTTGGTTTGCAAGCATAATTCATTCTGGAAACATGCTTGTAAATCAAAGCACTTGTGTATCAAAATGAACTTCCCTGACTTAGTTGGGATCATGTGACATTTGGCATCATGTACTGCTTGTATCACAACACATCGCTCGTTTATCAAGTTAAAATTTATTAGAAATGTTTGCTTGTCTTGTGGAACACACACAGAACAAGTTACTCTCAATCCAAGGTTTTACTAGGTATTTTTTTTAAATTGCCTCACCTTCTTGTCAACCAATGTCTTATATAAAGGCAACAAAAGCAAACAAACAAACAAAAAAAAAACCCAAACATTTAAAGTTGATTAAATATAAGGCTTCATCATTATGCTTCGGGCCAGGTAGGTCCACACGGCTCCTCATGCTCCATTTTCTGAAGCATCTCCTGAGGTATCACCATAGACCCTGCCCTGGGCACAGAGTTGTGTCATGTATTTACTTGTATATAATGTCTATGATTTAGCATTGCTGTGTGTGTGTGTGTGTGTGTGTGTGTGTGTACGCACATGTGTGTGTGTGTGTGTGTGTGTGTGTGTCTAATGAAAGATATGTACAAGTAGAAATAAAAGAATGTTTGGTGAATCCAGACCCCCACCTGTTCTGTACCTTACACACATAATATTGTCAGTTAACAGATATACTTCATTTTAATATAAATGTCACATTGACTCTGTAAGACGTTCTTGTTCGTACTGTGATGTAGAAATTGAAGATAAGTAAAACGATTTGTTGAAAGTCACGTGATGTTTGAATCACAAAGCCACTGTTGGGATTCAGGACTGAGTGACTCCAAAATCCATCTTCTTTCTGCTATACCAGGTTGTTGAATTACATGGCAAGGCTAAATGGTGAGGCACTCAGACCACAGGTGATATAGCTCATGTAATGCCTTCTAATGCATCTCTTGGTTTTTTTTTTTTTTTGCTCTTTATCCTTGAAATTGTCATAAAAGGTATTAATGGCAGAGTTCAATGGCAGTGATTAGCCACTTGAAATAAAAAGTGTGTAACAAATGAGACCTTGTGTAGCCATTTTCCTCTCCAGTCTCACCATTAACTCAACACAGCCTGGATGCCAATTTTCAGTATGTGTCTATGTATAGTTGCTATTACTATTAATGAGACTTATGTGAGCTCACAAAAGAAATAGTGGAATCTATTAAATCAAAATTATGACTCCTTTACCAGTTCTTCGTTGTGAGTGAGTACACCACATCCTGATGACTCCTATTGCTTAGCCAACAATTGTTTAAATGCTGGGTCATTTGTGGGCATATGCTCCATCTGTCAGGTGTCACAGAAACCTAAGGACATAAAAAGTCCTTCTACCACCTAATGGTTTTCATCTGTTTGGTGAATTCAAGAGTTGACCCTTTAGAAGAAATAGCTAACAAGGACACAGATCAGGGTGTTAATTTGGAAGGTGTTACAGAGACAGGAAGCAACACTGTCTATAAATAAGTATGAAGACTTTGGAAAGTGATGTGAAGCACTGAAAATTAATGGGCTGCTGTCAGGCATACTTGGGTTCAAATAGCTGTTTTCCTGTTTGTTGTCTTCTGACTTAAGTAATCTACTAAATGATCAATTTTCAATAAGTGTTCAACCTATTCCCTTCTCATATTTAGGGAATAGATTATTTTTCTATTTCCAAAGAAGTATCAACAGAATCCTGGAGAAAACAAATAGAATATTTATTTCAAATGGAGAAAAAAAAATGGTTGTAAAGACGTGTACACACACACACAAGCACATGTAGCTTTGTAATTTGAGAACAAAACTCCATGATTCTTCTTTATTAACTTTGTCTTGGAGTCAGTGATTTAACTACTCTGTGTTTCAGATTTCTCATCTATAAAATGTAAATAATAAAAACTACCATGGAGAGTAAGGCTGAAACACACACACATTAATCAATTAGAATGGTACATGGTAGGTTCTATGTACTCAACTTATCCTGTCATGACCTGACCTGATCTTGATAACAGTTATCTTTGAAATAATAATGGTAGAGAGTTTGTGTTGCTTTGCGACAGCACACATCCCCCTACCCCATTAAGAATTAACTTCAGAAACCAAGTCGTTTAGCGGGTAAACAGTTATTTACTGCGAGTCTTAATTTTCATTTCATGACATACATTTACACTAAGGAACTGTATATTGTACTTTTGTAGAAGAAAACCCTTTTAAAATTTATGTTTCTTGATGCTTTGAAATATATGTGGGATAATTCCTCTATAATTAGGCAAGATGCATTAATTATTTCCTAATGAGGCCAAATGGAAAAATAAAATAAAAATGAAACAAAGGTAATGTACTATCACTGTTTTATTTCTCTAAAATCATCAAAAGCCTATGTCTGACAAGTAGAAATAATTATTCATTCTCCAGATGGTGGCTTGGATTGGTGAAAGGGGAGCCTTTTGATTTGGGGATATTCAGTATTATCTCTACTAATCAATTTTTCCATTGAGATTTAGTTTTTACTGGGATAAGAAAAAACTGTGAGTCTCCCGACTTTGGTTAGCTTCCTGAGGTTCTATTAAAACAACAAGAACAACAAAAACTTCTTTGCTTTTTTTATTGTGTTTTGTCTTGTTATTTAATCAGGCTGGCCATGTCTGATAGGCATTTGCACTGTTGCTACCCCATGGTCTCACCTGCGTTAATTGGACAGTGGCAGTTTTCAATTAGTGTAAGCTCAGCTTCTTGGACTGCCTTTGCGATTTCTCTCACACATACATTGTAATTATGTGTGTACCTCAATGTGTGAGACTATAAACATATGCTATATATTTGAATAAGAGTGCTGTCAACACTTTATTTTCAAAGTATATTAATTATGACTGAATAATAATGTGGATGCTAATGCAGTGAGAGAAGTATCCTGTGCCTGGTTGATATTTACATTACCAAATGCATCTCATTCTCAGAAGAGTGAATTTTAAAGTAAGGAACAATTAGCAACTCTATGGAAATTGTATATTAAGGGTGTCTTACAAACAGTCCTCCTCAAGACAGCTAACCGCTCTTTATTGTAAATTGTTTCTTTGCCACAACAGACAGAGATGTTAAAAATAGAAGGGTTGATTTGTATTTAGAGTTGCAACAACTAAAGAAGACTGCATGGCTAGATAAGATTTTTAAGTGTTTATGGCTTCTTTTTTTTTAATAGAAACTAATATCCATTTATCTTGATTATATCGCTCTATCAATCACCAAGATCCTGTATATTTATGAGTGCAATTTTTGAGTATGATGCTCTTTGACCTTCACATGAGTACACACTGATGATGCCTGGGAAGGTGAATATTTTCAGCAACTTTCAGTAGTTAGGGTAGACGTTAGGAGTGTGAAAAGGATTCTACTATTAAACATCCAAGGTACTTGTGGATTTGGTTAAGCAGGTAAATTTGACCTGATACTTAACTGTTATAGAACAGTATGAATCTGCTATGTGCCATAGCAAGAGGATGGGGTGAGAATCTGTTTTCTGGGCACATAGTAGAAACAGTATTAATATTTGTTGACTATATTTTACAGTAGACTACAGGGACAGATATGAATCTCTATTACTATATAAATTGAGAGTTTTAGTATTCAGGACATGAATGTCAGAATCTTTGTAAAAAATGTTTTGGAACATAACATTGACTATTTCTGGCAGAAACAACTGGAACCATTTATTAAAATTAGCATTTGTTACCAGATAAAATAATTTCACTTACAATTTTTCAAGATTAAAAAAAAAAATCACAGAAGTAAATTCCTTTTTGATTTCTTAGCCAGTGGTTTTCAAAGGTTTCCTGGACCAATAATATTAGTATCACTTAGAAGCTTTTTAGAAATGCAGTTGTTTGGGTGCCCAACCCCAAATTTCTACATAGGGTCCAGAAGTCTGTGTTTTTATTTAGGATTCTGATACTTACTAATGTTTACACTGCTCCAGTATATAGATGAAAATGTGTTTGTACTTTTTCCTTCGAGCCATCTAGATGGTTTACCAGGGCTTTGGAATAACCTGAGATAATATTCACCTGAGATTCCAGATGAGTGGCCAGTGTCTAAGAAGAATTGCTTTAATGTGCAAATTAGTGTTAAGTTAGCTTCAAAGAAGGAGGGAACTTGGGCGGGAACTTGATTTCTAGTATGTCATTTAACATTTAACATTAACAAAGTTTCAAAGTGCTAATTTTCCCATTTGTAAAACTTGCCTCAGATTGAAACAAGATAAGTTCAACTTTCTTGTGGTCATACATTGAAACTTCCAAGCCTAGGTTTGGAATAACCCTACAATTTTTCTTTTTTTTTTTTTTTTTAATTTCAGCAACCTTTGTTTACATTACATTTAGCCTATGTTTAATGAAAATTTAAATTATATTAGTTTTTTTAAAAATAAACTTTATTAAGGTATAATTGTTATAAATTTAAATAAGTGGTTCTCAAATTTCTTTTGGTCACAGGACATCTTTATAACTTAAAAAAACTTATTAAGGACTCCATAAAGCCTTGATTTATGTGAACTGTATTATACTTAAATGTTTTCCATTTTAGAAATTCACACTGAGAAGGTTTAAAGATTTAAGTCATTTAAAGTTAAAAATGATAAACTTATGACATAAATCATTTATAAATGATAAACTCATAAAAGTTGAATGAAAACTACTTTCCAAAGCAAAAAATGAGAAGAATGTTACTGTTTTACATTTAAAAAAAAAAACTCTTTAATTTCTGAGTTAATAGAAGATGGCTGGATTCTTCTATCTACTTCTGCATCCAGTCTGTCATAGTATGTTGTTTTCATTAAAATATAAGAAGAAAATCCAGCCTCAAATCTGTAGTTGGGAAGGCATGGATATTTTTATAATCTTTCCAGATAATTGTGGATATTTTTCTTTGGTATGACACCCAAATCTCCACAAGTGGAAGTGCCTGAAAAGCTAGTTTCAATGTGAATCGGAAACCATGTCAATAAGTTTTGGTATTCTTCTACATTAAGTCTGTTGGTTTCCCTTTTGTTTGGAATAGATCTTTGCCATTTTATAGTTTTTTTAGCATCACTCATTTGGAAAACACTGTTTCACTGAGTTATATAGATCTTTAAAATTTTATTATAATAAAAATTCATGTTTAGTAGTGTCATCAGATTAATCTCACACAAAAAAATTAAGTATTTTGAAGTTCAATCTCACATAGGTGGATGCATGTTTTCTTAAATTTTAAGATTTGCTTTGAAGCTCAAATTCTTTCATGGGCAACAAATACTGTTATCTTTGAAGCAAGAAGCTAATTTTATTTGCAAATTAAAAAAAATATATTTTACAAATTGTAAGTTTTTGATAAAATATATGGTAAATACTCAAGTCAGAATAGTTTGTCTATCATTTGTTCACATAAAAATTGTAGCTTGTTCAGCTTGCAGCTGAAACAATGATATGTGACATTCCTTGAGTCAATAATCATACCTCACTTTGGAGCAAAGATACCTTATGGGCATTGTCCATTCCATTATACAGAATGCTAAAAATGTGTACTCAGAGCTGAGATTGAATAAAATTAATATTTTGTATTGTCTCATAAAAGACATTCTTGTTTTAAGTTTATTTATTTTGAGGTGGGTGGGGGTGGGGGGTGGCGGAGACAATGGAAGAGAGAGAATCCCAAGCGGGCCCCATGCTATCAGCCCAGAGCGTGATGCAGGACCTGATCCCACTAACTGGGAGATCATGACCTGAGCTGAAATCAAGAGTCTGTTGCTCACCCGATTGAGCCACCCAGATGCCCCTCATCAAAAATATTCTCAAGTGAAACCGACTTTTTAAAAATTATTTATTTATTTACTTATTTACTTACTTACTTACTGAAAGTATGTGGTAGTGAAGAGTTACCCTGATTCTTAGTATAGTTTGGTGCCACTGCCTTGATTGGTGCTAACATGGCAGCAGTTTTGTCTTATACTCACACTGTAAATACAAATGTCAATATGGTGAAAAAAGAAAATAACTTTGACCACCTGGAAGGTGCTCAGAAATCCCCAGAGATCTGTGGACCCATACTTTGGGGACTTCTGATGTAGCCCTTCCTGTTTTTTCCAGTGCTCAGGTAAGAAGTCCTGACAGAAGTGTTTCCTATAGAGATAGGAGAGATCTCCTTACCAACCTTACAGGTTTACTTCTTCCCAGAATATGTCTGGTACCCTGATGACAAAGACTTGTAAATGTAACTATAGATAAGTAAGCATACCCACTAGGACTACACCATTCAATCCAATCTACCCAGTCCTCCATTGCTGCTTCTGAATTGCCAAGTTGTAAACATACACACACATATGTAAAATTTGTGCAGTGCTGACCTATATTAAGCCTTTATCTCAGTACATAGTCACTTTCAAAGAACCCTCAGTCTTATATCCAAAGGTAGTTGAAAAACAACGTACTTCTTTATTTTTTTTAATTTTTTTAATGTTTATTTTTGAGATAGAGACACAGACTGTGAGCGGGAGAGGGTTAGCGGGAGAGGGAGACAGAGAGTCCAAAGCGGGCTCCAGGGTCTGAGCTGTCAGCACAGAGGCTGATGCAGGGCCTGAGTTCACAAACTGCGAGATCTTGACCTGAGCCAAAGTCAGCTGTCTAACCAACTGAGCTACCCAGGTGCCCCAGCAATCTACTTCTTTAATAGAATCCCTCCATAATATGCCAGTGTGAAACCTACATTTTATTGTTAAATGAAACATCTTAGAAATTTGGTTCCCTTCTTGCATCTCTGAAAATCTTTCACACAAATCTCTTCTCTCTGCTCAAATACACCAAAATTAAAAGTAAATATATAATACACAAAAGAGCTTATCTTCTCTTCTAACCACCACCCCATGCAAACTCTTTGTCAGTCTTCTTTCCTCTCCTGTCCACATATATTACATCTGTATTAGTAGCTTTTGAACTTGTCATTGCAAATAAACTAGTACACCTGATTAATAGGAAGAAGGTGAAGGGGACCGTTTGATCAATTTTGAATGGCCTAAGAGTCCACTAAGGCAGACTCACCTTTTCTCATGATCAAAGGGGGTGAAGAAGTTATGAATGCATATACCCGGTATAGTTTCTTGTAAATATATAGAAATACTAGCAAGAAGAAATTAAGTAGATTAGAGCTTTTTCCTATATTCAAAATTCCATATTGAGCATCCATATGCACCTAATGATTGCTGTCATGCTATTAGGGTTGTTGAGTGTTACAAAGGAAAGTTCTTTTAGTTTATTTTTTTAGGGCAAGTGGGAATACATGGTCATTTGAGTAGTTTTTCCCTATTAGTAGATTCAAATTTGAAAAGTGTATCTAATAATTCTCTAGCTTGGTATTGTTTTCTGCAAATCCCACATCTCACCTCCCTACTTCTACCTCCTAAGCTTGCTAGATCTCCCAAGAGCTAGGATAAGTTCTCTCCTTTACTCCACCTGGGAAGGTTTCTAACATTAGTCTCCTCCCCAGAGGCAAGTTTGGGGACCTAGGGCTCTGAGGTGTTAATTAGGTGTCACAGGTTTCCAGAGGTCATTTGAACGTTTATTTATTTTTGGGACAGAGAGAGACAGAGCATGAACGGGGGAGGGGCAGAGAGAGAGGGAGACACAGAATCGGAAACAGGCTCCAGGCTCTGAGCCATCAGCCCAGAGCCCGACGCGGGGCTCGAACTCACGGACCGCGAGATCGTGACCTGGCTGAAGTCGGACGCTTAACCGACTGCGCCACCCAGGCGCCCCCCAGAGGTCATTTGATCTAGGATTCTGTTTCCTGCTCTGTGCCTCAGAACCGATTACCCCTACCCTACCTTGGCTGTAATTCTTACAAGACTCTTATTAAGCAAACAGGCAGTATGTGAAATGCATGTTTTAAAATAATCACTAAACAGGTTTTTATTTTGTGAAGTCTTTGGTTTCAGGTACTTTTATTTTTCTTCCTCCATGTTTGGTTCTGGCACACAACTGTAAAACAATAAAATGAACATGAGCTTCAGAAGCAGATGAACTTGGATTCGAACCCTTTCGAGATAAGGGAAGGGGAAATTTTCTACCAAATAAGTATACAATGTGGTAATATACGATACAAGCAAGGTGAATAAGACTAAAAAGCAAATGCACAAACAAAAACAGGATCATTGGCCATACACAAAAGAAGTGGGTTTTAAACAGATGTTTAAAACATCCAGGATGTTTTCAAAAGGTCAATTTACACTGGAACATTCAGTCGAACTGTGGAAAAAGGAAAAATTTTAAGAGAATGTTTTGTCAATGTTCTTTATGTTTCAAAAGAATTTGATTAACCAGAGAACTAAGAGGAGTTGAAAATAGGAGTTAGATTTCTGATGTGCTAATCACAATTACTTGCTAAACAGGATGTATCTTGTTATCCAAATAACTGACAAGAGCACAGTGGGAAAGAACACAGTGGATAACCAAATGACAGTCATCTCCTCTCTGAAATTCTGTATTTAAAAAGAGACTGGGGTAATCAAAATGCCGTGACCTTGAAAGAACATTGCAACTGAAGTTTAAAAAGAGCTACATAAACCTAGATTGTAGTCTGGGTCATCAAATGGGGTGTGATATTGGTAAATCATTTTTTTTTCTGTGATCAAGATGCCTAATAATAACTTAGCTGTGTTACCTCATACTCCCCCTTGGGCTCTGCAAACCATCTCATTCAAAGTCTTGTAAAAAGCAGACGGTCACAGCCAAAGCTCAGATTTAACAGAAGAAATCACAATTTCAAGTTTCATCCACCACTATTCAATGGGTGGATGGATGGGTTGATGGGTGGATGAGTGAATGGACAAATGTGTGGATAAGAGAATTAAGGGGAGAAAGGTAGGTAGATAAATGGTTTTATTCAACAGCATATGGGTGCATGAAAGAGTGGGTGAGAAGAGTGGTGACTGAATAGATTCACAAATATCCTTCCTTTTAGACAGATGAGAATCAAAAACCCTAGTTTGGAGTACAAATACAGTAATTTCCCATTATCCCAGTTGCCCTTTCCATGGTTTGTTACCCTTAGTCAACTGCAATCCTGAAGCAGAAGATCCTCGTTCTAATCTATTATCCGTCAATAGTAGCTTAACACATGACGTCACAGTGCCTACACATCATTCATTTCACTTCATGTAGGCATTTTATCATTGTGCATCATCACAAGAAAAAGGATGAGCACAATACAAGAAGATATTTTAAGACAGACAACATTCACAGAACTTGTATTATGGTATATTGTTATAATTGCTCCATTTTATTATTAGTTACTATTGTTAATAGGGTGCCTAATTTATTTATTTTTATTTTCACTTTTTTTATTTGAGATAGCACGCACACAAGCAGGGGATGGGCAGAGAGGAGAGACAGAATCCCAAGCAGACTCTGCACCGTTAGCACAAAAGTCCAGGGAGGGGCTCAGACTCATGGGTCTGACACATCATGTTTCCAAATCTGTAAAGCCACAGTCCAGACTGAAGGTGATAAATTGGCCCAGGTCATGAATGTTGGCTTGGGTAGTCTCTTGGCAAACAGTATGCTGGCCTCCTGTTAATATTTTCCTTTCGCATTCCTATTAGTTGAGCATTCTTCCTATGTCTGTGTCTATTCCATTTCAAACTTTTATAGGATAAATTAGTTCACAAAATACGCCTGTTCTCTATGGTTTTATACTCATGGCTTGTAAATGTGTCTATTAAATATTGTCATTCAGGAACAAACTGGAGAAGCTTTTATATCCTGTCTCCTCATCTAGGGAAATGAGAGATCCCTAGACTAACTACTTAGGTACTCCTGAGGGTCTGTCTAGAATTATGCTAAAATGTATATGCTCTGGAATCCAATTTACTAGGTTTATATCTGGTTCTGTCATTGTTAATTGTATGTGTCAAAAAGTCATTATATTTGCTGAACCTGAGTCCTTCATCCATGTAAAATCATTGACAAGGTACGGGACATTAAAATAGGTCCTGTGCAGATGAAAAAATAAATAGACTTTAATGAGTGTTGACTATATGCCAAGTATGATGTTTGTTGCTGGGTATAATGGTTAATATTGTACATAGAGGTCCTTCCCTTGTGGAACTTTCCTTCCTTCCTTCCTTCCCTCCTTCCTTCCTTCCCTCCCTCCCTCCCTCCCTCCCTCCTTCCTTCCTTCCTTCCTTCCTTCCTTCCTTCCTTCCTTCCTTCCTTCCTATCTTTATATCTATCATCTATCTATCCATCCACCATCCATCCCTCTATCTTTAAAAGAGTAGTGAAGACAATGTATTTTTTTTTTCTGACTATATTTTCAGGTCCCTGCAGCCAAAACCAGCAGTTCACTTGGGCTTGTTTCTAACTTTTATTTCTCTGGACACCAGTTCCCATGGTCAGGTCAAGCTGTTCAATGCTCACACCAGTGATTGACAGAGAATGCAAAGAACAGGTCTGAGATATCAAGATGCTGTCCCTTTGCCAGTGGTGATGCTTTAGGAAAACTATATTTTTGTGAAGCAGGAATCATTTTCAGTATGGGATGCTGTGTTCTGTCATTTTAACCAGGGAGTGTTTCTTCTTTAGCCTTTTTACCTATTAAGACAAACTGAAGGGTAACTCGGTTTATAGGAGAGTTAATTTGAGAACTGTTGTTTCACTGAATTATTTTTTTCCTTAGAGTGTGTGATCACAAGAGTAATTGCATATTCCAAGCTTTGTCTTACAAAATGTTGGGGTGATGCTATGCCTATTACATGGCTTTAATCCCCGCTCCTTACTGGTAGAGAGCAGTTTAGAAACATGAAAAGAATCTTTATGCCCTTGTGCTCTTTTTCTTCACCTGCCCTTTCAATCTCCTAGCAGCCTATAATTTTTTTTTAATGTTTATTTATTTTTGAGAGAGAGAGAGAGAGAGAGAGAGCGAGAGCGCATGAGTGGGAGAGGGACAGAGAGAAAGGGAGACACAGAATCCGAAGCAGGCTCCAGGCTTTGAGCTGTCAGCTCAGAGCCTGACATGGGGCTCGAACTCATGGACCGCGAGATCATGACCTGAGTCAAAGTCAGACGCTCAACCACCTGAGCCACCTAGGTGCCCCAATATGTTTTTGATTTAGATTGAAGTGCCGCATTCTTGAGATTTAGACCAAAATTGTACATTGTGTCAAAGTCCCTAGTGCCATCTTTGGTAGTAAATGGTTGTAAGGATGAGATTATCAGTCTACTCACTGATAGTTTCACAGACCATGGTATTGTTTCTCCCTGACAGGCACAGTACTAGATACTGAGAATAAGGTGCTAGGATACAATTTGATTCAAGAGTGCTAAGCTTGCTGTCTTCTCCAAAGGGGAGCAGATTCTTGAAAAACGGATCAATAAGTGACAGTTTTATGCCACAATGATCTCTGTTAATTTCTCTGGGTCCCAAAAGATGATTCTTTCCTAGCAACTTGGATACTTTTCTAGAACAGGATAGGGAATGAGACATTCTTTGGTGATGTCTTTGCAGATAGAGTGGAACTTCCAAATAAGTTCTGATGCCAGAGCTATCCAGTTGTCAGTTGATAAGGAAGTAATGAGGAAGTAATTTCCCCTGTGGGTCACTGGATGTCATCCCTCAAAAGTCACTCTAGAGGGAAAGGTGGCAGAGTGGTAATTAAATCATTCTTTGGCGTTAAAATAGCCATTAAGGGAGGAATTCGTCCTCTCAGACTCTGTTGTCCTAGGAGTACTTTAGTGTCCTCAGAGATCCTGTGTGAGAAGGTTGAAAAGCAGTCTGAACTTGTTTTGGACATTCACAAAGAGATGTGGGTGACATTGGAGACCGGGGTGGGGTGGGGGCTCTTGTTCTGAGAGCAGTGATTTCTCATTATCACATAATTGTTATTTTCCGTCTATTACCCTTCCACTAGCCATCCATTTATCCATCCATCTACTCATCCTTCCATCAACATTCCCATGTCTCCCATGTCTCCATTCTTACATTGGGTGTTAAAGTTGAATACACAGTTGGGGGACTTCCAGGGCTTTGGATTTACAGTCGATTAGACTTTAGATCACTGTGCCTAATTATTCTAAATTCCTTTCTCTCCTCTTTAAATCATTGTTTTGAAAATGGAATGGGAAGATCTTCTCTCCTTTCCTTCACATTCACTTTATTCCATGAAAACATTTAGAGCTTCCAACACCGTGACAGACACCTTACTAGGCAGTGGGAATACAAGGGGAAATGTAAATGCAGATCCTTCTTCCCATGACTTTTGTAGTCTAAACTCATTTTAATTGGGGGGTATTATGCAAATAGATGGAAGTTGGCGAGGGTGCATTTGTACTGATACTGACATTTCAGCTCAGATATGTAGCAGTCCTGTTAGGATCCCTGAAATTGAAGACTTCATCTAAGAAACTGGGTTCACCCTTTGCACACCTGACACTCTGCTTCTCCAGCCAGGCTGCACTGAGTGACCAGAGGGACTGAAGATTCGTCTGGTGGTAGATGTGACAGATCATGGGTGTCAAGCTGAACTTGAGCACCAAAATTGAGGCAGCTTTGCGAATTGGTGTCTGTTTTCTCTCTGACCTCCTCTCCCTCTTCTGCCCACAAGACCTTTCTTGTAGGCACACACCAACCTCTGTGATGTTATGAAAACAAAATTATGATAATGTCAGGCTCCTTACTGAAACCTTGTGTATATGGACTCTTGTTACTTTTATAGTCAAATCTAAATTCCACTTCTTGTTTTCCAAACTCTTCATAATCTGACCCCTGGCTGGCTTTCTTTCTTTCTTTCTTTCTTTCTTTCTTTCTTTCTTTCTGCTACGTTTTCTCTCCTTGACTCAGTGCTCTAGCCATATTAAATCATCTTTGCTTCCTCTAACACAGCATGCTCTGTTTTTTTCTCTGGATCATTATCCGTACTATTACCTATGGCTGGCATGTGCTTCCTCCTTTCTTTGAGATCTGAGGTTTTAATCATCGCTTCTTTGGAGAGGCCATTTCTGTCCCTCCACACTTTACGTTCTGACTTAAGTAAAATTTCTGTATGCTCCCGTACCCCTCCATATCATAGCCTGTAGAGCATGCATTTGAATCCAGCAAATTGACTCTAAAGCTTACACTCTGAAGATTGCCACTTGCTGATAGTGCATTCTGTGGAAGAGTTCCCGAAAACTCTCTGAATTGCATTAGTTGCATTGGTGAAGTGGAGAAATATTATCTAGTTTGCTTTGGGAATAACATTGCATTTATACATGTAAAAATGTGTACCAGATGATAAGTAGCCAACACATGTAATAATAATTAATAATAATAATAATAATAATAATAACAGGTCTACTTACCCTGAGTTTTCTGTGTATTTACCTCTCACTAGCCTTTGGGTCTTGGAGAGCAGCAACCATGTGTATGTTGTTTGTAAACATTCTCTGTTCATATTTAATAAATGAATGGGTGTACTGTACTTTACTGTAGCCAGGCCTTGAGAGTTGTACCTCTCAAGGAGAATTTGCAGGTGTCCCTTACCCAGCCTGCTTCGTGTCACAGAAGCAGCCCTCGGGAGAGGTGGTCCTCACCCTTGCATGTGATGCATGTTGTGTGAAAATTCAGTGTCTTGGGGACATCTTTTGCACCATAATCTCACAGAGAGGGTCTTGGTGACAGGATCAGTGAAGTTGTATTGAAGTGAGCAGGTGCTGGCTGACTTGTGTGATGCACAACAAAGAGAACAGCTTGTCTTTCTGCACCCCACGTCCTTTTGAAGTCCACACTTGGAGTCTTACAGCGTTTGTTGCCTGTAAATTGCTATTCTTACATATCCACAGATCTTTTGTTTGTAATGCCAAGTGGGTTACTTGAATAACCATGTGAGTGTGTGTTTGTATGTGTGACACAGACAGTAGGATGAGCCAAATATATATAGAAACACAATTCTCTGTGTTTCAAGAGTACCATTAGCCAGGTGATCTGGATTTTACTGAGATTCGCTAAAAATAAATTTCTGAAAGAAAGACGGAGCATACAATGTTTACTTAGGTTTTTTGTTTGGTGTTTTGTTTTGTTGTGTTTTTTTTTTTTTTTCCATTTTTTCCAGGATCTAGTTTTGGGAAGTTGCTTTCACTTATGTTGCATTGTTTCAGATAGTTGCAAATGGTTGAGTATGATACTGATATAAAAACAGTTTTAGTTACTGTATCCTTACTATGTCCACTCCCCTTTTCCTCTATTTCTCAGATGATCTCAGATTCCAAAATCACATCTGCAGAGTAGATGGTTTATCCCTGTGTTCTAGGCAAGGTATCTGAAGCTCAAATAAATGCGTTCACCTCTCCAGTTCATATGGTTAGAGACCTAAATATTAGCTTTGTGTTTTATGACTTCAAAAACCTATGCTATCCCCTTCTGCTTCCGTTATTTTTAACAGAAGGGGCCATCAAAACCCAAGTTAGGATTATAATGCAATTTACTTATCAGAGGCTATGGGTAAATGTAAAGAAAAGTATGGCAGAAATAATTTCCAGCATAAATGAGGGATAACACCATTTGGATGGCTTGAGTTTTTTTAGCAAAAATGCTGTGTCCAAGAGTGATGCATACCAATACCTCTGTCTCAGGAATGCCTTGTATGTGGATGGAAACCTCCAAGAAGGATATATTATTCAAATTTTCTTTTTTTAATAAAAATGCTAATGAAAATGTTAAAATGCACATAAATTAAAATGATCATAAATTAGGATTAATATCACATTAATGAATTATAATCCCATACTCATTAAGATAAAGTGGCATTTCAATATTTGCTCTTGTTAATAAATTTAATACAATAAATGAAAGGGATACATTTTGAGATTCAATAAATATTTGATGTAATCTTATGCTTTAACTTTTTAAAATATGCAAAAGTAAAGTAGGAGATCTAGATGCATTTGGATTCTTTGTTGCTATTTTATGTCTTTTTTTTATATTCTTTTCTTTTCATTTATTGAAGTGCTAAATACAATTTAAATTGGCAAAGAAAGCGATAGAGCCTGTTCTGAATAAAAGTGATCCCAAGAGAACACAGTATCTTTGAGTCTAGGAGTTTCTTTCCATGCAGCAGCAATTTTTTTTTAAGGAACAAGTATTTGAAATTTGAAATCTTACAGTGAAATACCTGGAAGATAGATAGATAGATACACGCACAGACACACACACATACATACATACATACATACATACATACTGAAGATATGTACATTTAAGCACTATTTTCAGCCATAATTCAGTGAATTTTCCTTTAAAAATGCAAACTAGGGCGCCTGGGTGACGCAGTCGGTTAAGCGTCCGACTTCAGCCAGGTCACGATCTCGCGGTCCGTGAGTTCGAGCCCCGCGTCAGGCTCTGGGCTGATGGCTCAGAGCCCGGAGCCTGTTTCCGATTCTGTGTCTCCCTCTCTCTCTGCCCCTCCCCCGTTCATGCTCTGTCTCTCTCTGTCCCAAAAATAAATAAACGTTGAAAAAAAAAATTTAATAAAAAAAAAAATGCAAACTAAAATATATACAGTTTTGTTTTTAGTTTTTTAACAGGACTCAATGTAGTATGAAGAAGATGTACCATGTGTCAGAACACTCCTGTCTCACTCTTGAGAGTAAGCTGACAATTTTAAAAGAGGGGTTCTGTTTTCCCTAGTACTTACCAGAATGCTTCAGGTAGGGTAGGTATTCAGTAAATTTTTGCCCTTGTAACCAAACTAACATAAGTTCAGCCCTTGGTGAGACACAGAAACTATACCAGGTGGTGTTGTCACACAAAGTAAACTTTTTTGCGACAAATAAGGAGACCATGGGGAGTAATTTCAAAAGCTGTGACTTTTGAGCAAGGGTAACTTTGTTTTCTTTTCTTTTCTTTTTAGGATTAGGATGAATATTTAGAAAGGGGAGCCTTGTCATTGGATGTAGAGGTGGGCATTAAGGTCCCACATGTACCTTAAGGAAACATGCATATTCATATTATATTTGTATGTTATGTAAATGAGGCTTGTGCTCTTCCCAGGGTGGAGATTTTAGTATTGTAATAAGGTAAAGGTAACTGGCAGTCACTCTGTGGTCCATCTGCACAGGTGTGAGTCAGAAGTTTAGTTCAAACTGGTCTGAGTGGTCTGGGTCCATGGAACTCTTCCTCTAAGCAGTTCGTTATTGCTTGAAGGATAATTTTGGTTTCCGTCATGGGATATTGTACCTATAGGGTCTTTTGCTTGAATAAAGAGATAAGCTGGAAAGAAGAGCTTACAGAAAGGTGTGGAACAAAGGTCAGTGGGTACAAGCAGGTAAAAGTAGTAAAGGTTAGGCCTTGGGGGTCTAGCTAGTGATGACACCCTGACCTGAGATGAATTTGTATTTCTCCTGCAAAGTTCTGATTTTGCAAAGGGGACCCTTTTCTGGCCCCGCTGTTCTTTATAAAATGGGAATAATTTTCCAGGACCAGAAAAATTGTACAAATCAAAGAAGAGAAGGTCATAGAAAATATAAGATCTTGCTATACTTCAGGTTGGATTGTTTTTGTTTTTCTAACAGGTAGACCTGAGTTGAATTATGGGTCTACTGCACTTGATCCCATCAAATAGAAACATTGGAGAGGTTATGATGGGCCTTGTCACACCTCACTTTTCTCATGTTTCGTGTGAAATAGTCTAACTTATCGACTTCTGGAAAAGTTAAGAGAATTATCATATAAGCAAATCCCATAGTTGTTGACACTATGATCCATTAAATGATCCATTAAAGGTAGCTAAGAACAACTTTAAATAAATGTATTAATAAATGGAAAAGAATACATGATTTTTGTGTTTTCCTCTTGATATTTTTATCATTCTAAATGTATGGTTGAGTGTCTGACTTTGGCTAAGGTCATGATCTCGCCATTACTGAGTTCTGGCCCCACGTGGGGCTCTGTGCTGACAGCTCAGAGCCTGGAGTCTATTTCAGGTTCTGTGTCTTCCTCTCTCTGTACCTTATCCACTCATGCTCTGCCTCTCTTTCTCTCAAAAATAAATAACCATTAAAAAAAAAAACTGTTCGAACTAATTTGTATACATTTTATTGTATTTCATTTTGTTTTATAATATTTTTTTAATTTTGTGTTTAATGTTTTATTTATTTTTGAGAGAGAGAGATAGAACACAAGTGGGGAAAGGGCAGAGAGAGGGGACACAAAATCTGAAATAGTCTCCAGGGTCCAAGCTGTCAGCACAGAGCCCGATGTGCGGCTCAAACTCACAAGCTGTGAGATCATGTCCTGGGCCGAAGTCAGACGCTTAACCGACGGAGCCACCCAGGTGCCCCTATGTTTCATTTTGATTGATATGCATACAGTGCCTAAACTCTTTGTACAACTACCGTTAGAATAAATTGATGATGTTAGAATGAATGTAGAAAGAACCAACTTGATACTCAAACAGAAGGTGGTTAAAAAATAACTTTGCAAATTGCCTCATTGCTAACCGATGTCACTTTGCATTTTAGCTACACACAGACCTGGATCCTGGAAGCAAAAAAATCAAGTATATCCTGTCAGGTGATGGAGCTGGGACAATATTTCAAATAAATGATATAACAGGAGATATCCATGCTATAAAAAGACTTGACCGTGAGGAAAAGGCTGAATATACTCTAACAGCTCAGGCAGTGGACTGGGAGACAAACAAGCCTCTGGAACCTCCTTCTGAATTTATTATTAAAGTTCAAGACATCAACGACAATGCGCCAGAGTTTCTTAATGGACCCTATCATGCTACAGTGCCAGAGATGTCCATTTTGGGTAAGTATGCTTCCAATTTCACAGAAATATTAAGAGTCCTCTTTAAAATAGCTCCTGGCATCTGGGCTGGTGTGTTGCTGAATGAAAGACATTTATTACCGTCTTATCTCTGATTTGCATTTCCAAATCCCCTTTTTTGGCCTAAGTTCCACAGCTCAATAGCTTTAGTCCCTTAGTAATAGGAACTGACGAAGCAGTTTTATTAAAATATCTCTCCTTACAACGATAGTACTTCAATAGGCTGAATTTGTATTCCTCTCACAAACTTGTAGTTTGAGTATTGTTACTGAGATGGATTTATCAAGATTTGTTCCAACATGCCAGACTAATCCTATTGATATTTGCTTGATGTTTAATTATTTGTTTGTGTATATTCACATGCAGATGCCACACATAGAGAAAGAGAAAACGGTCTAAATCTGTAGTCAGCCAGATATTGGATTGAGCTGGTGGGTCAAGTCAAGAGTGAATTAGGAAATCACAGTTGCCAGAGACTTCTTTGTAACTGAGCTTTCTGTAGGAGCACTGCATTCACCAGTGTCCTGCTCATACTTGTTTGCAGGCATTCAAGTATCCGTTATATTTTATTGAGCAGTATATATTTCAAAACATGATTTTCTCCCTTTTCTTTTACTGTTTTTGGATATCCTTATCTATCTTCCACCCCTGGCCTTGGTCTAGGAAACACCTTTTTCTAGACTTTATACTATTAGAGGAAAGGTGTTAGACCTCTTCCGTACCTGACAAGATAAGGCGGGATCCAAAATTCAGAGTCTGAGATTACAAAAGTCATTCTTATGTATGTAATAAGTACCCCAGCTTATTTCAAATTGCATTTAAGACAACCTACAAGGATATGTGCAGTGCAGCAAAGTCACGTAAATTAAAGCAGGTGAAATGATGAGACAACTAGAAGACACAAGTAAACATATAAATTGAAGGCCACAATTAGGTAAATAGCTTGGCTTCATTTGATTTCTTTGCTCTTAACCTACATTATAACTTTGGTAAATAGAC
This sequence comes from Lynx rufus, assembly GCF_022079265.1. Classification (NCBI taxonomy): domain Eukaryota; kingdom Metazoa; phylum Chordata; class Mammalia; order Carnivora; family Felidae; genus Lynx; species Lynx rufus. The sequence goes on along the minus strand of NW_025814830.1, from coordinate 34,331,538 downwards.
CCACTGCAACAGTGTATGAGCATTTTAGGTCTTCCTATCTTACCCATGTTATCTCTTGCCAGGACTCCACTTTACCCATCTCTTGTGCAAGGAATTCTACTTTCTTCTTGTTCTTGTTCTTGTTCTTGTTCTTGTTCTTGTTCTTGTTCTTGTTCTTGTTCTTCTCCTTCTCCTTCTCCTCCTTCTCCTCCTTCTCCTTCTTCTCCTTCTCCTCCTCCTTCATCATCGTCGTCGTCGTCATCATCATCATCATCATCATCATCAAAATCCAGTTGCTCTTCTACACCTGGTTGAAATGACCTGTTTTCTAGGGAAACTTCTATGGCTTTCTAGCAAGCAATTAGCTTTCTACCATCACCACAAGAAAACACCCACAAATGAGCAAAAGCATCTCCACGTTTATACTTCTTTAAGAATCTGACATGCAGGGGCAGCTGGGTGGCTCAGTTGGTTAAGCTTCTGACTTTGGCTCAGGTCATGATCTCACACTTCTTGAGTTTGAGCCCCCCATTGGGCTCTGTGCTGACAGTTCAAACTCTGAAGCCTACTTCAGATTCTGTGTCTTCCTCTCTCTGCCTCTCCCCTGTTTGCGCTCGCTCGCTCTCTCTCTCTCTCTCTCTCTCTCTCAAAAATAAACATTAAAAGAATTAAAAATCTGACATGCAAACAGGAACTCAGAAACTATTTTTTTCTTTTTTTGCCCTCCTCTTTTTCTTTGATCAACTCATTTAGAGCAAAGAATTTCTCTAATTTGTCTTTTTATTTTTTATCTAAATTATAGTAAGATGGTTTTAAAGGACTCCTGATACCTACAATACATACAGAACACTTTGTCTTAATTGCTAATAAGTGATGAACTGTTGATTGCAATTCATGATTATGATTCCTGCATCATAATGACCAAATCTATATCTATTTATTGTAAATATGTCAGAGGCTTCCTTTACTGTGTATATGAGTCATGTACTTGATAAATACATTGGGAAAGAAAACCCCCAAAACTTCTGAAGACTTCAAGATCATTCAGCTAAGAAAAGCATGTTAAACATAATATTAGCTACATAATACAGTGTATAAATGTATACTTATGTATGCATTTTTTCCTCTGTTTAAAAGATTTTTCTTGATAAGTAAGTAGAGACTAAAGGAAATAACATAATATTAGCTACATAATAGTGTATAAATATACACCTATGTATTCATTTTCTCAATAATTAAGTAGAGACTAAAGGAAATCATCTATAGTAACATATATACAGTTATTTTTTAAAAGATGTATAGCCTTTGACATCTCTTCCAAAAACCTGTGGTTTTTGCTGAGATTGAAAGTGTGGTTTTTGAAGTTAGATGGAGTTTTGAATCCTAGTTCCATCCCTTATTATCTGGTTGACTTTGAAGTTCAGGGAGGTTAAATTATTGCTTATTTTCCCAAGCTATAATGCAAAGATAATAATTTCCATCTTGCTTTCATTGTGTGAGAATCGCATGAGAAAACACAAGGTAAACGTATGCTGTAAAGTAAGTAATTGTGCAGAATTGGCTGTTGCAATTTTTAAAATCATTTTTATTAATCTGTTTCCCACGTTACCTTTGGACCTTTGCTCAAGTATTGATTTTACACATTGGGTGTCTGGTTTCTGTTTGACTCCAGCCTCTCTGGTTAAAGGAAGCAGAGGCAGCTGCACTATTTTATTGTCAACTGTGAATTATTCCCTTCATTTCTCATGAAGGTGAATATCAGGATGAAGGTCAGCTACTATCTCCTTTCTCTCCCCATTACCACTGTTCTCTCTCAGCCTGGCTCTTCCCTCCCCTCCTTAGTTCTTTCATTTTTCTTCCTTTGCTACTGCAGAAATGCCAGCACTTGCACCTGCACACCCTGAGGAATGCCAGCAAGGACTGGGGGTTTCATTGTGCAGAAAGTGAAAAATAAAATTCTAATTGAGAAATTTACCAATATTAAATTGAAATGAATGTGATGTTCAAGAACTGTCTGCCAGCTGACAGGCTGTCAAGACAAAACACACATATATATTTGCCCAAATGGCAGCCAAATTATTTTAGAAATATCTTACTTGGAAGCTAGAGACACAGCTCTTTTATATTCTGTGAATTTCAGAACTTGATGAGAATTCTCTTTTATAGCAATACCACATAAAGAGTGGCATGTGAGCTTGTCTGATTTTAACTGTGAATCCCAAACTAGCATTGTTGAGGTGGGTTTTTCAATGCAGATTTGCCTATACCTATTGAGTTTCAGACAACATAGATATTTTGAATGCTGTGGTACATTGGGGTGAAGGGTGTTTAACCCTGACCATATGCCTAAACCTGTGTTCAGATAAAATAAACTTTTTATTTGAGTTGAAAATAGAATCTCAGATTAGTGGCCTGCAAATCTGCCTTCTATTTGTGTGACAAAATCTGTAGAAGCCTTACTTTATAGTGTGCACAGTGATCTCTACCTAAATAAATATGTTGGGAAGAATTTAGTGATTATATGTAAAGTACTTGGCAGAGCAAAGAGTTAGTGGCCAGGGTGTATGAGTTTCTTTACAGCCATCCATTCGTGAGTTACTTCTACTAGTAAGATTCAGTAACCTATATGAATGCCTTGGTCAATGAAAAACTTCTCAGCAAGCCTTACCTTTTTATTTCAAAAAAATACATATGTTGGAATGAACCCTGTTTCATTCAAAAGGCCATATTAGTGAAAGTAGTGGTGAAGGAATGAGAAGTCAAATAGTACTTAAGCTGCTGGATGTTACTGCATTGTAGAGTACACAATTATATGATATATAACACTAGAGGTTTTCTTAGTTTTCTTTGTGATTCCGGGCTTCTCTAAGGATGATCAACGTGTATTGAAAAGTTGCTATATGCCAGAAGCTGTGTTAAATGCTTTTAATATCTGCGACAGCCCTCCACCACCAGTACTGATATTAACTTCCTTATTTCTCATATTTTTAATCAGAAAAACGGGGAAAATAATAGCTAATCCAAATCCAGATATTAAGTGAAGGAGCTGGGATTTAAATCCAGACATCTGGCTCTAGCTCTCATGGGTTTAACCAGTATGCTGTACTCATCTTTGATAATATCTCTAGAGAATTTTGTTTATATGAGCACTATGTTTCTGCTACATATATATAATAGTTAATGTTTTTCCAAGGTAGATGATCCCTTGAGGTCAATATACTTTGCAAATTATATAAAAAACGAAGACAGGATTTGGAAAGGAAAAGTTTGCGTAGAGAGTTGCACAATTTTCAACCTAGGCACAGAAGCACTTTACAAATTTAAGAACAATGCATCACATACATATTCAGATAACAATAAAATTAATTTGGAGCCATGTGGTGAAGACTGACCCTGAAGTGCTGCTAATATAATAAAGATTAAAGGGAGTAACTGAGATTGACTCTGAATTTCCTGGTTGTGAATGCAAAAGGAGAATGTACTATCCACCAAAAATATCCACCAAAATATCAGGAGAAAGTTAAGAGATGACTTAGTATGATATATTTTATTTTGTTTTATTTTTTTTTTAAATTTTTTTAACTGTGAACTTTTTTTTTTTTTTTTCAACGTTTATTTATTTTTGGGACAGAGAGAGACAGAGCATGAACGGGGGAGGGGCAGAGAGAGAGGCAGACACAGAATCGGAAACAGGCTCCAGGCTCTGAGCCATCAGCCCAGAGCCCGACGCGGGGCTCGAACTCACGAACCGCGAGATCGTGACCTGGCTGAAGTCGGACGCTTAACCGACTGCGCCACCCAGGCGCCCCAATTTTGTTTTATTTTTTAATGTTTCTGTTTTGAGAGAAAGAAAGAGTGTGGGTTGGGAAGGGGGAGAGAGGGGGCAGAGGATCCAAAGCAGGCTCTATGCTGACAAGCAGTGAGCCCGATGAGAGGCTTGAACTCGTGAACTGAACTGTGATCATGATCTGAAGTCAGACGCTCAACTGGCTGAGCCATCCAGATGCCCCAGTAAGATCTATTTTAAAAAGGCAATTCTTACTGCTTTCCAAAGACTCACAACTGAAGCGGTTATGGAAGTCAATACACAATACACACATAAACTCATTCTCCGTGAACACGAACTCACACAAAGGAAAATGTTAAAATTTGAAAATAATTTCCGTCATTTTCTATCTTCTCTTGCCATTAATATTAAGCCTTTTCGTTATAAATATGTCCTTTTATGATAAACATCCTCAAATCTTCTCATGAGGAAGGCCCACATAAAATACTTATTATTTATTTGGTGTTTTTTATCATCTTTGATTTGGAATATATTTAATCTTAGAGAAAAGGAGTAAATGTAGTCCAAGTGTATTTTCCTTGAACCATTTGAGAGTGAGTTGCTGACTTGATGCCCCATCACCATGGAAAACCTCAGTAAGTCCTTCCCACAATGCACAATGCAGCCATCACCATCAGGAAATTTATATTGATGTACCATTGCTATTGAAAGCACAGAACTCAGTCACATGTCTCCAATCATGGCAGTAATGTTCTTTTGTATTAAAAGTATCAAATCCAAGACTGTAGGTACATTACCAGTATGTGTCCTTAGAGTGCTTCAATCTGGAATGGTTCTTAAGTCTTTCCTTTGCTTTTATGACCCTTCTACTTGGACATTATAGAAGAGTTAATCTATAGAATTCCTTAGTTAGGGTTTGTCTGAGGTTTCCTTGAGATTAGATCCAGAATATGCATCTTGGAAAGTGATATCACAAATGATATCTTATTGATTTGTATCACGTGGTACAAGATTTTGACATTATTGGTGGTAATAACTTTTGATGACTTCATTAAGGCAGTGTCCACCATGTGTCTCCATTGTAAAGTTATTTTATTTTTACTCTTTGTACTTAATAACAACTTTGTGGGCAGATGCTTTGAGCCTAAGTAAATATCTTATTCTTCATCAAATTACTACACCCCCAGTTTTAGCATTCATTGAAGTTTCTTGGCTGAATTATTACCATGACAGCTGCCAAATGGTGGTTGTACTAATTCCCTCATTCCGTCTGCATTGATTACTTGATATTCTTCTTTAAGGAAAAACATTCTTTTCTTCCCATTTATTTGCTTGTGTATTTATGTTAATTTGGACTTCTAGATTTCTGTTTTATTTAGTGAGCTATATACTGTTATTATCATTATTTATTTTAATGCCATGATAATAGTTATGAATCATATTTGTATCAGACTTGGTCATGACATGCTCTTGAAACTTGTTCTGTGTCCTATTGACATGCCTCATCATTCTTTGGGTACAGTCTTATCTCTGGCGAGAGTGTTCTAGGTTTTTTTGTATTTTCCCTACCCTGGCCCTGGAATTTGCCATTTATACAAAAACACTTGGTTCCATTTAAAACAGACTTGTATTTGGCGCCAAATTCAGGGTATTGGTTGTATGCATTGCTACCAGGGTGTTGCTCCTCCCATATCTTCTCAGTGGACAGGGCAGAACGAAGTAACATATGAGAGCATGTGTATACACACACACACACACACACACACACACTTATCTGTATTGAGTTGAACAGTGTTCCCCTCAAGTTTTGTCTGCCAGGACTTTAGATTTTACCTTTATTTGGAAATAGAGTCTTTACAGATGTAAGTAGTTAAGTCCAGGCCATGAGTTAGATAGAGGCAGAGATTAGAATGCTGCCCTAAGAAATGTCAAGAGCTACTAGTAGCTGGAAGGGGCAAGGGAACATCCTTCAGAAGAAATGTGGGCCAGTCAACACTGATTTTGGACTCCACCACTGTGAGACAATAAATTCCTACTGTTCTCAGCAATCCAATTTGTGATCATTTGTTATGGTAGCCTTCAGAAACTAATGCACAATCGATCTATTGAAAACCATAAGTTTGTCTCTAAACCTCCAGTTCTAATGCAACAACAGAGAGTTCATTATATATTTTTTTCCCTTCTCCAGCTGTAAGAAACTGGAGTTTCCTTATCCTCAATGTATTTATTATTTGGATCACCCTTCACATCCTGTAATAAGGGATTTCCATTTGCTCCTTCTGCCCAACCCCAGATCTCTCACATAAATGTTTGTCTGCTGTCATACTCTCCCTTCATCTTTCTATTCTTACACAGATTAGTATCTTGCCCAGTCACACTTACTGGCTTTTGCACGAAATTGTTCAGATGGCAGGAAAACAGGAATGGAGGCAGAAAACTTATACTACTCTCTACTTTTGTTCTCCTCTATTCCTCAGTTGTTTCTTGTTGTATACTGGACCTATAGCAACATTTTCCAATCTGTATTCAAAATAGGTTTACTAAAAAAATCAAATTCAATTGATAAACACTGAATTTTGGAAAATGCAATGTTTTTTGTACTTCTGAGTCTTTATTATTATGTCATAATTTGATAAATTTGTATTACATGCTCTTTCAGAGATTGAGACATTTATATGATCCCAGAAGCTATTTTTTAAATAAATATTTTGCAGCACTGCATAATTTTATACTATACAAGCTTTACAAACACATGTCCAAAGAGAAGAGATTTTTGATTCTATGCAAGGCCACATATTAGTTTAGCATGTAGCTAAATAGTAAAATTTGCAGTTTCTAAAGAGTGAATTAAAAATTATGACAACTGTAGCTTACATGGATTAACTTGTCATTCTTGTCACTTCCTGGTACTTATTTCAGTCATATGAACAAGATTCCCAAAGTAATAAAGAGTTCATTCCCGTATTCTTTTTTTATTATTATTAAAGAAACCTTTTTTGTCACATAAGCTTAAAAGATCAAAGAATGTTCATACTAACAAACAGTCTTAAGCTTCACATTCTCCTTTCTTACAATGTAGAGGTTGTAGATTTCTTGTCTGGATTTAAAAAAAAATGGTACTTTTCTCTATTTTAATGGAAAGATGCAAAATGAAGAAAGGGAAATACATATCTTGATGGATTTGATTATATTTTTTTGTCTTGTTTGATTCAGAGTGATGAGCAAAACTGCAATTCTTTAGGAAAACATGGGTAGGAAATCATGGGGATTGAAATAAATACTCTCAAAAGAAATCCAGCTGCTCTACCTGATATGAATGCCTATAACAGCTGTGGTTCCAAAACTCAAAGATGACGTGAGGATTGTGTAGTTTCTATTTTGCATAAGGAAGCTAACCTTCATTAGGGATACATATTTGAAATACTGAAAGTATTCTCCTATCAGCAAATCTGTACTTATCATAAGGAAAATTAAAATACCTCCAGAAAAACTTTGTATTATAGGTTGAGGTTTGAGAAACCAAGGTAGTATTCTACCTAGACAATCCAATGATCTGCTGTCTTCCTTGTCTTTTTGCCCTCATATGAGAATTAATATTTTAGGACTCACCATATTTATTGATTCCAGAAGCAAAAGGGCAAGTCCTCTGTAAGTTATTCAAGCCGTGCTTGTGTCCAGAGCTCTGTGAATTAGCATCAACACCCACAGTGTTAGGAGTTTTTCTGTTATGTTGTCATTCCAGGAAATCATGAATTAAAAGGAACCAAAGAGTAAAAGCTTATAGAGTTCAATCTTTGCCCACATTCGCCTGCTAGAGACATGAATCAACTGCATGTCAGGGCAGCTCCAAAACATGCATTTGTGAAATTCTGAAGTCTTGGCTGAAAATGAATGTAGGACACCTTTGTCAATATATTTTTGGTATCAGCATGCTCTTCTCAGAACCTTGCCTCTTGGAGCTGGTGGGAATTCCTTAGAATGTCTATGCATTTATTAATATTATTTCTTTAACTTTGATATTTGTGCATGATGGGCTTAATAATAGTACTTCCTGGATTCACTGGACTTTAAAAATTACCGTTTGATTTTTTTAGAACCAAACGCTTTATTCCTTGGTTGTTTTATGAGGTATGTGTTGTTGTTATTTCCTATTCTGCTTACCAATAACTTCACATAGAGAAAAACAATGAGATTTATATGGCGAGATTCCTATATGTGTAGATAAGCACATAAATTAATAGATAAAAAGTGATAGAGCTGTTAAAAGGGAAAAATAAAGATACACAGATATGTAAAATGTAGACCTATGGATAAAAGAGCTGTGTGTGTGTGTGTGTGTGTGTGTGTATGCGCGCGCGCGTGCGTACGTACTTGATATACAATTCGATATCCTAAAAAAAGACAAAAAATAGTTATATAGGAGGCTGTAAATGAGAATACATGGATTGGTTCAAATACATCTCCCATTGTAAGGGAACAGGTTTTTATCCCTTGTGCCTGCATTTGAAGAGTTTAAAGTCAGTATAACCATATTTGTTGCCAAGAAGATTTTATTCATTTTCTTTTTGTCAGTGAGCATGACACCAAAGAGTCTTCCCTATATAACCCTGTCACAGTTTTCAGATCTCATCATTATCGAACAATTATGAATCTTTGCAAGCCACAGGAGCCATCTGAGTTCAAGAAATATATTCAATGTGGGAGAAGGGGAGAAGGTGTCTGGGGAGGAAGACCACAGAAGTAAAAGTGACATTTTCATCACATTATATCAAGGGTACCTACTATCAGTAGGATTTATTCTTGTTGATGTTAATCTTGATCACTTGGCTGAGGTATTATTTTATTAGATTCCTCTACCATAAAGTTACTCTCTCCCTCCTTTTCCATACTGTACCCTTTGGAAGGAAGTGTCAGTGTGCAGTATATATTTAAAGAGTGGAAGGTTATGCTTTCCTCCCACACCACATAATAGCATTGCTCATGTGATTTCTCATACATATGAGAGTTTTCTCTTCTGTATTTTTCCTTTCTTTCTTTCTTTTTCTTTTTTCTCTCCTCTCCTCTCCTCTCCTCTCCTCTCCTCTCCTCTCCTTTCCTTTAACCAATATGTGTACTCAAGTGTTATTTATTTTGTACCTTGGCTTATAATCCAATACAACTTTATTTTCTTGCTCAATTTCTTTGTCAGCTTTGGCCACTGGAAGCCATTTTAGTTGTTTCCTGTGTCCTTTTAACATCCATCCATCCATCATTATCATCATCATCATCATCAGTACTTTGGTTTAGATTTTAGCACTTATTTACTTTCTTACTTTCTTGCACTACATGATGCTCCAGGCTCATCTTGTATAATTATTACTCCAATTCTAGAATAAACTATTTTTCCAAGGAGCCCCAGTTCCTTTTATTGGAGTGTTACAAACCAAGATGAGTATTGGGTGTATTTGTTCCTACTGAGTTGCCTTTGCTTCTAGGCCCTCTCAGCTGATACAGGGAGGACAAATATATGTGGATATCCTAAATTATACACACACACACACACATATATATTGTACAAATATATATGGATAGTAGTATATGTACTAATCTACTAATCCATGTATTAGTATATACGTTAGTATGTTAGTGTATTAGTATGTTAATGTGTATATATACACACACAGTATACTTATATACACACATATACAAACATATACAAACACTCACACACTTAGGTCCCCCCTTTTCCCCCATCGCCCTCAGTAAATTCTAAAATACATATGTAATATAGTGGCATTATTTTCTCACAGGTTATATTTTATTTTATCCTGGGAAACTCTATTATCCATTTTTTTAATTTGCATATATTAAGATTTACTCATTGTGCTATAAAGTTTAATAGTTTTGATAAGTATGTTGTGCCATGATTCCATCATTACAGTATCATACAGAATATTTTACTGCTTTAAAAATATCCCTTGAGCTTTACCTATTAAACTTTCTCATATCCTTAACTCCCAGTAAGCACTGATCTGTTTATTGATTCTTTCCTAGAATGTCCTACAAAGAAATAATATAGTATGTAGACCTTTCACTTAGTAGTATGCACTTAAGATTCATTCATCCATGTTTTTGCATGGCTTAATAGTTCATTCCTTTTAACCAATAAGTAGTATTGAGTCATATGGATTACCATAGTTTGTTTATCCATTCACCTATTGAAGGATATTTTTATTGCTTCCAGTATTGTGTGATGATAAATAAAGCTGCTCTAAACATTCATGTATAAGTTTTTGTTTAGAAATTAGTTTTTTTATGTTTATTATTATTTTTCTTATTTTTGAGAGAGAGAGAGTGAGCGAGCATGAGCAAGGGAGGGGCAGAGAGAGAGGGAGACACAGAATCTGAAGCAGGCTCCAGGCTCCAGGCTGTCAGCACAGAGCCTGATGCAGGGTTCAAATCCATTAACTGTGAGATCATGGCCTGAGCTGAAGTAGGACCCTTAACTGACTGAGCCACCCAGGTGCCCCTAGAAGTTAGTTTTAAATTTAGTTGGATAAATATCTAGGGGTATGACTGCTTATATTTAATTTTATAAGAAATTTTAATTGGTTCAATGGAAGTACTAACCACAAAGCCCTATCTATAATCTACAAAACACTATAAAGATATCCCTCTTTGATCATCAGGTCATCAAAAACCTAGAATAGAAAGCAATCAGTTAATATAGAGATGGACGTAAGTACTTGAATGAGTTCCAGTCATCACATTACAAACAGGAACTATCTTTAAATACTGTCAGACCTTTGGAAATGCAACCCAAGAGGATTTTTTTTAATTTTTTTAAATGTTTTTTTTTTTTTTTTGAGAGAGAGAGAGAGAGAGAAAGCATGAGCAGGAGAGGGGCAGAGAGAGAGAGAGAGAGAGAGAGAGAGAGAAAGCATGAGCAGGAGAGGGGCAGAGAGAGAGAGAGAGAGAGAGAGAGAGAGAGAGAGAGAAAGCATGAGCAGGAGAGGGGCAGAGAGAGAGAGGGAGACAGAGAATCCGAAGCAGGCTCCGGGCTGTCAGCACAGAGCCTGACGCGGGGCTTGAACTCACAAACTGTGAGATCATGACCTGAGCCGAAGTCGGATGCTCAACTCACTGAGCCACCCAGGCGCCCCCATTTTTTTTAATCTTTCCTTTATTCTGGTCAAAATGAGTCCTCTTTATTCTATTCTTTGTGTGTTGTTCATAGGCACTGTTCACCAGCTTGCCACTAACAACATTACTCTGCCCATTCCTGCTTTTTGAAAGTTTGTGTGAAAAGGAATGAGTGAAAAAATGAGTGTCTTCTAGTCCATAACCACCTATGGAGAACCTACCTCTTTCAGGCTGTAGTGAACATCCATTGAGTGTCTGCCTAACTCATGCTGTGTTTAATCTCTGCTAACTGTCCATCTCCCTGTTGACAGTATGGATAATTAACAGTCGGTTTATATAAGGTTGCTTCTGTTCTGGAACACAGGTAGACGTTTGATCACATCGAATTTACTTAGTCTCAACCCCAGGAATTTGCCATGAAGACTCAGAAGATTTTGAAATAGTATCTTTCTAAGCAGCTCAACATGTAAATATGTGAACATGTAAATCACTATATAGACATCATCTTTTCACGGTGTCTATTAGAGAAATCAAAACGGTACACTTGACCGAGAGAGGTAGGGAGATGAACTAAGTAACAAAGAAAAGAAAATGATGAATAAGTAACAAAGAAAAGACTCTGCAAGTTCTTACTGGATTTTTTAGTCTCTGGTTTTCTAGAAACATACTGAGTCTTAGGTAATTCCCATCACTGGCTTCCCGTGATACTCCATCCATACATGACAACTCCACAAGGGGAGGGACATATTATGTTTCTTAAAAACAAATTTCATAAGAAATATATAATTGTCTTTTGTGTGTTGTCGGTGCCAGTGGAAAGAAATTATTCAGAGGAAGTTTGGTCTATTAGAGAAGGGATATAGAAGCATTTTTCTTCTTGGATATGTTAACTCTGTATAAAGATAATCAATATTTATGCACATTGAAATTATATGAAGTTCTTTTTTCATTATATAAACCTAGAGAATAGACTATCACTCTTGTGTCTTCCTTCTGAAACATCTTGGCTCTTCAGGGCAGGGTGTGGCATTAGGAATATGTCGTGCTTATCTTCATAATATAATATGAGTAAAAGAGGAAGTTTTGTCTTCATCTGCCATCAACTGCTGCTCATTTAAACACAATGAACTGAAATATTACATTCTTGGGAATGTTTAAACTGGAATTGGGGATGGGATATCCCTTCTCCCAGGCTTTTGAAAAGGTCGTGTATCTCCTTGACCTGGGAAAGAAAGAGAAAATGAGTGAAGGAATATTCTCTGTTCAGTATGAAAAAAGACCCTTCATGCCAAATGCAATGTCACTCTTCCACCCATTTATATTCATAGATGCTTTTAATGGATGTCAGATAACATGCCATCTTCTGTGCTTTGTTCTTTTAAAAATCACTATTAAAGAAAAGCTGGATGATCAAGACTGAAAACAAAGGACAAAATTCATTCCTGAGTATGTCTTTAGTGTCCTTTTTCTCACCTTGACAAAACCATCTGAATAATGATAATCACCCCAGGATCCTTTTTTTTTTTTTTTGGTATTGTTATTCCTTTGTAATTTTTAGGGCTGCTGATACCATTAGGTAACAATGAAATAACATTAAACCGTCCCCACACATTTATGTATATGTAACAAGTTACAATGTCAAAATTAAACGAAAGGAGAAGTGCCAGGATCTGCCTTAAGAGTGGCTCTCGCAGTGTCTTGCAGCTCCAGGAAATGCTGTGTATGTGCACTCTGAGCACGCTTTTTTAAAAAAAATAATTTATTGTCAAATCAGCTTCCATACAACGCCCAGTGCTCATCCCAACAAGTGCCCTCCTCCATGCCCATCACCCGATTTCCCCTCTCCCCAACCTTCATCAACCATCAGTTTGTTCTCTGTATTTAAGAGTCCCTTGTGGTTTGCCTGCCTCCCTCGCTGTAACTTCCCCCCCCCCATGGTCTTCTGTTAAATTTCTCAAGATTCACATGTGAGTGAAAACATATGGTATCTGTCTTTCTCTGACTGATTCCACTCAGTATAATACCCTCTGGTTCCATCCATGTTGCTACAAATGGCCAGATTTCATTCTTTCTCATTGCTGAGTAGTATTCCATTGTATATATAAACAGCATCTTCTTTATCCATTCATCAGTTGGTACACATTTAGGCTCTTTCCATAATTTGGCTATTGTTGAAAGTGCTGCTATAAACATTGGGATCCCAGTGCCCCTATGCATCAGCACTCCTGTATCCCTTGGGTAAATTCCTAGCAGTGCTATTGCTGGGTCATAGGGTAGGTCTATTTTTAAGGTCTTGAGGAACCTCTGCACTGTTTTCCAGAGCAGCTGCACGAGTTTGCATTCCCACCAACGGTGCAAGAGCGAGTGCAACAGTGCAAGTCCCTCTGAGCACCTGTTAGGGGGACCCAACAGCAAGGAAAGTAAGACCATGTGTTGTGAAGCCAGCATTGTCTCCCTGCTTCATGTAGCACTAAGGGCATTGGTGACTTAGAATTTTCATAAGCACAGAAGGCAATTCTTGTTCTCATTCAGGCTTTTCTGCATGTTTGCCTTCTCTTGTCCCTGGTACATATTTTTGAATTCTGCATTAAAGTATAATATCCACACAGTAAGTGCATATGTCATAAGAGCACATGCTCACAAACTGAACAGTTTCATGTAATTAGCACCCAAATAGAAAAAAATCAGAATAGTATTTGCCTTGCAAAATTCATTCTTGGGCTTCTTCCTGACACTATTTCCACAAGAGTAACCTGTATCCTCACTTCTAAAAGTATAATGTTTTGCCTGCTTTGTGCTTGACACAATTGGACTCATACACTCCTTTTGGCTTTTGTGTCTCATTTCTTTCTCTCAATGCTCCAGACAAGCTTGAAACCAGTTCAACCAAATTTACAAGACACGTGAACGAATCAGTGAATACGGTGCTTTTTATATTCCTTTATCCTGTTGATTCCTCCCACACTTCTCCTCTTTTCTTTTTGGTTTTGGTGTTAGAAGGTGACTTTACCATTAGATATGTTATTTCAGATGTCCTTTCACCACGTACCCAGCTCAAGGCAGACAGTGGGAACTCCCACATCAAGGCCAGGATTGGTTTGGTAAGTCTGCATCCATGGGACACAGAAGTGGTTTCTAATCTGCCTGAAACAGATTGATTGATTGATTGATTGATTGTTTGACAGAGAGAGAGAGTGAGCGAGGATGAGCCTGGGAGAGGGGCAGAAGGAGACAGGAGAGAGAATCTCTAGCAGGCTCTATCCTCTGCTCTGCATGGATCCTATCATGGAGCTCCATCCCATGACCTTGGGATCATGACCTGAACCCAAATCAAGAGTAGGATGCTTGTCTCAGCCACTCGGGTGCTCCAAATCTCACTTTTTTGTAAAAGAAACTTACATATTAGAATTACTTTTACCCCAAAGGGGAAAAACACCCAAACTGCAGTTCTGCCTTTTATTTTTGTTTTTGTGAGAGGGAGGGAGGGAGGGAGAGAGAGAGCGAGCGAGCAAGCGAGCAAGTGCATGTGAGCATGAGCAGGGGAGGGGCAGAGAAAGAGGAGAGAGTCCGAAGCAGTCTCCACGCCCAGCACAGGGCTTGATCTCACAAACCGTGAGATCATGATTTGAGCCAAAATCAAGAGTCAGACACTTAACCATATGAGCCACTGAGGAGCCTTCTACCTTTTATTTTTTTTTTTTTTAATTTCACTCCCTGTTTCTCCATTGTCTCTAATGTTATCATCAAACCACCTACATTTTTGGACAGTAAAGTCACAGAGATGAAAACTCAACTCTGTGTGCAGAAAGAAGGACCTAGTGGTTAAGAATTCTTTCTCTAGAGTCTGTAGGCCATGTTGCAAACCCCTAGTAGTTTCCTTAGAGCCCCAAACTGACCTTTAGTCCTTTGAGATTTGCCGCTGGGATTTTTGTCCTATATCAAGTATGACATTAATTACATGGAACATGTCATGTTAGAGAAAACTATTATAATTTTGTTTACTGATATAAATTATCATTTAAAATAGGGGGTACCTGTGTGGCTCAGTCGGTGAAGTGTCCGACTTCAGCTCAGGTCATGATCTCACAGCTCATGAGTTCGAGCCCCATGTCGGCTCTGTGCTGACAGCCCAGAGCCTGGAGCCTGCTTCAGATTCTGTGTCTCCCTCTCTCTCTGCTCCTCTCCTGCCCATACTCTTGTTTTTCTCTCTCTAAAAATAAATACAAATAAAAAGGACACTTTATTTCATCACTAGTATCATTTGCCTTAAATAGATAAATGTCAAATGTAACATTAGATATAATGAAACATATATATAACATTAGGTAGCATCATGTGAGATATATGTAAATATGTAAAAGTTACTGACTTTTGTATAGACACTGTTGCCTGGTGAAAGCTTTTATTTGTAGGCCTTCATGTTCCTTGGTGTATGAAAGCATACTGGCAAATATCAGCTGTTAAACTCATACAGGCATAAAATTGAGATTATGCCTTTAGTATAAAAGGAGAATGGAATGGGTATATGTCTGTCACTGTGGATTTGAAACTAATTAATGCTGATTCCTTGCATACCTAGAGTACCCTGCTGGAATGCTGCTCCTATTTTGGAGCAACGTGTTATGCAAAGTGCATGTTTACATTTTGGTATATGCCATGCAAGGACACACACAGCCGATGTTCACTCTTAGCCATACCTACCGCCAAGGGGCACAGAGTTTGGCAGGGAGGGTCACCTGCTACTTACATCTTGCCAAAGATGTGGAAGGACCATCACAGCAGAAACCAAGACTGCCTGGAGGACCCAGAGATGCCTGGAGATATCCCTGGGAATTTTGCTCACCCAAGATTTGCATGGCAGGGGATCCATTAAAATTTCATGTTTCCTGTGACTAGAGGAGCTGTGGCCATTTCTTAAGATCTTTGGAACAGATGAGGAATAGGCACACACTATCGTCTGCTCAGAAGTCAAGTCCTGTGCATTGGTCAGAGGCTCTGCTAGTAGGATTGTGTGGGCTCTGCTAAACGATCCATTTCTGCAAAATGGAAAACATTTCAGCATCATCTTTCCATCCCTAGGCCTTAGCCATCCAGAGCGTACGAACAATTAACATTGTATTCAGTGAGCAAGCAGGTGGATGAAAAGAAAAGTGTGTGATTGTTTCAAATATTTGGTGGGAGCCTTTACCTCATATCCATCAAGTGAAACACATCTGATCAGAAGATATTTCAAGATGTCATGATAAAAGTGAGTTATTGCTGTGCTATCATCCTCGGTGAAAAAGGCAGTTTTGAAGCTTCCTTATCCCCACGCCTCAGACACAAGAGCCATGTTGGGTTTTGAAGGGACATTCGAACACATTAGACTTGGCATTTGCTTTGAACAGAAAAGACATTCCTGATTAATTTTAAGATTTGCCTGACTCGTTAGATATATCTGTAGCTCTTTAACTTCTTTAGAGCTTCCGATACTATAGAAACCAATTTGAGCAAGGTGGGGAATGCTTAGATATGTAAGATCCAAGGTTAGGCATAGGACTGCGTGGAGAATATAAAAATTTGCTTCCCTGTGTCTGATGTAATGCTTCCTTGAAATATTCAAAGGTAAATGCTTAGGCTTTGAAGCCAGACTGTGTTTGAATTGTGATCTCTTCCTAACTACTGGGTGACCCTAGGAAGGGAATTTACCTCTCTGAATCTGAGATTCTTTGTCTTTAAAATGGGGCTTAAAAAGGAAAATTATGTGAAAGGATAAAATACTCTGGTATGTAACATTCCAAACAATGTCATTTGGCCCAGGCTCTGAGGCATAACTACCTGTTCCAAAGGTCTGCCTCATTGGCTTTCTTTGCATGCTCCTTCTGAATTCTCTGAGCATCAGTGTATATAAATTTGAGTCTTTCTGCATGGTGGTTTTTGTTTAGGATACATTTTCAGAATTAAGCTAGTTAGTTTGTTCAAATAATCAATTATTTTATTACCTTTACTTAAGACTATACCTTTACTCTTTGTTTCTGTGATCCTACCTACTCTATGAAAGAATTTTTTTTTAATTTTTAATTTCTATTTATTTTTGAGAAAGAGAGAGACAAAGCCTGAGTAGGAGAGAGGCAGAGAGAGAAGGAGACACAGAATCTGAAGCAGGCTCCAGGCTCTAAGCTGTCAGCACAGAGCCTGACACAGGACTTGAACTCACGAGCCTTCAAGTCATGAGATCATGACCTGAGCTGAAGTTGGCCGCTCGACCAACTGAGCCACCCAGGCACCCCAATGAAAGAATTTTTAACATCTCATTTCTTTACTTTGTGCGGAGTTCCTGGCCTATAACTCCCAACTGCCCGCATGACATGTATATGTGAGATTGAGAAGCGTTTTTAACAACTAGCACATCCAAAACTGAATCTCATAGAACCTGTGGGACAGGATCCAAGCAAGGAGAGCCATGGGTCTTCTGCACTTAAGCATCTTGCAAAGCTGCAGTCAACGTGTCAGCCAGGACTGAGATCTCATCTGAGGCTCTACTGGGCAAGAATCCTAATTCCAAAGTCTCATGGTTATTGACAGTGTTCAGATTCTTGAGGGCCTTCAATTCTTTTTCGTATTTTTTTTTATTTTTTAATGTTTATTTTTGAGAGAGAGAGGGAGAGAGGAGAGAGAAAAAGCAGGGGAGGGGCAGAGAGAGAGGGAGACACAGAATTTGAAGCAGGCCCCGGGCTCTGAGCTGTCAGCACAAGAGCCCGATGTGGGGCTTGAACTCATGAGATCATGACCTGAGCTTAAGTCCGATGCTTAATCGACCAAGCCACCCAGGCGCCCCAGAGGACGTCTGTTTCTTTCCTGTGTGGTGACCATCTTCCCTTCCTTGCTGCATGGCCTTTCCCTGTGACAGCTCAGAACATGGCAACCTCCTCCTTCATAGTCACCAAGAGAGAGTCTCTGGCATAACAGTCATAACAGTCTCGTGTGACATAATCCCTTCGCCCCATCACCTTGGTCGTATTGTATTGCTCAGAAGCAAGTCACAGGTCATAGTTATCATTGATCCCCTCCTCTGTGGTTTTATAATAGCAAGAGTGATTATTTCTAAAACAGGGTTTTGAGCATGGCATTCCCTT
This sequence comes from Lynx rufus, assembly GCF_022079265.1. Lineage (NCBI taxonomy): Eukaryota > Metazoa > Chordata > Mammalia > Carnivora > Felidae > Lynx > Lynx rufus. The sequence goes on along the minus strand of NW_025814830.1, from coordinate 34,313,535 downwards.
GCCAAACACCCTTGTGTGTCTTCCCTTTGCTCTTAGAAATAAATGTAGTCAGATTTGAACCATTTTACAGTAGAGAAGGGTCACCTTCTCCTTTTCAACTGCTGTGTCTTCCCTCCCCATCCTAGTCCAAGAAACCATTATATTTCACTCAGACTTCTGGCTGGCCTCCATGCTGGCTGTCTGGATTCTCTATTCTGTGAATTCTAGTGCATTCTCTGATTATGGCATGTTCTTGCTTACCGAGCGTCAGTGTTTCTCCATTGCATTGTAGAGATCGTTCAAAATTTATAACATGGCTGCTAATGCTCCGCTCAATTTGTGCCAACATCCCTGTGTTTTCAAGCTGTTTACTGTCCCTCACAGGCCTACTTCTTGTCCCTCGTGTGTGATGGCCTCTGAGACTCCACATGTACCATTGATTTTGCCTAGGAGAGTCTAATTCCTCGTCATCCTTCTAGTTTGGATTTTTATCATTTCTTCTGAGTGTGTTCAAGCCTTCCTATCATTCTGTCTTTTCCTTCAAATTATAATTAATTAGTTACTTGTGTAGTTATCTGTGCTTATCACTCCTGAAGATGGAGCCTCTGCTTACATTGTTCCCCGTTGTCTTCTGTACCTCGCAAGAGGCGAACACAGGTATATCTCAGAAAACAAACAGACACACAACAAACAGAAAAGGAAGATAGGACTAAAATAACGAACGATGTTCTCTTTACATATTTCAGTTGCAGTTAGGGAAACAGACAAAAGATCTTTCTGCCTTGAGGCCAGGTGTGAAGGACATCTGCGTTCTCATGATCTGTGCTCCTGAGAGGTCAGGAGAGGAGCCCAGGAGAGGTTCGGTCATGGCCAGACACAGAACAGTTCGTGAGGTGGTAAGTATCAGGTACAACTGACAGCACTCCAGGAATCCCATGGTGAAGCAAACTTCAGTGTCTTGGGGAAACATGAGGCGTTTTGGTGCTGGAACGTTATCAAGATCTGTGCTGCCTCGCAGAGTGACAAGGCAGCTGATCTTGAAACGTGACAAACGGTAAATTCCTTTTACGTGATGCTGTGTCTTCAGTCTTCCTGTACACACCAGACTGATAGGGAAATGAGGAAAGTGCTCTCTGTTTAAGAGAGAAGATGCTCGGGCCTTCTTCACTTGTTTTTCTTTTGATATTCACGTTTCTCCCTCCTGTTTAAGAGAAATCAGTCTTAATAACATTCTTCCCCTTTATGATTCAATATAAAGTTGACTTACATATTACTTCCTTTTAATTTTTGGTTGTCCTAGGTAAGAGCATCATGGAAAGCTGGGGAATAACAATGTATCAGTCTACCTTCGAGGAAACTCATTTGTGTAGGATTTAGACAATGAAATATAAGATTCACTGTATCATCTTTTATTTTTCAGTGGCTTTAGAAACTTAGGCAGGACATGGAGGTGAATACATTAATTTTATTCAGATACAGGGGATCAAAATATTCAGGTGGCAACTTAGATAACCTTTTATAGAATAGGATTTAATGTACAACATGAGACGCTAGAGTCTCAAATGAGCAGCAGAGAACAGGTAGACTCTGGAGAGGAAGCTGTGGATCTGGGAGGCCGCTCGTTAAACATACAAATTTGGATGTATTGTTTCTCTTCTCTGCACATCCAGTTTGTAATTTTTATTTTTATTTTATTGTATTTCAATTTTTGAGAGAAAGAGAGAGAACATGCATGTACAAGGGAAGGGGCAGGGAGAGAGGGAGAGAATCTTAAACAGGCTCCATGCTCAGTGCATAGTTCGGCACTGTGCTCTATCTTAAAGCCATGAGCTCGTGTCCTGATCCAAAGTCAGGACTCAGATACTTAACCGACTGAGCTGCCCAGGTGCCCTAGTTTGTAATTTTTAAAACAATTTTCTTTTACTATTATTTAGGGAACTAATTTACATTCAGTGCCATTTAGTAGGGCTTCAATACCTGTTAATTAAGAAATAAAAATAACATCACCTACAAAATTCCTGGGCTAGTGTCTTACACACAGTAGGTGCTCACTAAATCTACACCGTTGTTATCTCATTATCAGCATCATTATCATTACTACTGTAGACCAACAGTACACTGAGCAATTTCACCTGATTGGATGGGCACATATATATATATGAGGCCTTTTGTTCCTTTGTTTGGATTAAGAAAAGCCAACAGTTGTCTAAGAGTCTTACAGCAAATATGCAGTGAATCCGGGGTTTTATTCTTTCCAGTCTTACCACAAACGCTTTAACTAAATCATGATTCTGTACATCCCAGTGGAACACATCATTGTATGTTAAATACCTGTATATGGTTATGAAAATCACAGCTGCTTTCAAGGTACTTAGGGTTCACTCACTTTCCATTGTCCCCAGACTAAAACCTGGGCAATTATGTTGAAATACTTAAAAGCAGGTGAGGAAGTATAAAGTATTTCTGCCATTTGGGCATTGTGTATTCAGGGTTGCTCCTTGAGCAGCTTTTAAAGGATACTCTTTCTAGGAATAGAAAAAGAAACTCATTACTTGGTTTTCCATCCTTCTTTAATAAACATAGAAAAGTATTCAAAGAAAGATTAAAATTCTTGTAATATCTGACTCGATGATCAGCTCCGTGAAGGCAAGACCATTGCTCACACACTTTGGCATGGTGTTTGCAAGTATTTTTTTTTTCTTAACTGTGACAAAAACTTCATTCTAAATCCCCCTTCTTGGTTTTTAACTTACTGTTTATGAATTGCAGGTTAATGCGGTTTCTAAAAAAATTCTCTTAAGTGTTGCAGGAACCAAAATTTTCTAATATTTTGTCTTTTTTGCACCTATTCTCTCCTTCTCTCTGTCTATCACACACACACACACACACACACACACACACACACACACACACTCACTCCTTTGCCTTCCACTCTCTCTATATGTTGCAGTGTGTGTGTTTGTGTGTGGATTTGTGTGATACATACTGAGTTGGAGGGAAAATGCTGCTTTCTTTCCAAATCAAAGAGAAAAATGCGTCGAGTCTGGAATGGCAACAAAAATAGCTGGCTTGACTCACAGTCTCTCTACTCTGAAATATAAATTCTATCCTGAAGGGAATTCTCTTTTCTGTCTCGTTCAGTCTACTCTTCATACATACACACATAGTGAAATATGCACAGATTCTAAAGTCTTCATAGGAACATGAGAGATCATTAATTTTGTCCTATCTTGGCAAAAATGGGGGGTGAGAAATTACTTATATTGTGGGCTGTAATTCAAGGCAGTTCAAGTTCCAAAGAATTGAGTTTCAGCAAATGCCTAGGAAGCCTCTTGTTTGAAGAATTCCACATTACCCCCATTTACTTGTTTATGAGCTTGCCAGTTCCAACTGCAATATACAGCGTTAGGTAGTCTTGTTCTGAGAAGATGATGAAATTATTTCTTTCTAGTGGTGCGTAAAGTAATTGTGTTTGATTTCATGGGTTTTATAAATGGAGTAAAGAAGGTATCTGAAATGGCACATCATGCTGGTGACAGAGGAGATAGAGGGTTAGATGTAAGGAACTGACATCGAAAATGTAAATAGGTATTATAGTTATCTCTGTGGATTCTTTATTGTTTGTATGAGGTTTTTGTATATTGTGCAATAGTGTTGTATATCTTTGTGATCCCTTTGGTTGTCCATGATAGTACGGTCATGTGAGTAAAGCAGAAAAGTATATTGGACTCAGAGATTTATGATTTGCTTTAAGTCTGTCTGTTCCAGCTCTTATTATTTATAAGCCCCACCGAGACAGATCCCCTGTGCCAAATGAGCTTTCCGTAGACTTTCTACCAAATCTAGGATAATGCTTGGATCAGAAATAAGGAAGAAGGGGCCAGACACAAATGGAAAGTTGAGGCTGTTCTCGGTGGTTGATCACCTTCATTCATTTAATCAAGAGAGAGAGAACATCTTTTCTATAAGGATATATGCGCAAGAGGATTCTTTTTTATTATCAACAGTTCGTAGTCTTTGCTTCTGCTTTTGTTGCCTGAACAAGCATGTGCAGAATCAACAACAGAAGTGGTCTAAGCTCAGGCAAGCAGAGGTCATTTCCCTGACAATGGATTAAAACAATGCTTAGACCTAGTTTTGAAGGTTTTTTGAAAACTGCTCATGTAAACACAATGTCCAGGATTCTCTTTTTTTTTATAATAATTTTTTTTTAAATTTTTATTTAGCGGGGAGAGAGCAAGCAGGAGAGAGAGAGAGGGAGACAAACTCCCAAGTAGGCTCTGCACCATAAGTGCAGAGCCTGATGCAGGGCTTAAACTCAGGAATGTGTGATCATGACCTGAGCAGAAATCAAGAGTCAGATGCTTAACCAACTAAGCCACCCAGGCACCCCAATGTCCAGGATTCTTAATCATTCTAGAGCTGTAAAGTATCTCGGTGCCTTGTATAATAAATGAGGACCAGGAAGGTGTCATCACAACCCTGATGTCCTTTAATGTAATGTGGGAGGTAGGAGAGCAGCATTTTCATTTCTTAGGGGATTTGTGAAATTATGCGCCTGGAAATTTATGTTATTTAATTCTTATTCAAATTTTCACAAAGTATATAATTTTAATGGCTGTGGTTATCTCTGTTATATTAATGTGGTAGAAAAAAATTATAATTAACATGAAAAGTATACTGCATTCCATATTTCTTAATTTATTATCCTAAAAAAATGTAGCTATTCTGATGATCAGGACACCATACCATTTGGTGGAAAGATATTTAATTACTGGAAAGCATTGCATGAAAACAGGGAGATTTATGAATTATATCCTTACTGACACTAAACCCAAAACATATCACATATTGAAAGACTGAAAAGCATACTTAGCTGTGTTCCTAAGTCCCCAGTATTGGTACTTTCCGGACAACCTTTGAATACAAGGAGGCTAGGGGGATTTTTGAGTCTACTCTTCTATACAATTAGAAACTTGATAGTTTTCTTATCTTAGAAGATTGTAAAATTATACACATAAGCTAAAGCACTGTGTAACACAAGTTATTAGTGGCTTATTTCTTAGATCGTAGATACCTATGTTGATCTGGTGTAAATAGTACTGCAATTGGTCAGGTGATACTTGGGCTCCTTAATCTGAGTGTGCATGGGAAGATCTCGGGAACTGGTTAAAACAGTTTCACACCTTCACCCTCACAATCTGTGACTCAATAGGTTGGGAGTGAAGCTGAAAATTTACATGTCTAACAAGTTCTAGAGGAAGCTAATGCTGCTGGTCTAGAGACCAGGCTTTGAATCCATTTGCTCAGTGGGTGATTAATGCCATATTTCTTTACTTGGAGTCCAAGGCAGTGTGCCAGGAGATTCTGAAAACAAAATAAGAGAGGTGTGACACATCTTTTTGAGGTGTTACCAGAATATGGGCAAAGCTATTTCATTTTTTTTAAAGAAATAATGTTGATATATTAAGGAATGAAATGCAGAAACAGCATGACATATCCTGAGAAAAACACAAGACCTCAGAGTTGTGCCAAGTTTATAATTGTCTGCTTCTACCTGTGAAAGCTATCACCTAATATGACTGCCTGCCTAACTTGCTAGAGCTTTTCAAACATGTCCACCCAAAAGTTGTAAAATTAGGGGTTCCACAGGGCAAGTGCTGTTATGCCTGTATAGCTAATCTTGAATCCCCAGGTTTTAGCTTCAGGTCTGGCAAAAATAGAGGCTCAATAATCTGTGTGGTGTTAGGCAAGATTTCTTTTATTGTAACCTCTCTTGTGTCTAGTTGCCCCCAAAGGAAAATAAGAACAATGATAGAACCACTTCATTGGGAAGATAATGTTTTAGGTTGGGCCTGTCATATTGATTGAAGGCAATATTTGATACTATTTATCAAATATAGTAAATGTACTGAGAGCTTACTGCGTGCCACACCACTGTTTAATAATAGTGAATAGACAAGGCAATATATACCATTCCATATGAAATTCTTTGTTGGGAGTGGGTGGGCTGAAAATTTCAGGTAAACCAGTTCATGGTGCACTTCTTAATTAACTGCATGGCTCACAGTTCAGAAAACACTACAGAGGTTTTTATTCCTTTCAGAGACAATGCCTGCCTGGAGGATATGGCAGCAAACAAAGATAGGGGGAAGAATTGAGCCTCCTTCAGGCTTATTTGTGTAAATTAGGAGTCTGGTGTATGCCTATGATTGTCTAAATAACTCTTTATTATTTATATATCAGCAACTGTATTCATCATTGATTTCCGTTAACAAAAACACACATCCATACAAGCTATGCTCTAATTAGAGAGCGAATTAGAAGTGTCTAGTGCCTTAGTACTATAGAAAAATGACAATACATAGGTTTATGTATTTACAAAAGTAAAGTTTAAGCTCTTATCTTTTGCAATTCTTCAGGCTCTCATGGATGCTCTCCACAGGGTTTGACCCCCTTATCTGTCCTACATTATACTTGCTGCTTGTTAGAATGCAGGTGCTAATTAACTAGTTAACACCTTTTATACAGTACTAAAAGCCCCACCTTCTGTGCCTTGTAAGGTGTCTCTTTGAGTTACCCACTAAAAAGAGATGTGCTTCCCACGGCAAGTATGTATTACTTTTGTAATTAAAAACTCAAAATAACATATAACTTTTCAAAGGGCATGAAGCACCCTTTCTTCTTCCTAGCTCACAAATAGCATTTTTCCACGTGGCCAGTTTGTGGTGACTTGGATTCTTTGCTCCCTCCTCTGATTTTGAATTGATTTTCCAAGGGGTAGCACCCAGGGATCTCTCTGCATTTTAAATACCACTTATCTGGAGATTGTGGTCTTGGTGAAGCAATCATTCACCCAGAGCGGAGTTCTTTTCAAACTGGACACACTGCTCTGTTTTCTGACATATCATGCTTTGTTTGATAGTTTCAAAATAGGTCCATTAAGTGTCTCCACATTCTGATTCTCAAGTAGCTGCTAAATTCTTTTTTGTTTCATCATACGGGAATAATATAGTATAGTACATATTACACAGTACATAGGGCATAGCGTAGTACGACATAGTGAGACACAGAATAGTGCATGCCATTTGCTCCTAATCAGAGTCAGCCTCTGTATATGGGTCCCACATCCGTCGGTTATGGCAACCCATGATAGTGTCCTAAACATTTTAGTTTTTTCTTTTCTTTTCTTTTCTTTTTTCTTTTCTTTTCTTTTCTTTTTTCTTTTCTTTTCTTTTCTTTTCTTTTCTTTTCTTTTCTTTTCTTTTCTTTTCTTTTCTTTTCTTTTCTTTTCTTTTCTCTTTTCCCTTTCCTTTCCTTTCCTTTCCTTTCCTTTCCTTTCCTTTCCTTTCCTTTCTCCTTCCATTCTCTTCTCTTCTCTTCTCTTCTCTTCTCTTCTCTTCTCTTCTCTTCTCCCTTTCTTTTCTTATCTTCCCTTCCCCTCCCTTCTTTCTTTTTATAAACAGTCATTGTTTTCCTTTGACTGTTTACATTTTGTATACATTATTTTGTCTTCAGGTTTTTTTTTTTTTTTTACTATTTTAATGTTTGCTATTATTGTAACCTATTACCAATAATATTCTACATTTTTTTAGGTTTACTTATTTATTTTGAGAGAGTGAGAAAGAGGGAGGGGCAGAGAGAGGAGGAGAGAGAAAATCCCAAGCAGGCTCTATGTTGTCAGCACAGAGCCCAGCCTGGGACTCCATCTCATGATCCATGACATCATGACCTGAGCTGAAATCAAGAGTTGGATGCTTAACTGACAGAGCCACCCAGATGCTCCTAAATGTTTTTAAATAGGTATTCATTTGTTCTGCCATCGTGTAAGGAAAAAAAAAAAAAGCTTGCTCATATTTTGTATTCTTTAGGATAACTTGAAAGTGATAGAATTACTAAGTCAAATGTTTTGACTCTATCTATATATCTACATGTACATATCTATGTATCCATCATACCTATGTATGTAGGTATGTATGTATGTATGTATCCTTTGTTTTGTATCCCTGACTGTACTAACTACTTGGGTACTTGCTATTATTATTATGCTACAAATACCCAAATGGAAAACATCTGTAATTGAGCACATGGATGAATTGAAAATATGCATTTCTTGGGTATCTATTTCTTCCTTTTTTTTTTCAGGAAGCTAAAAGTGACTAAGTTTTAGGGTTTATGTGAAGTCTAAATGAGGTAATCCCTTAAGTAAATACTTGGGCCGTGTGTGTGTGTGTGTGTGTGTGTGTGTGTGTGTGTGTGTATAGTGTTTCCTCTTTTTTTGTTGGTAATGATCAGTATCTAATTAAAACAAAAGACTGATATTTGAAAGTAAGAAAATGCAATTGACAATGAGTTGGAAATATAGCAGGTAAAATGATATGGGATTCTCTAGGAATTTGTGGATTTTCCCTTCATGCTTTTCCTTTGAAAGAATGTCATGAGTGAAGTTTGTATTTAATGACCATCCCGATTCCTAATTATTTTCCTGGGGAATCGGGAGAGCTGCTAAGGTAGCTACATATCCTGTATGAAATACTGTTTTGAAAATATTTCTCTGGAGAATTTAAAAACAAGAAGAGCTCAGATTCCACCGTTTTTAGACATATCCCGGTGCTCCTCATTTCACACATTTATACTCAAACATGTACAAAATCCTTGCTGCCACATTTTTCTTTCTGCCTGGAGAACAGCTGTAAAGATATTAATTGTGCTTCAGTTATAAATGGATTGCCAAAAGGGACAGAACGGGTTGTGTATCTCATCAGCACGCCCTGTCTGGTATAAATAATGAGACAGGAACTTGGTAAATTGGAAATTTGTGATAAAAATGAGATGTGATATTATAAAGTCCCATCAGTTCCTTCTTTGAACGCATTGATTTTTAAGGCATTCTGCAGGACTGCTAAATCAATGATTGTCTGTCACAAAATGTTGGTTAAAAGGGTTCTATTACTGGGGTCAACTACAAATTAGCCCAAAGGGTAAACACAAAGGTAGTATAAATGTTAAAAGGAAAAAAAAAAGTCACAGATGTTGTGAAATAGAGTTGGAAAGGCACAATTGTAAGAAAATGTATACACTCACTGTCCCTCCTACGGTTCTTAACTGGGGTAACTAGGAAGACTTGAAGAGTGGAAGTACAACTTAATTGAACAAGGTACTTGATCATTTCACTTATTTTTAAAGCAAAGTTGGGCTTTTCTTTGATGTTTCTCCAAATTCTCTTTGTGTCTTTCAAATCTGCTGATGTTCACATGTACCTTTTGTGAGCACCTAGCAAAGCTCTTTCCCAGCACATCATGCTTAAATTTTAAACAAACCTAAGAAAATATTGATAGTTCCAAATGTTTCATACAAATAAATTGGTACATTTTGACTTGTTTCTTAAACCCAATTTTGGAAGAAGTTTTACCTTAATGTGATAAACATTGGTGGATGGAATTAAAAAAAAATCACATAACTATACAGAGACATGAATACTTTCATTTCTTATGACCAAGTCAGTATTCTGAAATCACAGAATACCCTTGAAGTTGAGCTACCTGTCATTTCACGTCATCAGGAGAGGTTGCATTTCCGTACCTCCAGTCTGCCTTCCACTTTTCCCTAGGCACCAGTCTCCTCTGCACACATACACAACTCCTTGAACTAAACTAAGTTATAGACTGTGTGGTGATGTTTCTTTCCATAACTCTCCCCGTGTTCGTCTGTGAGCCCTCCTCTCAGGCCATGAAGGACCTATATTCATTTTTAAAACCCCAGGGCCAAGCACGGTTTGATGGTGTCCAACAATCGATAAATGTCTGTAGGATGAGAGGAAGGAACTAAGGAAAGGAGAATAAAGAGAGAAAAGGATACACACAAACAGGTACAGAAGAATAAGAGGAAGAGATGAAAAATTAATTCAACTTCCTCCTGCTGTTTTGTTGAACTCTTTAAAGGTATGGTCCCTTCAGATTCAGCTTTATGTCTTCAGGACTAGAAACATCATCGTTCTGTTTCTCTCTGTCTCACCCTCTCTCCCTCTTTGTTCCCCTTTCCATCCTCTCCATTTGAAAACCACTCAAGATGTTGGCAGATCCTTAGTCACTTTTTGTAAACTCATTGCCTCCCTAGCCTTTCACATATTCTTTTGTTTTTGTCAAGATTTGAAGTAAGGCAGAGTTTTCAATACATTTCTCCCAAACTCTGTACAGGTATACAGGTATCAAGAGGTATCAAGGTCTCGCTTCATTCTTCTAGTAATTTTGTTTCCATGCTACAGTCTGCTTATTTAATGTGACTGCATAAAACTTCTCAAGTATAATTGTAGAAGACATTTTTTTCTCACATATATGTTAATATGAACTGGGGGAAAGAAAAGAGGCTGTTAACTGCAGTCCCAGAATTCCTACATGTAGGAATGAGAGGTTAGCACCAGAGTTACCAAGGATGGGGTTAGGAATTGACCTCAGTAGACTTGATTTCAAATCCTTTGAATAACTTTCTTTAAGGTGAAGTTTTCTTGCCAAGGCTGGTTATTTGTAAGGATTATATATGTGTGGATTTCTGAGTTGTATGGTCAGGTTTTAGACATGCATCTAAACTTGACTGTTTATGGTAAGGTGCTGGAACTTTAGAGTTGAATTATCTGGGTTTGAGGAAAGAAGAAAAGTGAGTTAGAATAGCATTTCTTCACTTACTATATGCCTCAATACATGTATTTAGCTTCGTTGCACATGGTTTTCCATACTTTTGAGTGTGTTGGGAGACAACAGTATCAGGTTAATAGGTATATTTAGTATAAAAATGAGTAAGGGAAGGTAAAGGATACTGCATAGTGAGTATGTAGCACATAGTTGGAGATAAGTGTTCCAACTAGAATTTGAAATTAGGATAGGTGGTATATCTGTAACTCTTTTCAGATTGAAAGTCAATGTGTTTATCAGAAGTAAAATTTGATATAAAATATACTAATACCAGAATACAGATACTGTATATCTCTGTGTTTTTTTTGTTTGTTTGTTTAATACAATAGAAGTGTTGATTTTGGGTCAGGTGGAACTAGAATTGAATGGCAGCTTCTTTTTTTTAAAAAAATTTTTTTAATGTTTTTTATTTATTTTTGGGACAGAGAGAGACAGAGCATGAACGGGGGAGGGGCAGAGAGAGAGGGAGACACAGAATCGGAAACAGGCTCCAGGCTCTGAGCCATCAGCCCAGAGCCTGACGCGGGGCTCGAACTCACGGACCGCGAGATCGTGACCTGGCTGAAGTCGGACGCTTAACCGACTGCGCCACCCAGGCGCCCCAATGGCAGCTTCTTAAATTATAACCTAGACCCTGGTAATAAGAGATGGTGATATACTGTGTCTTACTGAGTCAGGACTGTGATCAAAAACTACCACAGCCTGGGTGACTTAAACAACAAGCATTTATTTCTCACAGTTCTGGAAGCTGGGAAGTCCAAGATCAGAAGATCCAGTATCTGATAGAACCTACTTCCTACTTTGCAGGTGGCTGTCTTCTTGCCATGTCTTCACATGATAGAGAGCAGGGGGAGGGAGAGAGAGGCACATTCTTTTGCCTCGTCTTATAAGGGCACTAATCCCACTACCCAAAGCAATCTACACATTCAGTGCAATACCTATAAAAAAAAAACACGAGCATTTTTCACAGAGCTATAACAAACAATTCTAAAATTTTCATGGAGCCAGAAAAGACTCCAAATAGCCAGGGTAATGTTGAAAAAGAAAACTAAAGCTGGAGGCATCACACTTCTGGACTTCAAGCTGTATTACAAAGCTGTAATCATTAAGACAGTATGGTACTGGCACAAAGAGAGACACAGATCAGTAGAACAGAATAAAGAACCAAGAAATGGACCCAAAAATGTATGGCCAACTAATCTTTGACAAGGCAGGAAAGAATATCCACTGGAAAAAAAGACAGTCTCTTTAGCAACTGGTGTTGGGAAAACTGGACCATTTTCTTAACAATACACAAAACCAAAATGGAGGAAATACCTAAATGTAAGACAGGAAACCTTCAAAATCCTAGAGGGTAAAAGAGGCAAAAACCTCTTTGACGTCAGCTGCAGTAATTTCTTACTAGGCATGTTGATTGAAGCAAAGGAAACAAAAGCAAAAATGAACTATTAGAGCTTCACCAAGGTGAAAAGCTTCTACATAGGGAAGGAAACAATCAACAAAATTAAAAGGCAAAGGGAGAAGATATTTGCAAATGACATATCAGATAAAGGGTTAGTATCCAAAATCTCTAAAGAACTTACCAAACTCAACACCCAAAAAAACAAATACTCCAGTGATGAAATGGGCAAAAGACATGAACAGACACTTTTCCAAAGAAGACATCCAGATGGCTAACAGACACATGAAAAGTTGCTCAACATCACTCATTATCAGGGAAATACAAGTCAAAACCACACTGAGAGATACCACCTCACGCCAGTCAGAATGGCTCACATTAACAACTCAGGCAACAACAGATGTTGGTGAGGATGCTGAGAAGGAAGAACTCTTTTACACTGCTGGTAGGAATACAAACTGGTGCAGCCACTCTGGAGAACAGTATGGAGATTCCTCAAAAAATTAAAAATAGAGGTACCCTATGACCTAGCATTTGCACTACTAGGTATTTATACAAGGATACAAAAATGCTGATTTGAAGGGGCATATGCACCCCAGTGTTTATAACAGCACTACTAATAGTAGCCAAAAGATAGGGACATCCCAAATGTCCAGCAACTGATGAATGGATAAAGAAGATCTACCTACCTATCTATCTATCTATCTACTATCTATCTATCTATCTATCTATCTATCTATCTATATATATCTATATCTATATCTATATAGATACACACACACACACACACACACACACTAGAATATTACATGACAATCAGAAAGAATGAAATCTTGCCATTTGCAACAACGTGGGTGGAACTAGAATTTATTATGCTATGTGAAGTAAGTCATTCATAGAAAGACAAATATCATATGACTTAACTCATGTGGAATTTAAGAGACAAAACAGATGAACATAAGGGAAAGGAAGGAAAACTAAGATAAACACAGGCAAAATGTAAGAGATGCTTAAATATGGAGAACAAACTGAGTGTTGCTGGAGGGGTTTTGAATACAGGGTTGGGCTAAATGGGTAATGGGCATTAAGGAGGGCCCTTGTGGGATGAGCACTGAGTGTTATATGTAAGTGATGAATCACTAAATTCTATTCCTGAAAACATTATTATACCATATGTTAGCTAACTTGGATTTAAAAAAAGAAATAGTCAGTAATCCCATTATAAAGACCTTACCCTCATGACCTAGTTATTTCCCCCACAGTCCCATCTCCTAAAATTATCCCATTGGGGGTAAATATTTCAACATATAAATTTGGGGGGAACACAAAATGCAGTCCATAGTATCCTGTTAGTGATTTTTTTTTAATAATAAGGATTAAAGGACTTCCCTATATAATAATAGTGGAACATCTAGCAGGGAGTGACTCATGTTCAAGAAATGCGGTCTTTATTTTCTCCAGTTTAAGTAGAATTTCCTTAAGCACATTCTAGCAAGATAGGCAGAAGGTCCTTGTTTTTTCATCAAACATAGGAAAATACCAAAAGATTTATTCATGCAGGAAAGGGCCTACCACATTTCCAGCCCCCTCAGTAGGGAAGGAGAGATTAACCTTCCTCCACTCTCCTCCATCCTGTCCCCTCTCCTAGGACTCCATCCCTGACCATTGCTACTGCTCTTCAGTATCAGATGATTTTGTTGATTCACACTTGGATAGAATCTCCTAGTCCAGTTCTTTGCCAGAACCATGCTTGCCTTGCCTGGAAGGAAGCTTTGGGGCTGTTCTTTCACACAATGATAAGGTAACCTGTGATGCCCAATTTTCAGACATGGGCTCTTACAGATTCACCTTCACAGATGTGGCTGCAGCCTTCCTAGATGCAGGATTGTAAAACTTAGAGAGGCTTCACTTTGTCACCCATGGAACTTAACATCGTTGCCCTTCTTCCCAGTTTCTGGTAAAGACACTTTACCCCGTAAAGACACTTTCTACCTTCTCAGACCCCAAATAAAATCTTCAGGCTGTCAATTCTTCTACAGAAAGTTTTCATGAGCTCATATAAGGAACTGGTATTATACTAGGTTTTATTTATAGCCACAAGAGTGGGCCCATCTTTAGGAAGTCAAGACTCCCCTCTTAAGAGGAGGAAAAATTCCTATTGTTTATTTTCTAATGAATTTATAAAATATGAAAATAAGACAAAACAGTAGAAACAAATAATTCAAAAGATCAATGGACCAGACTCCTCTTAATCATTGAATGTGTCTTCCTAAAGAAAAGAACCATTCATTCATTCATTCATTCACTCATCTATTTAACAAATATTTATTTTGCTTTCTCAGTTGCTGGAGAGAAAAATAAAAATATTAGGCCAAGTTCTCTGTAGTTGAAGATAGAAAATTCAGAACCAGTATCATAGTTATAAAGGCTGGGAACCTCTGTAACTGGTTTTGAATATAGGTTTTACCCCTTTCTGTTTGAATGGAGATCATCTTAACAGATGTTCCAAGGCTTGTTGCAAAGATTAAAAGAATAAATATTTTATAACAGGCATTGTTCTTAGTGCTTGTACCCCTAGAATGATGTAGAGCTGTACCTCTTATATAAATAAAGGATGAGGCCACCTTGTAGAGGAATGGGCTAATTCTGCAGAGGAGGGTCAGATGGGAAAGTTTGAGAGAATAAGAAAGAATATTGTTTTCAAGAAGCTTTCAGGGGCACCTAGGAGGCTCAGTCGGTTAAGCGTCCGACTTCGGCTCAGGTCGTGATCTGAGAGTTCATGAGTTCGAGGCCCACATCCAACTCTGTGCTGATAGTTCAGAGCCTGGAGCCCACTTCAGATTCTGCGTCTCCCTTTCTCTGCCCCTACCCTGCTTGCTCGCTCTCACTTGCTCTCTCTCTCAAAAATAAATATTTAAAAAAAAAAAAACAACTTTCAGTCTGGAAGGAAAAAATCTGTGCACGCTGCAATGTAAATATAAAAGGAAAAGATGTTCCCAGGGACAGTCAAATGAAGTATTTTTAGAGTTCAGAAGAGGGGACAGTTCAGCTTGGGGACAACTAAATCTTGAATCTGGGTCTCCATGAGTTTGGCAGATGTGTTGGGCAATCATAGGAATGTACTTGAGCAAGTTTGCGGGTTAAAAAAAATAATTGGGAAGATTAGAAACCTCTGGTGTAAAAGAATGTTGAAAACCCTTTTCTGACATTCTGTTTTCCTGAGATAAGTTCCAAACTTATCAACCTCCTTCATGGGGATTCTTCCTGATTTGCAACCCCACCTCTGAACTTTGACTCAAGAGCATCCTTGTTCTTAAATGTAACCTCAGTATCATTGCTCCCTCCTCCTGGAAACCTTGCCTTTGCTGTTTAGCTGCCCCTCCAGTGTGACTCACACTGTCTTTGTCTCCCCTACAGCACTTTGTCACATCACTGGTTAGTCCTGTTATTTTCTGGTCACCCCCTGGTGTGCCCTTCAAGACAGCAAAACTCTTCTAACTATAAAGCCTCTTAGGTGCCTAAAATAAGGCTCAGCACATAGTAGGAGCTCACTGAAAATATAGCGTGATAGCGAAGGGCCCAAGTAAGCCCAACTCCCCTCCTTTTCCGCTACGGGCATCATGGATGGCAGCACGTATAGGATGGCATATTCGGGGTGAGTTAAAGAAAAGTCCCTGAAGCCATTTCTCTAGAATGATATTTCACTTAAGCCTGTTTTTGTCTAAGACTTTGCCTTCTCAGTAGCTCAGTGGTTCAGTGGTTTTTCACTTGGGCGCGTATGAAATTTGATAGGAGAGTTCCTCATTTTGTCTTTGAGTTGAGGGGGTGGGGGTGGGGGGTAGAAAGTAACCATGTGAGGTGGTTGGTGGATGTGTTCATTAATTTGATTGTGGTAATCATTTCACAGTGTCTACATATATGAAACCATCACATTGTAGACTGCTTTAAATATATTACAGTTTCTTTTTGTCAGTTATATGTCAGCAAAGGTGGAGGGGGGAGATGTAAAGGAAGAGATTATAGTCACAACTACACTGTCAGTTTTAAAACTCCTAGCTTTTAACTAGAGAATTAAGCTCATTCTAAAAAGAATAAAAAAAGAACAGCCACTTGAGTGGTTATAATTTTGTTCTCATGCCTCCTAAGCTCAAATTCATCCTTCACCAAATGTGCACATGTCCAGGTAGCATGCCACAGAGAGCCATGGGTCAGTTGAGCTGAGGGGTCAGTTGAGCCATGGGTCAGTTGAGGGGATAGTGTCCCCTCATCCAGGGAATCCTGATTGTTTATCCATATGGAGCAGAATAAGACTATGAAGTAGTCATATCATAAAAATGATATTCCCATTTTTAAATTAGGAATCTGAGTCTCCTAGATGTAAAAGAACAATCCGGGCTGCAGGAGAGTGACAAGTCATTGATAGAGAATGTGACCTCAGTCCAATAATAAGAGGACGTGAGCAAAACTTCTGACACTATAATTGTAGCATATGCCTGTGTTCCACGACATCGTGCTGATGCCTTCTAGAAATAAATTTTACAAAGATTTGCAGTTTCCTGTTACGGTGAAACCCTGTGAAAACATTGCTAAAATAATCGTCAAACCCTCTCGGGACAGAAATTCTGACTGCTGCACATTCTTTTGCCCTCCACGTCTAACTCAGAGCTCAGCATACAGCACCCACCATGCAAATAGCCTTTGTGTGAGGGAATGAATGAGTTCATATACTAAAATATAATGAAGGAAGCTTCCACCGACTGCAACCCTGACACATTGTAGAAGGTACCCACAGAGCCCCTGGTAGCATAATTTTGCAAGGTCAGGATGGAAGTAGCTGCCAGTCTAAAGCATAAATGATGCTAGTTTACTTCTTAGGTATTTATAGGATTTCATTCCATAGGTAACACATTAGCGAAGGCTTGATAGCTGGGAATAGGCAGCCTAAGAAAAGAAAGCATACTTTTTTTTGTCCCATTGTACTATAAGAGTCATTCTGATTCTGAAAGAGTTTATTTATGCACACGGAACCGTAAAACAGACAGCTTATTAGTTTTCACAACCAGGCTTCCAATCGTCCTCATTATCTGTTTGCAAAAGCAGTGGGTAGGTCACCGTTCTGGCGCTGTTTGTGAGAAACACGGAAGGTACTTTTCTCCTGTGCATAGTAAACATGGCTGAGATTTTACAGTTACACATTTTCGTCCAATATTTTTCACTTCTCTCACCCAATGCACATTACAGATGTTCGCGGGAATGATGCATGGGTGGATAGAAGACATCTGTGTGCTTGAATGCGTTTTCTGAAGTGTTTAATTGTTCCAGAAAGTTTCGAGCTCATTTTATAAACACAATGTTAAGTGTGTATGGATGTTGCATTAAGTTACAAAACTGTTTATACCTCTAAATGCTCCAGAATAAAATATGGAAATGGAATTTTATTTCCCCAGTTTATGTCCCAAATCATAGAGCCAGAGAAATGACAGGATGCATTTCGGTGCTGTCCATCCGCCTGACTGCAGTTAAGAATCTGTCCCTGTTCCCATAATAAAATCAATTTGGAGCATATAGTATCTGGCGGCAACATTTTACTACAGGCTGAGAATTGGCACGTGAGAAGAACACCCAGTGAGCAATGGTTAGACCTTTGCAAAAGATGATAGAGGAGGAAGTGACTGTTCAGGATTTCATTGTGTGGTATATGTCTTAAAGACCGTTTTCTGAAATGAAATGGCAAACCCGTGCTGCCCTTGCCTCCTGTTTAATTGGCTCTTATAAATTGCAAGATGGATCGCCAAAAAAGAAGAAAAGGGTTTGATCTTCTCTTCTCACCCTGACTGTAACTTCCCTAGTTTAACCAGTGATTGTTCAGAGCAGAACTTCCTAGAAGGAAGTAAAATCCTGTCTTCTTGCTTCCAGGTGGCACATCTCACTATTTATTTCCCTCAGAGCTTGGTTGAGAAAGAATTTTCCATGTCTAGGGTTAAAAAAAACAAGCCATAAATTTTACTGATCCACGTTAATCCTCCTCATCCTCCAAAGATCCCCTAAGGCGGCCCTTGGAGGTTTGGATATTTGGCATATGTCTTCTATAATTAAATAGCAAAACTGGGGGGGGGGGGAAGCTCCTGGTAGGATTTAGGCCATCTTCGCACTGGGAGGATTTGCTTGAGGCCCTTGAGGAGAAAGTAATGTTGAAGACTATGGTGTCAGTTGGAGGGACGTGAAGAAAACTGCATTGGCTGCCTGCATTTACTCTCAGCTTTTCTGTAAGCATATTAGGTCTGTGTTCTCATGTAACTTGGGGGGTGGGAGGAACAAAATAAACAATGAAAAACCCTCTAGAATTACACAGCCATCATGCACAGAGGTATCCCAGAGCACATTTCCATAAAAGTGAAAAAATAATGGATTTGGCATCACACGTTTAAAACATCCAGGGCCGATGCTTCAGCTTCTAGTAAGGGATAATTTAAACGTCAACAAGTTACACAGGCCTTAAGAAATTATTGCTCTGCTATTCAACAACAACCAAAAAACGTTGCCATGGCAACACCTGTGCCTCACTACCTCTTGTATTGCCTAGTACTTGGGAGAATTAACAAGGAGGATGAGGGAAGATGGGCTGAGGGTTTCATTTTATTAAAATAACCAATGCCTGCTGCATCATTGCTGTGACCCGTTAGGCCTCTGATCTTCGGAATGTGTGAATGTTTAAGGAAGACGTTTTCAGATGATAACGCGGGGCCCTCTATCCTTGGACCGTACGTACTGAGCTTGCATCTGGGTAGCCAGAAGGTCAAAGCAAAAGTTTGAAGATGGTAGCAGGAAGGCCAGGAACATACACCTTTCTGAATTTCAGTAATTGCAAGGGTTCTGCTGCTTTATTTTCCCACCTACTATCAGAACGCTTATTCTCTGAAAATGGATTGCAAATGACTCTTTGCAAATGGGGTTTATGTTCTTCTCATCATAAGAGTTTTCGCTTTTCCAGTGTGCGCATTTTCACGCTGCACCAAACCTTTGTTTTCCTGCTCAGGGTGTCAGCACCAGCATTTTTCTTTCTGAATAATGTGCAGAATTGGTGTGCTGACTTGCTCATAAAAAAGTATAGTCTAGCTAACAGAGCTGCACTACCCAAACCCAACATCTTATTTTCCCGAAGGCCTTTCATCTTAGTTTGTCAGCAAACTGGAACCTCTAACCTGACAGTGTAAAATTTTTGATGGTTAATTTTGCTTGTAGTGTTTGCTGTCATTATAGGGGGAAGACTTGTGGGCCCTGCTGCTAACGGGAGGGAACTTTCAGGTGTGGCAGGAGGCAAATGATACCGTGAGCCTTCTGTTAATTAAAATCCAAGTGCATGTTGGCAAATATCACTTATACAAGAAACTAAATGCAGAAAAATGGGCTTATTAAAAGCAGAATGCACCTTGGAATTGACGTATTCATACTTGAATTGATACAGCAGGATGCATTGTGGTGACAGGGATCATTTTTGTTGACAACAGCTGGAAATACAACGGCTATATTATTATAATTAGGATCGGCATCAAGTTGGATTATAATAGGGGCTTTCTTGGAGAAATGGCACAGTGTCAAATTTATAGTCACCAGCTAAATGAGTCTCTTGTATCCTCGACAAAGGGACAGAAACAGTTCCAAATGAAAACACAAACAGAGAATCCTGTTGTTATATTTCCTGGGTATTACGCAGGGTCCTATTTATCACACACCAACACTTGCCGCTTTGAAGAAACATTATCCTGCAAGGTTTACACTTTTCAATTTGCCTCTGTGGTCTGCATTCTGCATGCATTTCCATGGAGAAGCCGACACCACAGCTTGACTAGAAATCTTTTCTGCTGCAAGATTAACCTCAAAGCATCCATTTTCCCCCCTCTGGGTAATCACTTGACAAATGCATCCACAAAACCTCTACACACATCTATTCCAGTGTACAGGTGCATCAACAGTCTTGAATCACTATTAGGAGAAATATTATCCTTGACGGGAAGTAGAGCTGCCTTTTCATTTCCAGATGTCTAAAGTTGAAGGATGTGGATTTCCCGGGAAGCCAGACATCAGGCAGAAATATCATGGATGAGGATGTGGGTAAAATCTTGCCTTAGCTATGTCGCATTGCTCGGGACAGTAGTTCATCTTCAAAAGAGTATGGGATTTGCATGGGCTGAGAGATAGGGCATTGATTTGAATGCCACCCATTCACATAACAGTGAGAAACTTGTGCTGATGATGTGCCCACTGCCTGGCCCTTGTGCTTGCTACATCCAAACACAGTTTATTTTTGAGTCCACAGCAGTTTTATACCACAGAGGAAACTGACGTGAGATAAACTAGATGGGAGCAAGTGAGATGGAGTGAGTGTGTATGTGTATTTTCTAAGTTAGTTTCTTATTAAGGACATGAACATATTGTTACATTTGGGAAAGTCTTTCTGTGTTTTCCCCTCAAATTTAAGGAAATATAGTACTATTAATTAGGCACAACACTTAGAAATGACAGCACCCACCTCCACTTAAAATGATAAAAGATGAGTTTGTTTTTCAGTCTCTCATGCACATACACATAATGTACATATAATAACAGTGACAGCAAGGTCTCAGAAATATAAAATGTCAATGACTCTTCATTACTGTTTGCATAACTTATTACATTTAATTATCTTAACAAGCCTAGGTGGTAGCAGTTATTTTACCTTCCTTTTTGCAGATTAAGAAATCAAAGCTTAGAAAAGTTTTGTTTCTTTGGCCAAGGACACAGGACTCCTAGAAGTTGAACATGGGTATAAAACAAGTGTTGTGGTTCAACACAGTATGACTCCAAATTGATCTTCTTAGTCTCTTTTCTCTACTTAATATCATCCCATTTGATTCTCTCACAGAACTTTAAGGTGTGCAGAATGAAAAATGATTGTCTTCAGATATGCAAAAAACTAAATCACAGAACATGGAAATTATTGAAATCTGGCCCCTTCCTCCTGCCTCAGTGTTTGGTAATGTGATGGGACAATAAAAGAACATCAGGTTACAGTAATCAATGAAAACAAATAGAATCATCATCAGTCTGGCATTAGTGAAGTTCCCAGGAAAGATCCCTAAATTCCATTTAAGGAAAAATCATCTCCGTGGGCCTTTATGCACTATGAATGGATTAAAAAAACCTTCAGTATATAAACAAATCTGAGTGAGAATTCTTCAGAATAATCATGATAGAAATTAATGTTTCTTTGTAGGGGAGTGAAGTCAAATTATAAAAAAGTCCGGGACCCACTACAGTCATTCTGAACAATGACTTTACTTAAGAGTTGCCTGAGAAGACTTTTAAAAATACTCCACCACCATCCCCATATTGCCATGCCATAGATCTGAAAGGTACCCCAAAGATCTAAATGTTTTTCAACCCAGATTCTAAAATGTAGGCAGAGTTGGTGCTCATAGGCTTAGCATGTGGTCATTTCTGTGCTCAGCGTCTATATAGATTATTTAGTGTGACTCTCACAATAATTCTGATGTGTATTGTAGATTTGAAATTGGTGGGTGAGGCAGGTTAAATGATTTGCCCAAAGAGACGAGTAATTGTTTCAGCGTAGATTGGAAATATCCCATCTGCAAAACCGTGACCCACGTACTTCTCCACCCAAACACACCCACTGCACACATATATGCAGTGATTCTGTCATTGTTCACAAATTTGTTTGATTGATTTATTTTTCTGCATGAAGGTGTTTCTCAATTTAAGTCACCTACTAGCAGGTAATTTTAGTGATGATAGGAATTTTTGACTATTTGTTCACTTCTTTGTTTCCTGTGCCTAGGCAGCGGTTAGAACAGAATTAGCTTAACGTCATATTTGAGTTCATTTTTCTCAAACAATGATAATGTGTTACTTCATAATGGTGGGGGGGAGCATTTCTCCTAAAAAAAAAAATAAGACAACTCAACAAAGCAAAACAATTATTTCACGGACTTCTGCTTGGAAGAGTTCACCCTTTCTTATGAATCTCTGGACTATTAGCTCTCAGTAACTCCTGAGTCTTTTTCTTGGTATTCGTTCTTTTTTTTTTCTTTAACTTTTTCCGAACTATTCTTAGACTTAGAGAAAAGGGACAGAAAGAGTTCTGCATACCCCTCACTTAGTTTACCCTCATTTGAACATCTTACGGAAACTTAGTACAAGGGCGAAATCAAGAAAATGAGCATCAAGATCCATATTTATTGTTAATGTTTTATCACCCCCCTAACTGGACTACTGCTGTAACCGCATATCTAGTCTGATCTCCTAATCTTGTATATCGCTTGCTCCAGTTAAATCTGGGGGCACTAATCGAGGAGAAGAGCATAGGACTGGTCTCTCACTGAAATACCTTCTCTGTTTCCTACAGGAAGAGCCAATACTCCCCATCTGGGCATTCAAATGACCTCTGCATTTTGCACTCCAGCTTGCCTCTCCAAAGTTAGCTTGATGACTGATTTTTCCAATCAGATCTCCTCCTAAAATGTATTTATTTCACTTTCTTCCTCTTACCTGGAAGGTTTTTCCTCCATTTCTTTTCCATCCCACACAATATTCAAATAACTACAAATATTGTACTTTCACGTGCTCATCTTTACCAGCTAGTTGATGAGTTATTTTCGAAAGTGAGTCTTATTTTTTTCTTTGATATTGTTCCCAGTGTCTGAGGGAATGTATTACAAAACCAACATGAGGTGTTTTTTTTTATCACTGTAGATTTTGTAGCACCTCTGAATCATAATGCTGAGTAGAAATTCCAATTTTACAGGACTATCAACCACTCAATGAATAGTATTACTACATTTTCATGTATAGTGACCGTAATTCAAAACCCTTAATAACATTTTGATTGGCAAGATCTTGCAAAAGCTCTATCTTATTTCAGTAAACACGGAGGTATGCTGCTCAGATCCGCCCTTCAAATTGAAACACTCTTCCCCCATGCTGCTTGAGAGTGTTGATTATTGGCATCTCAGGGCTGAAGGTCATCCAGCTGAAGAGAGCTGCATGGCCCAAGACCAAGCCTCCATTCTCAGAGGGGTTCCCACATCCAATAACTGGACAGTGCTGGAGTCTAAAGGTCTGGCCCCATTTCCTCAATGACCATGTCAGGTATAGAGAGGCCGTTGGAGTCTGTGAGTGCATCACAGACCAAGGGCTGGTTCCACCCAATATTGTCCTGTTCATTTCCCCACAGGTATCAGTTGAAGAGAACTCCCTGGTAAAAATTCTGCAATTAGGGGCATCTGGGTGGCTCAGTCAGTTGAGCAGCCAACTTCAGCTTGGGCTGTGATCTCACAGCTTGTGAGTTTGAGCCCCGCATCGGGCTCTATGCTGACAGCTCAGAGGCTGGAGCCTGCCTCGGATTCTGTGTCTCCCTCTCTCTCTGCTCCTAACCCACTCGCATTCTGTCTCCATCTCTCTCAAAAGTAAATAAACATTAAAAAAAAATTCTGCCATTAATCTGAGAGTCTACTTTCTAGGGAGCTTCTCTGTGACACTTAGATATCATTTGTCGTTAAATCATCAGATGATTTATTCATTTGCCCATTCATTCAATTACCAGTGTTTGATAATTACAGTAAAACCTTGGTTGGCAAGCATAATTCCCTTCCAGAACCATTCTTGTAATCCAAAGCACTTGTATATCAAAGCAAATTTCAAGAACCATTGGTTCAGTTGTGATCATGTGAAATTCAGCATCACACACTACTTGTATTGCAAGACATTGCTCGTTAATCGAGTTAAAATTTATTAGAAATGTTTGTCTTGTGCAACACTCACAGAACAAGTTACTTACCATCCAAGGTTTTACTGTATTATGTGTCCAACCCTTACTGGATTAAGGACATTGACCCTGTCCTCACAGAACTTGAAGCCTGTCACCACACCAGACATCTCCAATTGCTCCCAGTTTTAGCAGTTCCCAGAATTTCACACAGTCTTTCAGACTACTTTGCCTTTACTTATGCTTGACTTACTGCTTGGAATTCCTTCCCTGCCATTCTCATGATTAAACTCTACCTGTCTTTAATAATGTAAGTCAAATGCAACGTCTCGCAGAAAGCTGTCCTGTCCCTGCCCGCCCTCTCTGTGGAGTGAGAGTTCCAGACATGGTGCTGTTGCATTCAGCTGAATTTCTATGTGTGTGTGCACCAGTCCCCTCCTCTTCCCTTCCACCACCAAACTGTATACTCCTTCAGTGTATACCTTATCTTAGTATCTTTACTTCATATGAGGCAAGCTGTATGTGCTCAGTTGCTGAATGAATGAGTGAATAACACAAAGAAAATGAATCCGAAAAAAAAAGTTTTGATTCTATTATCCATAAGGCGTAATTACCTAAACATGCTGATTAATTGGTGGTTCCAATCTAATTTTATATTCTGAAGAATTAGATAAAATGAATGAAATATCCCTCTGATATTTCTGTGCAGTTTTTCTAGCAGCCATTTTATTCAGGTGTCTTCAGTTTTAGTTTTGCAAAACTTAAATGCTACGTGTGATATGATTAATTTTGTGTTTCATGTTTCTTTGATATTTTTCCTTTCCATATCCTCCAAGCCCACATGAATCTGATAGGTGTCTTTAAAATGAAAACAAAAAAGGAATCTTAAATAATATTGATTCTAAAAGGGTTATCTTTATATAGTGTTCCAGCCTAGCAGTACTCGTTCTTTTAAAAGACTTGGATAGTTTTGAAGTTATGACAGAGTAGTTTATCTCCATATTTTTGAAGAGATTTCTTATTTTCCTTATTCCCACACATGGATTTCTGTATGATATGCTTGGCAAAATTTAGCTCTTGGCAAAGGATAATGTGTTAATTATTATCTTTTCTCTCCCTCTTTTTCTTCTTTTTTTCCTCTTTCTTTCATTCTTCCTTCCTTTCTTCTTTCTTTCTTTTTTTTAGGTACGTCTGTCACTAATGTAACAGCTACTGATGCTGATGACCCAGTTTATGGAAACAGTGCAAAGTTGGTTTATAGTATCTTGGAAGGGCAGCCTTATTTTTCCATTGAGCCTGAGACAGGTTTGTGGCCTAAATTTTGAATTCTATTTACCATGTTATTGCTTCAGGGAAACACTTTTCTTGGGATTTGGATTATGAAATGTCATGGTTAAGTACTTCACTGCCTGTATCAATAATATTTGAATGTGTTATTCCTGTGCAATGTGTGCTACATGGCAAGCCCAACAATCATTTTGATACAGATTAAAACAAATTGCAGACCCATTATAGAATATCACCTATTTAACAGATGGCCTGGCACCATTTTTCATCCTGGGGGGAAAATGTGTTTATACATCAGGCACACTTAAATATCAGATTTAAGAATAAAGCCAGTTGCTTATTGGCTCTGTGATTCTTTGCGAGTAATACTTACAAATCTTTTTTAAGTTTCAATTCCCCTATCTATAAATTGGGTATGGAATCTATTTAATAGTGTTATAATGAACATCAAATCAGGTAATAAATATCGACCATATAGTGCATGACATGTGGTAATCATCCAATGGGTGGGTATTATTATGTTTGCTATTAGGTTGCTTATTTATAAATCAGGATGCTGATATCTACCCGTTAGAGATCTTTATGACCTAGTGGTGGTGGTAGTAATAAAAGTATTGCCAGTATTCGACCCAACCAGTATCCTGAATCTGGTGGTACAGATTTTAGAAATCGTTAAGTTAGTTTCAACAACAAAACAAAACTTTTATAACACACTTAAAAATTATTAATAACAGTGTCTTTTGCATGAATTTTTATTCTGTATCTTGTGGTTCGGTCTGCAAATTTTCCAAATTGACAAATTCAATACATAGCTACGTATAGTATAGGTATAATATATTTTCTCTGATTCGTGAGTTTTCAGTATTATTGAGATAAATTTCCATGTCTTACCAGTAAGTCAATTATTAATAAATTAAAAATTTAAAGCCTCTCTTTGCTTTTTTTTTTAAACTCAAAGAGTAAAATCCTCATGCATTTAAAAGTGAGAAAAAGTACAATTTATATATAAATAGGTCATGTCTTAAAATTGAATTTAGATTTAGGAACAGGAAGGAACTCTTGTAAAAGACATTAATTAGGGGCATAATTACATACTCTTCCTCAGAGAAGAGAGAAGTCTGTTATAAACTTCATCTCATTTGGGCTCCTTGATGACCCTAGGGGAAGTGTCAGAGAAGGCAGTCAGCTGAAAGAGAGAGAAAAAAAGAGGGAGAGAGGGAGGGAGGGAGAGAGGGAGAGAGAGAGAAGTCTGGAGATGTCCTGTTGGCCAAAGTCACAGTGACAGAGTTGGGAGTAAAACTGGGACTCATCGCCAGGTCCTTAATTTCAAAACCATCTTTGAACTTTACTTTCCTAGGGAATAATTATGGAACAGAGGCTTCTGTAAAACAAAACTGTGTTGATGGCTTAAGTGGAGTTGAATCGCCTTTTCCTTTGCTCCTTGACTATTTGTCCACTTGGATCGTTTTGTTCACCAGGCCCAGCATAATCCAGCAAAAATGTATTCAGCATTCACTGTGTGCCAGACATTGAATTAAATGTAAGGAGAAAAATTCACAAAGGCTAATGTCAGCCTTTGAGTATCACACAATCCATTTTGGAAGACAGATTTTTGCTTTCAACATAAATACAAGGGAGTATGGTGATAACATTTAAATAATTCATATATCAAGAATAAATTACTATGAGGTATAGATGATAAAAGTCCCCTAGTAAGTCAGAGGATTTGGGTACTTTTAAGTCTCATTGACATCTATTGCCATTTGCTTAATCAAATGTCAGCAACATTTAATATTTACATTTTTACCCAGCATAATGAGTGTCTTTCTCAACATAGATTTATTTTAGCTTTATCGTTTCTAATTTGAAAGATACAAAATTATCTGGTTTTATATTTTAGAAAGTTTATTCAGAACCCATTGTGGGAAATAAAATGGAGAGAAGAGATACTTTGAGAATGTATATAGAAATTGCTTAATCGATATTGGTTGAATGAAGTTGAGATTTTAAACTAAAACAGACACAATGCAGAAGGAAATAGAGGCTAAATTCAGTAATCAGTAGTCAGCCTAAGTTCTTTTGCTACAACACAAATATGTACAAGTGAAATATAAACACTTGTGTGAATGCCTGCATAATTACACTTAGGTGTGTTCAAATGAAAGCAGAGTGTAAGTTGTTCCCATACAAGCTAAAGTTGCTTTGTGAGTCCCTTCCTCTGTGTTTTTAAAAATATTTTTGAAACTGGTATGAATTTTTTTGAGTGTTTGTGGCAGAAAAGGGCATGTTATGCATAAATTGATTAAGAAGACTTTTTAGAACTTTTATGTCAGAAAAATATAGAAAAAAAGGGAAAAGACCATTGAGCATTTGGGCTTTTTATTTTGTAAGCAAATGGAAAGTAAATACACTTTCTGGCAACCAAAATACGTGTACCAGTTATGTCCTCTGGAAAAGACATTGAGACAGAATGAGGAGAAGAAGTGGCTTAGTGGGGAAGGGCTATAAAAGATCAAAAAAGCACTGTCTTAGTTCTGGCTGCTCTAACAAAATACCTTAAACTAGGTGGCTTATAAGAAACAGAAATTTATTTCTCACAGTTCTTGAGGCTGGAAGTCTCAGATCAGGATGCCTGCATGGTAGCATTCCAGTGAGGGCCCACTTCCAGGTTGCAGGTGGCAGACTTCTTGTATTCTTGCAAAAACAGAGCGAGCTAGCTCCCTCGTCTCTTTGTATATGAGCATTAATACAGTGATCACATTGCCTCTTTTTCTTTCTTTCTTTTTGTTTTTTAAATGTTTATTTAGTTTTGAAAGAGGCAGAGGCAGCATGAGCTGGGGAGGGGCAGAGAGAGAGGGAGACACAGAATCCGAAGAAGGCTCCAGGCTCTGAGCTGTCAGCACAGGGCCTGACGTGGCACTTGAACTCACGAACTGTGGGATCATGACCTGACCCTCCATGGGGGTCCCTGGAGCAAAAATGGCTCTTAAAAGAAACCCATAATTTACAAACATGGGTAGGCTTTAATACAGTCTGGCCATGCTCAGTCTTTGATTCTGATGTGTCTGGGAAGAAGAGTCCTCAACTTGCAAACTAAAACTCACCCTAAAGGTGCTTCAGCTGGAAGATGTCAGCTAAGTATACTCTTAGGCAAATTTTTTGTTGAAGAGAAATCCAAGCAGTGGTTCTCTGTGGCTGTCACAACATGTTGCAAACACAAAAGAGTAAATAAATTTGCCCTATCAAGTCAGCAAATGTGATGTTTAAAACAGTAATGTGCAGGATTAATATGTGCTTGGTAAATTACTTAGTCAAAACCTAATAGTAAAAGTATTAATAATTACATTTATTGAAAAAAATTGAAGGCCATGTATCAAAACAATTAAGAATGTCCACTAATTTTAGGGGCGCCATAGTGACTTAGCCAGTTAACCGTCTGATTTCGACTGAGGTCATCTCACAGCTCGTGAGTTTGGGCCCTGCATCGGGCTCTGTGCTGACAGCTCAGAGCCTGGAGCCTGCTTCGGATTCTGTGTCTCCCTCTATCTCTGCCCCACCCCTACTTTGTGCTCGTGTGCTCTCTCTCTCTCTCTCTATCTCTCTCTCTCAAAATTAAATAAACAAAAAAAAAAAAAAAAAGAAAAGAAAAAAAGAAAAAAAAAGGAATGTTCACTAATTTTGACCTAGGGATCTAAATTCTAGAAAAATAAAGAAATATTCAGGGATGAGCCCAAATTCATTACAAAAGACCTATATACCCCTACAACTCTCATAGGTGCCAACCCTGTACATAGTTAGTTGGTCTGTCCATGACTTCAGGAAGAGATGCAAAATAACTGAGACAGAATATGTTGGTTTAAATACCAATACACATTTCTACTGTGGAATTGTTCAGTTCCTTTTTTTTTTTAAATGTTTCTGTATTTTTGAGAGAGAGAGTGTGTGTATGTTGGGGGTGGGTGGGTGGGTGGGTGAGTATGAGCAGGGTGAGCAGGGAAGGGGCAGAGAGACAGGGAGACACAGAATCCAAATCAGGCTCCAGGCTCTGAACTGTCAGCACAGAGCCCTACATGGGGTTTGAACCCATGAACAGTGAGATCGTGACTTTAGCCAAAGTCCAATGCTCATCCAACTGAGCCACCTGGGTGTCCCCTTCAGTTCCTTTTTTATTGTTGTTAAAGAACCAGGATAGTGAAATTTGTATTTTGGTAATAATTTTGAAACAATTGTTTCTCCTTAATTTAAAAAGAAATTTAAAGACTTAAAATGTTTACAGCAGTATTTGGTTTAGAATATAATTGAGAGAGAGGGACAGAGATATCTCATATATCCTTTGCCCCACAAATGCATAGTCTTGCCCATTACCAGTATCTTTGACCAGCACAGTACACTTTTACCAAGGATAAACCTACATTGACACATAATAATCACTCAAATCCATAGTTTGCCTTCGAGTTTATTTTTGGTATTGTACATTATATAGGTCTAGACAAATATATAAGGATATATATCATTGTAAGGATATATATCAGTATAAGGATATATATTACTGTAATACCATACATATTTTCACTGCCCTAAAAATCCTCTGAGCTCTTTCTGTTCATCCCTCCCCTAATAACCCTTGGCAACTACTCATCTTTTTATTGTGTCCATAGTTTTGCTTCAGAATGTCATATAGAGTATGTAGTTTTCTTCGATTGCCTTCTTTCACTTAGTATATGCATTTGAGTTTCCACCATGTCTTTTCATGACTTGATCACTCATTTTTAAAATTTTATTATTTTTATTTTTTACCATTTAATTTTTTTTTTTTCATTTACATCCAAGTTAGTTAGCATATAGTGCAACAATGATTTCAGGAGTAGATTCCTTAATGCCCCTTACCCATTTAGCTCATCCCCCCCTCCTACAACCCCTCCAGGAACACTCTGCTTTTCACCATATTTGAGAGCCTGTTATATTTTGTCCCTCTCCCTGTTTTTATTTTATTTTTGCTTTCCTTCCCTTATGTTCATCTGCTTTGTATCTTAAAGGCCTCAGATGAGTGAAGTTATATGATATTTGTCTTTCTCTGACTAATTTTGCTTAGCATAATACCCTCCAGTTCCATCTACTGTTGGATTGGTAAGTTGCAAAAGGCAAGATTTCATTCTTTTTGATTGCCATCGATCACTCATTTTTTTTAAGAGTTAAATAATATTCCTTCTCTGGGTAGATCACAGTGTATTTATCCATTCATTGGCTCTCAGACTTCTTAGTCCTTCCATGTTTTGCAAATTATGAATTAGGCTGCTATAAACATCGATGTGCAGGTTTTCATGATGATATAAGCTTTCAACTCCTTGGAGTAAATACCACAGAGTGCAATTGCAGAATTGTATGGTGAGAGTATATTTAATTTTGTAAGAAACCTCCACATTGTCTCCTAAAGTATCTGTACCATTTTGCATTCCAGCCAGTATGAGTGCAAGTTCCTGTTGCTGCCATTTCCTCACCTAAATTTGATATTGCCAGTGTTCCAGATTTGGGCCATTATAATAGATGTGTAGTGGTATTTCATTACTTTAATTTACATTTCCCTGAAGACATGTGATGTAGTGAATCTTGTTGTAAGTGTATTTGGCACCTCTATGTGTTCTTTTGGTGTCTGTTAAGGTCTTTGACATATATTTTGAAATTTTTAAATTAAAAAAAATTTTAACGTTTATTTATTTTTGAGACAGAGAGAGAGAGAGCATGAACGGGGGAGGGTCACAGAGAGAGACACACACAGAATCTGAAACAGGCTCCAGGCTCTGAGCTGTCAGCACAGAGCCCGATGCGGAGCTCGAACTCACAGACCTGAGATCATGACCGGAGCGGAAGTCAGACGCCCAGCCGACTGAGCCACCCAGGCACCCCCGTCTTTGACATATATTTTTAAAAACTAGGCCCTTTGTTTTCTTATTGTTTAGTTTTAAGAGTTCTTTGTGTATTTTAGATAGCAGTCCTTTGTCAGATATGTTTTTTGCAAACATCTTCTCCAAATTTGTGACTTGCCTTTTCATTCAGTGAAATACAGTACCTTTTACAGACCAGGGATTTTAAGTTTTAATCAAATCTAGCTTACCACTTCTTTCTTGGTTTGTGCCTCTGGTATTATATCTAAAAAGTCATGGTCGGGGCGCCTGGGTGGCTCAGTCGGTTAAGCGTCCGACTTCGGCTCAGGTCATGATCTCGCGATTCGTGAGTTCAAGCCCCGCGTCAGGCTCTGTGCTGACAGCTCAGAGCCTGGAGCCTGTTTCAGATTCTCTGTCTCCCTCTCTCTGTGACCCTCCCGCATTCATGCTCTGTCTCTCTCTGTCTCAAAATTAATAAACGTTAAAAAAAAAAAAAAGTCATGGTCATATGCAAGGTCATCTAGATTTTCTCCTATTGTCTGGGAGTTTTATAGTTTTGTGTTTTACATTTAGGACTGTGATCCATTTTGAGTTAATATTTGTGAAGGGTGTAAGGTCTGTATCTGGATTCTGTTTTGTTTTTGCATGTGGCTATCCAGCATCATTTGTTGAAGAGATTATCTCTACTCCACTGCATTGCCTTTGCTCCTTTGTCGAAGTTCAGTTGATGTTATTTATGTAATCCCATTATGGGCTTTCTATTCTATTCCGTTGACCTATTTGTCCTGTCACCTATACCACACTGTCTTGATTATGGCAGCTCTGTGGTAAGTCTTGAAGTCAGGAAGCATCAGTCTTTCTAATTTGTTCTCCCTTAGTATTTTGTTGGCTGTTCTGGGTCTTTTACCTCTCTATATAAACTTCAGAATCAGTTTGTTGATATCCATAAAATAATTTGCTGATATTTTGATTAGTATTGCATTGAATCTCTACATCAAGCTGGGAAGAACTGACATCCAGATGTTTCTGAGTCTTTCTGTTGATGAACATGGAATATCTTTCCATGTTTTAGTTATTCTTTTATTTCATTCATTGGAAGTTTGCTGTTTTTCCTTATATAGATCTTGTACATATTTGTTGGGTTTATATTTAAGTACTTTAGTTTTGGGGGTGCTAACATAAAACGTATGGTGCTTTTAATTTCAAATTTATCATTTTTATATAAGAAAACATTGGCTTTGTATCCTGCAGCCTTGCTCTAGTTTATTATGAGTTCCCGAAGGTTTTGTTGTTTTTATTTCTGTCGATTCTTTTGGACTTTCTGCATAGATGATCGTGCCATATGTGAACAATGAACATTTTATGACTTCTTTCCCAATCTGTGTACCTTTTATTCCTTTCCTTGTCTTATTGTATTAGTAAGGACTTACCAGCATGATGTTGAAAAGAAGTGGTGAGAAGGAACATCCTTGTCTTGGACCTGATTTTAGTAGGAAATCTTCAAGGTTTTCACCTTTATGTATGCTATTAGTTGTAGGGTTTTTGCAGATAGTCTTAACTGAGTTGAAAAGTTCCCTTATGTTCCTATTTTACTAAGAGTTTTAAATCATGAATGAGAGTTAGATTTTGTCAAATACTGTTTCTTCACCTACTGATATGATCATCTGATTGTTCTTTTTTTAATCTGTTGATGTGATAGATTTTATTGATTTTTGAGTATTGACTCAGTTTGGCATATCTTGGATAAATCTCATTTGGCCATGACATATAACTCATACTATTTTTGGATTCAATTTATTAATATTTTGCTGAAGATTTCATATCTATGTTTTTTATAGATATTTGTTTATAGTTATCGTTTCTTAGAATGTCATATGATTTTGGTATTAGGGTAGTGGTGGCCTCATAGAATGAATTAAGAAGTATTTCCTCTGCTTCTGTCCTCTAGAAGAGATTGTGGAGAATACTATAATTTCGTTATTAAGTGTTTAGTAGAATTAGAATAACCCACAAACGCATCTGGTCCTGTCCTCAGTTCATTTTTTATCAGGATTCTGGCCTTACCAGCAAGAGCCAGACTTGTAGCTATAATCAGTATTGTGACAGTGAGCATCCTTTGAGCAGGCTATGGGACTTGAACATATTTATGAAATTTATAAAGAAGATTGCCCAATGGCAACTGTCATCAAGTTATTGATACTAGAGTATTTTTAATAATAATAATAATAATAATAATAATAATAATAATAAACAGAGCACAAGAGACAAAAAATCCCCTATGTGTCTTATTTTATCTTCACAAGAATGTTAAGAACAGAACTCTGGACTTTGGAAAAGAGAAGTTCTGCTATCCCCTTACTTGTTACATACAACTTAATGGAATTATTTTCTGTTGCCATAACACCTCAATCTCTCTACCTCAGGGAGCACTCCTTCTCTTGTTTCAGGAATAAATTTGAGATTACAGAAAGATTTGCCATTTGTTTTGCTTTTTATATTATTTCAGCTTATCATAATCAGTAATTATCTTACATATTGATTTTTTTTTTTATATTTTGAAGTTAGTTCTAATGCTAGAATGTATAATCCGTGAAGGAATGGAGCTTGCCAGATTTGTTCCTTATACGTCCCTATGCCCAGCAGAATGTATGGCACCTAGAAGTCCTTCAGTAAGGATTTTAAATAGGAAGACAAGGAAAAGAAAAGCAAAGGATGGATGGAATGGGGTAGAAGGCAGGAATGGATTAATAGAAAGAGAAAAGCTTGCTATAACTCATAGAGAAGATGTGTGATAAACCAGGTAGGGAATATAGCTTGGTTTTTAGTCTATATTCCTTCTATTTGTTCCTATGGTGGGAGTAGCCCTACTGTAACCCCAGATGTAGTTTTGTTGTGGTTGTTGTTGAGATTCACTTAGAGCTAAAATTCATGCCATTTCCAAGTCTCATACTATGTCCTAAGTGTCTAGCCAACACAGTGCTATTCTTGTACTTGCAAAAATGAGCCTTGAGACTGTGATAAACTCTTGCTCAGATTTAATTCAAGATCACATGTTGAGATAGAAAAGGGCCATCACACAAGGAAGGAATGGTTATTAATATATCCTCTTATTCGAGAGGTCACTGTGATAATAATGATAACAACAACAACAAAAACATGCAAAGGAAAGTATTGGTGTGTTTCCACAGTTTTCTAGGTGGACAGAGCAATAAGCCAGACTGTAGAGGGAAGAATTTCTGTCTCCATGCTACAAATGACAGAATTATATTTCAGAGAGAAAGGTAAAATGCTTTCCACATCTATCAATAAAATTCCCTGTCAAATTATGACAAAAACAGGAAGAATGACAAGAATATAAACCTAAAGTCTTCATTTATTGAACACCTATTATGTTCTTGGCATTGTGCTAAATGGGTTTGCATGCATTATCAAATTTATTTTAATTTATTGCACACAGTATTTTGAGATAGTTTCTCATGTCATCTCAGTTTTACTTATGAGAGAATGGAAGGAGGGTTAAAATTGATATTTTTTTACACAAGGGGCTTGAAGAAAGATTCTAAGTCAGTCTGTCTGATATCAGTCTCCCGTTTTTCAACAGTCTCCTATATTCCCATCTGACTTCCAAGCAGTGTAGCTGAGCCCTAGGGCTATCATTGGTGTAGAAGAAAGGGACCTATAGATCTTGCAAAGTCCAGATATACTTCATACCTAGACATAGGAGGCAGTTCAGTGTCAAAGAAGATGTAAGCAGTAGTAATTGTAAAATGAATTATCGTTTTTTATGAATAGTTTCAAAAGGCTGAAAATAGCTTATTTGTATTCTATAAGTACCTTCTTTTTTTGTTTTCCCCTTCATGCTACCCTCAATACCATATGTTTGCTTACAACATTGTGAGCAAAGACAGGGAGAAATGTGGCATCTATTTAAAAAGCACCAGTTTAAGGACAGCAGTGAGAAAACAGTTGCAGTCTATCCTAAGTGATTGAAGATGGAAAGTCTAAATGAAATGCAAGGCAAGTGAATGATAAATGCTTAATTATCCACAGAAACCAAGGTAAAGTTGCAGGACAGTTTAAATGTTGCTCTAGGCAAGAAAGAGTGTGAAAAATGACCTGCTTAAAAATAAGCTAACTTAAATCATTGACCTTTTTTTTTGAAACTCAGAACATCGTTCTTCGTTGGATACAAATAACATTTGTCTCAGTAGAACCTGTAAAAAATGCGCTAAGGAAAAAAATACTCTTTGGGAAAAAAAATCCATATAATGAATGGTTCTCTTTTAGAAAAATCAAGATAACACATGGAGTCTTTATGAAATGCCTTCATGGAATTGAGTCATTTTTATGCATTCTGAGTCAAAGTGATAAATTGCAAACACACGGGGTCTCTTTTTAAAACATCAGGATTGGGTGGATTATCATTTTCATTGCCAAAGGGACCAGCCAAAGAATGTTCTTAGTGCAGATCTTTGAGAAGAAATATTCAGATAAATTCAGGCAGACCAGCAATGCTAAGATACGAGTTAAGTGAGAATGTCTTTGTAATGCACATCAATCAATATTTACTGTCAACACTCTGATAGGTCATGTTCTGGGCATCAAGGGCGCAATGTTGTGTATGGTAAATCCTAAAAAGAGATGTATATCGACAACTTCAACGGTGTGATAACATAGAACACGTGCCAGAATTCATGATACAGGGATGGAGCAAATTGCCACCTAAGCAAACGGTAGAAAGAGAAGAACAAGGGAACCTTTTAAAAGGCTGTGTTCTGAGAAAATGGTGGCACTTTAACCAGTGATTAATAGGGTAAACTGTTAAATAAAGCCTTACAGCAAGAGGAAATCAAAGGTATATGTGGTCACGTGAAAAAAAAATTGGATATTGCGGTGATACTGAGAAATTAAATAGTTTTCACTTAGAGGTATCAGAAGTTTTTTTTTTTGTTTTTGTTTTGTTTTTCCCTTAAGAGATTGTTCTGTATGAAATAAATTTATACCAGAATTTAAAAATCCAAGCTCCCACTAATTTTCTGCATGATTTTGCACAAGTACCATCACCTCTTGGGACTAAATATCCAATATTAAAAAACACCGATATCATTGCCATTTCCAGCATCCATAATATTGGGGTTAAGGAAGCACATATTCCATACTTTGCTTTTGATCTCTGCAAACTGAGAGTTCCTTTAATATTATTAATTTTTATTTTTATTGAATCAAGAAAAATGATTTTGGGTAGGATATTTCCACTTAGAGCAACCCAAAGATTTTGTTTGCATTAATGGTAGATAGAAAAGTATTTCTGCAATGTTAAATACAAGACACCCATTTCTATTGAAACTACTGGATTTGGAGTGGAAAGTTTGACTGAAAGGTAAGAATGCCATGGAAATGAGGAAGGTGGCATTTCCAATTGCCTAAGGAAGTTACATCATAGGGGATAAAAACCCTTTCCTACATGCTGGCCAAAAGCTGAGGCATCTCCACCTATCACACAGCTGACTCGCTTTTAAAAATTACAGACTCCTCTACATCGGGTCTTCCTATGAAGTGGGTGGCTAGTAATGGGGAAGGGACGGGGATGGCTTCTTATATTACATGTGGAGTCTCTTTTAAGTCTCCTGGAAGGAAGGACAGGGACTCTCCATGAAGAAGTCAGGCTTGAAGTCAATAGACAGGAGGATATGGAAAGGAGCCAAAGAGTAATTTTCTCACCTGTGAGGATATCCTCCTGTTGCACTCTTCATCCTATTTGTGTTTCCTTAATAGTGAAGTTCATCCATTTCTATAATTTTACAGGAAAGAATACAAGCAGAGAGACATACTTTTCAAACATAATGGCGCACGCATATGTGTGCGTGCGCGCACACACACACACACACAGGCACACATATGTTCAGAGCAACTAAAGAGGGGAGGAAAGTATCAGTGTGTGAGTTTGCTTGTTTTAGGCCAAATGGGAAGAAAGAGAAAAACAGTTGCCTTTTTTATGTTGCTTATATTTCAGGTAGAAGAGCCAGCAGTGGATATTGAGTAAAAATCATAGGCGTTCACAAACTATGTGCCAGTGTCTTTATTTCTTATTTAATTCATATATCATATAAAGTAGCTATTTTAAGATAAATTCTTAGAAGATGAGGATTATGAGGATCTTTGAGGTTTAATGATACACTAAGTCAAACAGGTAACAAGTGTTTGGTACATATAGATCACAATAAATATTTGTGGAACTAATGAATGAATGAATAATTTAATGAATGAGTAATGAGAATCTAAAGCATGTAATTCTACCTGTACCTAAGTCTAAACTCCACTGTGTTGATGATAATGATGACAAAATTTAATTTTAAATATCTAATAGATCATTATCCTAATCTACTCAACGTTTATAGATAGTATTCCCAACAAATTCTACCCCTCCCCAGTTTTGCTGATGATTAAATCCTCATATCCCCAATGAGCATGACAGCTGTCTGCATGCACACACTAACTTAACAATCATTTATTTTCTTGCTTGGAATCTCCT
Organism: Lynx rufus; assembly: GCF_022079265.1. Classification (NCBI taxonomy): domain Eukaryota; kingdom Metazoa; phylum Chordata; class Mammalia; order Carnivora; family Felidae; genus Lynx; species Lynx rufus. Next base: position 34,276,007 of record NW_025814830.1, on the reverse strand, counting down.
ATGGGAGGTGAAATAGGTTGAGTAAGTTTTGTGGTCAGATTAATTGCTTTATGATTACTAAAAACAATGTCTCTACCCCAAGAACATAGAATAATTAAATATATTTGGGTAAATAAAAGTAGTGTCATGTCATGTCACTTACACCTTTGGACAAACACTTTTTAAGTCCAGAGGGAGCTGTCCAGTGCTGACTGTAACTGAGTTTGAAAAGATGCATTTTTAGAGAAACCAAGGTCTTTAGATGTGCACAGTGAACAGAAAGACTATGAACCACCCAGACTCCTCAACATGTAACACATGCTGTCACACTGGGGTGCTTTGGGATGGATTTAAGTGGAAGCAAAAGCAAATACTTATTCGCAATGACATCCATTCAACCTGAGCAGACCAGCTAGGATCAAGGATTTTTCCAGCTTACTATGTATCATGTCCCTGCAGAATTAAACTGTAATTTCTATCTCTATGGTGATATTCTTTCTCTCCTTTGAAATATAGCTTTGAGTTTTATTTGGACTAGTTCAAAATGACTTCGTGAAGAAGGACAAAACTGTATTTGCATTGATTTTGTAGGAAAACATGGTTTATCTAAGAATGTCAAAGATTAATCAGTATCCAAGATAACGTACATTTTGACAACTCTTACATCAAAAATGCATATGTATAATATCTGGTGTTTTTTGTGTTAGTATAGCAGGTTTTATACAGTTGGAGGATATAATTCTATCCTCCATCCTTTAGGTCTAACTCCATAACCCAACATTTAAGATTACCTAAGATTATACTAAACATATCATGGAAATTCAATAATTGTTTTTAAATATTGTGGTAAGTCTGACTTTAGATATACCTCCCCCAAAAAGAATTATCTAATGTTCAAATTTCCTTGTCTGGAAAACAGAGTTAAACATCATAAAATTTGTCTATGACTGTATATGTAAGTATTGGAAGTTCAGCGAGGGGATTAGTTAATATTGGACACCCCTCTAACTTAAGGTAAAAGTAGTCTCTGTGATAGGTTCTGATGCGTGAATAGGAATTCACTAAGTGGCTGTAGGAGGAGAAAAGTACAAATACTTCATCTGTTTCCTTGTAAGTCATATTCCAGAAACATCTCTGTGAAATTATTTCCTCTGGGCTAAAACATGAGATATCATAATTTTTTTTTGAGAAAGAGAGTTAAAAAAGGAAGAATTTCTTTTTTTTCCCACTATATGAAGTTTATTGTCAAATTGGTTTCCATACAACACCCAGTGCTCATCCCAAAAGGTGCCCTCCTCAATACCCATCACCCACCCTCCCCTCCCTCCCACCCCCCATCAACCCTCAGTCTGTTCTCAGTTTTTAAGAGTCTCCTATGCTTTGGCTCTCTTCCACTCTAACCTCTTTTTTTTTCCTTCCCCCCCCCCCATGGGTCTCTGTTAAGTTTCTCAGGATCCACCTAAGAGTGAAACCATATGGTATCTGTCTTTCTCTGTATGGCTTATTTCACTTAGCATAACACTCTCCAGTTCCGTCCATGTTGCTACAAAGGGCCATATTTCATTCTTTCTCATTGCCATGTAGTACTCCATTGTGTATAAAACCACAATTTTTTTATCCAATCATCAGTTGATGGACATCTAGGCTCCTTCCATAATTTGGCTATTGTTGAGAGTGCTGCTATAAACATTGGGGTACAAGTGCCCCTATGCATCAGTACTCCTGTATCCCTTGGGTAAATTCCTAGCAGTGCTTTTGCTGGGTCATAGGGTAGGTCTATTTTTAATTTTTTGAGGAACCTCCACACTGTTTTCCAGAGTGGCTTTACCAATTTGCATTCCCACCAACAGTGCAAGAGGGTTCCCGTTTCTCCGCATCCTCTCCAGCATCTATAGTCTCCTGATTTGTTCATTTTGGCCACTCTGACTGGTGTGAGGTGATATCTGAGTGTGGTTTTGATTTGTATTTCCCTGATGAGGAACGATGTTGAGCATCTTTTCATGTGCCTGTTGGCCATCCGGATGTCTTTAGAGAAGTGTCTATTCATGTTTTCTGCCCATTTCTTCACTGGGTTATTTATTTTTTGGGTGTGGAGTTTGGTGAGCTCTTTATAGATTTTGGATACTAGCCCAAAAAAGGAAGAATTTCAACCATAAGTGTGGGGATCCTGTCTAATACTCACCATACACCCTAGTGCCTGGCACTTTTCCTGTCTCATGAGAGTTGTTCAAGAACATACGATAAATCAACCAGTAAACATAGACAACAAAGTCAAGGATGAGTGTGCCTAGAAAATGGTCATCTTCAGAAGGATTTGGGTATGGTCAATTTTAGATCACTGGATATTGGGGGTTTGAAAAATGGAAACTTTTAAGAAGCTTATATCTTTGTGCTCTTCTCATATTTAACATATATCAGCATCTAATCATCTGATTATTTAAGAACAGGAGGTATGACATTGCTGATAACAGACTAGAGACACAAGGATGTGCCCACATTTCAGGTCATTTGAACTTTTCTTCTTCCAGAAGCAGGGTCCTTTAACTCATTACAGTAGCATATAACTCTGGACATTATAGTCTGTTCAGAAAATCAAAAGAAGGTACCAGTTATTGATTATCTAGTATATGCCATTTGTCATTGTTGTCTTAGTAACCATGTGCAGTGGGTGCTATGATCCTCACTTTACATAAAGAAAATAAAAGCTCTGGGCAAATTGATTTCTGGAAGATACCCAGGTAGTAAAAGAGCTGATTTCCCTACCTCATCTGTCTGATTTCAAGCTCTGCTACATTAGGCTTTCTGTCTCTTAACAGAGAGGATTAAAGTTGTGGGGTGGGGTGAGGAATGGTAAAAAGCAAATGTGATCAGGAAAAAAAAAAAGGAAAAGAAGAAAGAGACTGTAAACTATTTAATGCCCTCTGTTAGATTAACATTTATTTTAAATTCAGTAAATAAATATTTATTGATTACCTCCACTTTCAGGGACAAAATGATGGATGAGGTAGACATGGCCCTGACTTCATGGAGCTTATGGAACAACTAGAGAGATGTCAACATAAATAATTACATTATAAATACATCAATTGGATATTTCTTATTTATTGTCCGAAATGTCATGAAAAAAAAACTTGTAAGGGAATGCGATAATTGATTTATTGTTGTTGTTGTTGTTGTAGTAATTTGAAAGATTGGGCTGAATTTCATGAAAGGAAAGTGGAAAAAACATTTTGGATAGTGAGAATAATTGGTTTAGATGAATATGAATATGGATGGTACTAGAATATTGGATAAGGAAGTCTAAAATAGAGATACTTGCAAAAATTAATTAGTCTCAAGAGAATGTCTTTCTTTAAAAAAAAATACCAGGAGGACTTTCTACTTGGGGTGAAACCCTGATTCAGAAGGAATTTTGAGTATCAGGACTGGTCTTTGTCCCCTTCTAGTTAGAACATTTTGTGGTTATAATTTGGAAATAAATGGATATTTCTACTAGGTTTAATCAACATTTATAGAATAAACAGATTTTTCAAATTTGTATGTGCCTGATACTGTGCTTAGATCAAGTGAAAGAGACAATAGTTTTGACTTCCCATAGGCAGGGACTAAGGAACATGTGGCTATAAAAATAAAGCAAACATAATTTTTTTAATGGTTTAAGAGTTAGACTAGAGTCACTTCACAATTTGTGATTATGTATAATTTTCCATTCAAAATCTTATATGTGATTGTTTTATTACAAGGTAGGATGTTATATATGACCACAAGGAGCAGAAATATGGAATTCAGTAAATTAGTAATCTTAGTGTTCATAAGGTTAACAGGGTTGAACTGGTTGGTAAATGTAAACATAGCCATAATTAGATAGATCTATCTATCTATCTATCTATCTATCTATATATCTGGAGAGTTTCTTTAAAAGTAGTTTCCATGAGCGGTAAAATTTTATTGTGTGTGACAGAGTACTATTAGAACTTTCTTTTCCGTCCCATTAACTTTAATAATGTTGCTGTGGTATTATCTATCTTAACAGCTACCTTTGCACTCTGACACCTGTGGATCTCTTAAAGACAGGAATTGAGATTGCCTAATTTTCTATTTAATAACAAATCCATTCATGGACTATAAATGGAACTGATAATAATGACTGTATTTACGTGATGAAACAAAATGCAAATTGGGTTCCCTTGCTCTTATTCTCAGCAGTGTATAGATTAGCAATCCCATACACAAATAGTAATAACAGAAAAAACTTAGTATGTAGCAGACCTTGGATAGTAAGTGCTAGAACATTAAGCAGTTGAAGGAGTTGGGGTCACTCACTGGTCCTCAGTTCCTTTTTTTTTTTTTTTTTTTTTTTGCAAAAATGAGGTCAAGGAAAGAAGTAGTCCCATAAATTTCTCATAAGAACTTATCAGAACTTAAGGAACTTCTACGTTTTTACAGGAACGCTCTATAAGTTCAGTCAAGTCATTTATGTTTAGATGACTCCACATCAAAGTAGCAATCTTAGAAGAATGACCTTGTAATAACTTCAGAAAGTCATATTTTAAAAAATCTTTTTTTCCTTTTGAGGAAACGGTCTGAACAGGATTTGTTAATAATTGAGTAACAAGAAAATGTTTAGAAATGTAGTACTGGTTGTGTGCTTTTTCTCACTATGTGTATACATATCTGTAGTTACTCTATGATAATCAGAAGGAAGCAGCCTCACCACCATGTTCCATTTTCTTTCCGTCAGGTATATCACATTGCAGCAATAAAATATTAGAATTGTCACAATGGAATCTATTCTGAGATGACATCATTTTATATTTAAAAATAGATACAGGGGAAAACACATTTGAAAACAGCATTTGTCTTATTTACATTTCATATGAACTCTAAAGTAATGTGCCTCCTACACTCTGGAAAATAGTTATTGAAGGCTGTCATCTAAAGTAACTGAAAAATATGCTGAAAGGAAGCCAAAAGACAAACAAGAGCTCTGTGTTACATATAAACATTTATTTATAACAGAGATAAATCTCTGAATGGTCACTGTGTTTAAGATTCGAGATGGTGACGATCTAGGTTAGAATTTCAAGGGAGACAATATGGTGCATGAAGTTCTGAATGTGGACTTTGGAGTCAGAGTTAGATTCAACTTCTGTCTCCCACATTTACTACTTTACGACCATCACTAAGATATTTCACAACCTCAAGATCCAATTCTTTATGTCTTAAGGGTGGATGATCAAAGCTACATTTAGAGCTCTTAAAAGATTCTGACTGAGATAATATTTTTCGTGTGCACAGCAAATAATATCCGTTGAGCTCTTCAAGTTCCCTGACTTGATGTATTTAGAATTTTCAGACATGCGTTAACCCAAATACTCCCCCCTTGAATCTTGCATTTATCAATATTGGGTCACACCAAGTAAAAATTTTTGGTAACATAGGCCATTGAGTTGAGAATGAATTTGGGTGGAAACGTGAGGTTTGTTCATATTTAACAGACACATACAAAACCGTCCCTTATTATCTTGGTGGGACGGCCCTAGAGTGTAGGACCAGAAGGCCCAGATGGATGTTCAAATCCCTGAGCAACTGACTAGGAAATGGCATCTTCAGAAGCAGCTTCCATTCCACCCACACGAAATTTTGGCTTGTGCATTTTTTTCTACCACTTTTGGTTGTCACATTTACCAAGGACTGTCTTCCTCTGTGCTGACTACCAACATCTGTCTCTGAGTCAACTTGTCTCATTCTTCCATGCAACCATTTCAATAAATGTCAGGGTGCTGAATTTTTTCCTTTGCAAATATTTATGTATGAGTGAGAATAAGCACAACAGTAATTTGATCCTAAGGTATTCAGAATGTTTCACAGATGTAAATTAATTATACCATGCATCTCCCTGTTAAGTAGAACAGTACTTCTCTGGCTCTTGAGCTTTCTGTGGCCAGAATTTTCCACTATAGAAGGGGAGAAGTGGAGAAAATCAGCTCTCACTAGGCCTCCACACATCTTCAAAAGAGCCCTTTAGATAGTCACGTACTTGCATGTATTTACTTTTATATGGGATCCCTCACAAGTTTGCATGGGGAAAGATCATTCATGCCTCGACTCGTTGAAAAATATTAAAATATATTGAGAGACTGCTACCTGTCAGATGCTGGGTAAACATGAATAAACAAGAAAAGTCCATTTTTTTATTGTCTGCTCCTGCTGGCATCCATATGGGCAGAGACTTTGATGGCTCGGTAACAGAGAAGGGGAGTGTGGACAGGGAATCCTCACTGATAATTTGACGTTTGAGTGGAGATATCACAATAATGTTCTTACTAACAAAGAGAGGGTCAAAGAGATAAAGTAACTCACCCATGGTCATGCTATCTATGGCAAGCACCTGGAACATAATAGGTGTGATGGAAATGGCTTCTATCTGGTCTTAGGGTATTTATCAAAGTGTTTAGGGAACTAAACAAGGGGCTAGTCGTATATATTTTGGAGTGAATAAGGATAAGAATACTTTTGAAGAATAGAGGATGCTTAAAGCCTCAAGTAAATTTTGACACAGGAGCTGAACAGTTAGATGCTAAAATAACAAAAACACATTGAAAACAAAATGGTGCAGTAAATGTTACAATAGAGGGATGCATAAAATTATAGCAACATTAAAATAGGAAAGGATGAAGTTGAATTTTATAGGCAGTTGCTCACACCTGCCTCATCTTTTGACTTGTGAACCATTCCAGTCCAGAGAACTGTACCTCCTTTATCTTTCTATCTCCAAACCTTAGGACAGTGCCTCTTTCCTCCGAGATGCTCTCTCAGTGGTCATTGATTTAAATGATACTATCCAAGATTTTGCAAAGATGAGGAATTAAAGGGGGTGAAAGTTTGGTAGCGTGGCTTCTTTACTCTTAACTTGCTATGGGTGTAGTAAGAAGTTAGAGTTAAATTTGGAGTATTTGGCAAGATTTAGCCTAAGTATGGAAGACTAGTCAGGAAGAAAGAAAGGTTGGTTTTGTTTATCATCTTCCTGATTCCTTCACCTGAGACTTCTTTGGCTATTAATTTCACTCACACCAGAAATGGACCCCTGTAATGTCTTCCTAATAACAGATTATTTGCATGTATGAAGCTAGTAAGGTTAGTGAAATTTTATTTGCCTTTAAATATAGAAAATATTTGGGAACTTTCGAACATGAAATGATTAGGCAAGTAGCTATTGAAAGAATGCTGAGTTGAGAAAGAATCAACAGCATCCTCTTATCTTTGGACCCCTTTGGGGCGATCACTTGGCAACAATTTCTAGAAAAAGAGAAGGAAGAATAATTAAAGATCTTGGGAATGATCATTACAATATGCCTCTAACTATAATGCAGTATGTTTGGATGTTTTCTATAGGTTTTCAGGAAATACATGTTTTTAACAAGGATGGATGAAAGAACACACTATTGCTTAGATACATTCATGCTTGTGAAGAGAAATATTGGAACTGGAGGTAAAAAATTCTGGATTCTAACATCATTTCCTGGTAGTGTGACCTTAAGTAAATCACTGATCATGCTGTACATACTTTTAAAGAGTAGGAAAAACATGTCTTTTAGGCAACCTCACACATGTTCCCCTGATTCAATCCTTTGACCTTGTTAGAAACAAAGAGTTAGTGGTCTTCATTTAATACAGGATATTCGTGATGAGAAAAGGGTAGGTGACTTACTTGAAGTCACCGAAAACACAAATGTGAGATTTGAAGACAAATTTATTCTTTTGTCCTAGTCCAAAAAGGTTTTCTGTATCACATGATTTCTTTTAACTGTGCTGCATTCATGTACACCCAGAGGTTACTTCTAGAGATGGTTTGATTCATCATCACACTGCATAAAGTGATACTATGCAAGTAGTGGTGGCAAATTTCTCAGAATCAGTGGCTTGAATTCTTTGCATTTTTGGAAGGTCAAAAACAGATAAATATATAAAGCCCAGTTTCTATAATTACCACAATCAACTGGTTGAGAGTTTGAAGGAAGCAGTCTTTCACCTACTGTGGGTACGTCTTCTACAGAGAATCTCAGTGCAGACCCCTCGACCTAGCTTAATGCATAGCGAGTAGGAGGTAGTCAGTGAGAATCTACTGAATTGATTTGTGGGAAGCGGCCATATAGAGAAGGTAGAATTTCAGTATTCATTCATTCATGCATTCACACAAAGTATGTATTCCCATAATATGTGTCTTCATTTAGATTTTTTGGAGCAAAACCATTAAAAAGAATATATATTGCCACAAAAGAGGAAAAAATGGAAAACAAGTAGTGATTGATAGGAACCAGGAAGAGGAAGAAAAAAGGACTGTTATGTAATTATTAAAAATCCAGAGCAGGAAAAAGAAGATGTACTTATTTCTTGCAGTTTTTTATTTTAATATAGAGAATAAAAATCATGAGCCACTTAATGTATTTGAAGAAACAGCTCTGATGTATTGTGACAACTGTCTTGAAGGGAACAATAGAGCCATAAAAATCTGCTCTTACTAACCCTCTGTATGGTAACTCCTTTAACTAGAACATCTACCTCACTTTTACATTCTGGCTGGTTTTGCCTCTGGCTTGTCTTCTAGGGAAGTGAGATGGCCTCCTGTTAACATAAGTCTAATTATCTCTGTCCTGGAGGGACATAGAGATCCATTTCCCTATGCTTGCTGCTCTATGATGGGGCATAATCATACCTGGATTTCAATATTCAGAAATGTCCTGGGCTAATCATAGTTAAATGTGGCCTATGTATATGAGAACCACTGGTAATGAATAGCTCCTGCAGGTGACTTGTGTCTGTCTCATTTGTTTTTTTTTTTTTTTTTTTTTTTCTGCAAAGTAAGTTTCACTGTCCCAGCATTACAAATTAAAAGACTGGGACCCGGAAAGCCAATGAGTTGTGAGCCTGGTTGCCCTGTGTAATGTAGCTCTGCACATTACAATACATTCCCCAGCTTTTATACTTAGAATGCAAGAATTGTGAAGTTAGCCTCCTTATCTGTCTTCTCCACTGTATCTATAGTACCTGAAACAGTGTGTGATATATAGTAGTCCTCCACAAACATTTGTGTAATGACAGATTTATTACTTGTCTGTTATTTTGCTATGCTACTACTTCTCCTTATCCAGTGCAAAATAGAGCATAGGGCATTTTTGTGCCACCTGCCTTCTTAGGTCCATGAATGGGAGCTGAAAGGCATTAGCTGCCTGAGTACAAATAATTTTGAGTGGGGAAAAGTTTTTTTGAATGAAAATAATAAAATAGATAATGATAATAGATCACGATAATAAGAGTGGAAAGGAGGGGTGAGTATTGTGCCAAAGGAAGGGAGCTGATGGTGCTTCTTGCACAGACACTGACCTGATTAAGTGGGAATCACGTAGCAATATTGTTTGAGAAGACACATGAGGGGTGGAGGAGGAGAAGAATTCTATTTTGAGAGAGAATGTGATGGCAAAGAGAGAAGTCACTCTGCTGGGAAGAAAGAGCCTGCATCCCCAAAGAAGAATGTAGGAGGATTTCAAAAGCAGAACTTGCAGAATGCAACAAAGCGGTCAAGGAGAGTATTGGATTAAAAGGTACAAAAGGTATCGTGGGAAGATTATCCAGGGATAGTAGTGAGATCTGTGCCCCTCAGATGATTTTAAACAAATCAAGTTGTCAGAATTTTCAGTGATTCTAATATGTAACCCCTCTAGGTACTTCAACACTTTTCACATTTGTACATCTCTATGTTTTATGAGTCTTTGGCTGACAAGGAAAATGTAGCAGAAACATGCCAATGGTAGGAAATTCTAGAATATTTCTTTTGAGCCCAATCTTGTTTCTGATTCTTATTTTGAAGGGAATTGAGGCAAGTTCTCGGCATGATGATGTCTGATGTCCATTGTGGCACATTTCATTGAAGCTGCTGTGCCCCTCTGCCCTGGGCTAAAGCAATGGAAGAAAATTGTTGCCCCACATTTATGAAGTCCTGGGTTCTGATTATATGAGTAGGAAACTTAGTCACACCTAGAAATCACACAGTGATCATTTGATGCTGAACATGCAGTGACCTCATGGGGCAAAGACATGGTTGATTATTAGTGAGAAACTTCTCTAGAAATTTGAGGTTGAGTATTTAGCTAATTGGGACATTTTATTAGCAAAGGCCGGTGTCTTACTCTCTATATTGCATAGATCCTTCAAATCAGGGTTAATGGGTCACTGGAAATTCCCTGAGGGAGGTCACTGAGTTGATTTAGCATCTCTGAGTTAGAGATTACTAAAGGAGAAACAGCACTGACTGCCATTTGAAGCTAACAGGCAGACTTACCAAGCCGATTACTCTCAACTTTGCAATTAGTGATCGTCTAAAGCCTCCAGAGTATAGGAGAGACACGTTGATATAATGGGAAGTGCTGAGAGACGCATTAGATCTATTACTGTCTCAGCCATGTTGAAACTCACAGAATACAAATAATTTAACCAAGACCACAAAAGTTCACGTTTCTTCATGTTTTCATGGGAACTGTAATAGTTATGGTCATGAAATGTAGAGATGAGGTGATGATGAAAATTATTATAAGAGCTATGTGGGTGACTACTCTTTGTCAGCCACTGCATTAAACACCTTACCTGCGCATGGACTGTGTACCTGTGTAGGACCTTGAACAAAGAAGGCTCAGTAGGATATGAAGTATTGCTATTTTATTGTGAGTGATCTTCACAGTCATCCAGCAACAATGTAGTATTACTGGGAGTTAGAGTAGGAGTAGTATTAGTGATCAGCAAATTTTGATTTTGTTATTGCCTAAATATGTTACATGCCCTGTCTTCTTTAATAATATCGTGCGGAAATGAAACAACAACAAAAAAACTATGGGGTAAATACTATCTCTGTGTAACAAAAGAGGAAACAGGAGCTCAAAGATGTTGAGAAATTGCTCAGGTTACTTACAACAGTTGGAAGCGAAGGAGTCAGAAATCTCATTGTCCGATATCAAATCCAGAGCTCTTAAAATGGCACATTCTGCTTGTCTGTGTTGCCAAGTCTTGATCCATATGACATGCTGTGTCTGACTGATATCTGGGGCCAGAAAGTTTCAATGGTGCATGAGAGGAATCAGGCCCATTTAAGGATCATATCGATTCAATTAAAATTTGAGTGTCTTTTATGCTCTGTGAACAATGTTAGATGCTACTTCATATAATGTCTGGTAGGTGATACCATCTCCACTTTCTAGATGAGGAGACTGAGGTTCTGGGTTGAAAAGAGTGGCTTCAGTCTATTTAGATGCAGGTCTCAATCCTGGCTCCATTTCGTAGTAGGCAACTGTAAAGCCTGTGCTTTATCCGCTCTACAACCCTGTTATTCTCATCTGCTTAAGTTCTCAATTGCTAGGAGAAAGCATCCAATTTTTTAGCGACTTTCACGTTGCTTTTTTAAACCACCCATACTTTTTATACATATAATTAGTTATTGGAATTATGGCTTAAGGAAAGAATAGTGCCATCATGCTCTTCGCAGAAATAATTCCACTTGATTGAGGAGTCCCTGGAAGTGTTTTCATTTAGGGGAAAAGAAATTTCACCTTAATGCTGAATAGGAATAATTGCAAGTATTGCAGTGTAACAGAATTGGCAATTTGAGCAGCATCATTTATTGGCTAGCCATGTGTTGATGCTGCAAATGGTGGCCTGTGCAGAATTATTTAATAGAAGAGCTACAGAACAAACAGTCCATGCACTGAAGTCACCATGCACAGGGTGTGTAAAAATATTGAGACAGGGTATCATTGTTAATTCGCTTACAATCTATGATATATGTTCTCCCATAAGGAAATGGGTGTAGACATGTCTGTGATCCACAGAGTGGGATAGTTAAGAAGTTATAATTATTTAGTCAAAGAATACACTGCTTTACAAGACAGGAAATTCACATATAAGGAAGCAATTTGTACATATTGAGATACTTGAATGATTCTCAGTGTTCTGATTTAAAGCTCTCAAGTTTGCTGTTCTCTAGTAAGAGCTTTCAAACACAAATGTGAAAGGTCAGGTAGAGGTTAATATATAAAATCTATGTGAAGAAGTCACGTCTGTCAAACAGATTCACGTTAAGATGCTGTAATAGCATCGGAGATGATTGTTAGACAAATGTCTCACTAAGCACTACATAGACATTTTTTTTAGCAAAAAAGAGTACGTTATTTTATTAACACATCATAACTAAGATTCTAGAGACCCAGGTTTGAGCCTTTGTTCTGCCACAGTCTGTTATGAACTGGCCTAAAACATTTTCCATTGCTGAGCCACATTCAAAATCCATAATATTCATGTGACAATAGATTTCCAACTGTTTTCCTATGAATTATTTTAGGAAAAATCAGATGTCATCTATATATGAATATACATATATATGTATATACATATACAAACACACAAATGTATATGAAATGTTACAGGATGCAGAACTCATCAGCATCACCCCTTTTTCTGAGTAATCCTGAGGCTATCTGAAATAGTAGAAAACTATACCACAAGTTTATACTGAGGCATTTAATAAATACAAGTGTCAATTACGAAACAGGTAAAATACCTAGAGGAGCAGTGAGAACACTTAGGTTCTTTAATATGAAAAACACACTCTCCTCACCAGCATTCACTGAAGTGTTAGGTCCTTTCTCTTGGCAAACTGATCATGACCCTTGGGATGGAATGGAGTCCTTGAGCCTCCCTTGAGCCTTGGAGGTGGCAAGACTTAAAAAAATGCATCTGGTCCCTGAGACATGACAAGTATTAATATTGCATGCTTCCATAGTCTAGCTCTGAGCTCCCAGAGCAACTGGAAAAGCCCCCAATTAACGTTTTATTTTGTTTGTCTTTTTTCCTCCCTCTTCACTTTCTTCTACCTTCTCTTCTTCTCCCTTGTATTGTCTTTTTCTCTCCTATAATTGTCCATACTTATGTGCAGGAATTGTGTTTGGTTCTGGGCATGGGAATGAATGAGGCATGCTTTCTGTCTACAGTGATTTACTATCAGCACAGGTTGAAATCCTAGGGGAAGTGATGAAGAGGAGAAGAGACTTGAAAGTTAATGCTATGAGAAAGTGGCTAGCAAAGGTGCAGAAGATCGAAAGGAAGAGAGTAATTAGCACTACCTGGGAAGCCTTCTTAGCCTCTGAAACACCAGAGCTGGGCCTGAATGGATGGATGGAATTTTAAGAGGCCTAGTAAAGGGCAAGGGTGGTCTAGACTGCATTATCCACACAGAATAGTGAAGGTGCTAAAGTCTGTTGGAAAAATCTGAAGAAAGGTAAGTATCTGGGGAATCAAGGGCATATGCTGTGTAGAATGTTATAGTAAAAGTTGAGTTTGGGTACAAATCATGCAGTAGAGATTTGAATGCAAAAAAAAAAAGTTTTGTCTGTCACCTGGAAAGCACTGTGGGGACATTACTATTTTGAAGTTGATAAGAGATGTTCATACATTGTAGCATCACTGAATATAGTCTTTGTTTCTAATTTTTTAAGTTAAGGTAAGTTTAATTATTATCACTAAACTGATACCTAATTTTTATTTACATATATATATACGTATATGTATATATTTATAAAATGTATATACAAAATGATGTATATCTAACTTTGAGTATACTTATGTGTGTATATATACATATATATATATACATTAGATATGTGTATGTAAAAATAAATATAAAAACGTACATTTACATATATCTTTGTGAGGATGTCATATATCTCTGTATGTATAAAGGAAGACATTGGCTTTTTATTTTTCATGTAATAATATCAAATTTAAATTCTTATATAACAGTTAATAACCTTTTACATATAATATTGGTAAGTCTCAGGGAGTTTTGGTGATTTACCCAAGATCACTACATTACATTGTTGGTAATCTCATATCAAAATAAATTCTCATCTGTATAACCCCAGAACTCATTTTCTAATACCTATAGTCCTGTGCTTTCCATTACAAAGAACTGGGAGATTTGGGGGAGGGGACAAGCTTCAATTTCTTCATAAAAACATGTCACATTATCTTTGTTTGTATTTTTTGCCAAATTTTATAAGCACATTATAATATAGAATAATCATTTCATATATTATTTTTAAAATTTGAGAATTGTTATAAATGTTTTATGTTGCTATGGAATTATAGAACATAATTTTAAAACATCCACTTTGTATATGTTTGATTTCTATAACCTTCACCACTAATTTAATATTTCCCTACTGTTGCATATTTAAATTGCTTGACAGTTTTCAAAATATCATGTAAAAAAGTGAACATCTTACTCTAAACATTTGAGATATCTGGAGAAAGGAAAATTTATAATTTCCTTGAAATAAATTCTTAGTTTTAAAAATACCAGATGAAAGTATATAAATAAGCTTTTGATTCCTGATACATTTAACTCATTAGCTTCACAATTATGTTGTGATATTTTACAAAAGCACCAGAAATATATGAGAAATATAGTTTCTCTAAATCCAGACCGTTGTATCTATCTGCCTATCCATCTATTTTCTATTATCTATCTGTCTTTACATCTACCTATCTATCATCCATCTATCTAACATTACCTTTCTAGCTAATTCATAAGTTGTAGTCACAAGGGAAAATGAACCCTATCGAGTTCATTTAAAATTTTTTTTTATGTTTATTATTGAGAGAGAGACAGCATGAGTGGGGCAGGGACAGAGAGAGAGGGAGACACAAAATCTGAAGCAGTCTCCAGGCTCTGAACTGTCAGCACAGAGCCCAACATGGGACTCAAACTCACAAACAGCGAGATCATGACCTGAGCTGAAGTTGGACACTTAACCAACTGAGCTACCCAGGTGCCCCCTTATAGAGTTCATTTTTGAACACTATGGAAGCTAAAGAGTTTTCTAATGATTTGTTTTCTCCTTTGTGGTATATCTGTGCAAGTTTGACATTATTGCACTTATTATATTGTAGCTATAATTCAGTGATAAGGTGGGTATATATCTGGTTGTATATCCTGTACCCCTCATACATGGCAGCATAGAGTACAAATCACATGGCAGAGCAGAGAGTTGTGGGTACAATATATGGTCCCCAAAAGGAACTTTTCCCTGGTAGATTTGTACCACTTAATCTCATAAATGAGAGATTTTTTGTTCCACAGATAGTAAAATGATAATTGCACATTGAATTGGCAAGAGTTTTGGGAATAACAAAGCTAGTGGTTTCATAACCAGGATAATGTGTTCAACAAGTCTTATTCAAAAGAGGAGTCTAGCACAGCATTTTGTATCAACTGCAATCTTTGTACAGCACAATCTGGGAAACCCGCAAAGAGTGAATTACAGTAATCAGGCTTCAGAATGACAAAGGAGTTAATCAGCATCTCCTTGCCTTTCTCGTGAAGCCTCTCAATCTGGTGATATCACAGAAATTATAAAAAGAAGTCTTCGTGACGGATACAAAATGCTTCTCAAATGATAACATTAAAGACAATGGGAAACACACACACACACACACAGACACACACACACGTTTTAAATTTTTGAGATGACTGACACTAGATTCTAATCAGAAATACTCCCTGGATAATGAGACAGAAGGAACAGCTGTTTAGCACTTAGGAAGAACTTAAGGCCAACCTAGGACTTAAATTTTTAAACTACTGCAACAGGGAAATCTCCATATGATTGAATAAGGTTAAGGTAAAAATATTGTCTTTTAAATATAGGAAAATCTATTCACAGTAGGGTAATATGTACCAGCTGCAGGGCAAGGTGATTCCCCCTCTCCCTTCTTAATTCTGTTACCAGGGTTCACCTCCCATCCCAAACCTTCCCACCCAGCTCTCCAGTGTCAGATTCAAAACCTCCAATGAATTAAATTCATGGAGAATAGATTATTCTCATTAATTCTCATGAATTTTCTGATTAGATTAGATTTTCAAAATGAAGTTTGAGGGAAATTCTTCTAAAATGTGATGATTTATGTTCCTTTTTCTGAATTTATTTTATAGTTAATGCTATTGAGACTCCAGCAGGACAGGCTCATTCTCCTTAACACCAATTTGTGTATGTGTGTTTTTTCTTCTCGAAATCTTAGAGCTTCTTATTTTCAAGAAAAAGAAAAGGTTTCTCCCAAGGATGTTCCATGATTTATCCTAGAGTAACTAGGTAAAGGGTTTAAGTATAAATACTAGAACCGTTACTGAGTTGGAAATTTACAAAAGTCAAAGAAAGAAGATTTTTTTTTTTTAGTTTTATTTATTTTCAGAGGGAGACAGCACAAGCAAGGGAGAGGAGCAGAAGGAGAGAGAGAGAAAATCCCAAGCAGGCTCCACAGTCAGCATGGAGCCTGACATGGGGCTCGATCCTATGACCCTGGGATCATGACCTGAGTTGAATCAAGAGCCAGACACTGAGCCACCCAAGCACCCCAAAAGATGTAATGTTTTTAATTGTATCAACTGCAAGTCAATCCTGGTATTACCATATTTAATTAAGTTGATTTTCTTTTTCTTTGTGAGACTATTTATCAAATGCCAACGTCAATGAGTTTCACTACCCCAGAAGAAAGCATTTTGTGATACTGCTTGCCATAAAATTGAAAACTCTGATTTGTTGTCAGACTGATATTATGGAAGTTTAAGTATAATATTTAATCTTCTGAACACTGCTGGACATCAAAAATGTGTGACTATGAACATGTAGAAAGACACGAGCACTAATTTTGCTTGACTACTTTGGTGAAAAAGGAGGGACACAATTCTTGTCTTTGGGAATGGGAAGTTATTTGAAATTAACACCATCAAAAGTGTTTTAAATTGGTTTATTTCAGCAGAAAGGATGTAGGGATCTCCTGTATGCTGTTTGAAAATCAAAGTTGAAACTGGATAAAAATGCCATTTAACTGAGGCTTTCGGTAACTTTTTAGTATCATAGGTCAAAATTTTTGACTTCTCAAATCTGAGAGGAAAAAGAACTTACTATATTTTCTGCTCTTTGCAAGGTGGTATTTGATACCAAACAATACTTTTTAAAATAAAGAAGTTACCTCTTTGTCGATAAAAGAAAAAGCCTGAAGTGTGGGAGAACATGTGAACCAAAGGATATAATTTAGGAGAGAAATAGAGGGAACTTTTAAGGCAACTTTAAGCTTGTATTTTAGGAGTTTATCAATATCTTACAACATCTACGTAGGTGACATGATCTCCCTTTTGAATAAAATTTTAAAAAAGGTTCAGTGACAAGTGTAGAGATGCCCCAACTCAAGGAGAAAAATGGGAGGGTTGAGGTCACTTGGGGTTTTTCCTAGCCTGCCTTTTTGGCCACCAGGTAGCAGGAAAAAATGCTCCAGAAATTCTTTCTTGAATTTTCTAATGAGTCATTGTTAATTATGAGATTGAGCCTAGCGGCAGCTCAGAAAACAAGAGCTGTTCATTATGCAGTTTTGCACTGAAGTCCATGAAGTGTGCTGCATGCCCTAAAGAAAACTTGTGGAGACTCCTTGCTTGTCTTAGAAATTAGAAAACCCACTCCAAGTATTGTCTAAGAAAAGAGAAAGTGTGAAGACGTCCAGGTACAGCTTTCTGGCTGGGTCATCTTGAGCAACTCACTTAACTGAATAGCTCTTACTCGCTTTTTACTGACGGGGAAGCAAAGAGCCTGCCCTGCCGTCTCAAAGAATAGCCCTTTGGACAGCAATGTGTACTTATATTGAAGTACTCTTTGAACTGTAGATGTGTGTTTAACAATGATGTGCTGGAAACATCTTTGACACCTGGGTAATGAACCAGTATGCTGACCATATTTTATAGGGTCTTGGAAGGAATGGGGTAATTGAGGAGAGTTTAATAAGTAACTGTTGACAAAACCTTGGCCAGGTTAAGAGAGACCATCACAGGATAACAAAGCACCTCAAGCCTAGCAGCAGAAGAGCGATCATTACCCCTAGACCCAAGAGAACAAGGGAATGGGGCATCTATTGGATACTAGAGTTTTGTTCTAGTAATACCTGAAAAGACTAACCATAGAGTGAGCCAAACATGTGACTGGGATATTTGGGGAATCTGGAACTTCGCCCTGCTACATCCTCGCAATCTCCTTGGGTAATGTGTGTTGGTTGAATCTAATGCAGAGTCAGAAAGTAAGGAAGTTCGTTGAAGCAATCCATAAAGGTCACGGTCCCATGCCAAGAATAGGTAGGAAATGCTGGAAAGTGGATCTGGAGGGGCAATTGGAGAATGTTCAGCACTTCTAACCACCATCCAAAGAGACATTTAAATAAATTTTGGTTGGGAAGGAAAACAGGGAAAGGGAGTAGCATAGTTGGATAACTAGTGTGTGTGAAGAACTTTACATGAATTATCTCACATAATCTTAGTATAACCGCAATGGAAGGCTGATTTATTATCACCATTTGACAGGGCAAGATACTGAATCCTGATGAGTTTAATAATTTGTTCATGGTAATAAAAGTAGTTAAGTGTGAGAATAACATAAGAAACCAAACTTGCTTGACTTCAATATGAAGGAGCATCTGTAAAGGGACTCCAGCTTCTCAGTAGATATGCCTATAAGGTAGTGTGAGGCTGCTTGCTTTTATAGAGGAAGGCGTAAACATAGGTGGAGACCCATGGAGCTCTTTTTGTCCCATTTAAGCAAGGCTCTCATCATGATGCTTCACATATATTTTGATATAACTCATACACATTAGCCCGGGTATGCTATTTTTAACTGAGCCTCAATATTATTTTAATTTCGAATGTCTGAGAGATATCACAGTCTTTTTTTTTTTTGATTTACACTCTCATGATGTATTTTAAAAAATGATGAGAATAATACATACCACACTTCTCTGACTCTGAGGAAATTATCAAAATTATTCCACTGAAGTAACCTGAAAGGACTCTTGCATAGACTTCAACCTATCCACTTCTTTGGGGGAAAAAAATGATTCCTTCCTTGGGTAATTATATCAGTTACCTCTGATTATTAGATGTTATATAGTCCAAAGTCCAAAGGATGGCTTTAATTTATGATGAACTTAGAATGTGATGGTACCTAAACTTGACACACACTTGTGTAAATATCATGGGAGTAAAACAATTTTCTAATGCTTCCTACTGGAATTGGGCCCATAATGAAGGTATTCTGAGTTATGAAATATATATCCATAGCAGAATAGCCATATTGGCATCCCATCATGCTAATGATGAGGCTTTATTTGTTGTTGTTGTCTTAGCTCACGAGTTATATTTTGATATGATCAAATCCTGAAATAAGCCATTATATTGAAAAATATTATGTTACTATCAATATTTCCAAATAAGCACGGTTAACCAATTAGTGCTCCCTGAATGGGAGTCTTGAATATAAAAGTGGTTTCAAGGTGTAATAAAGTACATCAGAACTCACAGCTGTTCTTAGAGCCTGCACACTGTCTGGGTGGGATAGATTTCCCT
Organism: Lynx rufus; assembly: GCF_022079265.1. Taxonomy (NCBI): domain Eukaryota; kingdom Metazoa; phylum Chordata; class Mammalia; order Carnivora; family Felidae; genus Lynx; species Lynx rufus. The sequence continues at coordinate 34,256,545 of NW_025814830.1, read as the reverse complement.
GGGTACTCTTGTGCCTCGCCTGCTATTCGAATAATTCAGGGACTTGAACTCTTTGTAAATCTTTTACAGACAGATGATTTAATTAGATCCTAAGAGTTAAAACAACCAAACCAAAAAAAAAAAAAATCCAAAAAAACAAAAACAAAACAAAACAAAACAAAAAAACCACAGGATTACAACTTTGGAAATGGCCAGATAGTGGCCCATCTTCCATTTGAACCAAACATGTAGGATATCCCTGGAGTTAGAAATGCAGGGGAAATTCTCTTTAATCCAGAACGTTTTATATTACTTGGGCCAGAGACATAACTCACACTTATTCAACAAGAATGTTTTGGGCTAGTCACAATAATTTTTATTATGAGCTTTTACCAATATGGTGTGTGGGGGTGTATTTTTTGACACAGAATTAAATAAAACTGCAGAACACAGAAAAAATATAGTGTCACCACTGTAAGGGATCTCATTGTTCTTTGAAATGGGAAAAACTGGAAATAACTGGAATATCCACGAATAGTATGTTCATAAATGAACAATCATGCAGTTAAAAGAAGTAATGAGTTGGACCTCTAGATGCTAGTGAGCAAACAAAAGAGATCTCAAAGATATCTATTCTGTGATAAAAGAAAGTCCCAAAACAGTGCCTGTATCATGACCACATTTGTGGTTAAATGTTTATATGCATATACACATTTGTATGAATATACATATAATGGCTTTGAAATTATACACATCAAAATGTTAGCAATATTTATCTATAAAAAGAGGTATGAGAGTAAGGAGAGGGCTAAATAAAGATTTTCAAAATAACTTCAGAAGCATCTACCCAAATTTTGTATCTTTAACAAGAATATTAAATTACTGGTGAAACACATAAAGAAGCAGATGGATGAAACCCTGAAAATATATCAGAAAGGAAAAAGCTAACATTTTAGCACTGACGATGTTCTCTTATTTTGTATGATCTTATGTTTTACCTCCTTTCTCTTCTCTGTTTTTAATTTTTTTCTAAATTTTGTATTACTTTTACAATGGAGAAAATGTAGCTAACTAATTAAAATATAAATGTTGAATAGTACCTTTGGATTTAGACACTCGCCTACATTAATTCTGATTGGTGTTTTATTCATCTGAGTTGATTCTAATAATGCATTTATTTCTTTCATCTCTCTGCTGTATTTGTGAGCCTCAGAATAATTTATCTTTGACCTCAGAGCCTTCAAGCTATTTATGTATTTACTCCTCTTGTAGGGGAACTGGAGTCTGTGATAAATTGTAAGATTCTTTCACTTCCAGGGTTTTCCTGGGTAGATGAGGCCATGTTTTGATTTATACTTTAATTTGGTAGGCAACAGTATGCCATTCAGTTTACTTTCTAATGTATATTTTTGCAAGTTCTCTTTTTTATACACTATAAAATGTATTTTTGCAAGTTAGCCACTAATGTCTGTGACTGAAATCTTTCAGTGTTGGCATCACTGATGCACACCAGTTAAAAGGCAAAAGAAAACAGAAGACTATCTGAGTGGGGACTTGATGTAGGCGTGTGTGTGTGTGTGTGTGTGTGTGAGAGAGAGAGAGAGAGAGAGAGAGAGAGATGCACACATTCATTTTGAATGAGCTGTCTTCCTGAAAGTCATTCTCCCATTTTTCCCCCTCAGCAATTATAAAAACTGCCCTTCCCAACATGGACAGAGAAGCCAAGGAGGAATACCTGGTTGTTATTCAAGCCAAAGATATGGGTGGACACTCTGGTGGCCTGTCTGGGACCACAACACTTACAGTGACCCTTACCGACGTAAATGACAATCCTCCGAAATTTGCCCAAAGTAAGTTTGTTCCCTACACTGGGTGAATATCTAATTACAATGTTTTCGTATTAATTTATTTTCTAATTTTTAGCAATATCCAAAAACCTGACAGCAATCATTGAATGTTTATTATATGCAAGGTATGCCAATGTGTGTGTGTCTGTGTGTATACACACACATATACACATACACACACACATAGATATGAAACCACCAACTCTCCTGTCATTTTGGTAATAAATATATTCTCATTTTACAGATTTTAAAGAAGCTGAGAAAATTTCCAAATATTTAGGGTATAGTAAATAGTGTAGCTAAGAGTTAGAACCAGTCAGTTACAGAACATCTGACTGCAAGACGTGTGCTTAGTTCTCCATTCCCTGGTACCTCCCCTTGTGAACTTGAGAGAGTAATTACAATGCACCTCAGATAGTGCTCTATCAATAGTCCCACTTTGTTTATAAGAGGAACCACATCTGTAGTGCCTTAGGAGGGGAAAGCAGATAGGCCGTGTACGGGATACTGGCCGCAAAAATAAACACTCTTTCCTGTGACTTCCTGTGGCTCCTTCAGCCATCAGTGATCACTGATCCTACTCATCCTTACTAAAGCCAGGCTCTGCCTCAGAAGCATCTCAACAAAATTCGAGGCAGCCACCATCCATGAATCAGGGAGACAATCATTGTTTTCCAATTTTATGTACGCTCACAGAACCGTTTCTTTTTTTTTCTTTTGTTTTTAAATTTTTAATTTATTTTGAGAGAGAGAGATTGAGCATGAGCAGGGGAAGGGCAGAGAGAGGGGAAGAGAGGGAATCCCAAGCAGGCTCCATGCTTCCCGATGCAATGTGGGGCTGGGTGTCATGAAGCCGTGAGATCATGACCTGAGCCAAAATCAAGAGTCGGATGCTTTAGCAACTGAATCACCCAGGTGCTCCACAGAACCATTTTCTTGTGAGCACTTATCCAAATACTCTGACAAACTGCATTGTGAAGACCTTTTGATGTGGAGACTCTTGAGTTGAGACATGAGTGATGACTAGGAATTAGCTGGAACAAGATGAAACTAGGGAAGTGGGGTGTGGTCATGGCAATGGGAGGAAGAGGATATCCCAAAGTCCTGTGAAAGAAGGGTATATGGCCCTAGGTGATAATTAAAAGAATCTTATAATAGGGGCCCCACGATAGCTCAGTCGGTTGAGCATCTGACTCTTGATTTTTGTTCAAGTCATTATCTCATGGTTCATGAGATTGAGCTCTGTGAAGGGGTCTCTACTAATAGTGAAGAGCCTGCTTGGGATTCTCTCTCTCCCTCTCTCTCTGCCCCTCCCCACTGTCTTTCACAGTAAATAAATAACCTTACAAAAATCCTACTACAGTTGGAACACAGAGTCTAAAGAGTTAGGTTAGGCAAGAGTTAGCTATACTTGGATTTGGAGGCCATTCTGAGTATCATGATCTTTATTCTAAGATCGCTGGGAAGCCATTAAAAGGTTTTACATTATAGGTAAAGTAATAGAATTGGAATCCAGGGAAATAAGAGAAAATGAAATCTGGCCTCCTTCCAATGTGTTCTCCACACTGCAGCCACTTGAAGGGTGTGCATAAGCATTCATGTAAAAAGTGATGGCAGAGCTAGCACGCCAGGGTGGTCTCTGTGGAACTGGAGAAAGGTATATAGGTGTGACAGATACTTAAGAGGTAATGATAACAAAACTTTAAGGATATGTTGTATTCTCAGTTGAAGAAGTGAGTTTTCACATTTTTGCAATGAGGGATTACATGCATGCTGGTGCCATTTGCTACGGTAGGGAATACCATAGGAGAACCTGTTGTGGTTTTTTTTAGGAGAATTTTTTAAAGTTTATTTATTTTTTAAAAGAGAGAGAGAGAGAGAACGTGAGCAAGCATGAGCAGGGGAGGGGCAGAGACAGAAGGAGAGAGAGAGAGAATCCCAAGCAGGCTCCGCACTGTCAGCCTCTAGAGCCTGATGTGGAGGTCAATCTCACAAACTGTGAGATCATGACCTGAACCACAACCAGGAGTTGGATGCTCAATCAGCTGAGCCAACCAGGTGCCACTGAACGGAGAGAAGAGCAGGGAGAGGGATGAAGAGGGAGGTAGGGGGAGAGGGAGAGAGACAGATGGGGGGGGTGTTGAAAATGATACATTTAAGGTATTTTTGAGAATTTACCTGCAGAAAAAAATCAAAGGTAAAAAGAACAGAAAGGATGAATTTTCATTAGGAATTTCAGCATTTTCACTTCTGGCTATGCATAAATCTGATAACAATGCAACCCTTTTAAACCAAATTATTGAAATGGAGAATACCATCCCTCCTATCCTTTCCCCAGCTCTCTTCTTTCCTTTTCAGTTGCCATTATAGTTAAGGATCTAATATGCAACTCTTCTTTCTCAGAAAATGATTGTTTCAATTCAGCAGTGGCAGGTGAGTTTCAAAAGTGTTCCCTTTCTTAGGAGTAATAACTGTTAACTATGATCACACTAATAGAGATGAGTGAGCAGAATAGGAATGGATAAATGTTCCATTTGCTTGGCTTCCCAAAGCTCCCTGATGTAGGACTAGCAGCAAGGTGAAACCCCTTGCTGGCTTATTGCCTTAACAAGCATACCGAGAGGGATCATCTCAAACCTTAACTGGAATATGAAGTTTGAAGGAAATGGAATCATTACACTAATTATGAGAGAATTGGGAGGCTTGTATTGGACGTGTGGATTTTCAGTGCCTACCTTATGGCAAAACTATTTGGAAAACATTTTTGTTCCCCAGTCCCATAATTTCATGATTCGAGGAGACATTTTTATTTCATCATTAAATAAAAGTGTGCTAGTGCTAGAAGAAAACCTTACCCATCATAGGAAATAATCTTGTTAGATTGGGTAGAATGAGCCTAGTTTATCCAAGGGACTCAGTGATTGAGTTCCAACTAGAATTGGGTAATGTTCTCTAGATTTAATTTTTCCTTTTGTTTTATAGCTCATCAAATATTTATTTATTCCCTTGTTTTGGTTCCAGTGGGACTAAAACTTCCTGATTGCCTTGACTTTGGGTTCCCCACAAACAGGCATTGAGACAGGAATTTGATTAGAAGTAGTTTATCTTGGAGATGATCCCAAGAAACGCCAGTGGGGAAGTGAGGATGTGTGCGAGAGAAGGATGGAGAGCCAATAATGTGCATTATCAAGCCGGCTACAACTGTGGAGGAACTGGAGCTTTATCCCATCGGGGAAACTCTGCAACACTGTAAATAGACAAAAGAAAAGAAATAGTTCAAGGTTACCCTACCAGAAAGGGGAGGAGCCTGGGATTCTATATCCTAAGTTGTGTGAGTCTTTGAGGGCTGCTTCTGAGAGGGCATTAATTTTCTGGTAGTTAAGGCCTGACAGGCAGTGGGCAAAATGGGTTCTGAAGGCCAGAAAAAAAGCCTCAGGCAAGAAATGCGGGAGTTGGCAGTTAGATGTGGGGCCGGTGTGTACTGAAGTGGTAATGGCCAGGGGTTATGGTCTCTTCCCTCTACCAATGAAATGAGTGACACCAATACAACAACTAAAGTGATTTGAGTAAAAATGGGACGGATACCACTAATCAGACACGTTTTACTGGCCCCACAGGAGAATGAACATACACTATGATTGCATTTTGCCTAGAGAGTCTTGGAAGTAGGATTTCTGGTCTTCAGAGCAATGAGGACTTTAGTAACAGGAGGACTGTTTCATGTGTCTGAACAGCTTGCTGCAGGGCACAGCAGAAGTTTAGTAATTGGATGTTATCAAAAATGGTCTACAGGTCTGTAAATATAAAGGTAACTTCAAAAGTGACTTTCAGTGTGTTACACATTACATCTTTCTGTGCTGAAATTAGCGTAATATTTTATGTTGGGCAACAATGAATATCCCCATGGGCAGCCGGTGTGATTATACAGCAAATTGGAAAGAACATTCACATAGACTCCCTCATATCCCGATGTAAATTTGCTCCAAATATATGCTTGGTAAACATACAGTTGAATAAGTTTTATATCTCAGAAGAGTCTCGAAGAGGGATCACTTCTTCTTCTGGGAACTCTTTGACTCATTTAAAAGATTGTACATTTCGCAGCAAAATGGATATTTTTCTCTTTTCCATCACTGTCCTGTTAATATCTGTAGGTGTGCTCAGAACAAAGAAAGTACCCAATAAATATTTGCTGAATAGGTCAGTAAATGAATGGAAGTTGTGCAGTGCTCAGTGTCTTGTTTTGTTTTGTTTTTTCCTAAGGTCTGTATCACTTCTCAGTACCAGAAGATGTGGTTCTTGGCACTGCGATAGGAAGGGTAAAGGCCAACGATCAAGATATTGGTGAAAATGCACAGTCATCCTACGACATCATTGATGGAGATGGAACAGCGCTCTTTGAAATCACTTCTGATGCCCAGGCCCAGGATGGTATTATAAGGCTAAGAAAGGTAAGCTAAGGAAGATTTTGTTCGTCTTCCAAAGACGTCTTTGAAACTTGAGTTTTGAAGTTGACAGGGGTTGAGCGGACTTCCTGACATAATCTTAGGATTGGTAAAGGTTTAGCTTCTTCAGCTGTGAAAAAGCAGAGTCCTTTTTGCACCTCATAACCTTGGCCCCGGTTTCCCTTTCAGCTAACTGGGGGGCAACCAGTTACCATGGTGGTGTTGGTAGCATCCCATCTCACCCATTATTTCCCCTCATCTATGTCTCAGTGTTCTTCCCTAAGCCAAAGGAATTGGCTTACTTCCTTTGCAGAGCACCCTCGTCACAAAGGGAAGTCAACACTCAAAAGGTCACCCTCAAGCAATGAAGGACATAGATTGGTAGACAGTTCTTATTCATTGAAGAGATTATTCTGAGGCATATTGTCTATGGTTCTTAAGAGGATTCCCAGTAGGAAAAAGATTCAGATGCCCAGAGAGGTGGCAAGTTCAGTGGCCTTTAATCCTTCCCTATAGAACTCTCCCCATTTCCACACTCCTGCTTCCTGGAATATCTGCACAAAATATATTGAAGATTCCCAAGTTTTTATTGCAGGCTCTACTTTCAGAGAAACTCAAGGACAGACAAAACAGTCAGCCTGAGTTGTTCTGGTCAGCTCTAGCACTAGAAGGGCAGGGCCAACCCTCCTACCATTGGTTACTCCAAACCATGCATCAAAGGTCCAAGCATTATGGTAAATGAAGCTCCTCTTGGCCTTGCTTCTGGGTGTGGGGCTACCATGAGAGAAAGAAACATCAAGATGAGTAGTACCGATAATGTATGGCTATTGTATCTGCATTTGCCAGCAGCCATTTCTTTTGTGATAGATGTGAAAAATTCTGTACAGTAGCTTCTGAATTTATTTATCATCATGACACCTACATTCATAAAAAAATATGTAGAATGCATTTCATTATCTTATGGGCATGGACCTTTGCAAGGGAAAATATCCTTTTATCCTCATCATGAGTATTTTTTTCAATACTGTTTTTCGAATCTTTTTCACAAAACAGTACAAATTAATTTTAATTAGATGTGTGTGTTCATGAATAAGAATATAAATGGCAGAGCACACTGTTGGGAGCCTGTCTTGATCAGCATTATATTCATGTGACTCCAAGCTTACTATCTAATTCTCTCCATCATGTTACACAGGAACGTGATTCCAACGGCCATGCTCTAAAAATCCCCCCTTGGAGACATAGTAAGATTATGAACCTGGAGTTTCCTGGACATACTTTTTATACAAAATCAATGAATTTTTTTAAATTAATTTCAAGCGGAAAAAAAAAAAAGGCTGCATTTATTTTAACTCTGTTCGGAACAACACTAGCTTTCTACCTGGCTTGAGTTTAGGTTAAGAGTTGGAAAGTATTTAAAAACTCATGTTTAAAATAGAATACAGTATAATTATGCTTGAGTCAATTATTGAATAACCCAGAGCCACATTTTCTTTAGCTAATGATTCCTAATGTCATTTTTATTGTTATTATTAACTGCCATCCTTTGCTACCATAAGGTGCTTTTATAAACTGAAGCAGTTAGCCGTGTGTTATAGTTTTATTCACTGTTATTCATAAATGTGTGACTATATACTACATGTTTTGACACTGAGAAACCCATGTATTTTCATGTAGAGAGCAATATGTAGGGAGTCATATGTCTACAATTCGTGGGTCTCCCGTTTGATAAGATCCCAAGGACACTAGGGATGTGTTTGGATACATTGTCATTATGTTGAACTAAGAAATAAACAGAACATAATCTGCTACACTTAACAGTGTTTGTGAGGAATTTGAAATTGCAAAATAATTACAGTAGGGGTGATTGGCAAATTTTTGCAAATGCTGATGTTGAATCGTCTATTCGTGGCTACGTGTGCCTAGGAATTTCAGAATAGACAGGGAAGTGACTATATGCCTTGTTTACTAGAAAATATTTCCCCCAAAAGCCGAGTCCCATTAGAACTGAATTCAAGTAGAAAGATCGACCCCAATTTTGAAATAAAGATACATCTTTAAGCTTATACAGGAGTTCTGAAAGAGTTCCCTAATGCCAGCTTGTCTTCTGATTTATTTTTTTAAAAATCTGCATTGCAGATTGTGAAGAATTGCACCTCACACCTAAATTGTCTCTCTGAACTTTGACAGACGTTTATTCATGAAATCTGAAATATTACGAGTTGACAAGAATTGCAATGTAAGGAATCTGACACAGATTGGCTTCTGAGTATTTAGGGGGACTAAATATTTTACCTAACTCTCTTCACCTAGGTCATTAGCTGAAGTCGTAGGGGCTTTTAAGGAATGAGATATTAATATGTCAGAAGTATTGTCAGTAATGGAGCAGTGAGGTAATTTCAAATTGCTTTTAAGTGGTTGGTGGAGGCACAGCCAGACCTAGTTATCTATATATATACTGCTCTCGCCCTTCCTTCTTCTAAATATAAACCCTGATAAATATGTATCTGCATACATATTTCTTTATATGCCCACCTGCTTCAGAGCCCAGAACTTATAATAGAGACCTTCTAAGAATACCCTAAAAAATAATAAACCTCATTTTAGCCACATGATCAGTAGAGCAGCGGTGATTTTAGAAGCGAAATCAGAAAACACTCTTTGTTGGGATTAGTGCTAAATTATGCTTTATAATGTCTCCTTGGACTAAACAATGATTATTTCTAGTTCTTTACATTTCACACACTGTTGCAGAAATGATAAAATATTCTTCCCAGATAGAGATTGTGTTCGATGCTGCCTTATCTCCTACCAGCAGAGGCCCGATTAACTGGCTGATTGGTATTCAGGTCGTGCCACCACTAGTAAAATTTTATTATGACTCTGAAGTGAAATTTTGATGGCACAATTCATGACTGTGAATATTTTGTGAATTCCAAGTGAAATGAGCAAAACAAAACAAAACAATAGGAGATTAGATTCACTGAGCTTGTATAATAAACAGATATCAATAAATGCCTGTAAAATTTACAGGTTGAATCTGAGGGAATGGAGAGTGATCCCATTAAGGCTCGCAAATGGGCTTAAATGCACATAACTATCATCCATCAGCATTATACTCATTTGTTCTTGCTGCTGTGGTCATTAGCAGGAAACATTCATCTTTGTCATTTCTTAACAGCCTCTGGACTTTGAGACCAAAAAATCCTATACGCTGAAGGTAGAGGCAGCCAATGTCCATATTGACCCACGTTTCAGCGGCAGGGGGCCCTTTAAAGACACGGCGACAGTCAAAATTGTTGTTGAGGATGCTGACGAGCCTCCTGTCTTCTCTTCACCTACTTACCTCCTAGAAGTTCATGAAAATGCTGCTCTAAACTCCGTGATTGGGCAAGTGACTGCTCGTGACCCTGATATCACCTCTAGTCCTATAAGGTATTCCTTTTATAATTTTTTTTAATGTTTATTTTTGAGACAAAGAGAGAAAGGGTGTGAGCTGGGGAGGGACAGAGAGAGAGAGAGGGAGACACAGAATCCGAAGCAGGATCCAGCATCTGAGCTGTCAGCACAGAGCCCGATGCAGGGCTCGGACTCACAAGGGGTGAGATCATGACCTGAGTGGAAGTCGGATGCTTAACCGACTGAGCCACCCAGGCGCCCCAGGTATTTCCTTTTTAAAAGGCATAGGGGCTACATCAAAGGACAAGCACATCAGTACAGAATGCAATTATGTGTACATTCTTTGTGGCTGCCTTTGGTAATTAGCTCACGTGGCTGAGGGATTTTGGTCAGCACAATGTCTGCACGTGTGTATGCACGTACGTGCCCAGGCACACATGTTCACACACACCTACTAAGAGCTACATGCAATACCCAGAGCCAGGAATATCAAGATGAATGAAGCCATTGCAGCTTTCAGAGAACTCAGTGAAAATACAAAATTGCATTTTTTTTTTCTAGTATTGAGCAAGTATTGCTGGTTTGTCTTCTTTCTCTTCTGACAGTTACAGTGAACTATATATATAAGAACTTGAGAGACATGAGACCCCACTGCCTCATTCAGTTCATTAAGAGGCCCTTATCTTATTTGTGTCATTAGTGTTTGGCTTTGAAATTATCTTCTTATCACTTCATGGGCATTTCTGATAGGTCAGCATATCTGGATTGGCCCCTTTTAGACAAAATCTTTCTTTGCCATTAAACAAAAAAAATCTTTTGTTTATATTTTCCCTGCTCAGAATTTTTTCCCAAGATGAAACAATTCGATTGTTTTTTAATGTTTATTTATTTTTGGAAGAGAGAGCGAGAGCGAGAGGGAGAGAGAGAGATAGAGACAGAGAGACCATGAGTGAGGGAGGAGCAGAGAGAAAGGGAGACACAGAATTGGAAGCAGGCTCCAGGCTCTATGCTGTCAGCACAGAGCCCGACGTGGGGCTCGAACCTACAAACCATGAGATCATGACCTGAGCTGAAGTCGGATGTTTAACCAACTGAGCCACCCAGGTGCCCCAAGATGAAACAATTCTTTATTAACGTTTTTCTGCTTTTTTTAGAAATGAGGCTCAATTCCATTTTTTTTGTTATTGTTGTTGAACTGTGTACATCTTTTCTCTTTTGCCATTCATCTACATGACACTACAGGTGCTGAAGCTACATAACATGAACACTGAAAATCTATAACATGTAAACTGGCTAATGATGTGCTTGAGTATAGATTTCAAATATTGACTTAGAAATGCTTGTTGGAAGGGAGAGAGAGAAAGAGAGGGGGAGGGAGAGACAAGCAGGGAGAGAGGGAGAGGTGGGGAGAGGGAGGAATACAGTCTTAAAGAATTGTCCTTTTAATCTGGGAGTTAGATGTCAGTTCATCCCATCTCATTGAATGGATATATTTTCAACTAGTTTAATCACAGAAACTCTGGATAAGTGAGCTTTCTGCAAGTTTTATCTATTCACTTTTTTTTTTTTATGTATTAAATTTCCATTACTCACAAGGGCACTGAAACTGTGAGGCTGCAAGTGAAACTCACAGAATAGTCGGCGCCCCAAATAGTTTGGGCAAAAAATAATTCTTTTCAGATCCAGAAAAGCTGGTTTTAATACAAGCCACTTCAAAACTCAGGATAATGAAGAGGGTTTCCCAAAAGGATACAAAAAAAAGAAAATTCCCTCAAAAGAGCCCAATCTCTGAGAAGATAAAATCCCACCTGGGGATTTGAAAAATGGTCAGGTGTCCATTCTCAGTTCTGAAGAAGTTCAACAAGCTATAGCCATACGGGATGTCCATAGTTGCCTAAGAGAATTGTATCTCTCAAAGGGCCAAGTGTTGAAAACAAGGGAAAAATGTATCCCGAGAAATAAATGTGCATGGCCATTCATTTTCTGACTACATATTGAAGTTATGAAATGGCTCTGTATTGCGATGCCAATATATAAATACAGGCCATATTTGTTAAATATTCTGTCCTGTTTCATGTTTTTACTACTTTTCCTCGGAAAGAACACAGAAAGGAGCAGTTTCCTCTTGCCTCACATCTCCAAGCATGACACAGAATGAAGGGAGAACTGAATGATGGGGCCAGTTTTAACCCTTGATTTTACACGATTTCTAAGCTTTTTAGCAAGGAACATACAAGGGCTCAGGAGTATGCCAAGTCAGGGGCCCTTACAGACAAGGGGGTTTCAGATATTGGGGCAATCACATATAAACCCCAAACATGGAATCCATAGTGGCAGTGGGAACACACTTCCAATGCAGAGATATGCTCTTAATCGGCTAGGAGAAGGTCTGAAGAACTGTTCATGCCACAGTGACAGGAACCTCAAATTGGCAGAACCGATTAAAAATCCATGTTTATGGTTGCCCACATATTTTTGCACATTCTGTTATCTATCCATATACTGATGCAAACGTGGAGATTTACTGATACCAACTCCTGGTTCCCAGGGAATCAAATGATGATTATCACTGTAGTTAACTGTTACTGTTATTGCTGTTGTTATTTTTATTATTACCACTGCTTTGAAAGGCAGGTGTAGAGGAAGCTTGAAGCTGGTTAGCAACAACTGTCTGGTTTAGAAGTGTTTTGTTTTCAGGCAAGCTAAAGGGGATTAGAGGCCATGTTACCTGGAGAGATGGACAGATAAGATACCACCTGATGACACTGACATCTGTGCCTCTGATAGATTTCAGGCAAGCGCTTATTCCTTGGCATCTATGGTCCCACCCAAAGAAGGGGAGAATACTGTTTCAAAGCATTTTACAACAGGGCTTTGATGAGTGATTCAGAAGGCAAGCCCCCCTCAGTGTGCATGGAGGTGGACTGGATGCATGGGATGGGAACGTAAGAATCATCAACTGCATTTTTCAGCCCTTCTTCTGCTTTTCTGTACTTGTTCCCCTCCCCCCCCCCGCCCATTTCATTGCGTTATGGAGAGCAGCTCTCCTCTCTCTTTGCACAATTGGTTAATTTGAGTAGAAAATTAAATTTTCTGACTAGCCAGAGCAATGCATGGTTCCTTCTGAGTCTAGCAGACAGATTTAGACCCATTTAACCTTTTTAAACAGAACTAGAGGACATGGATATTCAGGGAATTACTGAGTGACAAATAGCTATGCATTATTGTCTCTTTAGAACTGTTGTATTTTATATGCTGACAAGAAGGTACCCATCTTTTAGAGGAATGTTTACTTTGACATGCAGTAAGAAAGAGGCCTTTTTATGGCATTTGCTGTGTTTAAAAACTCAGTTCTTTATTGGTTGGTCAACTTCCCCTAAGACTCAACTTCTTTCTAGAGCACATCATCAAGTTGGAAATATCATGTATTTTAAAATTCTTATACCTAAACCTGTACTTTTTTTAACTTATTTTTTTAATTTAAATCCAAATTAGTTAACATATAGTTTAATAATGATTTCAGGAATAGAATTTAGTGTTTCATCGCTTACATATAACACCCAGTGCTCATCCCAGGAAGTGCCCTCCTTAATGCCCATTGCCCATTTAGCCCATCCCCTGACCCAACACCCTACCAACAACCCTCAAGTTCTCTGTATTTAAGAGTCTCTGTGGTTTGTCTCCCTCTATATTTTTATCTTATTTTTGTTTCCCTTCGTCTATCTTCATCTGTTGTGTTTTTTAACTTCCACATATGAATGCAATCATGATATTTGTGTTTCTCTCACTGACTTATTTTTCTTAGCATAATATACTCTAGTTCCATCCACATTGTTGCAAATGGCAATATTTTTGATCTTTGATCTTTGAGTACAATTCCATTGAATGTGTATACCACATCTTCTTTATCCATTAATCAGTCTATTTGGGCTCTTTCCATACTTTGGCTATTGTCAACAGTGCTGCTATAAACATTGGGGTGCATGTGCCCCTTCAAATCAGCATTTTTTTAATTCTTTGGATAAATACCTAGTAGTGCAGTTGCTGGGTCATAGAGTAGTTCTAGTTTTAATTTTTTTTAGAGTTTATTTTTAAGAGAGACAGAACATGAGCAGAGGAGGGGCAGAGGGAGAGAAGGAGACACAGAATCTGAAGCAGGCTCCAGGCTCTGAGCTGTCAGCACAGAGCCTGACATGGGGCTCGAACTCGGGAACGGCCAGATCATGGCCAAGGCCAAAGTCAGATGCTTAACCAACTGAGCCACATAGGTGCCCCACTAGTTTTAATTTTTTGAGGAACATCCATGCTGTTTTCCAGAGTGGCTGCACCAGTACCTAAACCTGTGTCTGTAACTACATTCGTATCTGTATCTTTGTCTATGCCCTTTCAGGGGAAAGTAGACAGTGGCATGGAGGGTCTTACCTTGTCCCTGCCAGGAACATTAATTAAATACTTGCTACTCTTTTCAATACTAAATGTCTCTGAGTAATATTGAATGAAGTCGGGTAAATTATTTATATTTAAAAAGGTGATACATTTTGAGCTTACATTTTGAGCAATCCTATCATTGCTACTTCCTCCAGCAGCTGGTCTCTGGAATTCTCTTAGACTCAGTTTCCTCATATGTATTTTGGGTTAATATCATGTCCCTCACAGGGTAACTGAAATAATTAAGTTATTAAATTTAAAAAATATAGTAGCTACTAGCATTGCCAGTTAATAAAGCCACCATCAATTTCATGTCCTAAACACAAATTAAAAATCCAGTATTTGCGCTCTTGGGTGGCTCAGTCGGTTAAGCGTCTGACTTCAGCTCATGTCATGGTCTCATGGTTAGTGAGTTGGAGACCCTCACTGGGGTCTGCACTAACACACAGAGCTTGCTTCAGATCCTCTGTCTCCCTTTCTGTCTTCCCCTGTCCCCCATGTGTGCCTGCTCTCTCTCTCTCTCTCAAGAATAAACATTTTTTTTTTTAAACTCTGGTACTTACATAAGCAGAGTTTCCTCTACAAATGGTTGCTTCTCTGTGCAGAATTACCTGTTTTTCCTTTAATAGTTAGCTGCTAAATAGTCTAACCTCAGTTAGTGTAAAACGCCCCTGCTACTGCAGTGAGTATTGTTACTGGTGAGTGCTTAATATGTGACAAGGATGTGCTAAGTATATTCATTTCATTCCCTAACACCTCTGTGATAGAACATATATTCTCATTATTGCAAACTGATGAGGAAACTGCAGATAAAAAGCCTCAGTTGCTGAGTATCACACAAATACTGTAGTGGAACCATGAAGCATACCTGGGTTTTCCTGACAACGCAGTGCCTATCCTCTGTCCCTCTGCCTCACTCTATCCCTGAGATCTCTGTGACTTCACCCATGTCTCTGCCTGCTGGAACAGCCGAGCAGGACCAATTTTAATTGAAATAATAAACTGTGCATTCTCTAAATGGCCTCATTCCATTCAGGATGCATACCAACAAGGAAGGAAGATAGACCAGGTCTGTGGCATTAATCAGAGCATGGGTGGAATGCTCTTTGCTCCTCAGCCCTACCCCTTTGTATGAGTTTTGTTACTGTTGGCTGTAAACACAATCGTGATGATGGAGGTAAAAGAAGAAATGATGTTCTAACAATAACATAAATGAAACATGGTGTAAGTTACTATTATGTACCAATTCACTTTAATTCTCACAAAAGTTGCTGTAAAGTCATCAGTGTGATTCTAGTTTTATGGAGAAGGAAGCTGAGTCTCTGAAAAAGTTCCCTGTGTGTGTGTTAGGGATTGCAGGGCCAGGATCTAAACCTAAATTTATTCTTGCCATTGACTACTATGTCTGTGCATGCTTCTGGCATCTTTCATGAGGAGTAGGCTGATGACATCTCATATTTACTGAGTCCATACTTAGTGACAGACACTCTGAAATGCTGTTATGTGCAGTAAACTGTTTATGTAAGGTAAAAATTCTTAGCACCCGGTAGGTGTGAAATTCTAAGTCAGTGCCTTCATGTAAACCCTCTGTGGTTCGTTTTTCCCTTTAAATAAATTTATGAGAAGTGTGTATTTGATGTTACCACTGTGTTGAGATGACATGTGTCTGGGGTTGTTAGTAGTTGCTTCCTGTTTCTTTCAGAGCCTTCACCTTGGGTAAGACTACATGAACTGCTTAAATTAGAAGTAGGGATAATGGCCATTCAGCAGGCAGAGTAGACGGACACCTGATCATGGTAGGCACAGTGCTCTGTTGTCACGAGTCCTCTCCTGAAAGTAAGTGCCCACTCAACACAAGAGATTACATTTTTAGTTCCTACTTGTACTTGGGCATTTTTATAATTCACTGTCGTTATCCAGCTTGCTGTTAATGAGCTCTTTTCCTGAAAACACTCCTTACAATCCTGATGCCCAGTGATGCAAAAGTGGAAATATTTCATTCAGTAGAGAACCTGGCATTAATTTGGAGAGTAGACTGTGTATTGATTGACTCCTCAGTCTTGCAATAACTTCCATTTTAGGGAAGGACCTATTTTTTGTTTGTTTGTTTTTATTTATTATTTATTACTATTATTTTTTTGGTGGTAAGAACACTTTACATGATTTCTGTCTTTTAATAGATTTTTAAGTGCACAATACAGTATTGTTAACTGTAAGTACAGTATTGTAGAGCTTATCTCCAGAATTTATTCATCCTGTGTAACTGAAAGTTTATATCCATTAATTAGAGGCTCCCCATTTCCCCCTTCCGCCAGCCCCTGGCAACCACCATTTGGCGCTTCTATGAATTTGACTATTTCGGATTGTCTCCCATAAGTGGAATCATGCGGTACTTAATGTTTCTGTCATTAGCTTATTTCACTTAGCATAATGGCCTCCATGTTCACCTATGACATGGCATATTACACAATTTCCTTTCTTGTTTTCAATGTTTATTTATTCTTGAGAGAGACAGAGAGAGGGAGTGAGAGAGTGCTCGAGGGAGGAGGGGCAGAGACAGAGAGGGAGACACAGAATCCGAAGCAGGCTCCAGGCTCTGAGCGGTCAGCACAGAGCCCGATGTGGGGCTTGAACCCACGAATGGTGAGATGATGACCCGAGCCAAAGTCGGATGCCCAACCGACTGAGCCACCCAGGCACCCCCACACAATTTCCTTTTTTAAGGCTGAATATTACTCCGTTCTATCAACATACCATGTTTTCTTTATTCATTCATCTGTTGATGGTCATTTAGGTTGTTTCTATATCTTGGTTATTATAAAGAGTGCTACAGTGAACATAGGATACTAATATCTTTTAAGATCCTGGTTTCAATTGTTTTGGACAAATGCCCAGAAGTGAGATTGCTGGATCATATGGTAATTCTATTTAAGTTATTTTTTTAAAACTCCCATACTGTTTTCCATAGAGGCTGCACTTCTTTGCATTCTAACCACCTGTGTGCAAGGATCTAGTGCAAGGACCGAGTTTTCTTAAAATAATTAAAATTTGGCCATTTCATTCCTGCACACTCTTAGCCAGATAAAAGCTTGATTGTGTCCCAAATCAAAAATACCAACCCTTCCAAATCATTGTTCCAAAACAAATCTCACTATACTTGCTAATTCAACTAATACTACTTAATTCATCTATTAAGTCATATTTTCATTTAGTCAGTTAGTCATTTATCCATTCAGTCACACACAGACTATATATACATTTTCATACACATATACGTATGTGTATATATATGTGTCATATATAGAATTTATTTATTTTACTAGGGGATTTCTGTAAAGACAGAGTCCCTGCCCCATGGACCTTATTCTGTAGTAGGGAGGCTGGCTAAATAGCCATGAAAAACCCAACTTTCACATTTATCTAATTAGATACATGTTTTCTAAAAATGATGAATAAGGATGGATTCTGGAATGTTAGGGTCACATGAAGGAAGAAGTGTCCTCATTTCATAATGGATTTGAATAGAAACAGCCATATACATCCAATGATGCTAAAGTGGAAATATCTCACACTGTAGAAAACCCTATATTAATTTGAATGTTTTTTTTTTTCTTTTATCCTCTCTCTCTCTCTCTCTAAAGAAATGCTTTGGGTAAAAAAGGAATCCTTTTTTCTCCTTAGAGGAGTAATAAATAATATGTGATGCAGAGACCTTAGAATCCTGGGACCAGCAGCACCAGATAATATTATTTATTAAAGCAGTTAGAGCAACCAGTGGAGCAATTAGAGGCAAAAAGCTGAAAACTTGTAGATGGAATTTTTGATACTCAAAATGCATGCAAGAAAATGTTAAAATGGTTTCTTTAGGCATAATAACAAAAGCTAGAATGAAATTAAGCAGTGAGAAAGAAACAGTTGGAGTTCACCGAAATATAATAACTGATTCATAACTAAGGGGTTTATTTCATTATAAGTGGCTCTAAATAGCATCTTCACTTGCAGTTGGCTCAAAATTGCATCTTCCTATAAATTTTCCATATAGAGGCTGCAAACCAGTGTTTAGCAAAACATGTTTTATAATAGAAAAGTACCTGTATGCCTGTTAAACTTGAAAAATAGACATACACTGCCTTTCTCTGACAACAGCATCTCCCTAACTGTGCCCTAAGGGACACTATCGGGATCAAAGACATTGTGGCCACATTGATTTGAACTCAAGTTCCTTTGCACTAGGATTCCACAGGTATGTTAATTAGCCAAAGCGCATTGCACTTTTTAAGAAGGAGAAAATGTAAGCAGCACACATTCAGTCTTTGAACTTTGTGTAGTTTTGCAGAGTATCCGGAGCATATGACGGAAGACAGGACCCTGAAGCTCCTGTACTGGTCTGTGCTCTAGATTCTAATGCACTGAGCATTGCGAGTTTCACGATACTTATCCTTCTGGGTGTAACAGGCGGTTTTTCTTCTTATGACTGTATGAGTCTCCCTCCTCCCAACAGCTGCCTTTTTTTTTTTTTTTCTTTAGGACCTACTTAAAGGAGGACTCATGACTTTTAGCGAATACTTTTACTCTATTACCGTAGGCCTGCAGTCAATAAACTATAACCTGTGTGCTAAATCTGGTCTACCACCTTTTTTTGAAGTTTTATTAGAACACAACCACCCTTATTCTTTTATGCCCTATGACTGCAGAGTTGCGTAGCAGTGACAGAGATAGTATGGCCAGCAGAGCCTAAAATACTTACTTTACAGAAATTTTTTTTTTTTTTTTTTTTTTTTTTGCCAAACCCTACCCTGTACTGATAGCAGTTTGGATTTTCATCAGTAATTTGAACAGTTGGCTCCTGTATAATTCTGGGATATTACTCTGTCTCAGAAAGTCCCTAAAGATAAAGTGTGTGTGTGTGTGTGTGTGTGTGTGTGTGTGTGTGTGTGTGTATATACACACACATACATGTATATATATACATGTAAAAAAATTATATATATACATACATATATATATATACATATACACACATATATACATGTATATGTATATGTAAAAATCATGTATATATATGTATGTATGTATATATATAATTTCTTTAAACCTGTAGTAGCCAAAGAAATTCTTTATGTTAGACTATGTGATAGGAGTTGACTTTGTCCATTTTTGTCTGAGAGCCCTCGGGACATTGGTTCTCATGGGATCCATGGCAGTGTATTCTCATGTTGACTCTGCCAGAAATGACTAGTTTTGTTTAGTGTAGCTTTGGAGCCGATCCCCATAACTACCATACAAGCTGTGAAAGGGCATCCTGAGAAATGGTGTGATGCTTACCTGCTTGGAGCAGGGAATTTACTTGTTTTTTGCATGAGTTTATTAAAAAAATAGATTTTTTTCCTCCATTCTCCAGACCTCAGTGATAAGTATCATATAGGGTTTTTAGAAGTGTGACTAGTGACTGCCTTAGCCAAACACTGGTCTCTTCATTTCAGTGTCTTGGTAAATTCTCTGATTTCAGCAGTATTTTTCTGTCTAAAAGCATGAGATCCCCTAAAAAGAGAAATTAACTTGTAATAGACTTGCTACTGTAGTGTGCTAACAGACTCTAACATGTATTCTCCAATATGAGACTAGATAGTCACCAAGTGATACTGGAAATAATCTGTGGATCTTTATTCGTGACTATTTAGCATATTAGTATAGTGCCCTTCACATGTATCTCATTCACACTTCATTACGTTAACTCTATGAGGGACATGTATCCTATTTCCATTAAACAACTTGTTGCAGGTTGTTTTCCCTGGGAGTAGATGCATTGGAAGTACAAGATGTTTATTAGGGATCAGCACCTGTGAATGGAAGGAGACAAAAGCAGGATAAGCAGGGGAGAAATCGAATGGCATTGCAGTCCTGGCAAAAGACCCAATCCAGTGGGTCTTTCTGGGATGAGTGTTAACCATCAGAGAAATGCATCATCCCTCTGCTTGTGTCATCTCCAGATGAACTCTGGAGTGTAGGTTCTCTGCAAAGGATCCAGATTCTAAGGAGTGGATAGCTGAAGGGTGTCTACTGACCCCTCCCCACACAGCCCAGGCTTCCTTCCTCGAAGGGATATCTGCACAACATATCTTCATGTCACCCGTGGATAAGAGCACTAAACATCTTTATTCGTGAAGTAATTTGACTAAATTCATACTGCTAGCCATGTAGCTCCCAAATCCATGTTGCCACCACACTACAGTGTCTTCCTTTAGGCAAATGTGTATTTGTTCTGCATTTTGAGATGCAAACACCAAAGTGGCAGATTGGTTAGCTGAAATGTTATCGGTGTAGTATGGCAATAGTTATCCAAAACTATGAAGCTGCATGTATTTATAAAATATTTTATAAAATATGAGTGATCTAAGTGGTAAAAATAGCTTAAGAATCTAGAGACAGGAAAAAAAATTGGAAAATGCTGATCTTGGGTTTAAAAAGTTTGTGTTTTTTTGTTTTTATTTTTGTTTTCTGATGGGTGAAGTCTTTGTCTTCTCTAGGGAACAAATTTGATAATAATGTTTATATTCTGAGAGAAACAAAGATGCCTGTGTAGGCTGAGCAATGTTATCTAATATTGTTACTCTCATAAAGCAAAATAAATCCTCTATTTTGCATCCCAACAAAGGGAGATTGACATGCTTATCTGATGTTCAAATATTTATGGGAGTCATTTCAACCAAGCCTTTAGTTTTCCTTATATTTCTACATTCTGATTTGACACAAGGTATTATACAACCTTGCTTTTGATAAAGGACAATCAGATTTGACTTAGTGTTGCAGAGGGAAACATAATATTGCATATTTTAGAAGAGAACACGTTAAAAATGGAGAAATGTCATCTCCATCCATCTATCAAAAGTTTATTGGTTCTATTCTATGTGTCTGGAGCCAGCTTGCTGGGGAGCAGAGTGGTTCAAGTTGAAGTGCCTTCCAAATGGGCTTCTAGATTCAAATCAAGTTTTGGGATAGTCTGCTGAGAGGTGTAGCTTCACAGTAAATAAGATTTAGGAAAGTCCTTAAGAAGGATCCGAGTTAGGGAAAATATATTTAATGGTGCAAAAGACAGCAATAGATCTAAATGTCCCTGTGAAGACAATTGGACAGAGCAGGTATGGAAAGGGAGCAGGCCCCAAAGTATGGTGAAGTGTGGGAGATATGCTCACTGGAAAAAGAAGCCTGTCTAGATCACCTGTATTAAATATCACGTGCATGATATTGGGCTTTGTACTTGCTTAAATGTACAAGATTAAGTTAGACAATGCGGGCAGGCATTGTGCTTAAAGATGGGTATTTTTAGTGGAAAATATTTTTCCCCCTAGACAAATTACATCTGCCTGACACTGGAATAGTGTGCTTATATTAGTACTATTGTATATCACATCGGTAAACAGGCTATTTCAATGTAAATTCATTTCCAGCCCTTAAGATTTAACAGGCCACATCTTGTCCACCTATTAATACCTATCATTTAGCATAAATCCTTAGCATTTATTAAATGATCCAGAATTTACTGTCTAATTAAAATTCCATTATATATACAATTTTATGCATTAAAAACACCTGCTTTAATATAGTTAATATTTAAAATATATTTGTATTATTTCTTGGGTGTGCATGTTTTTAATAAATACTTTTTTCTTTTGTACAGTAAGTGATTTTGACCAAAATTGGACAGATATATAATCATCCTTATAGCTTTCCGACATTTAGTGTCAGATACTATGGTCAGGATTTTATACTTACTATCTCAGTAACTTTATGACCGAGGAAGAATGTGTATTATCTTAATTTTACAACCATAGACATTGAGAGTCAGGACAATTTATATGGGCTACTCCAGTCATTTATATAGAGGATTAAGTAAGAATTTAATACGCGGGGTTACCAGAGAAGCTGAAAATTAGGAAGACCACCATAAATACATTAAATATATTACTCAATCTTAATTCTGGGTATGGTCCTATGGTCCAGACTGATACATAATGAGTACTTTTTTTTTTTTTTAAATTTCATGCCATCTCTGTTTTATTGTTAATGTAGCCTCATTAACTTTCAGTATCCTTTCATATAAAGAAAAGTCATTATTGGCATGATTGGAAGCCCCCAGAAGACATTTAACAGAGTTAAAGAATGTTCTCCACTTTTAGATTTCCCCTGAGAAGAAGAAAAGGCTGTGAGCCTTTCATAAGGGTATTTCTTCAATATTCTTCCACCTCCTTTAGTTCCCACATCCAAACAATTACCATGTTGTTTATTTTACTTTCTAAGCTCAAGCACCATCATCTCTAATGTGAGTAGTTGCAAAAGTCCCATTTGCCAGTCTCTTATGCCTTGATATTCACACAGCTGCCAAAATGATCATTAACTCAGTTTAGAGCTGTGTGTTGACCAATAGGTTAGCCACTGGTCACATGTGGATCTTTGAATTGGAATAGAATTACTTTAAACTTCATAAAATACACATTTCTATTCCTCAGTTATACTTGCAGGATTTCACGGGCTAAACAGCCACATGTAGCTAGGGGTCACCATATTGGATGGCTCAGAGCATATTTCTACATCACAAAAAGATCTACGAAATTCAGCTGTGTTTTAGATCATATCACTCTCCTTCTATATTTTTTCAAGTGGCTTCCCATTTCCTACAGGTGAAAAAAAAATCCTTCATACAGTTTCCAAGGTCTTTCATGATGTATTCCCTGAGGCCCTTCCCCTGTTGAGTCTTGAACTTCAACCACACCATCCTCTGTTAAGGTCTTCAAGCACACTATTCCTAACTCAGACTTTTCGTATTTGCTTCTTCTTTTGATGTGAAGATTTTTGTAATATTTTATGTATCTCAGCCCTTTTCTTTTTTTCTTCATGAATCTATGACTGTAAGCTTTGAAAAAACTTATTTACTTTCATTGTCTTTCTTTACCTATAGACTCAGTGACATGAGAATGAGGCCATGTAAGGGCCAAGATGGAAGAAAGGATGGGAAAGAAAAGACAGAATTCTCATCTGTCAGACCTGAGCTCTCCCCACACTAATCTAGTCCTTTAATTTTATAGTTTCCTAAACAAATCCAAACTCTCAAGATTTTCTGTGTGCATTTTTTTTATGCTGAGGATGCTGTCCTTACATATTTCACCTGGAAAAATCCTGCTCATTCTTCCTGTCCTTAAAGAGATACTATATCCTCTTAGTGTCATCTCTGGCCACCCCTCCCCCTTTCCCAAGCACATTTGGACTTACTGCGATGTGACTTCATTATGGAGCTTGCTACTTTTCCTTGTAAACAATGCAAAGGTCACACCAGTACATCTAAGAGGAGAGTCTCTATTCAAACATTTAGCTTCTTCCCTAAAAGAAGTAGCCACTAAAACTTTACTGAAATTAAAAAAAACTTAAAAATAAAAACTTATATTTAATATCTTCATATTGTGTAAAAACGTATTCTACTTTTTTCATATATTTGCTATAATATCATATTTAGAATTTTCAGTTATGAATGATTATTTTGATGACTCAGGGATAAAATTAGAATTTCTCCAAAGACATTATGTAAATATGGAAGAATTAACCATGAATCAAATTTACCTGAGATTTACTCTAAGTAATTCTCTTTTTTGTTGTTGTTTGTGTTTTGGTTCTGCAGCTACAGAAAGTTACACATGAGACTATGGCTTTAGGCTGCTATTTTCCCAAGGTATAAATGGGATAAACTATAAAACAAAACGCATGCTCAAAAAATGGAACCTCATATGAAATGACAGAATTGAAATCTGAGATTTCTATACTTGACCCTAAATAAAGTAAAAGATACCTGAGATTGATTGGGTTGGGTGGATCTGCTTCACTCTTTAGGTGAAAACAGTAAGTCGAAATACTACAACATTATGTCTGTCTCCATATGGGCACCAAAAAACCAGAATCTTTCAAATATTCTGTTGTTGTTACTTAAAAATACCTAGATATTTGGCAGAGTGTATTCTAGAAATAATGATACTCAGTGTAAAACCATTTTTAAAAAGTGTGAGGAAATTTAAAATTTTTATGTTTTTATATATTTTTGAGAGAGAGAGAGAGAGAGAGAATTAGTAGGGGAAGGGGAGAGAGGGAGGGAGGGAGGGGAACATACAGAATCTGAAGCAGGCTCCAGGCTTTGAGCTGTCAGAACAGAGCCCGTGCGGGGCTGGAACTCACAAGCCGTGAGATCATGACCTGAGCCAAAGTCATATGCTTAACCAACTGAGCCACCCAGGGGCCCCAAAAAGTGTGAGGAAATTTAGAATGTGTTACCTAATTTCAGATTCACCTAATCTTTAATAGAAGGCAATCATATTGTTCTCATTTTTAGATGAAGAAAGTGAGTATTGGTTATATAAATTGGCTTAGCAGAGAAGTTAAGAATGGGAGGGCCATTCCCTGGAAAAATCATCACGTGTTTCACAAATATTATAGTGGCAGGTCGCCTGGGTAGCTCAGTGGGTTGAGTGTCCGACTTTGGCTCAGGTCATGATCTCGCAGTACGCGAGTTCGAGCCCTGCGTCAGGCTCTGTGCTGACAGCTCAGAGCCTGGAGCCTGCTTCGGATTCTCTGTCTTCCTCTCTCTGCCCCTCACCTGCTCACACTCTTTCTCTCTCTCTCTCTCAAAAATAAACAAACATTTAAAAAATAATAAAAAAAACCTAAATATTATAGTGAAAGAATATAGTCCAGAATCACTTTTTTAAGAAACTTCTTATCAGTTTATCTGATTGGTAATATAATCAGTGTAGCTGGTTTTTCACACTGCACAATTAAACTTGCACATTTGGCTCATGTTGCACTGAAGTCATTGTGAATGAAAAGAAAAGTCTCCTTGACTTTACGAACTTAGTTCTAAAAGTCCTGAAAGTGTTCTTAACATTGTTATAGACCAAGAAGCGGTAAACTGAATAGGGGATAGAGGTTCACTGTACATAGTGTTAGGGGTGGGATGGGGAAGAGGAGGTGGGAGATGCTTTAAATGGATATGCACCTATAATACTTGCATATTGAAAACAAAATACACATACACATGTGGAATTTTGCGCCACAAACTGGTATGAAATATAAATAGTTGAGCTGTGTTAATTGAGGAAACATATTACATGTTTCAGGTAAACATTGTTATTTAATATCAGTGGTGGCAGCAATGCAGAGTAGGGTGCCTTTTCCCAGCACAGTGATATCCAGTGGTCTCTCTCGATCTACTCTCAGCCGCTGCACCAATGGTATCTTCTTATATTTACTTCTCTCTGTAAGCTACTCTTAATTGGGTAAACTGGTGACATCAATTTGTGTTCATGGTCAGAATGATGTATGTTAAAGTAGAGTCTCCAAACAAGGTGCTATGCATCTAGGTAGGAATTTTCTTGCCTCTATAGCTTTAATTTCACAAAGTAAGATGATGAAGCTTTCACCATTTACTTCTAAGACATACTACTATAGGTTACAGAAACAGTAGTATTGAAGCAAACCAGGAAATTTGTTAGAATAAAATGAGAGAGTTTAAACAGGGCTTCTAAGACATATTCATTGTACTCGATGGAGAATGTGTATTTCCAAAAGTTCCGTCATTAGAATTGATGTTAACATGACCCAAGGAGCCCATTTTGTCACATGCCACTTCCCACTGTGTTAATAAGAATTCTTTTCCTTCTTACTGTGGCAGGAAGATGGCTCTCCAAAGTATATTCTGTTCTTCTCAGAACGAGATCTTTTCTCTACACATTTTAAGTAATTCTGCATAGGAACAGCAAATCCAATACACGCAAACTTTTAAGAAATTAGAGTGGAGACTTGAATACTGGAGATACAGATCCTATGACTTTTAAGATACAAATTAGAAGGCATTGAACTTTTCGGTAGATTTAGGAACCAAAATAATTCTTTCTTATTTTTTATTTCTTTCCTGTCCCATTTGTTGCTTTCCCTTGTATTTATTTCTTTAGCACCCTATTTCACATATAATCATAACCTATGCTTGATACATGTTTGTGCATCTTGCCTACAACCAGTCATTGAGTAACTACAGTGCAAAATCTAACCAATGTGATATTGTAATATATGAATCAAAAATGTCCCCTTGTCCTAAAAAAGTGAAAGTCTGGCAAATGTTTAGCTGCAGAAAATGGAACATCCATAAGGAAAAGAATGACTCAGAAGCCTTGAAGAGGGATCTGTATGGATGAGGTGTGTGCTGAGAAACCCAGTATAGCCTTTCATATCATCACTCAGAGTCTGTGCTCCATGGAGGTACTCAGACTAGCAGGTAGTTTGAAAGAGGTGAAGATGGGAATAGACAAATATTACCAAGGGTTTTGCAATATCTTTCTAGTGTCATTTGTGAAGTTCTGTCATTCCTAAGACTACTAAAAGATGTGAATGATAGCCCTTATTTATATATTTCCATTTCTAGAAATTTATGTCCACAGTTACTCTAGGCTTGAAGGCATCTCTTACAGATTGAAAAACTGGCTCATCATTTATTTTATTACTCATTTATTTATTTGCCTAATGTGAGTCATGTATCAACTCATTTACTGCAAAGCACCACTCTGTGAAGAAGATATTCTCTCCTATTTATAGACAAGACTGTGAGATTATGAATAGTACATGATTTCAGGGAGATTCCACTGAAGGTTCTCTGGTTTCTCTGATTATACTTCT
The DNA here is from genome assembly GCF_022079265.1 of Lynx rufus. Lineage (NCBI taxonomy): Eukaryota > Metazoa > Chordata > Mammalia > Carnivora > Felidae > Lynx > Lynx rufus. Next base: position 34,229,739 of record NW_025814830.1, on the reverse strand, counting down.
CTGTGCTGCTATTCAGAAAGACACTGGGAATCCCAGAAGACAGAGTGGCTTATGGATCTACTTCCCAGGTATCTAGCCCCAATCATGACATTCTGAGAATTTACACAGTACACTGGATCCTAATATTTCAGTCGTTCCTCCAGGTTTGTTTTCTTAACCCATTCTGTTTTTCTTTGAAATGATTTTCTGTTAACTGACTTAAAGAAAGAGCCTATAGTAGAGTTTCGTGTTTAAGTATTGCCCTTTATTGCTGCTGTTGTAGCTGTATGACAGAGTGGCATGAGAGGGAGGGGAGGGGAGGATGCGAGGCAATGCAGTGGATGGTGGCAGCTTAGAGGACTGGAGGAAAGCAAGGTGAGCCTTTGCAGCTAGAGATGCAGTGCTGTGGCTCTCATGTGTGTGCTTGGGTGGGGGTGGGTGGTGGCCTGAGTGTCTTCTGAGAACATTCCTAAATATGGCATGCTTTCAGTTTTTAAATGTAATCTTTAGTTGTGGAATAAGTTTTAAAAATATGTTAAAATGCAATCAGTTTTAACTATGGTTAAGAAAGATCATGTTACTCAACAGTAATACAAAGTTGAATGTGTCCACTAAATCTGTGGACCCGCAGTGGTGACTTCACGAGACAGAGATTTTGGTCAGAAAAGTTGGTGGAAAAATAAACATCTGAAATGGTGCCAGACATGCTGGTTTCATTCCCCATTCCCCCACACTTGCTTTTCCTTCTCAGCTTTATTTTTAATCACTTAAACTGGCATCCTCTATGTTTCCTTCTACGGATAGGAAAATCCAGATGAACTTGTTGAGGGACAGAGAACCAAGGAGTGAAATGGATGCTACCTTGGGCCTGAGAAGGGACTAGGGAATCATCAGGAGAAACTTATTATCATGTCCAGATAAGTAATGATAAGATTACAGATTTTTAAATAATAGATTTACTGAGCAATTATTATGTGTCAGGCACGGTAGTAAGTGCTTTATATGCAGTACCTCATTTAAAACTCACAAAACCCATTATAATTCCCAATTTACAGATTAAGTAACAAAGACCCAGATAGACTAATAGCATGAGTAAATCACATCTATGTAAATGGTGAAATTAAGCCATGAACTGAGCCAGTCAGACTGGGACCCATGTTCTTTATGATGAGATTATTATTTTTTTAAGTTTTTTCATTTATTTTGAGACAGCATGAGCAGGGAAGGGGCAGAGAGAGAGGGAGAGAGAGAATCCCAGGCAGGCTCTGTGCCATCAGCAGGTAGAGCCTGATGTGGGGCTTGATCTCAAGAACAGCAAGATTATGACCTGAGCCGAGATCAAGAGTCAGATGCTTAACCGACTGAACCACCCAGGTGCCCCATGATGAGATTATTAATGCATATGGAGCCTATGGTCTGGGACTCTCCTGGTAGTCTTAATGTAAACAACCAGAAACTCAGGCCATGCCCTTAAACAACAGAGCAGAAAAAAGTTTGCTAGAAAATAAAAATGGATTAAAAACCTATCAGGAGGTCTATAAAGAAGACGGGAGATGGAGAATTCTTATTCCCTGGCTTTCCAGCGAGGTCTAACCCCTTGTCATCTGATTTAATAAATCATATTTCTTTAGATATATTTCAATATATGGAATTACATATATATTATAATACTATATATACTATAAAATACTATATGTCATATAATATATAATAGTATATATTATATTAGGATGTATATATACACACATATATATGTATATATATGTATATATATATACACACATACACACACACGTATATATAGGCATTTGTAAGATGTTAAATCAGTGTGTTCTAAAATAAGAAAAGTAATCACAATTTTGGGTTCAGAAAATTGAGTGCAAAGGTGTCATTCAATGATGTCACTATCATACAAATGATAGTAGAGTCTTGATCCCTGATACTTAGTGGGCAGCACACACGTATTGACAAAGTATGCCACACTTATCATCTCCTCTAGTCCTCGCAAGAATCCTACTATCCAGTATTAATATCACCCCTACTTTATATATGAATAAGGTAAGCCCTTCCTGTAGCTGGTGCTCACATAGACTTCAGAGTGAATCAAACATGAATATTCATTCTGGTTCTGCTGTTCACTAGTTATGTTGCTTAAAATGTCCTCTAAGGGTTTCATTTTTCCCTTCTTCATTCTATAAGAAACCAAAGAGAAGGGACACCTGAGTGGCTCCATAGGTTAAGCATCCAACTCTTGATTTCAGCTCAGGTCATGATCTCATGGTTCGTGAGTTTGAGTCCCATGTTGGTCTCTGTGCTGACCATATGCAACATGCTGGGACTCTCTCTCTCTCTTCTCTCTTTGCTCCTCCCCTGCACTCGCTGGCTGTGCTCTCTCTGTCTCTCTCAAACAAACAAACAAACAAACAAACAAACAAACAAACAAAAAGAAACTGAAGATTAGAGGACAGAAGAAGGAAGGAGCATCTAGCACTGTGCTTGGTCCACATTTGGTGTTTAATGCATGCTTGTTGACTATGTTGAATCAGGACTTCTAGGATGTTTAGCAGTTCTTGGGAGCCTTTATCATAAAGTCAACCAGGCAGATGTGTGAAATATCTACATAGGCAGCAAGGGGCATCTTTAAATAGTTGAGGTAGACTTTAAACTGAATTTAAACAAAGTCATTTTTCCCCCATCAAGTTCCTCCCATTGTGTAATCTTGTAATATTATGACATTCTCACCTGTGATCGTACTAAAGGGCTGTATTTATAGCCTATTTTATAAATTCTTATGACTCACCCCATAAAGTCTGTCATGAACTGGAACTTTAAAAAATGAGAAAAATATCTCTGCCTCTGTTAGAGTTAAGAAACTTAAATGACACCCAAAAGTTTTTCCAGTTTTATGCTATTTATAAACTGCTAAGAAAGGGGCGTTCTCTACCACCTTCTAAGTAGGAAAGTTTATTAAATTTTTATGCAATCAGACATGGTGATTACGGTGAGGAGGATGATGATAATGATAAACATATCTCTAGCACTTTTAGAACATATCTTTAGAGACTGATTGATGCTTTATTTTTAGTCTGCAACCATATTTGACCAGTGAAAAAATCAAGGCTCAGTGAAGATGAATTATCCCAGAAACAGCAATACATAAATAATAGAGACAGAATAGCCATCTTCTCATTGCACCCTCATTGGTGGAGAACAGAGAGAGATCCTGTGTCTACTCCATTTTGTATAAAGCCATTAATCCTATCAGACCTAATCTAACCCTATTTACCCCTCAATGTCCTCATTTCCAAATGCTATCATATTGGGAGTTAGGATGTTAACTTCTGAATTTGGGGGCAGCACAAACATTCAGTCTACAACACCCTCTTTTCAGTCTCCATTCCATCCTGTTTTAGTTTATTTCACTCTTTATTTATGGGTTAATTTTTCTAACTATGTCTTATGTTCCTTAAGACTTTCATCTTATTGAATTCAACATTCTATAACCAAAACACAGATCTTGGTGTATAAAGAGGATAGCAATAAATGTTGTAAAAATCATAATTACTATATTATCTTGATGCCTAGTATCCCTTAGAAGCAGTTGGTTCTAGATACAAAATACCTTAGCGGCACCTGCATGGTTGAGTCGGTTAAGCTAACAGCTCTTGGTCTTGGCTCAGGTCATGATCTCACAGTTCATGGGTTCAAGCCTCACACCGGGATCTGCACTGAGAGCACGGGGCCTGCTTGGGATTCTGTCTCTTCCTCTCTCTATCCCTCCCCCACTCATTCTCTTTCTCTCTCTCAAAATAAATAAAATTTAAACATAATACCTTAATAATGTCTTCTCTGAAGGAGTTTTCTCAAAAGAGGAGCTACTAACCTGTGCATTTAAAATTGTGAATTTTGGAGACTCGAGTGTTATAAAGCTGCTGAAATATCTTTTCTGACTCAAAAATGATTACTAGATAATCAGCCACCATCTTATTTCTATGGAAAGAAACTAACAGGAATCCTAAATATACACTTTACTTGTCAAGAAAACAAAACAACCCAACAGCAGCAATAATAATAACACATACATGTTGTCTAGTGAAATATGGGTTTAACATAAATACACATTTCCTTTGAACTGCTGTAAATGACATGCTGCCTAGCACCATCCTGATTTGGGCTTGAGTTTATTGTTTTATGTGATATTTTGTGGCAACTGCTAATTATCATAAGCTGTCCAATAAATGTGATGGATTGTGCAATTAACTCTTCATCAGCATCCGTTTTTGAAGATGCTACCTATTGAAACTGATGGCAGTTTATGACCTCCATGTTGCATAGGTAGCTAATTACTCCTTGGACAATAATTATTAAGTTTCTTGTGCCTCATTCAGTCATTTTATTTTACAAATTATGATGCCACCGAGTTTCCCAATCCATTTGACTTCACAACTATGACTCTCACAGGATTACTAAAGGTCTGCTGTGGAATATATGGATCATATAAACATTGAAGTGATTACAGATGTATCTCTTTTGTAGGTTTTCCATCGACCGGCACACTGACCTGGAGAGACAATTCAACATTAATGCGGATGATGGAAAAATAACGCTGGCAACACCACTTGACAGAGAATTAAGTGTATGGCACAACATAACAATCATTGCTACCGAAATTAGTAAGTGCCTGGGTTTAATTTCTTCCTTGTGTGACTGGGTTCAATTTATGCCTAGTGATCACATGACAAATGGTCCCTGTTTGCATCAGATATTTTGGCATTGGAACTTATATTATTGCTCCCTAGGAGCCTTTGAATGAATTGTCTCAACAAGAAATAACTTGCCCAGTGGTAAATTACCAAAGGTTGCAATATATATGGGAAGGAAATATTCTCATATCCAAATATTCTTATATATCTATTATTCAGCCACTAAATAATGATTTGCATATTAAAATATGGAGAAAGAGTTAGTGTGAAAGGGTAGGTAAAAAATAGAACTCAAGTATTGCACACTAGAATTTAAATGCACCGAACATATATACTATTATTCACATATTTAAACCACACACATACATATTCACATATGCAGACAAAATATAGACGGAAACTTCATACTGTCAATGCATATTATTTTGGAGTGATAAAATTATAGATGATATTTGTTTTTTTTAAGAGTTTAATGTATCTTACATGGTACCATAGATTATTTAAAACTGTAACTTCAGTATCATTGTTTTCATAAATTACATGTGAAAATGTAAGCTTTTTTTTTTTTTTAGAGGATGTTCCAGGGTTGTTAAAATAACATGTTAGTCTTTCAGTCAGTTTTTAGTGAGCACAGCTTCTTTGATTGTACATACTGCCGCTATTACTGGGTCTCTAAGCAGTAGCTCTCTGGTGGAATTTTGTGCTACACTGTCTCAGAGAATTTGCACTCTGCCTCACCAATTTTTATTACACAAAAATATGCAAAAGAACATAATATTCACCTTATTTCCAAACAAAATACATTTTGCATATTATCTGATGTCCTTCTTTCGATCAAGGACCTGATAAGGCCTTTACAGTTCACACAGATTCAAGGGAGACAAATTCTTGAATGAGTTGGGAATCTGGGTAAGGAAATAAAAATCAACATTAAGAAAAATTCCTGGGCGTACATACAATATAGAGTTTATAGATGACAGTTAATGGATGTGGGACCTAAAATCTTCTCTGTACTCTCTCTAAAATTTCCTCTATGGTTTCTTGTGAAGACAGGGCAAACATCTCTGAGACACACGATTAATTTGTTTGTGCAAATGAGCCATCCATGACATCAGGATGGCACCACTTTTCCTTGTTCTGGGATATGGGGGAAATGTTCCCCATGGAACTTTGTTAAAAAAGAAACAGAACAAAAGTAAACCAACAATAACACTGTGTGGAAAAAGTGAAGATGTAAGAGTGCAGCGTATCTGTTTTTTTTATAGCCTCCTTGAATGCAAGCAGAGGACATGCAGTCAGGTTGATACGTAACTTCAGCCCTACCAAATGGAGGGTTCTGGAGAGAGCATAAACTCTGGAAACTCTGGTGTTTTACTGGCTAAGGAGTAGTATTCTCTTCCTCAGTGTGTTATTGTGGTAGCAGTTACCCTTCACTAACATTTAAGGGATAAAGCAAACCAACGATACTACTTGGTAACTGGTTCATCAGAAATGTTAACCCCATCTACCGCCTGGGTGGCCCAGTTGGTTAAGCCTCTGACTTCAGCTCAGGTCATGATCTCATGGTTCATGGGTCCGAGCCCCACCTCGGGCTTTGTGCTGACAGCTCGGAGCCTGGAGCCTGCTTCAGATTCTTTCTCCCTCTCTGCCCCTACCTGGCTGTCTCTCTCTCTCTCTCTCTCTCTCTCTCTTAAAAGTAAATAAACATTAAAAAAGAAAGAAAGAAAGAAATGTTAACCCCATCTAGAGAAAGAAGTACAAACATGAAATTTTCATAATTTACAATGTTGAAGCCACATTATTACCTTAAGCCTCAGAGAAAAACTGTATACAATTTATATTGCTTTAGAGCTTTATAAAAATTCTCTAAAGGATCACAGTTTTCTTTATGCAGGCAGTAATTACTTTTTAAAGAACCTTCTCATATTGAATACAACCAAGTTGAGTTAGCCTTAATTCGTGACACTTTTTTTTTTTATGAGATGGATTCCTTTACTTAATATTCATCAAGGAGGTCCTAATTATAAGGATCTATGTTACTCATTCTAAGGAGTAAAAATAAATGAATATACAGAGCAGGTGGTTAAGAAACATTTCAGGGACAATCACGAAACGAAAGACTTGTTTGCAAGGAATTACAGACAAGTAAGAAGACAGACACAAAAGCAGTTGCTGCAAGGAAATAAGCTGTTAACTCTAGGGTGACCAAGTCTGAGATGACATTAATTTGTTCATTTACTCAATAACTATTTATTGAGTCTATACTACTTGCCAACCGCTCTACTGGTGGCTGGGGATACAGCAGTCAGCAAAAGAGACAAAATCCCTAGTGATCTTGGGGTTTTCCTTCTCATGGCTCCTCGAAGCACCTGGATATGAAAGGGTAAATTGAAATCTGCTGAGATATCCATACAGAAAGACTGAGGGGTAAGGAAGAAGACGGTGAGTGTTGGGAATTACAAGCAGTTCCCTGTTGATGGTGTGGAAAAGTGCAATGATGGAACTCCTTTAATGAACATATGATTATATTAAAAAAGAGATCATGATAAATATGAAAAAGAATAAGTTGTTATGTGTACCAGTAAGATAATTAGTTAAGATCATTTTTAAAGCAATATAGTTTATTTTTTAATAAATACAGTATACTCTAATTACAAGAGTATATCAAAGTTTAGACCAGATAAAACTTTCTTCATGGCTTGAGATAAACCACTCAAACATGTCCCAGATTCAGGTTTACAGTTGGTTCCATGTAGGGAACAAATACAGAATGGCTGTGCCCGTATAAAGACCATTGCCTTGTCTGTGAACATTATACAATTTAAAATATATAACCCCAACTTTCATTACTCTATTGAAATAATGAGAGTTATCACTCTCTTTTACTTAATTAAATCTTACCTGGAGATTGAAAACTAAACAAACTACTTAGGCATATTTTGACCTATAAGGAAGTTTAATTCAGGAGGTCAAACATCTCAAGAAATGTGGAACTGTTAACTTAAATATCAGTCTGCTTTTCTTGGAATGTTTGCCTGTAACCTTCTTAGCACCAGCAAGAAAGTACAAAGAGAACTTTAATTTTTGGCTGAAAGATAAAAGCTGAGATGGGCATAAATTTAGGAACTTTAAAGTACAATTAAGCCTTTTATTTCCTAAAACATAAAAAGAAGTATAAATAATAAGATCACATAAGGCTTCAGAAAAATTAGAATTACATGAAAATGGCTTAAAAACTTGTTTGACTTGGTTTTATTACTTAGCCCATCATGTAATGTTTATCTTCCGAAGCCACAGACCATGTCTTGGGGAAAAAAAAGAAAATTAGAGATTTATTGTATTTGGATGAGTTGAAGATTTAAAACCACCCAGAAAAACAGAACCTTAAAAGTTGAGGTGTTAATAAAGATAAAGAAATACTCTTTCCAGGGAGAACAATTTAAAATTATTCTCAGAATGCCATCTCATCAAAGATTTAAACAAATGAAATTAAGCTAAAAAAAAAAAAAACAATGGATCTTAGGGAAGTCCTTCTCTTATCTCTTAATGAGAATGGAGATGTTGTCCTTTATCCTCTGTCAGATTCACTTAACCAAGGCTGAGATGCTTCATTGTGTATAGTACACAAGTATTTCTGTGGTGATAGATCTAGCTTGCCATCACAATCGACAGGCACCTCTCATTACACGTGCTGGCAGCTAGATGCCCATGTGCTAACAAGAGATTAGACCGGTAGAGCGTGTTTCTGCTACCAGCAATGCCATCGTCTGCAACTAGAGCGCATGGCTGCTATTTACCACAGTGGTGAAGGTTTAAGGTAAATTTAGCTGACTAATTAAACACTGAAAAAGTATTAGGTAAGCCCTATCATGCATTAAATTCTCACAGCACTCTGAGAAAGTAGGTACTGTTAATATAATTGAGCCTTGAACCACACAGCTTTGTACTGCACAGGTCCACTTAGATGCAGATTTTTTTCCAGTAAATACACTTACAGTACTGTAAATGTATTTTGTCTTCCTTATTTTCTTAATAACATTTTCTTTTCTCTAGCTTACTTTAACGTAAGACTATGGTATATAATACATATAACATAGTAACTACATGTTAATAAACTGTTTATGTTATCAGTAAGACCTCTGGTCAATAGTAGGCTAAATTAATATAGCCTATAGTATATAAATATAATTAAGTTTTTGGAGAGTCAAAAGTTGTACACGGAGTTTCAACTGTGCAGATTTGGAGGATTGTTGGCACCCCAAACCCCAGAATTGTTTAAGGGTCATCTGTATGCATTTTTCAGACAAGGAAACTCAACACAGTTAAGTAACTTACCCAAAATTTCATAGAGGTCAAGGGTTGGGGTAAGAAGGCAAGAATGGTACCCATGCCATTCAACTGCAGATGGTATGTTCTTAGGTGCCTTCCACGGAAGAAACGTCTGTTAAGTCTTCTTTCATCGTCCGGCTTAAGTTGAGCTTCTGACATTGCCTAGCATTTGCCAAAGCAAGTGAGTGAAGTATTTCCTCTATGCCAAGCAGAAGGGTGCCCAGACAGGGGTTCAGTGGAGGAAAGAACAAGATCAGGTCCTGCTCTTGTAGTGCGTCTAAGCGAAGGTAGGAGTATTGTCTAACGCACAAAGCAGAGCCCTGAGACTGTTCAGACTGCACGTGTATAACCATTTTACAGATGAGGAAACTGAGGAAGGCACAAAATAATACATTTTAGGGGACAGTGTTTTTCAATGAAGACCACATGGTATTCGGCTGACCCGAATCACCTACATGAAAGAGCCCTGGTGTCCGGCCTGGACGTGCTGTGTCACAATTTCCAGGCAGTTCAGGAACCCCCGTCCTGTCTACCCCCCAGTCAGAGGTGCCTTAGGCTCTAAAAATGCCTTGAATGAAGGCACAGAAAGCTGAGGCGTTCCCTTGTTTGTTTCTGTCTTTGTTTGTTGTCATTCATCTGGTGACTAGGTGATACTTCCCTGAGCTGTGATTTGGCCTAAGGCCCATCAGACGACACACGGGGTTCCTCTGGGTTGGACAGAATGCTAAGACCTGCCTACGAGGACAGTGTGATTAACAACACAGCTGTAGGAGACATAAAGGACATTGGGGGCAGGGGGGAATCCACTTGCTTAGAATAGTCTCTGCAGAGGCATTTCAGAGGCACTGAATGACAGTTTTAGAGCAGAGAAACTGGTAGTGTGAGGTGGTTAAGTAGGGAAACCCTCTGACCCTGGGTGCCTGGGTTCTGGCAGTTGGCATTTACAGAAGCACACTACTATTGGTTACCTGAAAGTATTTTAAAGCAGGAAGCATATAATTGCCCATTAAATTAATCTCTTTGAGTTAGTGATAATGCATTGCTCTGTCCCACTACCGTGGGCTGCACACAATATTGCAAATGAAGCTTTTCACTAATGACGGCTAAATCTCCCAGGGAAAACACTAGTTTGATAGCACTTAAGAAATGTTTCTTCCTGGCATAGGGCCCAGTTGCCAGAATAATTGCTTTGTCCAACCCAGGATACTTAGGAAAAATATATCTTTGTAGCTCATGGTGCAGAGAAATCTTGAGTCCTGGTGCTGGGCGTGTCTTGGCCATATAACCGTGGGCAAACTCTTTCTCCTCGTCCATTCTCAGTGTTTTCATCTGTGGAATGGGAATCATAATTGTCTCTTGCAATCTTGGGTGTAGTGAGAATTGAATTAAAAGTGATAGTACTGTACCTCTTAGCTCAAAATCCATCTACAGCCTCTAGAAATTAATAAATTATGTACATTATTGCTAATATAGTTGTAATCCTGGGCTTTGAATCACAGCTTAATTTAAAACTATGTATTAGGTTTATATTGTATGTTACTCTATCTCCTCCCCGCAGCAACAGAATTGGTAGTCATGGTCTGCGTATTACTGCTAGGTGTGGTTATGTTTCTTCATTGCACAACTGATAGGGTAAGTTTGTTCACTGACCTTCATCTTGTCCTTGGTTCAGGCACGGTAGACTGGCCAGTGGCTAAGGGAAGGTGCTCACAAGAAAGCAGGCACATTTTTGCAGAGCCTGCTTGAACTAAAGACTTCAAATTTTACATCAAGGTCCTGTTCAATATATATCATCTGTTTCTTTTTTCCCTGTGGCATAATAGAAACTAGAGTTTCATTGAGATCAATGCCATTCCCTAGTGTAGGATTAGATGGAAGCAGATCAAGGGATGCCATATTTTTCAGTTAGATAACGCTCACAGAAGGGAAAGGGTGCTGGAACCTGAGGTGGACAGTGAAATTCACGTGCACGGGTGGTTAAAGGGCTCCCAAATATCAGGGAGGCCATAACAATATGACCATCTGAGAATATAGTCCTCTGACCTCAGACAAGCATACAGGTGCTGTAAGGTGAAGATCAGCATTATTGTTAACAACGAGATTGATAATGAAGGGATTTGAGAAATAACATATTTGAAAGTCATGGGGAAACTACAGGTTCCTGGGAAAGGGGTCATTCTCCAGTCAATCATTATCCAGAGGGATGGACTGGAGTCAGCATCATTCTGCATCCAAGGAGATGCTGATTCAGGCCCAAATGAGTATCATTCGGTGGGTAGCCCGCACCAGCTTTCTTTCAACTGCTATAGCGCCCATGTTCTATATAGCTACTCTGGTTCTTTGCAGATTGACCTGGCAATTTCTCCCTCTATCCTCTGTGTTCTGCATCCATTCTGCCAACATCTTGCCACAACATCTCCATCTTTTTCATCTCTGCCCTCCTTTTGCTTTCATCTACTTAGAAAAGCATGCAGATTGAGACTAGAGATACGGGTTTTAACCAGGAGCTTCTTTAGGATGTCACTATGACTAACAACCCCTTAGTCCTAACTTAGACAAAAACTGAGGGGTTTCCATCCCTGTCTTGTCCTGGTTTCTCTTTATAAACCACCTACCCAAGCCTCAGCAATAACTCTTCCTATAGACAAAGGGTAGAAAGAAGGTAAGCAGCGAGCAGCAATTCAAGCTTTTTAGGTGCACGTGACAAAAAAATTAGCCACTTCGGGCAAATAAAGGTCATTTGCAGCTTTGAGGATAGCAGAGTGGTGTGAGATGGAGAAGACCTTAGATATAAATATATGAACAAATTATAAAGATAAGATAGTATTAGATTGATTTCTCTTCAGGCTTTGGTTTCTCTGGGACAGAGACGTTGTAAGGACTTGGGGAGGAAGTGCAGTTATCGGTCTGGAAATCAAAGAGAGAAAGGGGGAAGTTAAGTGATTGGTTTTCTAAGTCCTGCTGCTTGGATTACTTTTTCACTTAGCCACACTCACTCTGTTGGCAAGGTACTTCTCTCTGTGGCTCACTGTCCCTACATATAAAATGGAGACTGCATTAGTGCACCTTTAGAGATATATGATGAGGAGTAAACATATTTAAGTGCTAACATTCTGCCCAACATAGTGTAAAATTGTTGAGGACCGGTTCTGAACCCAGGTTCAGCTGCTTGCTGCCTTAAAGGCAAATTCGAAAGACAGGTGATGGTGGGAAAGGCAAGGTGGGAGGCCAGCAACTGGGGAGGATGGCGGACTAAAGTCCCAAAGACCATCCTCCCAGTCCAGGCCAAGCATGGGGTTTTCAACAGGGAAGATGTGGAAAATGGTGAGGATGGCTACGTGCAGGAGAAGCTAGGGCAGCAGTTAATCATTTGTCCTTGCAAGTCTTCCAGATTCCCTACTCTGCTGGTAATCAAGGCTCGCAGGTGTCTCGCAGTAAAGGATGCCCCAGGAGTGCAACAGGTGCCTCCTGATAAGGCAGTTCAGACTCCTCCCCTGTACCAGTAATTAAAACTACAAGTTGTCTCCTGAGGAGACTGGTCCGTGGTTGCTGTCTTTGAATGCAGTCAGGCCTTATCTTCTGGAAAGTCTGGTCCTTTGTCCCTCACAGCCAGAGGACTGCGGGATCTCCTGGGAAGCAGGTTAGTTCTCCTGCAAACCATGAAGTTAAGGTCAGCAAGCAAGGAGTGAATAAGCTTGAAGCAAGGGAACCTTTAAGGACTGGTTGGAGGGCTGTTGTCAAGTGTTGATAATTATGACAATGCAGTATTGATTATTATAGCAATAATTATAAAGCAAACTTACTTTTATCATTATTATACAAGTAAAGAGGATATGCCCAAGACGGGTCTTCTTGTCATGAGCAGAACCACCTAGGTTCATTCTGAGGATCTACTGAATTGTGAGTTTTTTCCAGAAGTGTCATCTTGGGATTATTTGGGGAATATAATTTTTCACAATGATGTATACCTAGTAGAAGTGTTGCCTTTTCTCTCTCAGCTCAAAGTGTCCTGGCCAGGTTCCCAACTTGAAAAGCTCCCTAGTTCTAACTCCAGACTGAGGTCAAGGGTATTGCTCTCACCCTTTCACAGCAGGTGGTAGTGGTTATTAGTTAAAAACGTGAACTTTGAGTCAAATCGTCCTGGCCAAAATATTGGGGCATTGTATGCTTTATGTGTGACTTGACTAAGTTATATAATCTCTTTAAGCTTCAGGTGCTATATTTTAAGTTTGTTATGAGAGTTAAATGAGATAATACAGAAAAAGGACGTCAGAAACCAGTGTATAGTAAGTCCTCAATAGTGTTGTCTTCCCTCCCTCAGGCTTTCCCCTTCCTTCTCCCTGCTCTTCTTTCACCTCCTCCCCACTAAACGTGGTGCTTACCCCTCTCACATCCCCTGGCATCTCCTTTGTCCTGTAGCTAAACATTCTGTTGGTCACTCATCTTCCCCCACTTTGTTCCCCAGCCACTTGGGCTTAGGGGGAAAGGGTTGATCAAAGTGGTTATATGAACCCTCTGATTTGTATCCACTCACCTCTGTGGAATAAGCCGTGCCTAAACTCTGCAGCTTAAAATAATAAACATGTATTTCTCCTGGTTTGATGGGGCCAGATGGGTAGTTCTTTGGGTTTGAACTGACTTTGCTAGTCTTTCTGGTCAGCTGCTGGCTTGTCTGGGGGTAGATGGTCTGTGTGGATCTCACCTGTCTATATAGAAGGTTGGTTAGACCAGGTGCCATAGAGGGCACCGCTGTACCATGCTACGCATATGTCTGATCCTCTGATAGGCTAGCTCAGCATCTCCAGTGCTGCTCTCAGGGCTCCAAGGAGCAGCAGCAGATTGGTGAAGACACACTTTTCAAGTTTCTGTATCCAGTTTGCTATTACCACACTGGCCAGAACAGGTCACATACCAAGAGCAGGTTCAAGGAGCAGGTTCAAAAGTTTCAAGGTTCAAGAGGTTCAAGAATGTCACCTCTTAATGGGAGGAGTTGGAAATATTATGGCCATTTGTTTTTTATTCTTTTTAAAATGTATTTCATGCTTGGATGCCGAATCTCAATAGGTGTGACCAGGAAGCAATAATGATCTGCAGCCTAGGCATAGGTACTTACCTGCCTTTCTTCCAGAATCCTCACTATACTACATGTGAGTCAGAATTTTTTGCTCCCACACCTTTCTTATTTGGGAGAAACAATAAGACAATATTTCTGACAGCCATCAACTGGTTAACTGCAGGGTCTTTAGAATTTCAACTTAAATAGCAATTTGTATTACGCATACTAAATCTATTAGTGCATTTATAATGCTACAAGAACTTCTATGTGAGTGTTCATGCAAGCATTAACTATTATTATTACTATTTCCTGATACTCAAACTGGGTCAGGTTTCTTTGTTCTAAGTTCTCACAGATCCATTCTCTTTTACTTCAAATGACAGGTTAAGGATTATAAATAACCACCGATTTGCTTATGGCTTTGAGAATACATCTCGAAAGGAAGAAATGGGTGAAGCCCTTGCTCTTGTGAAACATGTTATTATTGTTTTATTATTGATCACTGTTTTGTCCTGGGATCCTACCAGAATGCTTGGTGCTTCCAATAAATATTTGCTAAATTAATGAATGATTGAAGGAAACAATGTGTTAATACTACTGGAGAGTACCCTGATGAGTTCTGACTCCAAACAGCCACTATTAATGGATTGGTGAAAAGGATCTTTGCTTTAATATACCCCACTGGGCTCCTGGTTACAGGTCTCAGACAGGCCTATGGCTTTCTGGATTTTCTAAAGTCATGCTTTCCTCAGTGACTGAAGCTAAGACACAGAGGGCAAGAAGAACTGTGCTCCCCTTATATGAAAATTGTGAGCCATTGACTGTGCTCACAGAGAGGGATTCTCGTAGAATATTAATCAATCTCAGGAGTCAGAAACCATGAGAAAGGTGCTGGCAGAGAGGAGCGTCGGATCCCCTCTCCTTCCCCAAGGAGCCAGGCTTCTGATCTAAGAAACTTTATTTCTCTTCCCTTCTGAGAGCCTTGAGGCAAGCCCTGAATAATGCCAGCCCACACTTCATTACCCAACAAGCCCGTTTATCATTTAATCTGATCTGTATTGAACAACTGGAAGCAGGTTACAAAGCAGTAAAGCCAAGAATGAAAATGCAGCGCTTTTTCTGATTACAGGAATCCCTAATCCAAAGCTTAGAAACTGGGGCTAAAAATAGGCACCGATTCCATCTCTATCCACCCCCACCCACCTAGCATTTCAGTTAGGTTCAGGTGACCCTTCAGCCAAACAGTAGACATTTAAATTCTGATAGCTTGCTTACATATCATTTGGGGTGGCAAGGCATTAATCACGCTGTACCCTTATGCTAGTGATGATTTCTGGTTCCTGGAGTCTCTAGTACAAGGATCCACCACATGTGATGGCCAAGGTCAGAGGTTATGCCGTTCGTAACAAGGATGTGTTATGCTTGCTCCTTTTATGACTCTCCGTTCTATGTACCCACAAACTCAAATCAACTAAAAGCAAAGAAACTAACATCATTTTAGCACCAAAGTTGGGGCCAGGTATTGTGTTGAATGTTTCACAAGAGTTGTTTTGTTTGAGCCCTACAGAACCCCATTAAAGAATGGAGAGGAGGTGGTGCCTGGGTGGCTCAGTCAGTTAAGTGTCTGACTCTTGATTTCAGCTTAGGTCACGCATGATCTCAACGGTTTGTGGGATCGAGCCCTGTGTCGGGCTCTGTGTTGAGCCCTGTGTCGAGCACTGACAGCAGAGAACCTGCTTGGGACTCTCTCTCTCCTGTCTCTCTCTGCCCCTCCCCAGCTTGCACAATCCATCTCAAAATTAAAAAAATAAACTTAAAAAGAAAGAGTGGAGAGGATATCCTCTGAGATGTGAAATGACCACTCCAGGACTACATAGCCAGAATTCACAAAGTCATGCCAAAACATAATGCTTTCATATCCTCAAGACAATTGGTAGTATTTTTATAATGTTTCAAAAGTAAACAAATACCTAGAGCAGATAGGGCTCAGCTCATTTCAGCAAGGATTCCATGGGCACCTACTGTGTTAAGAATTGGGCACTTGGAACGCAGTAAGACGTAACTCATTTCTCTTTGAGCCTTAATAGTGCATCTAAAGCAAAGAACTTTTCCCTCAGGCATGCATTTGAAACTCTAACATATCATTTACTAAAAAGCTTGTAATTGGGAGCAGGGTGAGATTTCTCCATTGGACAGGAAAGACCATGTTCTCTGGGAGGATTCCTTGGAGGAGGTATATTTTCATCAGGCTTTTTGTGAGAGATTTCACAATTAACAAACATCTTGATCAAGCGGAGAAGAGCTTACAATATCTTCTGGTGATGAGGGAAATCAAGAGAGAAAAGAAGATATGGTTGGAAAATTAAATGAATCAAATTTTGGTTGCCTTTTGATGACAGAGCAAGGAAATTACCTTATTCTGTGTCAGAGAGCCCATCATATACATTAAAATATTGAAATAAGAGATAGGGTGCAGAATATTAGGATTCAGGTTTAGGAGGTTAGGCGATTGGAATGGAGAGCCTGAGATGGAGAGAATGAAGGGGGAAGAATAGGGCTATGATCGAGTTTTTGTTTTTAATACCAGTATAGTTAACATACAGTGTTATATTAGTTTCAGGTATATAATATAAAGATTCAACAATTATATACATAGTGCTTATCGAGATATGTGGACTCTTTAATCCCATTCATCTATTTCACCCATCCTCCCACACACCTCCCCTCTGGTAGCCATGTTTGTCCTTTATAATTAAGAGTCTGGTTTTTTTTGGATTGTGCATGTGTGTTTTTTTCCCTTTGTTCATTTGTTTGGTTTCTTCAATTACACATATGGGTGAAATCATCTAGTATTCGTCTTTCTCTGACCTATTTCACTTAGCATTATACTCTCTAGATCCATGCATGTTGTTGCAAGTGGCAACATTGCAACATATAAAAAATCTTTTTTATAACAGATTATAGATATAAATTACTAATATTCCATTGCACATATTTACCCCATCTTCTTTATCCATCCATCTATCAGTGGACATTTGTGCTGCTTCCATAATTTGGCAATCATAAATAATACTGCTATAAACATAGGGTTGCATGTATCTTTTTGAATTAATGTTTTTGTATTCCTTGGCTAAATAGCAAGCAGTGGAATTAATGGATCATATTGTAGTTCTATTTGCAGTTTTTTGAGGAACTTCCGTACTCTTTTCTACAGTGGCCGAACCAGCTTACATTCCCACCAGCAATACACGGGGATTACTTTTCTCCATGGCCTTGCTAATGCTTGTTGTTTCTTGTGTTTTTGATTTTAGTCATTCTGGCAGGTGTGAGGGGAGACTGGTTTTGATTTGCATCTTTCTGATGATGAGTGATGCTGAGCATCTTTTCATGAGTCTGTAAAGCATCTGTATGTCTTCTTTGGAGAAATGTCTGTGGCTGTTTTCTTCCCATTTTTTAATCGGATTGTTTGGGGTTTTTTGTGTGTTGATCTGTATCCGTTCTTTGTATATTTTGGATGCTTACGTTTACAGGATATGTCCTTTGCAAATATATTCTTCCATACACTAGGTTGCCTTTTAGTAGTCTTGGTTATTTCCTCTGCTGTACAGAAGCTTTTTATTTTGATGGAGTCCCAGTAGTTTATTTTTCCTATTGTGTCCCTTACTTTGGGTGACATCTCCAAAAAGGTTATTACAGCTCATGTCAGAGCAATTACTGCCTCTGCTCTTTTCATTGTTTCAGGTCTCACATTAGGGCCTTAATCCATTTTGAGCTAATTTTTGTGTATGGTGTAAAAAGTGGTCGGGTTTCATTCTTTTGTATGTGGCTGTCCAGTTTTTTTTTGTTGTTGTTTTTTTTTAACATCATTTGTTGAAGAGATTGTCATTTTCCCATTGCATATTCTTGCTCCTTTATTGAAGATTAATTGGCAATATAATGAGGAGTTTATTTCTGGGTTTTCTCTTGTGTTCTATTGATCCATGTGTCTATTTTTGTACCAGTACCATAGTGTTTTGATTACTACATCTTTGTAGTATATCTTGAAATCTGGGATTGTGATACTTCGTGTTTTGTTCTTTTTCAAGACTGCTTTGGCTATTTGGTGTCTTGTGTGGTTCCATACAAGCTTAAGGATTATTTGTCCTAGTTCTATGAAAAATGTTGTTGGTATCTTGATAGGAAATGCATTAAATCTGTAGACTGCTTTGTGCAGTATGGACATTGTAACATATTTGTTGTTCCTGTCCATGAGCATGGATATCTTCCTAATTTCTTATGTGTTGTTTTCAATGTCTTCCTTCAATGTTTTCTAGTTTTAAGGGCACAGATCTTCCAACTCCTTGGTTAACTTAATTCCTAAGTATTTTATTTTCTTTAAATGGGATTTTTCTCTTAATTTCTATTTTTTCTCCTTCATTATTAGAGTATAAAAATGCAGAAGCCCTTCTGTATATTGATTTTTGTATCCTGCAACCTTAGTGAGTTAATCAGTTCTAGTGGTTTTTGATGTAGTCTTTAAGAATTTTCTATATCTAGTATCATGTCTGCTGCAAAGAGTGGAAGTTTTGCTTCTTCCTTACCAATTCAGATGCCTTTTCTTTCTTGGTTGCCGTAAGTAGGACTTCCAGTAAATGTGGTGAGAGTGAACATTCTTCTCTTGTTCCTAATCATAGGGGCAAATCTGTTTTTTACCATTGAGTATGATATTGGCTGTGGGTTTTTCATAATGTTAAGATAGGTTCCCTCTAACCCCACTATATGTTGATGGTTTCCATCATGAATGGATGTACTTGGTCAAGTTCTTTTTCTGCATCTATTGAAATGATCGTATGGTTTTACTTTTTCACTTGCTGATGTGATATTCCATGTTGACTGACCTGCAAATACTGATCCACCCTTGCATCCCAGGTATAAATCCCACTTGATGGTGGTGAATGAGTTTTTTATGCATTATTGGATATAGTTGGCTAATATTTTGTTGAGGGATTTTGCATCTATGTTCATCAGAGATACTGTCCTGTAGTTATCTTTTTTTAGTATTGTCTCTCTCTGGTTTTGGTATCAGGGTAATTCTGGCCTCATAGAATGAACTTAGAAACTTTTATGTTTTTTCAGAATAGTTTGAGAAAAATAGGTAGTAACTCTTCTTCAGATGTTTGGTAGCTTTTACCTGTGAGGTCATCTGGTCCTGGACTTCTGTTTATTGGGAGTTGTTTTGATTACTGATTAAATTTCATTGCTGCTAATCAGCCAGCTCATATTTACTATTTCTTCCTGATTGATTTTTGGGAGGTGATAGGTATTGATCATTTATTCTCTTTCATTTCAGATTTTTTAATTTGGGTCTCCTCTCCCCCTTGTTTTTATGAGTGTAACTAAATATTTATCAATTTTGTTGTTTTCAAAGAACCAGTTGATGAATTCACTGATGCTGTTTTTTTTGTTTTGTTTTGTTTTTTAGTTTCTATTTGGTTATTTCTGCTCTAATTTCATTATTCCCTTCCTTCTACTAGTCTTCAGTTTTCTTTTTCTAGCTCCTTCAGGTGTAAGGTTAGGTTGTTTGAAATTTTTCTTGCTTCTTGAGGTAGGCCTGTATTGCTATAAACTTCCTTCTTAAAATAGGTTTCCTTCATCCCAAAGATTTGGACCATTATGTTCTCATTTTCATTTGTCTCTATGTATTTTTTTATTTCCTCTATGATTCCTTGGTTGGCCCATCCACTGTTTAGTAGCATGTTATTTAACTTCCATAAATTTGTGTTCTCTCTAGATTTTTTTCTTGCGGTTCATTTCTAGTTTCTTATCATTGTGGTCAGAAAAGATGCATGGTATGACTTCAGTCTTTTTGAATTGTTGAAACTGTTTGGTGGCCTAATAGGTGATCTATTCTGGAGAAAATTCCATGTGCATCTGAAATAAATATGTATTAAGGGCGCCCGGTTGTCTCAGTCGGTTGAAATAAATATGTATTCTGCTATTTGATGATAGAAGGTTCGGAATATATCTGTTTAATCATCTGCTCCAATATGTCATTCAAAGACACTGTTTTCCTGTTGATTTTCTGCTTGGATGATCTATCCATTGATGTAAGTGTGGCATTAAAGTTCTCTACTATTATTGTATTACTAATGATTACTTCCTTTATGTTTGTTACTACCTGCCTTATGTATTTGGTGCTCTCATGTTGGGTGCATAAATATTTACAAGAGTTATATCTTCTTACTGGATTGTTCCCTTTATGATTATATAGCATGTTGTAAAGTCTGTTTTGTCTAATACAAGCATTGCTAAATGCAGATTTCCCTTTACTTTCCTTTGGAAAATAAATGTTTTCCATCCCTTCACTTTCAATATGCATGTGTCTTTATGTTTGAAATGAGTCTCTTGTAGGCAACATATAGATGAGTTTGCTTTTTTTTTTTTAATCCATTCTGTTACCATATTCCTGTTGGAACATTTAATCCATTTACATTAAAACTAATAATTGATAGGTATATACTTATTGCCGCCTTGTTACTTGTTTTATGGTTGTTTTTGTAGTTTGAACCCATTCTTTACCCCTCTTCCACTCCGCATGTTTTAGGTATATATGGAAGCATACATTATTCCCTTTTATTTTGTCATTCTCTTGAGTGATTTTTATAGATACACTTAAACTTTTTTTGTGTTCCTACACTTCTTACTCCTGCTTATGGTTTTTCCTTTCCACTCAATATATCCACTGTAACATTTCATGTAGGGCTAGGTTAGTGGTCATAAATTTTTTTAATTCCTTTAACTTGTGTTTGGGAAACTCTTTATCTTTCCTTCTGATCTGCAAGATAGATAGTATTCTTGGCTGCAGTTGTTTGTTTGTTTGTTTGTTTTGTTTCAGTACTTTGAATATATCATGCCACCCCTTCTGGCCTGAAGAGTTTTGCTGAAAAATCAGCTGTTAGCCTTATGGGATTTCCTTTGTGTGTAACTGTTTTCTTTTCTCTTGGTGCTACTTTATCACTACTTTTTGTCATTTTAATTACCGTGTGTCTTGGTGTATACCTCCTTGGGTTGATTTTTTTTGGGACTCTCTGTGACTACTGCATCTGGATTTCTGTTTGCTTCCCAAATTAGGAAAGTTTTCAACTACTTTTTTTTCCAGTAAGTTTGCTGTACCCTTTTCCCTGTCTATAATGTGAATGCTATTATGCTTCATGGTGTTGCTGAATTCCCTAAATCTATTTTCATTTTTATTAATTTTTTTCTTCTTTCCTGTTCAGCTTGATTGCTTTCCATTAGTCTGTCTTCAAGGTTGTTGACCTCTTCTGCTGCTTCCTCTAGTCTTTTTTTTTTTTATTTTAGCTTGTATATTTTTATGAACCCTTCTTAAGTTTATTTATGTATTTTTAGAGAAAGAGTTAGTGTGGGGGAAGGGCAGAGAGAGAGAATATGCCAAGCAGGCTCCATGTTGTCAGCACAGGGCCCAGTGCAGGGCTTGAATTCACAAATTGTGAGATCATGACCTGAGCCAAGATCCGGAATCAGATACTTAACCGACTGAGCCACCCAGGCACCCCTATTTTAGCTTGCATATTTTTAATATCAGTTACAGAGTTCTTCATCTCTGATTGGTTGTTTTCTATGTTTTATAGCTCTTTGTTAAAGGTCTCAGTAATGTGTCCTCCATTCTTGTCTCAACCTTTATGACCATTAACTTAAACTCTCTATGAGTGATATTACTTACCTCTATTTCATTTAACTCCCTTGCTATGATTTTGTGCTGCTCTTTCATTTGGAATATATCCCTGCTGTGCTCATTTTTTTTTTTTCTAATTCTCTGTGTTTGTAGGTGATAGGGAAGTCCCCTATGTCTCCTGGTCTTCAAACTAATGGCTTTATGAAGAAGGTGTTCCTGTTGTGCAATGTCCCCTGTTCACCAGAACCTAGCACTTTAGGGGTGTTTCCTATGTGTGTTTTGTGCACCGTATTGTGGTGGCTGAGCTGATTTTCCCTTCTGTCTGGTCATCTGCAATGGTTCTTTTTGCCTTTTGTGGGCAGGGTTTTGTCTCTGTGGTGTTAGTGGTCCATTCTGAGCTGCCTTTGTCTTGAGTCAGACCAGGTGCATGCCAGAGATGTAGTAGCACCAGACTGCAGAGCACTTTCCCTGTGTTATCGCCTGTAAAGCTTTGGTTGGTGGTTGGGGTCTGTAGTCAGACCCAGTGCCTTCCTCCAGCCCACTGCTAGTTTTGAAGCCAGAATGCTATGTCTAGTTACCTTCCCTTATCCTTAGGGCAAGAGTCACCTGGGAGTAGTGCTGGCACCGGTCAGTGCTTCTTGAACACTGCCAGGCTTGTGGCTTGTGGCACTGCTTTGAATAACCTCAGGCCAAGGGAGTATTGCAGGAGTCAGGTCTGCATGAGAACAAGACAGCCGGGGCAGGCTGTCAGCAAGTTAGGTAGTGGGTGTTGGTGTTGTCTAGTTCTCGCAGGAGTTCCTGTATCTAGGCTAGGGGTGAGAGAGGAAAACGGTGCCTGCCAGCTCCTTGTTCCTGGAGAAGTCTCCCAAAGATCCCTTCCCCTCCAGCATTTTCTGAGATGAGTAAACGAATCTCCTTTCCATGTACCTCACGTGTTTTTCAAACTGCTGCTTCTCTGCTGTGTCCCTATGGGGCTCCTTGTTGTGGTATCCCTTTAAGCATGTGTACTTAGTTTCCTGTGGCCCTCAGGTTCTTCCAGAGCCATGCACACTGATTTTTCACATTCCAGGTGTTAAGCCCCATTGACTGTAAGAACTCTAAAAATTTGGCCCTTTGGTTTTCAAAGCCAAATGTTAAGGGGATTCGTCTTCCCCATGCAGGTTCCCTGTGCCTGATGACCTGGTGTGAGTGTCTGTGTTTTTGCTCTCTCTGTGCCAGTGGTATCTCTCCTTGCTGTGGACAGTCCCTTCGTCTACCTCCTGACTATGCTCTGCCCTCCCTACCCTCTTTCATAGGGTCTCTTCTTCACATTTAGCTGTGGAGAGTCTGTTCTGCCAGTCTGGTTCATTTTCTAGGTTATTTAAACGTATGGGAGTGTTACCTAGTTTTATCTGTGGGACGAGGTGAGTTTAGGATCCTCCTACCATCCCATCTGCCTTGGGAGTTTACAATAATGGGTGTTCCTGAAACTTTATGGTGGATCAGAATCACCTGGAGGTTTGTGAAAACAGATTTCTTGGACAAGAATTTGTATTTCTAACAAGTTCCCATGTGAGGAATCCTGCTGGGCCAGGTACCACTTTGACAACCATTGCTATAATCCCTGCAGTCCTAATTCAGAATATAACTAAAGCTGTATTAGATATGGGGTTTGAAAGAACAGAATTTGGCATCTGATGAAAACTAATGAGCAGAGAGGAGAAGCAAATACTCTTGGTGGTTGCAAGCCTTGATGATGAGTATGAAACTAAGGATATAATTAAGTATTGTGCTTACTGTATTCTAGGCAGTATTCTAGCTCTTTGTATGCCCTTTATCACATTTAATTTGCACAAAAACTCCTTAAGTGGGTATCATCAATTCCTTCCTCTAATAAAGAAGAGATTCAAAATTCAAGCTCACTAGATTTAGGTGGCTGACTTTGGATTTGATCCTAGGTTTGTCTGTCTCTTTACCCCCAATCTCTGAACATAGAACCACTTTCTTCTTTTGATAACCTAAATGCTATTAAGATCTACCATGATTCCCATGAACAAGCCAAGAAAAAGAGAAGATGGTCCATCCCTTCCAAAGTTGAAGCATCCACAGTTAAAGTCTTCCTTTAACCAGATTTTCGTAAAAGAGGTTCCAACACAATAGGATATCATTGGTAGACTTTCACCCCCACTAAAATAACTAAATGGGGTGCATGTGAGGAGGTCCAGATGGGGGCAATTAATTTAAAATTTACATCTGTGAACTATCTGTTCTAAAGGAATTTATATTTTTAGGAACCTCCAGTTCCTAACTTTAGAAGAAATTAAAGTCTAAATGAGGGGCTAATATTAAAATCTGAATGCTCTGCAAACCCACAGAGGTAAGCTTGGAATGATGCTGAAGTCTGTTCCACATACCTGCTGTTGCAATTTGATAATTAATGCTTAATAATAGGCTGACGAAGGGGGATGTGGAATAAAACCAGGGATGACAAGCAAGGAATGTAAAGGCTTTTTTTTTTTTTTAATTTTTTTTTTCAACGTTTATTTATTTTTTTTGGGACAGAGAGAGACAGAGCATGAACGGGGGAGGGGCAGAGAGAGAGGGAGACACAGAATCGGAAACAGGCTCCAGGCTCTGAGCCATCAGCCCAGAGCCCGACGCGGGGCTCGAACTCACGGACCGCGAGATCGTGACCTGGCTGAAGTCGGACGCTTAACCGACTGCGCCACCCAGGCGCCCCGGAATGTAAAGGCTTTGACTCTGCATTCAAACCAATAGGATTCCAAAGTAGTTTCCAATAACAACAGTGTACTTGAACATAATTTCCTTGACCAATCTAATGTATTTGCTTATTGATTAAAAGGAAACTATAATATTCAGAGAGCTAAAACTTATTTGGCTGGCATAGAAAATAGATACATCTATATCACATTATTATATTTTTATATTTACTACAATAGATTATATTAACATAAAATTATTACTTTTTATTATATGTAATTCTATTATAATGCAGTATGATACATAGTTATACAGTGTAAATATATTCTCTGTATCTGTATTTAACAATGGTGATAGTGATAGTTTTACCACTTTTTCTTTCCAGTGGACTGCTGTGAGTGTGATGTTTAAGAGCCACTGATTTTTTTTTTTTTTTTAAGAACCTTTTCTCTCAGCCTTATTTACTTGTTTAGCAAACACAAAGGAACAACTCTAATGCACTGTAAAGAAACAATCTGTGTTTGGAAAAAAAAAATGTTCTATTTGAGCTTTTTTTTTTTTTTTTTTTTTTTTTGCTGGCTTTTAAATAAGGCCTGTCATTAGATTGCATGTTAGGCACAGTATCCAAATTTCTTTGCCGGTTCATATTTGAGTATCTTTGGATATAAAAATACCCATACTGAGCCAGCATTTGATTTCCTGCTGAACTGTTTTTCACATTTCCAATATAATTATGTAGCAGTTACAAAGAAACAAAAACTGAACTCCAAAGAATACCATAGAAACCCACACTTGTTTATTTAAGAAAAGATATAAAAAGCATCTAAGACAGAAACTGATGTGTCAGATGACATGTCAGGGAAACTGATACCTAAAAATAAGTCTGAACGTATCTGGACATTTATCAGAAGTGGTTGGTTAGACGTGGTTTAAAAAGGCAGTTAGTCTATAGATGACTTCTGGTGTGTAAATAGGAGATCTTAGTGAAACTGGGAAGTGCTGAATTTCTTTTGTCTTTTTTCTCTGATTGATTTTTGATCCATATAGTATCCTTCTTTAGAGGTTTAAAATATAATAAAATAATCACTGAGTATCCCAAATAGTTGTGGATTGAACACACAAAACATTAATGAGTCAAATATATTTCTGCACAACACTGCTAGGCACTGTGGTCCCAGGTTGTTGAAGCTGTAGTCCCCAGCCTGGAGGTGGGGCTTCTCTAGTTGGGAGACTACTCCTGGATCACAGTCAAGTTGTCTATGGAAGGAGACAGAAAGCATCCAAACAACACCTAGAGGAAGAGATGAGTTCTATATGATACCTTCCTCAGTGTGCTTCCAGTCAAGCTCAATGCCACTTTAGGACAAGAGAAGAAGGAAAGCAAGGATGTTACAGGCAGAGGAATTGGCATGAATCCACCCAGGATGCTTTGGGAATTTGGAGATACAAAGCAGGGATTGTTAATATTGGCCTATTTCAGTCTTGGTTATGGTGGCTTCCATAGTATGTGCATCTTCCACCTGATCTTTCTGTTGTGCTTTAGGATTGCATAATAGGCCAATAGGAAAATATGAATTAATGCCCAAGGTTTATTTTCTGGCTGCAGAAATGCTAGAGATGCTCACTTGGTTTTGGACATCAGAAGAATTAGGATTTAGGAAAGTTGCATGGATGCAAAGAAAGCAGTGGTACTGTGAGAACTCTCCTATGATCTCTGTTGACTCCATATTTAGATCCACAAGATTGAATGATACCTGAATGTGACAAGGGGATAGACTGGAATTTGGGATGCTATAGAACGCCAAGCAGAATGCTACTCACTGTATGCAAATGCCTCTTTCATTAACTCCTCATAAAAAAAACAAAAACAAAAACATTGAGATGGATGTATTCTGAGGATTGTTTCAGAAATGGAGAAAGAAGATCTAGGGAAGTCAAGGAAGGTGTATATAGGGTCATGTACCAGGTTTGATACCAAAGCCTGGATTCTTCATGCTACTAAGGAAGTGTGGTCTTTGGGCAAACATCCTTTGAAAAATATTAATATTTGCACAATTTTTCAAATATCTCAATAATGACAGGTGTAGTGTACTAGATATTATACATAGAGGAACAGAAAAATTAGGGAATTGCTTACAGTCTATGTGGGATTAAGAATCCTAAAAATAAGTCAGAGGGTAGTATGCTTATTTTATTCAGTGTAGTTTTAGCTTGGAATTTGGCTCATCATTATTTTCACATGGTCCATTTTTTTTATATACACATAGAAAATTACTTTATCTGCAAAAGGAACATCTGCTTTTAAGAGGCCTGTTAAAACCATATGGGGAATATATTCAATTATTGGGCCCTTTGTAATTTTAAAACTGGACTTCAGAGTTCTCTGTAGTATCTGAGTGAAATGAGAGCTCTAATTCATCTCTGGTTGATGTATCTTGGGTGGGTGCAGCATAGCATAATGAAGAGTACATATGTGGAGACAGAAAGAGAAGATGTAAACTGATGACAGAACTTCTAAGTCATGTGATGTTGAGCAAAGTACCAATCCTTTCTATGACTTAGTTTAATGATTTGTAAGGTGTGGATAATAACACCTTATCTTTCTAGATAATCTTTCTATATGGTTGGACAATATACCTAGCATCGTGTGT
This sequence comes from Lynx rufus, assembly GCF_022079265.1. Taxonomy (NCBI): domain Eukaryota; kingdom Metazoa; phylum Chordata; class Mammalia; order Carnivora; family Felidae; genus Lynx; species Lynx rufus. The sequence continues at coordinate 34,202,649 of NW_025814830.1, read as the reverse complement.
AGTCTTAAAAATACTACAATGGTTGAATATATGGAGGAAGGTTAGGGCAGGAAAATTTTATTATTTAAGACAGCATAGTCAAAGTGTAGTCCAGTGACACTGAAAGTCTTTGAAACATTTTTAAGACATCTGCAAGGTCAAAGTGTGTTTATAATACTAAGACACTATTTGGCTGAGTGGGGAGTGGAGTTGTCTAGCAGCTGCCTAACATGATATGTTGATATTGCTCAATGGCCAATGAAATGTGTGCTTGTGTGTCACTGTGTTTTCAAGAAAAAATTAGTTGTAACTTCTAATTGATAAATATTGAGAGATAGCCCAGTAACATACATCTTTAAATGTAAAAGTTTTTTTTTTTTATTTCTTCAATAATTTTTAAGTATACAACGAGGACTTGAGACCAAATTGCTTGAGAACTGTCACCTTAGAAAGGCATTCATTTTTGCAATTGGTGTGAGATATAGTAACAACAAAAATTGTTATTACGTATCGGATATCATGTTGGTAAAGTAATTTATCACTATAAAATTGAGGTTGGCTATTGAAAGCAGCAATGCATTCAGGAGAATTCTTGGTATAGAGTATACAGTAAGAACTCCATAAATGCTAGTCCCTGTTAAGAGCAGAATGAAAATCAAGGTTGCCCTGATGGAAATAGGTTAGCATTATAATTTACATTTCTAGGTTCTCATCAAATAAGGTTGCCTTCTGAAGAGGCAAAATTGTTTCAGGCCAGATCAAAACTTGACTGCTGCTAAATCCCTGGTCTTACTATTGCAAAGAGATATGTGAGCCAGGGGAAGGAATTAAGAGAGTCATAGAAATAGAGCCTGTGGGTACTCATCCTGGTTCTGCCAGAAAGAGATGCCCTGGTCTAAGGATCAAGACTGAAGTGATCTTCCCGGGACCAGCCCTGTCTCTGGAAACAGACGCATTGTCAGAGCTTTTGGCCACCAAGATTTAAATTATACATCTTCCCCAGTGCTCTCACTCTGTGTTTTCAAGCCACCTTTTTTTTTGTGATTATTTTGTTCAATTTTGGAAATAGCTGCAATAAAATACACTGACCCAGATAATCTTTATCATAACTACTATCCCATCATTTCATGAGATTTCCTTAGTGCTTGACTCCAGCATTTGGACGAGATTGCCCATGTACTTTATAAAACTTCCCTATGTGGTTATGAATCATACGATTAACACTGTAAATAAAAAAATCAGACAGGTGTTGTATGTCTCTAAGCTTCAAAGAGGACTTCACAAGTAGTGTTTGGTAGAGCCAGACTTTGATCCTGCATTTTGCCTGACTACCTAACATCTACCTTAACCAGTAGACTACACTGGAAGACCTTGGACAGACCTTCTATTTTTCATTGTAAACTAACATAATCATTGTCTTGTTAGGCAGGTGTCTTCTAAGAGTTTGGGTAATGCATGTCTGTGCTGAAGCAACATTCACTTCAAGGATGCGCAGATAGACTAAAGTTTCTGTTTCTGCGAAGTTGAGGATAAAACCCTAAATCTCCGTGAACCTAGAAAGGTGAATGGTATTTTAAAAACTATAGTCAAAAATTGAAGCCCTTGCCAGGTAAAGATAACTTTGGCCTCCAGACTTCATTTATGCTAGTAATGGGAGTTCCTTACATTACTCTTATGATATTATATATTTCATAAATGGATACTTTATTCTTTACTACACTGAAAACTTAAATATATGAAAATAGGCCAGGGCTGATAATATTATCCTGCATTTTAGGTGATGTTCCCAAAGGTCAGAAAGCTTAGGTTGTTTTGTCAAGATCATTCAGCTAGACAGTGCAAAGTCATTGTGCAACCCTAAGACTTTTCATGAATTCATAATTAGAGTGTGTGCCACTCATAATCATTTTATGAGAACAGATACTAACCAGATCGATTCTAGGAATACAGACTGTAACAGTGGTAACAGTAGTGGCATCTGTGACCACAGTGGTCCATAAAATTGTGTGGTAGTTGTACCTAGGAACTGTAGGAAGAGTGGCAGAGACACTTAACAAATCATGCAGAATACCTTGAAGGGTGTCATCATTTCAGAAGAGATATAATTGAGAATATGCAGGTCTCAGTTCTCTTCAGTGAAAGCAGATGCCTGCTGGCTTGCTCCTTCCAGAGTGTCCATCCTCTCATCTTCCTGCTGATTGTCTTCTCCAAAGTACACAAGTGCATCTCTGGAGTTGTATATGCTTTGCAGCTCAAAGGGATGGTCCTGTTCTTAAAAGGGCCATTATAAGCTTGGCCTGAGGTTCTTCTTCATAAGTAATTTTCACAAATGACTACTTAACTTGTTTAGCAGCATTTCTGTACATACAATATTGAGATAAGAGACCGTGAAGTAAATAGGTTACATTATCCTCAATTTATAAAGCTAAGCTCTAGAGAGGTTAAGTGATTTCTTTAAGATCACAGACTTGGCAACTAGGTACATCAAATGTCCACCAAGTCTGTCTTTCTACATCAGTAGACTATTTCTGAGTCAGTATCACATGGACTTCTTGCAGATTTGAAGATTTATTCTATGCTCTGTCTCTCTCTGTCCCAAAAATAAATAAAAAACGTTGAAAAAAAATTTAAAAAAAAAAAAAAAAAAAAGGGGCGCCTGGGTGGCGCAGTCGGTTAAGCGTCCGACTTCAGCCAGGTCACGATCTCGCGGTCCGTGAGTTCGAGCCCCGCGTCAGGCTCTGGGCTGATGGCTCGGAGCCTGGAGCCTGTCTCTGATTCTGTGTCTCCCTCTCTCTCTGCCCCTCCCCTGTTCATGCTCTGTCTCTCTCTGTCCCAAAAATAAATAAAAAACGTTGAAAAAAAATTAAAAAAAAAAAAAAGATTTATTCTGGATGTCTTCTGGAAATGGAGTCTCTCATTTCTCTCTGACGCCTTTCTGTCATTCCATGGGATCAGCCTGGAGTTTCTCAGGGAAATAAAATGTATGCAGGCCCATTGTTGAAATGGTGGGTCAAGATAGATATGAATTTCAGATCCAAGTTTATATTTTAAAACAATAAAATTACTTCTTTTATTATTTTGATTAAAGCCTAGAAGGCAGGGAACAGAAGTCTCTTGAATTAATCTTGCATTTTGAAGCAATTATATGCCTATAAACTATGTGATGCCAAAACATCTGGAAGGAAAAATGAAAAATTAAATCAACTGGCGTTTACCCATACACAACCAAGCAACTGATGTGGGGAAAGGCTGCATGAGTACCTCAACTAATTTTGATGAATTGCCGGAGAAATAAACCCTAATTGTCCATTTAGTAAGTGGCTGGGATTGTGGATCTAATGACAATAATCTTAACACTGAAGTGTCAGCCTGCAACATTGGAAGATCATACCTTTCTTGGTTTCTCAATTCTCAGATGCGTTTTTTTTTTTTTTTTTGAGAAATCTCAGATCTTGATATTTAGACATTTAATTGAAGCCCTTCTGTTAAAGAACAAAGATTTCTTTAAAAATTACATTATTGCTGCATTGTTTTTTTTTTTAATTTTTTTTAACGTTTATTTATTTTTGAGACAGAGAGAGACAGAGCATGAATGGGGGAGGGGCAGAGAGAGAGGGAGACACAGAATCGGAAGCAGGCTCCAGGCTCTGAGCCATCAGCCCAGAGCCCGACGCGGGGCTCGAACTCACGGACCGCGAGATCGTGACCTGAGCCGAAGTCGGACGCTTAACCGACTGAGCCACCCAGGTGCCCCGTTAATGCTACATTCTTATGTCTGCCTTATTTGCAAAGGTTGAGGGTTATGGTTCTGCAAATTCTATTGGAAGAATATAATAGAATCACGATGATCTCTGAATTTATCCAGCTTACAAGTCTTAACAAATATTTCATTAATCTTTGCAGCTTTTTCTCTGAGGTATGTAAAGGGCAAGTATTATTATACCCATTTTTCAAGTGTAGAAAACAAGGTGAAATGACAGAAAATAATTTTCCCATGACAGCAGCAAGAGTCTTGCCCATACTACTCCATGTTTGTCATTGCTATGTTGTTTTAAAAACATTATACATGTTAGCTAATTAGTTCACATGTAAATTATTTTTTGAACTTTTATCATGTTGAATATTTGTGTATATATACATCTTTAAATCTGTATCTATATTTATACACCAAGTGAAAGAGGGAAGAAAATTGTTTCTACACATTAAGAGGAGCATTAGAGAACTGAGGACTAGTCAATGTCTGTCTATATCATGCCATCTGTTACATTCACCCTAAATGTGTCCGTTTCCTCTATTTCCCCCCTAATAGCTCATGAAACCAGAGACTATGAGGACAGAGGATCTCTGGTTTACTTCAGTGTTGAGACAAAAAGAAACATACAGCAACATTAATCTGACATGTTTACGGACATGTATAGTGGCACTTAGGCTGTGTCAGTAATTGGATGTGAATGGTTAGCGATTCATGTAGATGGTAGTAATTAGTCTTAAGTTTTCCAAAGATAAGCACATTTGGAGCCATCTGTGAAGGAAAGAGAAGTACTGAAGTTGGGTAGCCCTCTTTGATCTGAGTCTAAGCCCCTTCCTATGTCAAAGGATTCTATCTCCTTTCGATGCCTTTTCTGACTTCTCATCAAAGAAAGGAGTTTCAAGGGGATAGGCTTTTGTTTGAATTCTACCAGCCACCTACTTGCTGTGTGACTCTGGAAAAGTCACCTCATGTTCCTGAACTTCAGTTTCTTTGTGAAATATGAACGTTAATATGATAGGCACGCTGTGTGATCTGCAGTAGAAAAGCCACCTGACTAGCACCCAGCCCCAAGCTTGGCACATTGAAACTGACAGTTAAATTAGATATATTAAATTCATTTGATTATTATGTTTTCACCTTTGAATCTCCAGAGGCAATCAGGCATTAGAACAGGATAGTCAATAATAGTTGTTATTATTAGCTATTAATGAAGGTCTCCCTTGTTCCATTAGCTGTTTGTTTTGCTGTTAGACATGTAAACTTATTTCATTTCTCAGGATTCTTCAAAATACACAGAATCTTAATCTATTCTCTAACAGCTTTGAAGCATTTTCCATCCATGCCTCCCTGCTTATTCGGCAAAAGGATTAAGAGCAACTACCCCTCCCCCTGAAATCCCAAACCATTTACTCCATGTGAATTTTGCTATTTTCTTGAAGTTAAACCCTAGACATAAAAATGGTAAATGATTTTTTTTACGCTGTCAGTTGTGCATTCAGATAACACTTGGTTCTGCCCGCACTCTTCCACAGAATTGAAGTGTGGAAGATAAATATGCAGGAAATCCAGTCAGAGACAATCAGAGACTTCCATTTCAACTCCAGCTCCCAACAGTATTATTTTACAGCTAATGTGCACTCTGTCGACTTGGAGTCTGTGCCCTGTGATACGCGTGGAAAGATCGATGGAGGGCCTTAGGGAGGAGGAGGAGGATGTGCAGATGCTCTGCAGTCCTGAAGCTGGAGCATTCTGGGTGGTGTATCTGAGGTTCCTGTGGTGAGCTTAGTGTTCAGATGGTAACATAGTCAGAGCTGCCTGAGTGAATAATGATATCTCTTCTGACCCTGGCTTGTACCTATGCAGTTCAGGACATTCCCTGTTGTAACAGGTTGGAAATCAGAACTGGCCCACAAGGGCTGGCCCAACACATGAAAAAGACTGGACACTTTAGCATATTGCTTACGAACATAGGCTGTGGAGGGATCCAGCCCAGAAGGCTGTTTCCTGTTCTTTTTTGTATTGTGCAAGCCCGGATCCTTGGTTACTTCTGAGATGTGCGATTTAGGGCAACTCGTTTAACATCTCTGCCCCAGCAGGAACATGGTGCCCAAATGTTCTCACTTTCATTGGAAAGAGAGCTGCATTTTGATGGAAAACACATGCCAGTTGTTCAGAAAATACTCTAATGTACTGCTTCTGAAGCTCTATTTTTTTAAACATTTTTTAGAAGTTTTATTTATTTTGAGAGAAAGCACAAGTGGGCAAGGGGCAGAGAGAGAGAGACAGAGAAAACCAAACGGGCTCTGCACCCGTCAGCCCAGAGCCCAATGCGGGGCTCGAACCCATGAACCTTGAGACCACAACCTGAGCCGAAATCGGATGCCTGACTGAGCCATCTGGGCATTCCATGGAGCTTTAATGTATCTTTGAATTACCTGGAGATCTTTTAAAAATGGAGGTTTGGATTATCTAAGTCTGTAGTACAGATTCTCCATTTCTTCTAAGCTTCCATGTGATACTGATGTTGGTCAGTGAACTCACCTTGAGTACTAAGGATGTATTCACCATATTTTTAACAATTATCACAAGACCCTAGGTTGGGTGTTTCTCAAAGTTCAGCTTGCATTATCCTCACCTTGAAAGCTTGTGGAAGCCCAGATTGCTAAGCCCCACACTCAGAGTCTCTGATTTGTTGGGTCTGGACTGGAGCCTGACTTAGAATGTGCATTTTTAGCAAGTCACCAAGTGATATTCAAACTCTGCTATAGATCATAAACTGAAAAAAAGACTGATCTAGATCAGCTCCTCCTCTATCTGAAAACTTTGGTTAATACTTCTGAAGATCATATGTGTGTTTTTCAATCTTAGATGACAATCATCAGGAAGTTGATGTACTTAAATTGTTATTTTTATATAATTATATACTTGCATGCAATTTTAAGAAAAAATACAAAGAATTCCTCTGTACTCTTTATACAGTTTCTGATAGTGGTAACATCTTACAGAACTGTAGTATGATACCACAACCAGGATATTCACTCTGATATAATCTACCCGAGGTCCTGAGATATCCCCAGGTTTATTGAGTAAAACTATACTCATGGTGTTTGTGTGTGTGTCTATAATTAGTTCTGTTCAGTTTTAACATGTGTCAATTCATGTATACACCACCACAGTCAAGATCTAGGGCAGTTTCATCACACCCTGAAAGGATTTATCTTAATACACTTTTATAACCAACCACTTCCTTCCCAAGCCACATTTTCCCATCCCTCATTTATGGCAATCAGGAATCTCCTCTCCAGGTTTATTGTTTTGTCATTTCAACAATGCCGAATAAATTGAATCATACAGTATGTAAGCAACAGGAAGTGTTTAAAGCTTACAGGTGCCTGGGTCTTACCATTATATTTATTATTTTAGTATGAGACCCAATATCTGTATTTTCTGAAGCATCACAAGTAAGCCTAATATTCACAGAATTAATAATATCTCACTCCCAATAAAGGAGGTCTTTAATTTCAGGGGTTGCTTTACAACTGACTCATACAGATCTAATCTCCTTTTCAGTGGCCAAAAACATACACATGACAGATTTAATATTGAAGCCTTTTAAAATCAGAAATCTTCTTGGAAGTGCATTTTTAACATTCCTTAAATTTTTAATTTGTTGTAACTAAAGACTCTGTGGGCACTTTGGCTGCTTCCATAACTTGACTATTGTAAATTATGTTGCCATAATCATTGGGGTGCATGTATCCCCTTGAATTAGTGTTTTTGTGGGTTTTTTGGACAAATCTCCAGTAGTATAGTCACTGGATTGTAGGGTAGTTCTATTTTTTAATTATTTTGAGGAACCTCCATACTCTTTTCCACAGTGGCTGCATCAGTTTGCATTCTCACTAACAGTGCAAGGGTTTCCTTTTTTTCCATATTGTTTATATTTTTGATTTTAGCCATTATGATAGGTATGAGGTGGTATCTCATTGTGGTTTTGATTTGCATTTCCTTGATGAGTGATGTAGAGCATCTATTCATGTGTCCTTCGGCCATGTGTATGTCTCCTCTGGAGAAATGTCTGCTCTTACCTTCTGCCAATTTTTAATTGGATCAGTTGTGGGTTTTTTTGTGTTGAGTTGTGTAAGTTCATTATGTATTTTTAATATATTTATATATTTTATTGGATATGTCATTTGCAAGTATCTTCTCCCATTCAGTAGGTTGCCTTTTAGTTTTTAATAATTAAAAAAAAATTTTTTTTTGAGAGAGAGCCAGTGCATGAGCAAGGGAGGGGCAGAGAGGGAGAGAGAATCCCCAACAAGCTCCTTACTGTCAGCACAGAGCCCCATGCAGGGCTCCATCCCACAAACCTGTGAGATCATGACCTGATCTGAAATCAAGAGTTTGAGGCCCAATCGACTGAGCCACCCAGGCACCCCAGTTACCTTTTAGTTTTGTTGGTTGTTTACTCTGCTGTGCAGAAGCTTTTCATTTTGATTGAATCCCAATAGTTTATTTTTGCCTTTGTTTCCCTTACTTTGGGTGACATATACAGAAAAATGTTGCTATAGCTGATGTCAGAGCAATTATTGCCTGGGCTCTCTTCCAGGATTTTTATGGTTTCAGGTCTCAAATTTAGGTTCTTAATCCATTTTTGAGTTAATTTTTGTGGATGGTGTAACATTCTTTTGCATGTAGCTGTCCGGTTGAAGATACTGTCATTTGGCCATTGCATATTCTTACCTCCTTTGTTGAAGGTCAGTTGACCATATAATCATGGGTTTATTCCTGGGCTCACTAGTGTTGTCCATTGATCTATGTATTTTTTTTTTTTTTAACCAGTACTATGTTTGTGTTATCTTCAATTTCTTCAATGTTGTCTAGTTTTCAGAATTTGGGAGTTTAACGTCCTTGGTTTATTCCTAGGTATTCTTTTTGGTGCAATTGTAAATGAGATTTTCTTAAAGTCTCTTTCTGCTCCTTCATGGTAAGTGTGTAGAGATTCCATGGGTTTCTGTGCATAGATTTTGCATCCTGCAACCTTACTAAATCCATTTATTCAAGTAGCTTTTCAGTGGAGTCTTTAGGGTTTCCTATATATAGTATTATGTCATCTGCAAATAGTGAGTTTTATTTCTTCCTACTGATTTGGATGTCTTTTATTTCTTTTTGTTGTGTGCTGTGGCTAGGACTTCTAGTATTGTGTTACATAATCGTGGTGAGAGTGGACATCCTTGTCATGTTCCTGACCTCAGGGGAAAAGGTCTCAGCTTTTTGCCAATTTTTCATATATGGCTTTTATTATGTTGAGGTCGGTTTCCTCTAAACCTACTTTGCTAAGGGTTTTTATCAGCAATGGATATTTACTTTATCAACTGCTTTTTTTTTTGCATCAATGGAAATAACCATATGGTTTGTATCCTTTCTCTTATTGGTGTGATATATCCCATTGATTGATTTGTGAATATTGAGCCACTCTTGCACCCTGCAATAAATCCCACCTGACCCTGGTGAATGATTTTTTTTTTTTTAACGTATTGCTGGGCTCACTTTGACACTATTTTGTTGAGGATTTTTTTGTATCCATGTTCATCAGAGATATTGGCCTGTAGTTCTCTTTTCTAGTACTGTCTTTCTCTGGTTTATCAGAGTAATGCTGGCCTCATAGAATGAATTTGGAAATGTTCCTCCTATTTTTTTTTGGAATAATTTGAGAAGAAATTTTGAGCAGAATTAGCCTGTGAAGCCATCTAGTCCTGGACATTTGAGTTTTTAATTGATTCAATTTTGTTGCTAACCTTTGTTCAAATTTCCTGTTACCTACCAAAACTAAAGCAGGAAGTAATAGGTTTCTAGAAATGTGTCCATTTGTTTTCATAATATTCTTATAATCCTTTGTATTTCTGTGGTGGCAGTAGTTAACTTGTTTCAATTTTTATTTTGTTAGAGTCCTTTATGTCTTTGTAATGAGTTTATCCATTTTACTGATACTTTCAAAGATTCAGCTCTTGGTTTCATAGATATGTTGTAATTTTTGGATTCTATTATTTCCTTCTTTCTGGTTTGTGTGTGTGTGTGTTCCTCTAGCTCCTTTAGGTGTAAGGTTAGGTGGGGTTTGGGATTTTTCCTGTTTCTCGATTTGCCCTGTGTTGCTGTAAAGTTCCTTCTTAAAACAGATTTTGCTACATGGCAAAGGTTTTGGACCAAAGGTTTTGTGTTTTCATTTGTCTCCATTTAATTGTTTATTTCCTATTTGATTTCTTGGTTGACCCATTCATTGTTTAGCAGCACGTTAATTAACTTACATGTATTTGTGTTCTTTCCAGATTTTTGTCTTGTGGTTACTTGCTAGTTATTTGCCAATTTCATAGTGTTGTGATATGAAAAGATACATGGTATGGCTTGGAGGCTTATTTTGTGGCTTAATATGTGATCTATTCTGGAGAACGTTGCAAGTGCACTAGGGAAGGATGTATTTTGTTGTGAGGATGAAATATTCTGAATATATATGTTAGATCCATCTGGTCCAATGTGTCATTCCAAGTGACTCTTTTCTTGATTTTCTGTTGGGATGATCTGCCCATTAATATAAGGGAGGCGTTAAAGTCCCCTACTGTTATTGCATTACTAGTGATTATGTTTGTGATTAGCTGCTTTATGTATTTGGGTTGGCCCATGTTGGGTACATAAATATTTACAATTGTCGTATAACATTGATTTTATTTAGGAAAAGCAGCATGGGTAAATTATAAATTTGCAATATGAGACTTTTTCTACAAAGGGCTATAACCTCATGTTTTTCCCCACTCCTTTCTCTTTTTAAACCTTATTAATGAAATGTGAGTTCTATCTTTTCCATATTTAATACTAACACACATTTACTATTAAATATGTAGAATGCTTTAACAGGTATTTCTGATGTTCCCTTAGGTAATTATGTTTACATTAATGGTGAATAACATGGCAAATACTCAATGTTACTACTAACACTAAAATAGACATCTTTAATATTTTCACAAGTTTTAAATTCAGAAGGCAGTATCTAGGAGTGGTGGATCAACTGGGGCTGGAAGATCCACATCACTTCTCTAAATGGCTGGGAAACTGATGTTGATCTCAATATGGGTTTTTTCAGAGAGTGGTTTCATGCCTAGCGTCCATGGTGTCTGGATTCCAAGAGCAACCATCCCTAGAGTGTTGGAGAGTGAAGTCTAGAAGTTGTTATATTTTTTTTTTCCTTTTTTAATGCCTATGGAACTGTACTACTGGCTAAGCTTTACTTCTGTCGTTTTCTATTGCTTAAGCATAAACAAAGACCAGATTTACAGGCAGACAGAGAAGAATGCTACATAATTTCTGATCAAAGGTGGTTTGTGGTAGTTTTAAAACGTGGCATACAATTACTTAACTCCTGTTTTTAAAAGTTCCAGTATCAGCCTCAGGCTTCAAGTCCAGGAGCTCATCATGGATGTTAGAAAGAGGTGTGCTTCTGTGAGTCAAATTTCTAGAGCGCGGTTCTTCTGTATTGGAAGACCTAGAGACAAAGAATAGAAAATTTGCACATATTTACAATATAATGGTGGAAGGTGATAAGGATAATTTCTACAGACTATTTTTCTATAGACAACTATTGAAAAGGAAAGAAGATGAATTCAAGTGAACATCTAACACAGGTTCATGTATACAGTACTTCTCTGAAGGGCTGATTCTTCTAGATTCTAGTCTCTACCCTACAGCTCTTGGTTGTGCTCTAGGAATCATTCTTTTTTTTTTCATAAACTATTTGTGTTTGTAGCTGAGATTTCTTCTCATCTCCTTCCTGTCTAGAAAGGTTTGAGACTCCACTAGCCTCTTTTCATCATTTACTGTGTTTTAGTCAAAGCCAGTACATTTCCTTTAAAGACTTTCTAAATTTCAAAGAAGTTTATAAATCGATTTCATTAAGACAGTGGTATCTCTTCATTATGAGCCCTTACTGACCTTGGAAGCCTAGGTAGACTGCTATAGTCGATGCCCTTAATCGCCTTAACAGAGCCAGTCTGTGAAATGAGCTCTGTTTTTAAATTGTCAAAGGGACTTGTAGCTCTCTGGAAATTCCCATGAGGAACCTCATACTTCTGACATATTAACAACAAAGGATCATATTGTCCCATTCTGTATTTGACCTGTGGGCTGAGATATTTCTTAACTTTTTTCTCTGGAGAAGACAGAAATGAAAAGTAGTTTTGTTTTCACACCCAACCAACTTGGTGGAAAAGTTCCTTCTTTAGCTAATTTTTCTCCATTCCTATTTATTTAGGCATTGAAAAGCCATGTGGCCGTAAAAAAAAAAACAGTATGCCTCTACCTAGCATCTCTTAATTAGATCATCAAATGCATTAAGTACCTTTCCTTTTTTCATATCAAGCCACTACATACCTGAGTTCCTTTCCTCCAACTTCCAATAATGCATGCCTTATTTTTATGACTAGAAGATCTCGTTGCCAGTGCTCCCCCCGCCCCATTCTTTAGTCTTTGAACACTCTCTCTGGGGCCCTTTAGGCTTTCACTAACAGTCATCTAAAATCCCCTACCTCTTGTTTTCCACTTGGTCCCAGGCCCAACGCCACCTATTTTAAATTTTCTTTACAAATCTATCCAGATTATATGTTCTTACATTAAAAAACTACTCCTGCAACACTTAATGACCTAAAAACAACAATTAGCATTTATTTTACTCACAAATCTGAAATTCAGCAAGGTTGGTCACACTCAGCTGGTCTCTGCAAAAATGTAGTGCTAGCTGGGATAGCTTGAAGGTAGCTGTCCATCCGGTTCCAAAATGGCTCCCTTACCTGACTGGCAAATCTTTCCAAAAGGCAATTTGGGTTTCTTCATTGTCTGGAGTCTATATTCATATCTCCCTTGGGATACTAGCTGATGGGAGTGGAAACTGCTAGGTTTTTCAGACTTGAGTCTAGAAAGTGCCACAGTGTCACTTGTTTCATATACTATTGATTAGTAATGGATTATACCTTCAAGAGAAGGGAACGTAAACCCCACTTCACTATGGGAGGCATGTCAAAGCATTTTGGGGCCATGTTTAAAAATCACATTGAGTTGGATCACACAGAGCATATTACAAAAGACAGTTAAAATAGTCTCAAATTACGTTTGTAAAATATGAAACGAGACATACTTCACACTCTTAGATTACTAAAATTTTAAGCATTGATGTAGATGGCATGTTCTTCACAGACCCCTTAGATACATTGTTTTTGTTTTATCTTTGGCAAAAACGAGTCATTTTTTTAAGGCTCACCTTTGCAATCTGAGCAGCTATGTAACCTGAGATTGTTTCTTATATCCACTGAACCTTTCTTTATTTTTTTATAAATGAAGAATAACATTTGTCCTACTTAAACCAGTGGCAGTAGAGACCATCTATTGGGACACTAATGCAAGGCCTGTATTTTCATATAGTAATGGCATTTTAATTTAGACATCTGAATAATAAGGGGTCTGCAGAGGACTGATAATTGCAAATACTGATAACTCAAGATTCGTCAAGGTGAGATGAATTTGTGCAGATGATAAGCTCGAGATAGGTTTGTCAAAATTTCAAGAAACTGAGAGTCCTGAGCCCATAGATTTTCTTACTCACTAGGACATTTTTGCATTCAATTTTGTAAGCTTTTTACAGACACCTCAAATAATGTCAATAAGAATGATTTGTGGAGCAAACTGTGGCAAACATGTAGAGGGGGGAAAGGGGAAGAGAAACTAGAGATTCAGGAAAAATACGTTTTCCCTTCAGCTGAGAATACAGTACATTATGTTAAATATGACACTACCATATAATTGCTATCTTTAGATAAGAATTTTGATCTTGATATTACATATGTAATGCACAATTGCAATAATTTGGTATTGGGTAATTATACATTAGGAGGCAACAGCTACACAGACACTGTAAAGCCTAGCAAAGAAATTATCCTCTTACAGTGATAGTTTTCTAATGATTTTCTATGTAATGGTTTAATACTGGTGATTTCTTGAAAAGGTTTTCAGTGGTTATGGAAAGTAAGTTTGCAAGGAGAGGGGATGACAGATGAGCTCATATTTACCTTAGATATTTGGCAATAGAAATCTTTCTGGTTGTAGGAAAATGGAGGAGAGGCACAATAAGGATTCAAATGTACAAAACATCATGGTTTTCAGGGTGGAAATAACTTAAAAAACTTAATATGCGTGGATAACACAGACAATATGAAAGAAAGAAAAATCATTAAACTCCAGACGATTTTGTTCACAACCTGGAGACAACCACTATTAACATTCCATATATTTCTATTTGGTGTTTTTACTGTAATTTTAACCCCGCTTATATGCTGTCTCTATTGCCATAGTCGCCACACTATGCCATAAAAAATCTTTACATACACCTTATTAATTACTACATACTACTTTGTATGACTAGATTATAAGTAAATTTCTTCAATATGAAAATTCAAATTGTTTAGGTCATTATCTGTGAATGTGAAATCTTTAGAAAAAAATAGCATAAAATATGCCACTACTATGAATACACACAGAAATAAATACTAAGAATCACAGGGAACAGTCACCTAATTGTTGTTAATTGTTCTGGATTATTTTAATTGTGACTCTTCATGATAATTTTAAGTTTGAAGCCAATATGCACCCACTGACCAATAGTAGGTTCTCTACCTGTAAGTTGCACTCTTCGTTGGGCTTGAGTTTATTTGGAGACCATATCCTTACTCTTATGAAATGAGACCTCAAGGAAACTTTACTTGTGAGGACAATTTTTGTTTGCTTGGATCTCTCACCTTTACTTGAGCTTCTGCATTACTTTACTTTTCTTAAGGAAATATTCTACTGATAATACTTGTCCTTTGACTCATCTTTTTATCCATGTAACTATTCATTCCTATGTTAATTACATTTTTATTCATTATTGATTTTATAGACATTCACTGACTAACGGTTATGTACAAAACAGGGTCATGTTTTCTGGGAGGTATGAAAGCAGTAAAACAATTTCATCTTTAAGAAACCTGATACTTTTCAAGGAGGAGGAAGGGTTTTATATTTGGAGAGAACTAAGTTTGAGAACATACAATTGGGAGACCAGCCTTTATTTTGTATAAGTTCTATTTATAGTTTCTACATCATAAATACAGTTACACTAATTTATAATAATATCCAATAGGATACCTGATAGGTTCAGACATGAAAGTTGTTTTTGTTGTTTTCCGTATCATTATTACACTTTCTATCACTACGCATGTAAGTAAGTGCCTTACAAACTCTGACATTTACATCCTATTGCTGTTTTTTGGTTCTACTAGCTGAGTTGGAACCTGTAAGTGTAGTGTTTATTTACTGATCATAATTTGAAGATCAAAAATAGACTTGTTATAAAATCCAAACTTGAAATTTCTTATCATTTTGTATATGAACATATCCTCCAAAAGCTTCTTTATGAATAAAGTAGTTTAAATTTTTTTTCATGTTTATTTTTGAGAGAGAGAGAGAGGGGCAGACACTGCAATCAGAGCAGGCTCCAGGCTCTGAGCTGTCAGCACAGTGCCTGACACAGGGCTTGAACCCATGAACTGTGAGATGATGACCTGGTGCTGAAGTCAGATGCTTAACCAACTGAGCTACCCAGGTACCCTGAAAAAATAGTTTAAATGAGGAATTATTCCTTTCGCAATACCATTAAGAATATGTGGCTATGACTTGAAAACTAAGGAAATACTTTGATAGTAAAGAGTAAAATTTTTCCTCCACCCCAAAGCTGCATAGATGCCTTGTACCTATAATTTTTCATGTAACACCTTGTTTCTTACTACATGTCCATCAGACACAGTGGGCACTGCCCTAACTCTGGTTCTTTAGTCATAACGTTATTACTATTATTGTCTCAAAAGTAATTTGCCTTCAAAATTCAGATCAAATATTACCTCCTTTTGGAAGCTATAGATGTTGCTCCATCTACATGGGAGTTCAGAGAAGACAGCATGATATCCTTTATAAATATACTTATTTGTGTATATGTCTACCATTTGTAATCCTTGTAGCATACAAGATATCACATTATAAATGACTGGCAACTATCTGGATGCAACAACAAGGTGTTTAACCACATGCTTATAAGATGCTAAATACTATTCAGATAGAGAAAATACATCAGCCTATCGAGATAGGGGGAAGGAAAGGTGGCATAGGATTCTTAAAAATATTCTGAGGTGGTGGGGATAGATCAGAAGAGAGGTTTCCTAAGGAAATGAAATACCCTCCACAAACACAGCAGTTGGTTGTATACTTTAAAGTTAATAACCCAAGCCTAATTCTTTGTTAAAACCTAGAGTAGTTGTGCCTTGCTTTATCTCAATTCAGTAATCAAGAAAAGGATGTTGTTTAATTTTCTTTGCAGTCTGTCACTGTTATGTGCAATTCTATTACTACCCCTAAGAAAATAATTTTGTGGCTAACCATCCAGAAATCTGTGATTGAATACTTCCAGACGTTAGCTATGCTCTCCCTTAAGAATCTTTGCAGTAACTGTTTCCTCTGCCTGATCTATGCATCCTCTTGATATTGTCAGGACTGACTTCATCTTTAAGTCTTTGCTCTAATAAATCCTACCCTCAACCAGTACGAAATCTTGCTTACCCTACTTGATTTGTTTTGATCAGCATTTTATCCTATTGTTCACAAATTCTTTCCCAGGAGTAGAACTTATGCTGTAAATTGTTACCTCCCCAAAAGCAAAGAAGTATCTGATAATACTAAGCCTTTAGTAAATAGTTATTGAATAAAGGAATAGTTGACTGAATAAATGAAAACACATAAACCAGGACTAGACTATTAACATTTATCACTTGGCTTAAAGAGGACTGTCTAATACCTAACTCCATTAGATAATTAATTGCTGGTATAGTAACATGATAGTTTTCATGGGCATCTACCAATATTTAGAGTGGAAAGTTTACCACAACTTAGTGTAATTTTATAAAGTGTGGTATGAATCAAGCACAGAAAGATGTTTCCTGCTACAAACAACAAAACGTATTAACGGAGGCTGAAACTGCATTCTTGTCCAGATTTATTGTCACCACACTCCTTTTATGCAGCTACCCTATAAACCTACATTTTATTCTTATTCACTGTGTTAATGCACTATGCCAATTTGGACCTTTTTAGGCCATCATAATGGCTCAAAATATGATTGGATAATCCTTTATCTTACAAATAGTAGTATCACATTTCCTTTAAGCCAATGGTTTTACTTCTCAGACTTCTCTCTTTTTTAATGGAAAGAATGTAGAATGGTATATGTGGCAAATTATTTTGCCCCAGGTAATAAAGGAAAATGCTCTCTGCTAGTGTATGGCTTTCTAACTTCTCTTCTAATGGGGTCTCTATCAAGCTGACATTTAAGGCAGATATTGTATAACTTCATGAGATAGGTACTTTGGAGTGAGGCAAACATGAATTTTAAACCCTGTATTGTATCAGCATTTAATTGTTTGACTTCAGAAAAGTGAGATAGTTTCTCTAAACCTTTGTGTTGCCATCTGTACAATGGATACTGACACCCACTGAACATTAATCATTAGCTTCCTTTTTTTCCTTCCCTTTCTTAGCCTTCATTTTCCATGTTACGTCGGAACTATACTCATTGTTATTCATAGGATGAAATGATTTGTTTAACTGCCTTAATACATTAGGCAATTAATTCTTTTTAGTGTTGAGCAAATTCCAACAATTTCCTGAGAAGAAATTATAATGAAGGTTTATGTGCAAGAAATGAAAAGTTATAGAATCTTTTTTATTCTCATAGTTATAAAAAATCACCTGGATAGGCATTATTTCAAATTACAAAATTCTGAATTGCTCTTATGCACTTAATTAGAAATAAATATGGATGTTGGGATGAGAAACCACATTGTGGAACACATTAGTATAGATTTTTTTTCCAGTATGGAATTATGGGAGCAACATCATCACCACTCTAAGAATTTAGTTGGGGGAAAGTGCTGAAAGGATGTATAATAAACCAGAGTGAATGTGCTTACCGGCAAAACAGTAATTTGTAATGGTGTGAATGAATGACCTGTAAGAGCAAGATAAGGTCAAAAATTAACAGTTCCTAATTTAGTTCACTGAGTCAAGTTTTCTATGGAAAACTATGAGTCAGAATACACAGAAATATTTTGATAATCAGAGCAGATATTAAATCCTACCCCCATATAGATCATCGAGTACTCCATTTGTCTCTACCACAGTCCTATACTGTTATTCCATGCTTGAAGTGGTCAGAAATACACCGCTTTGGGAGATTTTTTTTTTTCTTGAGTAACTGTTAGAAATAGCATTTTCCTAAAGTGAGTCAAAATGTGCCTCAAGGTATGAACAAGTCTTATTTGCTCCTCTTTGGCATAGTAAAATACAAAGTTTCTTCAAAAAGTTCATGGGACCTCGTTTCAGTCCCCTGGAATAATGGATATAAAAACTGTGTGTGGATTTAGGTCCTAATATGCCTGGACCTCAGAGGAAATTGAGTCAGTAAGGAGGTACCTTTTGAGTTTCGAGCAAAATACAACACAGGACAAAAATGAGACTTAATTCTTTTAAAATCCTGCAATTTGCTCTGTGTTTTCATGTATGATTTCATCCAATCCTCTCAAACTCCTCAGATAAGATACTATCTATGTATCAGGTACTATTCTCTATGCTAAATATAACAGTGAATAAAAAAGACCTAAAATTCCTACCCAGATGGAATTTACACTCTTTTATCAGCAGTAACGAGGGTTTGCCAAACCATAATACCTGCTTCCTGGTTGGTGTAAAGTCTAAATTACTAACAACAGAGGGGAGAGAAGGACAGAGTCTTTTTTCCTAGAAGCAGAGCTTTGCAGAGAATGTAAAAATAGGGCAAGCATGAATATGGTCTTCCAAATCCTCACAAGATTTATGGTATATACAGAGGGAGATTCTTAGTGAAGGGATTCTTTTTTCCACTATGGTTCTTAATGTATTAGTCTGCTCAAAACTCTGGAGTCCTCTTTTTTTTCTTTCCAGTAAAAGCTTCTGGGATCCAAACCTAAGTCAGATTTTACCAAATTTTTGATCATCACAAGATTTCAAGAAAAACGTCCTAAGTTTTTATTGTAGATGTTTCAAATGAAGTGAATACACGATTTACCCTATCTCAGGGTTGTAGATTCCAGCTTGCATAGCCAGAATTCAATAAAATTATTTGTTCTTTTCAAAAAAATGGAAAGAGAAAGACAATGACATGTTTCTCTGTAATAGACTATGCCTTGGTCATAGCATCAGTTGGCAGAAGTACCTAAAGACCTCTCGGACCTCTGGAAGCCATTACTTTGATGTTCACTGGTTGCCAACAGACCTCTGCTGAGAGTAGATACAGTTTTCCAACAGTCATGAAGAAAAAGGAGCCAATGTCATTTCATTTCCATACTTGGGATGAATGCTTGGGTTCAAATTGTTAACTTCTTTAGATGGAGAAAGGAGAGAATTGATTAAGAAAATAGACAAAGAAGGTCAACGTACCTATAACTTGATACTACAATCAGCTATAGGTGGTTTGTAAGCATTATTTTCTATTTGGTATCTCCAGTGCCTAGAAGAATACCTGGCATCCAGTAGGTACATACTTAAGGTTTCTTGAATGAATACAAGTTGGGAGAGTTACTTTTTAAATTACAATGATCATGTTAAATATTTGAGAATAATTATGTTACTTTCTTAAGACTGCATAAGAATAAAACCATGATACCTGAGAATAAGTATGCACTAAACATCACATCATTTAAGATGATGATGATGATGGTGTGGTGGTGATGACATTCTAATGTGACAGGGATTATCACTGGAGTAGGGATTGGGTTTACAAATAAGATTTCACTATCAGATGGTACGAGGTAAGCCTTATGTAAGGAATACTCAGAGCTTACACTTCAAGTGTACAATTTTTTCTAACATAATGGAGTTCAGAAGAGGAAGTAAAGTTGTTCTTCTCTACTGATTGATTCAAGTACTTTGATGGAGAAAATCTACATCCAACTAATTTATGCTCTAAGAGGGTATGTATTATCAATATATAGTGATACATTGGCCACTTTTTACCCACCTAATTTTGCTCAAAGGCCTGCCCCAGTCATGCCAGGCCATACCTGGAAGGAAACCACCACAAGCAAGTGGATTATCTGCAATAGCAAAAATGTAGATGTCAACAGTACAATTTAGCATTTTGCTTGCAGTGCATTTCTCTTGCCTCTTTGTTTCTTTTGCTGGTGTGTTAAAGAAAAAAAAACACTTTTCATTTTTGTCTTTGACCTAATTTGTAAAAAATTGAGGCATTTCTGTAGTATCCAAGGCTTTTTGCCATTCTTCATAAATTGAGAAAAAAATATAGTACCTCTGGCAGGTTTTCTTTTGCACTGTTATTGGTTATTATTTTGCCAACAACCTGGAAGACTCCAATACTGGCCTGTGTGCTCTCACTTTGTCCTAATGTTTTGAATTAAGCTTGACATTTTGTGTCCCTGTCAGCATCTCTGTTCTATAGGTTGCAAATTTGCATGATAGATTTACTGAGCCCACAAAACATTTATTAATCTTTGTTTAATATGGTAGGCATTTTAAAAGTGAGTTTTGTGCAACTGACATCTAAATTTTGCTGATAACCTCTCCCTCCAAAAAAACCCCCAAATTTACAGATATCCTGTGCTGTATAATGCCATTATGTACAGGTGCTTCACCTTACCTCTGCAAACCCAATTATAAAACACAATGCGTATTACTTACAGGATTTCATATTTCACCCAAGGTATGTTTTTTTTATTAGAAGAAAAGATAGCACTTTTGTGTCTAGTTACCTTTCTGATATACCTTGATAGACAGATGGTTTTGCATCTGTAAACACAGTTGGGCGAAGTAGTGATGTATAGATCTATGTATATCTACATTTATGTTTACATATATTCACACTACTCAGTGTTAACATCTGGGAATAAGTCAGCATCATCCATTTGATTATCATTTACATGACACTGGTGATAAGTTGTATTGCAATCATTTAAGCCACCTTTGCTAATCATTTGTTATTTTTTTTTTTTTTGAACTCAGTATGGCGTACATTATATCTTGGTCCACTGTTAGAATATATGCAGAATTTACTGTGGCCAAAGCAGAGACTCAAGATCAGTTTGGCTTTCTAGTCAGAGGATTCATTAAAGATAACACAATCTTAATTACACTCTATGAACTCTACTGGGAACCAACTCACAGAGGATTAGGGTCTTCTTACAGTAATATTTTGTCCATTGTTCAACAAGTACAGAGTGACTTACAGTTAAATTTGTAGGGGGAGGGGAAGATAATAGACATAGTATACCACTATGTGATGGGGGGAAATACCTCTTTTTCTTAGGTTTATGATAATGGCTTAGGTATGACTAACTCTCCCACTGAGAAGAACTATAAAGTTAGGGGGAATACTATTTGAAGACAGCCCGTACTTAAGAAGCCAAGATACCAGAGAAAAAGCAAACAGACTGAAATGACTCCTAAATTTATCTCTACTTATTTCCTTAGGGGCTTTAACTTATTCAACTCACAAGGCATAGAAACCAAGCAGGAGTCAGTGACCTGGAGTTTCTGATGATTTCTTAGGATTGTGGAGATAAAAGTTGAAATTCAGGGTTAGCAAGGTGTCTGGAAAGTGAAAGGCCAACTGTATGGTGAGAAGGTACTTGAAAAGAGAGCATTATGGGTGACTTTTTACCACAATGCATTTATCAAATCTTAAAATGTACAGGAATAAGATGATTGCAACCTATCAGAAGGCATGTACTAAGAGGTAAAACCTAAATAAATATTTTAAACAAGTAGAAAGGATGGGTTCTAGAAGAGAACAGCAGAAATAAATTATCCCCCACAAATTCTGAAATCTAATCTTGATAAGTTTCAAGATCTATAGGTCTCCTCCTATGAGGAAAAAATAAAACCCTGTCTATATGAACATCTTTTCGTGTCTTCATATTTTCAGTTTTCAAAATGCAATGTTCATTTTCAGTCCACATTATAAAATTCAATTAAATCAGCAGGCATGCCATAAAAGAAAATCAAACCACCAAAACTCCAGAGACAGATATAATTCTAATACCGCTTTAGTATTTTTCTATAAGTACCCAACAATAAACACAGCTAATACATTAAAAACTACAACAAAGGGTGCCTGGGTGGCTTAGTCAGTTAAGCATCTGACTCTGTATTTCAGCTCAGGTCATGATCTCCTGGTCATGAGACTGAGCCTTACATCAGGGGTGGGGGAGGATTCTTTCTCTCTCTCTCTCTCTCTCCCTAGGATCCTCCCTTCTGGGGATTCTCTTCTCTTCTCCTCACCTCAAAATAAACTTTAAAAAACAACACAGGAGATGGATACTTTGACCAATGAGCTGGAATCTAAAAATAATCAGTAAATTTTTTTAGTTTTATACTTTAACAGTATAATCTGAATTTAAACAGAGCATGAGACCAACAGCAATATTTAGAATGGTAAAACAATGATAATATTCAGGAAAAATCACAGAAAATATGAATAAAAATAGAGAGGGGCCTGCTAAGATACAAGTAATAGAAGTCTAACATAATGTTCTAGAAAGAGAGGAGGAAGACTAGGGAAGACGTAATGTTTAAAGAGGTAATAGTCCCATAGCTTTTAATTGGGTAGAAGACCTCAAGCCATGGATTCAAGAAGTTAACCAAACTCCAGGCGCCTGGGTGGCATGGTCGGTTAAGCATCTGACGTCGGCTCAGGTCATGATCTCACGGTCCGTGAGTTCGGGCCCTGCGTCGGGCTCTGTGCTGACAGCTCAGAGCCTGGAGCCTGTTTCAGATTCTGTGTCTCCCTCTCTGTCTGCCCCTTCCCTGTTCATGCTCTGTCTCTGTCTCAAAAATAAATAAACGTTAAAAAAAAAGTTAATCAAACTCTATCAACTAGATACCTAATACTAATAGTAACATGGCTGAAAAACAGACCATGAGAATCTGAAAATCAGCATTATATTTAGAATTATACCCCATTATATTTAGAATTCGACAATTGACAGCTGATTTTATAGCAGAAATTATGAAAGTCAGAGGGGGAAAAAATAAGCAGAATAAATATCAAACCAAAATTTTATATCAAGAAAAAACTTCACATAAAAATGTTTTGTTTTGTTTTTTTTGTAAAGTACTTGGTGTAATTTATCCTCACTAGTTCATTACTAACAGGAATAAACAAACACCAAAAATGGTCATGAGATGAAAAGAAAAACAACCTAACTGGCAATATGGTAATGTTGAAATGTGGGGAGAGAAGAAGGAATATTTACTATTAGAATGTTTCACATGTATAAATTACATGGGTATTTAAAATATATAACAAAAATGATCCAGAAAGAAGAAAGCTAAGAAATGAATTGGTATAAAAAAATTAATGCATTGCAAATGTCTTCACATTCTACATAAAATTTGTAATAGATTACCATAGACTCTGTTAGGTTAAGGACACATACATACATATATTACCTGACTTCCTGGGCAGATGAGAGAGTAGGAGCACCCCAAGCTCATCTTGTCCCATGGGTACAAAAAGGAACCCTCACATCAATGTATGTAAAAAAGAAAATGACCCAAAGACTGACAGGATGAACTCCACAACTAACTGTAGAAAAGAGACTACATTTTGAAGAAAGTAGGAAGGTCACAGACATGGTAGGGAGTGACCTGCAAGACAGTATACATGAAGGGAAGGAGCCACAGGTACAGAGATGGGAGAGAAAGACCCTCATGCCAGGGAGCCCAGATAAGGAAGAAAAATGCCTGTAACATTTGGATTTTGAGTAACTCAAAAAAATTGGTCCCTTTGGTTTTCCACAAGTGGGACTTAAAACCTAGAATTTTAAAAATCAGTGGGATCATGGACATGCTGCTTCATTCAGTCTTGGTGTGGCAAGGCCCCTCCAGTGACATGAAAAGCTTGCTAGTACTACCATCCTTTGCTTTGGGGAATCTACCTTCTCTAGTATGCTGTTGGCCAGAGCCCATACGGGGCAAGGCTGCAGGCCTGACCGTGTCCAAGGAGCCCCATACTGGTCAGCACCACTCCAAAGTGACACATGCCTCACAGAGAGGGAAAGATAACCACATACACCAGTCAGAGGCTATAGTAGTAGGCTAGAGAGAGACAGCTGTCTGACTGCATGCCATGTCCACTAACAAAAGCTTCTCAGGAGACAACACAGGAAAAGCACCATGCGGTAGATAGCTACTATATCTCAGGCAACTATCTGGTATGACTGAACTGAAGTGCAAGACATCCCCAGACAGGCATATTAACACCACAAGAACCAAACACTGCCCATACCAGGTGAAGAGAGCCATTGGAGACAACTAGATTGAAGGAACAAGTGGCTCATCCAAAATAGCAGGGCACATGCACCACATCTAGGAGATATCCCTGAAACACTGGGTTCTGATAAAGGGCACTACATGGTCTCTTCTTCGTAAGGCCACTACTTGCCAGTGTGGGAGATGTAGCTGTCTCTCCTAACACAAAGAAACAGACACAGAGTTAGGCAAAATGGAGAAACAGAGAATATGTCCCAAATAAAAGAACTGGACAAAACCACAAGAGACATAAATGAAGTAGATACAAGTGATGGAGAAGTTAAAGTAATGATCATAAAGATACAGGACCTAAGGAAAGAGTGGAGGGTATCAGTGAGACAACTAACAAAGAGATGGAAAACATAAAAGAACCAATCAGAGATGAAGAACAAGATAAATGAAATTAAAAATACATTTGATGGGCGGCACCTGGGTGGTTCAGTCACTTAGTTGTCCAACTTTTGATTTCAGCTCAGATCATGATCTCATGGGCCATGAGATCGAGCCCCATGTCAGGCTCTGTGCTGAGGGCATGGAACCTGCTTGGGATTCTCTCTCCCTTTGCCCCTACCCCACTCACTTGCACCTTCTCTCTTACTCCAAATAAATAAACTTTTAAAAATACAGGTGGCTGAATACATACCAGACTAAAGGAAGCAGAGGGATCAATTAGACAAGTGGAAATTAACCTGAACATATGAGAGAAGAAAGAATTAGTCAAAATGAGATTAGACTTAGTAAACTCAGTAACTCCATCAAGCATAATTCCATTTGCATTATAGGGAATCTGAGAAAGAGAGAAAAGGGGGCAGAAAATTTATTTTAAGAAATAATAGCTGAAAACTTCCCTAATGTGGAGAAGGTAACAAATATCCAGATCCAGGAGGAAGAGCACCTTCAACAAATTCATCCCAATGAGGTCTATACCAAGACATGTAATCATTTAAGTGGCAAAAATTAGTGATAAAGAGCTAATTTTATAAACAAGAAAAAAACAATTACCTACCAGGGAAACCCCCTAACACTATCAGATGCTTTTTCAGAAAGAACTGTGCAGTCCAGAAGGGAGTGACATGACATACTCAAAGGGCTAAAAGGGAAAAATCTGCAGCCAAGAATATTCTATCCATCAAGGTTATCATTCAAAATAGAAGGAGAGATAAAGACTTTCCTACACAAACCTGAAGAAGTTCGTGACCACTAAAGCAGCACTACAAGTAATATTGAAGGGGGCTTCAAGAGGACTTTGAGAGGAAAGGAAAGACCATAAGTGAGAGTATGAAAAGTAAGTGTATCTATAAAAATCACTCAAAGGATTGACAAAGAATGTAAAATATGAGAACATATAGATAAAATGTGGTAGAGAGGAAAGAATGGGCTAAAACTTAAGTGACCATAAACTTATAGAATGCTTTATGCAGAAGAGGATATATACAAATATGATGGTAATCACAGATCAAAACCACTAAAAGGTGTGTAAAAACTGAACAGAAGGAATCCAAGTAGATCACTGAAAAAAGCCAACTAATTGTGAGAGAAGACAGAAACAGAAGAACATATCAGAAAAACTATAGAAACAACCATAAAACAAGTAACAAAGTGGCAGTAAATACATATCTTTCAATTATAACTTTGAAAATGGACTAAACACCACAGTCAAAATATATAGGGTGACAGAGTGGATGTAACACACACACACACACACACACACACACACACACACACACACACACGTGCTGCATAGAAAAGACTCATTTTAGACCTAAATCCACCTGCAGATGGAAAGTGAGGGGATGGGAAAACATTTATGATTCAAGTGGACATCAAAAGAAAGGGTAGAAATACTTACATCACTAAAAATAGAATTTAAAACATAGAGACAAAGAACATTATATAATAAAATACAACCTAACAAGAACATATAACAATAGTATATATTTATGCACCTAACATGGAAGCACCCAAATATATTTAAAAGTTAATAACAAACATAAAGGAACTAATTGATAGTAATAGGGGACTTTAAAAGCAATGTGCCATCAATAGATCATCCCCAAAACAAAAAATCAACAAACAGTGCCTTTGAATGACAAACTGGACCAGATGGATCTAACAGATATATTCAGAACATTCCAAACCAAGAAAGTTGAATACACATTCTTTTCAATTACATATGCAACATTCTCTAAAAATAGATCACATGTTAGGACACAAAACCAGTGAAAACAAATTCAAAAAGATCCAAGTCATTTCATGCATATTTTCTATCCACAAAGCTATGAAACTAGAACTCAACCACAAGAAAATATCTGGAAAAAGCACAAATATGTGGAGGTTAAATACATGGTACAAAACAATGAATGGGTCAACATAGAAATCAATAATTACATGAGAACCAATGAAAATAAAAACAGCCCCAAGTCTTTGGGGTACAACAAAAATAGTTCTCAGGGAAGTTTATAGCAATACAGGCCTACCTCAAAAAGAAAAATCTCAAACAACTTAATCCTACACCTAAAGGAGATCAGGAAAAAAAAAAAGATCAAAACCCCAAACCAGCAGAAGGCAGGCCACAATAAAGGTTAAAGCAGAAATAATTGAAATAAAACCTTAAAAAAAAACCACAATAGATCAATGAAACCAGGTGCTGGTTTTCTGTGGAAAAGAAATAATAAACCTAGGCAGACTCAAAAAATATTTCTCAAATAAATTAAAAATAAAAGGAGACATAACACCACAGAAACACAAAGGATTATAAAATATTATGAAAAATTATATCAACAAATTGGACAACCTAGAAGAAATAGATGCATTCCTATAAACATATCATCTACCAAAACTGAAGCAGGAAGAAATAGAAAATTTGAACAGACTAGTTATTAGTAAAGAAATTGAATCTGTAATCAGTAAACTCTCAACAAACCAAAGTTCAGGACCAGACTGCTTCACAGGTAACTTCTACCAAACATTTAAAGAATAGAAATAGGAAAGGAAGTAAAACTTCTAAAATCATTCTATTATGCCACAATTACCCTGACACCAAAACCAGACAAAGACACCACAAAAAGAGAATTACAGGCCAGTATCTCTGATGAATATAGATGTAAAAATCCTCAACAAAATACATCAAAGCGACCCCAGCAATACATTAAAAATAATCATTCACCATGATCATGTGGATTTATTCCCCGGATGCAAGGATGATGGCTCAATATTTGTAAATCAATCAATGTGATACATCACATCATTAAGAGAAAGAATAAAACCCATATGATTATTTCAGTAGATTCAGAAAAAGCAGTTGAGGAAGTACCACATCCATTCATGATAAAAATATATATATCAACAAAGCAGGTTTAGAGGGAATAGATCTCAACATATTAAAGACCATATATGGAAAAACCCACAACCAACATATACTTAATCTGGAAAAATTGAGAGCTTTTTCCCTGAGATCAGGATAAAGACAAGGGTGTCCATTCTCACCATTTATATTCAACAAAGTACTGGAAGTCTTAGCCACAGGAATCAGACAACAAAAAGAAAAGGCATCCAAATCAGTAGGAGGGAAAAACTTTCACTATTTGCAGATGACATTATATAGAGAAAACCCCAAAACTCCATCAAAAAACTATAACTGATAAATGAATTCAGTAAATTTTCAAGATACAAAATCAACACAAAAGAAATGTGTTGCATGTCTATGTACAAATAATGAAGCAGAAGAAAAAAAAATTAAGACAACAATCCCATTTACAATTGTACTGAAAATAAAAAAATACGTAGGTATAAACTTAACCAATGAGGTAAAAGACCTGTAATCTGAAAACCACAAAACACCGATGAAAGAAATTGAAGGAGACAAATGGAAATACAGTCCATTCTCATGGATTAGAAGAACAAATATTGTTAAAATGCCCATACAACCCAAAGCAGTCTGCAGAGTTAATGCATCCCTATCAAAACACCACAAGTATTTTTCATAGAATTGGAACAAATGACTCTAAGTTTTTATGGAACCACAAAAGATCCTAAATAGCCAAAGCAATCTGGGGAAAAAAAAAAAAAAGCAAAACTGGAGGGATCCCAATTCTGGACTTCAAGTTACACTACAGACCTGTAGTAATCAAAAGAGTATCGTACTGGCAATAAATAGACACAGAGACCAATGGAACAGAATAGAAAATCCAGAAATAAACCCACAATTATATGGCCGATTAATCTTTGACTAATGAGGCAAGAATACGCAATGAGAAAAGGACATTCTTCTTTAACAAAGGTGTTGAAAAAACTGGACAGCTACATGCAAAAGAATGAAACTGGACCACTTTCTTACATAACACATAAAAATAATTTCTAACTTATGATCTAAAAGCATTAAAATCCTAGAAGAGAGAGTAAGCAATAATTTCTCTGACACTGGCCATAGCAACATTTTGCTAGATAGGTCTCCTAAGAAAAGAGAAAGAAAAGCAAAGGTAAACTATATGGACTACATAAAAAGCTTCTGCACAGCCAAGGAAACAATCAACAAAACTAAAAGGCAACCTATGAAATAGGAGAAGACATTTTCAGATGACATATCTGATAGAGGGTTAGATATACAACACTCAAAAAACAAATAATTAAAAATAAGCACATGAATACATCTTTCTCCAAAGACAACATACAAATGGCTAATTAACACATGAAAAGATGCTCAACATCACTCATAATCAGGGAAATACAGATCAAAACCACAATGAGATACCACCTGACACATGTCAGAATAGCAAAAATCAAAAGCAGGAAGCAAGAAGTTTTGGCAAGGATGTGCAACAAAAGGAACCCTTGTATATATTCTGTTGGGAATGCAAACTGGTGCAGTCACTATGGAAAACAGTATAGGAGTTCCTCAAAAAGTTAAAAATAGAACTACCCTGTGATCCAGTAATCACACTACTGGGTATTTACTTTAAAAATACAAAATCACTAATTCAGAGGGATACAAGCACCCCCATTTTTATGGCAGCATTATTTGTAATAGCTAAATTATGGAAGCAGCTCAAGTGTCCATCAATTGATGAGTGGATAAGGAAGAACTGACATATATATGCAAAGCAATATTATTCAGCCATAAAGAATGAAATCTTGCCATTTGCAATGATATGGACGAAACTAGAATGCTAAGTTAAATCTGTCAGAGAAAGACAAATACTGTATGACTTCACTCATACATGGAATTTAAGCATCAAAACAATGAGCAAAAAAAAAAAAAAAAAAAGACACAAACCAAGAAACATTCAACTATAGAGAATAAACTGATCATTACCAGAGGAGGGGTGGGTGGGCAAAAGGGTGAAATAAATGATGAGCACCGGGTGATGTGTGGAATTGTCAAATAACTGTATTGTACACCTGGAACTAATATGCCACCATATGTTAACTTTACTGAAATTAAAATAGTAACTTAATTTTAAAAATCAGCAGGCTCAGCTCTGGGAGAGCCAGGCTGGCTTGAAGAGGCTGAATCCCTGTCCATAAGGAGACAGCACAGAAAGAGAAGTTTCTTGGGCATAGGGATCTGAGAGTTATTTACTAATCTTGGAGCATATCCTGGTGGGGCAGAGATCCTTCTAAGACTTCTCCAAGAACAAAGACTTGCCCAGGCATCATTTCCTTCCCCCACCCCTGAGCATTAACACAGGATCACCTGGGATAACCAGCACAGAGCAGATACTTGCTAATATTGTGCCTCCACTGTCCCCACTACTATGGACATACCCCCTTCAGCCAGGCCTACCTTGGTCCCCAGGCTGCAGGCCCCTTCTGCAGAGGACCAGCACAAACCTGGCTAACATTGTGCTCCCTACCTGCTCCTCCCTGCCCACTTTGTGGATCTATACCCACCATCATGTCTGGCCTAGATCAGGGTGGCAGCAGGTCCCCTTTTGCAGAGGACCGGTATGCTAACAATGCTACAACTGTGTGCCCCATCCACATGCACCTGGTGGATTCACAACTTCCACCACCAATATGCTTGTGGCCAGAACCTACACAATGTGGTGCCACAAGACTGGCAATTTGCAAACTGCCCCAAGAGGGGCTGGTACCAACCTAGAGTGACACCTGCCCTGGGGAAAGGGGAAGATAACACCAGATCAAACTGTAACCCCAGCATTGGGCTGGGGTCAGACAGTATGTCTAACTGCAGCCCCTGTCAACCAATGAACACTTCTCAGGACAACACAGGAAAAGCACTCTGCATTATTGTGCTACTTAATCTCTGGCCAATACCTGGTGTCACTCACCAAAGCCCAAGGCATCCTCAGAGTAGCCCACTACCATCATAGGGAAAAATCCTGTCCACAATGGACAAAAATCCAATTTGGACACCTGTCTGAAGGAAAGGCACCTTGTCCACAATACAAGGGCACACAAAACACACATGGGAGATACCACTGAACTGTCAGATCCTCTTAAATGCAGAACACTGTGTTACAAGGCAGTACAGGATCTGTTCCTCAGAAGGTCACTACTTTCAAGAGCACAAGATATAGCTGACTTTGCTGACACACAGAAACAGACCCAGTGAGTTAGATAAGATGAGGAGAATAAGGACCATGTCCTAAATGAAAGAACAGGACAAAATCACAGCAGGAGATCTAAGCATATAGTGATAAGTAATATACCTGATAGAGAATGTAAAGTAACAGTGATACAGGTACTCAGTGGATTTGAGAAAAGACTAAAGGACATCAGGGACGTCATTAACAAAGATTAAAAACAGGACAAATCAGAGATGAAGAACACAATAAATGAAATTTAAAATACGCTTGGTGGAATAAATGGCAAGGTAGAAGAAGCAGAGAACAGATTAGTGCCCTGGAGGACAGAATAACGGAAAATAATTGAGCAGAGCAGGTGAGAGAACAAAATCATGCAAAATGACAATAGACATAGGGAACTCAGTGACTCCAACAAGCCTAAGAACACTCACATTATAGGGATCTCAGAAGAAAGAGAAAATGAGAAAAATTCTTTTGAAGAAATAGAAAACTTCCCCAATCTGTGGAAGCAAACAGATACCCAGATCCAGTAGGCACAGAGAACCACCACCAAATTCAACCCAACAAAGTCCACACCAAGACATGTAGTAAATAAAATAGCCAAAAATAGTGATAAAGAGAAAATTTAAAACCAGTAAGAGGAAACACTTACCAGGGAAATCCCATAAGGCTATCAAGCTGCTTTTTCAGCAGCAACTTTGCAGGCCAGAAGGGAGTGGCATGATATATTCAAAGTACTGAAAAGTAAAAATCTGCAGCCAAGAATTCTCTATCCAGTAAGGCTATGATTGAGAACAGGAGAGAGAGAAATTCTCGATAAAAAAAGCTAAGGGAGTTCAGGACCATTACACCAGCCCTATATGAAATGTCGAAGGGGACTCTGAATGGAAAGGAAAGACCATGAGTAAGAAAAGTAGGAAACAAAAAAGCAGTAAAAAAATTTTTATCTAGAAAATCAGTCAAAGGGCTCACAAAGTAAAAGGGTATAAAGTATGATACATTCACCTAAAACGTGTGTCAGGAGGAGATGAGTGAAGTATGGTTCAGTATGCATACAAGGTTACATGTAATCCTACGGGTAATAAAAATTCAAGAGCAAGGAATAGATAATAAGAAATGAAGAGAAAGGAATGCAACTATATCACTAAAGAAAATCAACTAATTGTGAGAGAAGACAGCAAGAGAAAAACTACAAAAACAAGCTTAAAACAAGTAACAAAATGGCAATAAATACCTTTCAACAATTTCTTTGAATGCAAATCGACTAAATGCTCCAGTCAAAGTGCACTGGTGGCAGAATAGATTAAGAGAAACAAGACCCATCTATATGCTGCCTACATGAGACTCGCTTCAGACCTAAAGACACATGCAGATTGAAAGTGAAGGAAGAAAATCATTTATCATGCACATAGATGTGAAACGAAAACCTGGATTGCAATCCTAATATCAGACCAAGCAGATATTAAACAAAGACTGTAGCAGAGATTTAAAAAAAAGGGCACTATATTATCATAAAGGAACAATCCAACAAGTTAGCATAGCAATTGTAAACATTTATGAACCTAACATGAAAGCACTCAAATACATAAAGGAGTTAATAACAAACATAAAATAAGTGATTGAGAGCAATACAAATAATAGTAAGGTACTTTAACACCCCACATTCATCAATGGATGCATCATCCAAGCAGAAAATTAACAAGGAAACAGTGACTTTGGGTGACACATTGGACCAGATGGATCTAATATATATATATTGAGAACATTCCACTGGAAAACAGAATACACATTCTTTTCAAGTACACATGGAATATTCTCCAGAATAGATCACCTATTAGGCCAAAAACAAGTCAACACAAGGTCAAAAATATCCAAATCATACTGTGCATCTTTCCTGACCACAATGGTATGAAGCTAGAAATCAACCACAAGAAATAATTTGGAAAAAGCACAAGTATGTGGCGGTTAAATAAGATACTACTAAAAAATGAATGTGCCAACATAGAAATCAAAAAAGAAATCACAAATTACATGACAACAAATGAAAATAAAAACACATCAGGGGCGCCTAGGTGGCTCAGTTGGTTGAGCGTCCAACTTTGGCTCAGGTCATAATGTCACAGTTTGTGGGTTCGAGCCCTGCATTGGCTCTGTGCTGACAGCTCAGAGCCTGGAGCCTGCTTTGGATTCTGTGTCTCCCTCTCTCTCTGCCCCTCCCCCACTTGTGCGTTCTCTCTCTCTCTTTGAAAAATAAATAAAATCTAAAAAAACCAAAAAAAAAAAAAAACCACATTGGTCCAAAATCTTTGGGATGCATCAAAAATTGTTCTGAGAAGGAAGTGTATAACAATACAAGCCTACCTCAAGAAGTCAGAAAAATCTCAAACAACCTAACCTTACACCTAAAGGAGCCTGAAAAAGAAGAACAAAAACTCAAACCAGCAGGAGGAAGGAAATAATAATGATTAGAGCAGAAACAGATAGAAACTAAAAGGATAATATATCAATGACTCTAGGAGCTGGTTCTTTGAAAAGATCAACAGATTCATGAACTTTTACCCAGACTCATTAGAGAGAGAGAGAGGGAGAGGGAGAGGGAGAGAAAGAGAGAGGAAGAGAGGGAGGGAGGGGACTCAAATTCAATAGCAAAGAGGAGACATACCAATCAACACCAAAAAAATACAAAGATTTTACAGAATATTATGAAAAATTATATGCCAACAAATTGGACAACCAAGAAGAAATAAATTGCAAGAAACATATTACCTACCAAAACTTAAGTAGGAACAGAAAATTTGAACAGACCAGTTGCCAGAAATGAAATTGAATCAGTAATCAAAAAATTCCCAATAAACCAAAGTCCAGGAGCAGATGACTTCACAGGTAATTTCTAACATATTTAAAGGAGAGTGGATACCTTCTCAAACTATTCCAAAAAAAATAGAAAAGGAAGGAAAACTTACAAATTCATCCTATGAGGCCAGCGTCACCCAGATACCAAAACCAGATAATGACTCTACTAAAAAAGAGAACTTTATCTCTAATGAACACAAATGCAAATACCTTATTAAAAACACTATCAATGTGAACACAGCAATACATTAAAAAAATCATTCACCATGATCAATTGGGATGTATTCAATATTTATCAATATTTACACATTTATCAATGTGATACACATTAATAAAAGAAAGTATAAGAACCATATGGTCATTTCCAAAGATGCAGAAAAAGCATTTGACAAAGTCCAACATCCATTCATGATAAAAACATTCAGCAAAGTACAAAGTAGGATTAGAGAGAAGAGACCTCAACATAAAAAAGGCCATATATGGGGGCGCCTGGGGGGCTCAGTCGGTTAAGCGTCCGACTTCGGCTCAGGTCACAATCTCACTGTCCATGGGTTCGAGCCCCGCGTTGGGCTCTGTGCTGACTGCTCAGGGCCTGGAGCCTGTTTCAGATTCTGTGTCTCCCTCTCTCTCTGACCCTCCCCCGTTCATGCTCTCTCTGTCTCAAAAATAAATAAATGTTAAAAAAAAAATTTAAAAAAAGGCCACATATGAAAAACCTACAGAAACATGGTACTCAACGGGGGAAACTGAGAGCTTTTTCTCTTATGTGAGGAGCAAGAGAAGGATGTCTACTCTCACCACTTTTATTCAATATAGTATTGGAAGTCCTAGCCACCTCAATCAGATAACAAAAATAAAAGCATCTAAACTGGTAAGGAAGAAGTAAAATGTTCACTATTTGCAGTTGATATGATACTGTATTGAGAAAACCCTAAAGACTCCACCAAAAAATAGAACTGATAAATGAATTCAGTAAGGTCACAGGATACCAAATGAATGTATGCAAATCAATTGCATTTCTATAAACTAATAATGAAGCAGTAGAAAGAGAAATGAAGAAAACAGTCCCATTTACAATTGCACCAAAAATAATAAAATACCTAGGAATAAACTTAACCCAAGATGTGAGAGACCTATACTCTGAAAACTATAAAACACTGATGAAAGAATATGAAGAAGACACAAATATAGAAAGACATTCCTTGCTTAGGGATTGTAACAACAAATATTGTTAAGATGTCCACAGTACCCAAAGCAATCTACAGATTTAATGAAATCCCTATAAAAATACCATCAGCATTTTTCAGAGAACTGTAACAAACAATCCTAAAGTTTATATGGAACCTTAAAAGACCCCTAATAGCCAAAGCAATCTTGAAAAATAATAAAACTGTACGTTATCACAATTCCAGATTTCAAGTTATACCATAAAGCTGTAATCATAAAAACAGTGTGCTATTGGCAAACATGCACAAAAATTCCTACATGGGAAGACCAATGGAACAGAATAGGAAACCCAGAAATAAACCCACTATTATATGGTCTGTTAATCTTTAACAAACAAGGCAAGAATATGCAATGGGAAAAAGACAGTTTCTTTCACAAATGGTTCTGAGAAAACTGGACAGCTACATGCATAGAATGAAACTGGACCACTTTCTTACAGTGTATACCAACAAACAAATAAACAAAAAACACCTCAAGATGGATTAAGGATCTATATGTGATACCTGAAACTATGAAAATCCTGCAAGAGAACACAGACAATAATTTCTCTGAATTTGGTCATAGCAACATTTTCCTAGCTAGGTCTCCTACAGCAAGGAAAATAAAAAGCAAAATTAAGCTGTTAGGACTATATATAAATAATGAGATTCTGCATAGCAAAAGACACTACCAACAAAACTAAAAGATAACCCATTGAGGGGTGCCTGGGTGGCCCAGTTAGTTGAGCATCAGACTTCAGCTCAGGTTGTGATCTCACAGTTCCTGGGCTCAAGCTCCACATCAGGCTCTGTGCTGACAGGTTACTCAGAGCCTTGAGCCTGCTTTGGATTCTGTGTCTCATTCTCTCTCTGCCCCTTCCCTGTTTGCACTCTGTCTTCCTCAAAAATAAATAAATGTAAAAAAAAAAAATTAAAAAGATATGTGCAAAAAAAATGCACTGAATGGGAGAAGATATTTTCAAATGACATAGCCAATGTAGGGTTAGAATCCAAAATATATAAATAATTTATACAAATGAACATCCAAAAACAAATAATCCAATGAAAAATGGGCAGAAGACATAAAGAGCTATTTCTCCAAAGAAGAAGTAAAGATGGCCAACAGACACATGAAAAGATGCTCAACATCATTCATCATCGGGGAAATGCAAATCAAACTACTATGAGATATCACTTCACACCTGTCAAAATGGCTAAAATGAAAAGAAACAAGATTTGTTGAGAATGTGGAGAAAAACGAACCCTGGTGCACTGTGGTTGGGAGTGCAAACTGGTGCAGCCACTGTGGAAAAAGAATATGGAGGCTCCTCAAAAAGTTAAAAATAGACCTGCCCTATGATGCATTAATCACAATCTTGGGTATTAAGTAAAGAATACAAAAACACTAATTTGAAAAGATATATGCACTCCTATGTTTATTGAAGCATTATTTACAATAGCCAAATATGGAAGCAACCCAAGTGTCCACTGATAGATGAATAAAGAAGTGGTGTGTGTGTGGTTGTGTGTGTGTGTGTTTACAATGGAATGCTATTGAGCCATAATAAAGAATGAAATCTTGCCATTTGCAACAACATAGATGGATCTAGTGAATTAAATCAGAGAAAGACAATTACCATATGATTTCACTCATACGTGGGATTTAAGAAACAAATTATTAAAGGAAAGAAAAAAAAAGACAACCAAAACCAAGACTCTTAACTATACAGAACAAACTTATGGTTATCAAAAGCAAGATGGGTGAGGGGATGGGTGAATTAGGTGAAGGGGATTAAGAGTACGCTTATCATGATGAGCACTGAGTAATATATAAAATTGTTGAGTTATTATATTGTAAAACTGAAACTAATACAACACTGTGTTAACTATACCGGCATCAAAATTAAAAAACAAACAATAAGTAAATATGATATTTAAGGTTCCAGCTAAGATAATATGAATAAAAGTCTATGTAACTAATTAGTTAATGGGGAAATGGATGAACTGAAATTTATCAGTACAAAAGAATATAAATAGGAAAAATAGTAAAGAATTGATGAAGAAAAAGTACAGTAAGAAATTAACACCCAAATATATAACCAATCACACTGAATGTAAGTAAACTACATACTTCAATTAATATTTATCAATTTGCAAACCAAAATAAAAAGGAATAATTTTTGAATCATGTTTCTATTCAGAGTAAACCTAAAATTAAGGACACATAAGGACTCTAAGGATTAAAGAAGATCCATCATGCAAATTCAAAGCAAAGTAATACAGAATAAGGAGAAAGAAATATTACAAAAAATAAAGAGAAAATTTTCAGGATAAATGATTAAATTCAGCAGGAAAATATAAAAATCTTATATGTTGCCAATAATATATTTGCCAACTACGTAAGGTAAAAAAAATGACAGGAACAGGGAAAATAAATCAACAGCTACAAATAAAAATTTTAACCCCCAACTCTCTACTAATCAAACAAGTAAACAAAAACAAAACAACAACAAAAACACCTATCTGTCCTTACAAGGATAGATAGTATTTGAATATTGTGATTTGTAATCTTTTCTAATTGAATGTCTAAAGTACTGCACTCAAAATTACAGAAATCGTTCATATCAAATGGACTTGAAATATTTACCCAGGGTGGCTCAGTCCCTTAAGCGTCTAACTTAGGCTCAGGTCATGATCTCATGGTTTGTGGGTTTGAGCCCCGTGTCAGGCTCTGTGGTTACAGCTAAGAGCCTGGAGCCTGCTTCAGACTCTGTGTCTCCCTCTCTCACTGACCCTCCCTGCTCATTCATTCATTCATATTCTCTTTCTCTCTCTCTCCTTCTCTCTCAAAAATAAATAAATAAATATTTAAAAAAATTACCCAAAATGTCCAAAGGCTGGGCCATAAAGCAAATCTCAACACATGCAGAGTATGATTTCCTAACACAATGGAATTCAGCCATGGGGGGGAAAAACACTCAACTAAAATCATCCCTACGTATTGGAAATGAAGCCATACATTTCTAATTAGTCCATGGGAAAAAGAATAAAATCACAAAGGCAATTAGCACATTTTTAAAATGGATGATACTAAAATCCTGACATGGCAAACCTTGTGCTAACACAGTGTCCACAGGAAAAAGAACCTTAAACGTCTGTATTGAAAAAACACAAATGCTAAAAATCAGTCATCTAAGCACCCACTTCAAAGAAGCTACAAGCGAATAGAAATCTAAAAACTAGCAGAAAGGTCAAAATATAGTATAGAATATAATACAGTTGAAAACAGGTACAATAGTGAAATTCAACTAAACAAAAGCTGTTTGTAAAGATGAATCAAGTTTCTTTGTAAAGATGAAATGGTGCAAGGAGGTACAAGTTACCAATATCAGAAATGAGGAATGGGACATTATTACAGACTCTATAGATGTTAAAAACATAATAATTGCACATTATGAATGTATTTATGCCCATACAGTTTAAGCTACCTATGAAATAAGCTAGTAAGTTAAAAATGTAGTCTTTACAAACTGGCATAATTATGTCTATCACTTTCTCTACTGAATAAATTGAATCCGTAGTTACTAACTTCTAACACATAAACCGTCATGCCCAAATGAACCAGACACAAACTTTATCAGAGAGGAGTAAAAAAGGGAGCATTTTCTACTTCATGTCACAAAGGCAGCCTAATCTGAATGCTAAAAGCTGATGAGCATATTACAAGATAGGAGATTTAACAATCTGCTTCTTATAAACAAAATCCTAGGCAATATACTAGCAAATCAATACCACTAACGTAAAAATATAATACTCCAGGGAATACAAGGACAGGTTATAACTTTCAAAAAATCTATTAATGTGAATTAAAATATTGAGAGAAAAAAAACCTAAAAAACTATCATCAATCTCAGTAGATGCAGAAAAGTGTATACATCCATCTCTTGATCATGAGATAAAGCCCTTCGTGCACTAGAAATAGCAGGGAATTTAACCTGATCAAGGATAGCCACACAAACTCCCCCCCCAAAAAAAACAAATATGAGACTTAATGGTATAAAAGAATGAATGCTTTCTCCCTGAAATTGGAAATGAGATAAGTGTGTCTACTGTTGCTACTTTATTCAATTATACTGAAGGTTTTAGCCAGTACAGTAAGATACAAGTAAGAAACAAAAGTGAAAATATTGGAAACACAGAAATAAAGTTGTTACTCTTCATAGACATCATGATTGAGTGCGTAAAAATGAAAAAAAAATAACTTTACATCATCAATAGTTATAATCAGATTTTTTAGTAATAGAATAAAGATACTACTTATACTAGTAAGACTTCAACTAAATAGTAACAGGATATAAAGAATGATGTGTCAGACCTCTAAACAGAAAACTACAAAATTTTAGTGAGAGAAAGTAAAGAATTTGTGTCTACCAAAAAAGTGAAAAATCAAGCCACACAGTGTGAGAAGGTATTGTGATACACTGTCTAGCAAAGGACTCATAGTCATAACATATAATGTGCCTATTAATCAGGAAACCTAAATAACCCATTACAAAATCTTCATAAAAGAAGATATCCGGGTAGTCGGGTTAGATGATAGATTCTTAGCATCAAATCATCAGGATATTGCAAATTAAGATCTAACTGAAATAAAATTACACACCTCTACATTGGCTAAAATTAAAAATTAGTAATGAATTGCTGACTTTGCCAAGTATCTTTCAACATTTGAAGAAGCCTGAACTTTTTACTCATTGCTGGTCAAAGGATAAAGTGGTACATCTCATTAGAAAAATATTTGAACGCACACTCGTACTGAAAGGATGCGTGTCCTATCACCTTTCACTCCATTCCTAAGTATGCTGTGAATTCATGTATTTGTGCACCAAAAGATATACAGAAATGATTTATAGTAGTACTTTCAAATAGCCTGAAACTGAAATATCCCACGTTTTTACCAGAAAGAGAATAAATAAAATTGTGGTATATTTATACAATGAAATCATTTTCCATGTAATAGGAAAAATAAACTACAGCTACATGCAACTACGGAAGCTAAAGAAGCCTATTATACAATACATTAATTTAATTTTTATAAAGTTGTGAAGAAGGCAAACTAATGTAGTATTAAGTTACAGAAGAGGTTACCCAAGGATCATAATGACTGACATGGGGCACCTGAGAGGCTTTGGGGGAGCTGGTTATACTGGATGTCTTGGTCTGGATGGTGGTTATATGGGTTTGTTAATTTTATAAAATTCTACTGGAATAAAACCTTAAGAGTTATATGCTTTATTGTTTGCATAGCTGACTTACAACTACCAAAGTTTGTCCCTACACAAAAAATTTAATGGAGCCATCCCAAGAACTTTGAAAAAAAATACATGACTATTAGGTTTCTATATATAAATTCACTAACAAAATTTCATGATAATGGAAACGTCAAACCTTTTTTTTTTAATATATTGTTGATTGGCTTATTATGGTCTTGTATTCTGTGGGGAGTGATTCATACTGAAATTGATATGATGTTTTAAGATTATGTTTTATAAGTACTATATTTTAAAAAGCCTGTGGGGAATAATTAGTTTTGTTCCTATTTGTTTCTTTACTTGTTGGTCAGACTGCCCTGCATTCACATTTTAGCTTTACCACTTCCTGGCTTTGAGTAAATATGAACGAGATGACTGAAGTCCATATAATATACCCTTTTTTAAGACTCCTTGGATGTTCAAGAATTGATACTTCTTTACTACATACTATATTTCACTCATATAGGTGGATTTCAGACCTTACATACCCAGAGACTAGATTCATATTTGAGACATAATATTCTTCACAGTAACCCAACAAACACCAAATATATGGTATATACCAGATCATGCAATAAATGCTGGGCAGTTTACAGTATTAGTTTTCTTCTCTAATAAAGTGTGTTGTTTTGTGTGCATGCATGTATGAACGCATGTCTATGTATTAAGGCATAACTGTTATTGGAAGCTGGTACTGAATGTTCATTTAAACTGAATATTGGATACATCTATGTATCAGTCCCTCTGAAAGTGTGTCTCCTTAATTAAGATTTGAATATATAAGGGATTTAAACTCAACTGCATTGTAAAAGTAACTTCAAGAAATTCAGTTCCAATAATCTTGAATCAATCCTATTTGAAATAATTAGAAGGAAAAGAAAAACCACTGAGGATTTGGTAATAGAGGCATAATGCAATTTTGTTGGCAAAGTAAAATGAGAGATTTTTGCAAAGACTTACTTAGATTATCAAAGAGGACATGGGAGTTATAAACTCAACACAAAATTTTATTTCCTTATCTGTTACAGTTGGTAGAAAGAGGAGATGGGTTGAGAAGGCTAGAAAGATGTATTTAGGACCGTACAAAGAGAAAGTCATTACTTGAGTCATAAATTGAGCAAAAGCGATACACAAATCTAAAACAAAACAGAAAACCACATATGCATGTACACATGTGTACAACAACAAAACGAAAAGAATGTAGACAACAGAAGAAAACAAATTTGTAAGCCTGCACAATTAAAAGTAGGTAATAGTTACAATCAGATACCACCTCACACTGGTTAGAGTAGCTAAAATAACCAGCTCAGGAAACAACAGATGCTGGCGAGGATATGGAGAAATGGGAACCCTCTTACACTGTTGGTGGGAATGCAAACTGGTGCAGCTGCTCTGGAAAACAGTGCGGAGATTCCTCAAAAAACTAAAGATAGAACCACCCTACAACCCAGCGATAGCACTACTAGGAATTTATCCAAAGGTTACAGGAGGGCTGATGCATAGGGACACATAGACCCCAATGTTTATAGCAGCACTTCCAACAATAGCCAAATTATGGAAAGAGCCTAAATGCCCATCAACTGATGAATGGATAAAGAAGATGTGATTTATATATACAATGGATTACTACTTGGCAATGAGAAGGAATGAAATCATGCTATTTGCAGCAACGTGGATGGAACTGCAAGTTATTATGCCTTGTGATATCAATCAGTCAGAGAAGGACAGATATATGTTGTCACTCATGTGGATTTGAGAAACTTAACAGAAGACCATGGGGGAAGGGAAGGGAGAAAAATAGTTACAAACGGAGAGGGAGGGAGGCAAACCATGAGACTCTTAAACACAGAGAACAATCTGAGGGTTGAAGTTGGGTGTGGGGATGGGGAGAGGGGAAAATGGGTGATGGGCATTGAGGAGGGCACTTGGGATGAGCCCTGGGTGTTGTATGTAAGCAATGAACCACAGGAATCTACCCCCAAAAACCAAAAGCACACTTTACACACTGTGTGTTAGCCAATTTGACAATAAATTATATTAAAAAATAAATTAAAAAAAAGTAGGTAATGATTTATAGCAGATAT
Organism: Lynx rufus; assembly: GCF_022079265.1. Lineage (NCBI taxonomy): Eukaryota > Metazoa > Chordata > Mammalia > Carnivora > Felidae > Lynx > Lynx rufus. The sequence goes on along the minus strand of NW_025814830.1, from coordinate 34,160,436 downwards.
TGAGAAAAACGGACAATAGCTCATTCTCATTAGTATTTACTTTTCATTTATAAATGGACATAGATGTCTTCACTTAGAATGTGACTATCAAAGTTTTACACTTAATAAAAATATAGAATGCAAGAGCTTCAAAAGTTAGTTCTCACCTCAACGGTTTGAAAACTATTTCCTAGGAGATAATTTTACAAGCATAAATTGCTTAGTTTTAAGGACCTCAACCCTTGATCGGAGTAAACAGATAATGAAGGTTAATGCAGATAGACAGGAAAAGGGTGGAGTGGAGGACCTGCCACGTGTTTAGGCAGGACTCTGTAATTTCTAGGTTCACGTAAGATGCATCTAATAAATAAGAGGGCTACACATTTTCTGCCCCTTTGGAGAGTGTCTGAAAATGGTGTAGCCAGGTACCCTGCTTTCTAGCAGGTGGAAAAACAGACAGGGTCAGTGATGACTTGAGCCAAAGTCACCCTTTGGAGTTATTTTCTCCAGAGAGTTTAAGCCATTTCAAAATGTCTAAGTCCACAACTCCCTCAGCAGAGAGCATTTCTCTCCCTTTACCATGAGTGCTCCTATTTAGGTAATAGAAAAGTAGAACTTACAAACTTTGTTTATTTGATACTAAAGCCTCCATCTGATTTAAGTTCTAATTGAATTCTAAACTATTCTGTAAATATGCCAGATTTTTAAGGAGTAAAACAGAGTGTCTCCTCTTTATAGTCTGCCTTGCTGAAATTTTCACAATCATACAATAAAAAATTATGAAAGTTCTGGTGGTCAACTCCTCCCTCGATACATTCTAGAAGGCAGAAATTTCTTGGTGTGTATTGGAGGGGGTCAAAAGACTGAACCAACAATCAGTGCTGTTGCCCTGATAGTGAAAGGGTAACACATAAAAATGATATCGTCAAGAGAATCACCTAACAAAAATATCCTCAGTAGCATTTCTCCCATGCTGGTATCCACTGGTTTATTATATCCTAAGTTGCTCCTATTTAATAACCTATTGATTGGTAGACCATCCACTAGCAATTTAGAAATTATGTCATCAATGGGCATAATAGACCTCAAAAAGTTTTATATTTAGTCACTAAGCAGCCTAAGTCTGCTCCTGAAATTATTTACCAAGACTTCCTTAAACCTTCTTATCAGTTTTGTTTTACATTTCCCAACTTGCTATATTTTTCTATCACATATTCAGTTCACATCTTCCTATTTTATAAACTTCCACTGTTCCTCTCATCCCTATTCAATTATAAATTCTCTTACTTTGCATTCCCCTGTTGACTGTAATTTACTGCTCATGGCTTCCACCCTTCTACTTGTAGAAGGCTCAAGAATTATTTATTGAGACCCACCAGTATATCTAAATTTGTCAAATCATTTTTTTTTTCTCTCTTATAGTCTGAAAAGGAGAGGCTGTTTATTTCAATCGATGTCTGCAAAAACAGCTCATGGAAACTAGTTAGAAGCAAATTCCCAAGTAACTTAGACTTGGCAGGATTCCATTACCTTTGATTATAAAAGGGCAAAATTAATGGGCAATTCATGAGGCTCTGTGACAGAGAGGTGACAGGAAGTCACTACGATTCAAATGGTAGAAGTCAAAGAGTTGTTTACACTAGGTGCCATTTCACTTTTTTCTTCCATGGTACGTGAAAACAGTCTGACTTTTGTGGCCAATTCAAACAGGCTTTTCCTTCCAGACCACTTTGTCACATCTCTTGTGTTTAGAAAATTAATCTTTAATGAATGCTAATCAAGTTTCTAATTATAATATCTTTATATTTAATGTTTGTGTATCAGATGAAAGGCAAACATTTTGGGGCCAGTCACAAAGGACATGAATTATTTCCTCAGAAGCTTATCTAATTAATTTTATTGCTCTATAGTATCTTTAAAATTTGAATTGCCATCATTTCATTAATTTAGATAAAAGTGAATCTTCAGCATTTAAATATGACACTTGCAATAATTTCAATCATGCATGTTCATCTAATGTAGATAGTGGTAACACATTTTGGGAATATTTTGGGGGCATGAGGCACTAGTTTTCTTATTTTATTGTGTTTCTTCCTATTTTAACAGTTTCAAGAAATAATCAGTAAATTTCTGGGACAGCCATATACTTAGAAAAACAAAATAAACCAATGGTAACTTTGCTTGCCTCTCTGCTTTATGGTAACATTTTAAAATTGTAAATTTCATCAAGATATAGTTCAACGGCTTCACACTAATCACATGATACAGCTCATACTCATCAACATATACCAGAAGACTTCCTGATATGGCCTGAATATTGTGTCCTGGCATCACCACCAGCTACTTCTCTGGAAGCACTCAAAATTTGGGCTACTGATGTACTGGTGATGGCATGGTCTCTAGGCTTCTGGGCCTTTTCAAATGTGGCTGATTCTATCTAAAATATCTGTACATCTTTGTTTACCTAGGGTACATCTACTCATTTAAAGCTAATTCAAAGTTTATTTCCTTGTTTAAATCGTTCCTATGACTATAGCACAAGGTCTCTGCCTCCTGTGTTCTTCTGCAACATTTTGCAAAGGAATATTTTGTAGAATAGATGAAGGTGTAAAACCATTATAATGCATCTCCTAGATTACTGTGGTCTCCTTGATTGTAAGAGCTTTGTCTTAGTAACTGGCAAAAGAGAGAACACTATTTCTTGGATAGCTAAAGAGAAGAAAATGAAAGAATAAATGAATGACTGACAAAAGGGTGTTATCGAAAATCTCAGGAGGGAGTTATGAGCTTTTTAAGCCTCCTCAAACTTCTATGTTATGTTGAAGAATGAATTCAAAAAGCAGCTAAAAAAAAACTGAATTATTTTCATTTATGTTTGCTTTCTAGGACAGGAGCAGGTTTGTGATAGTATCATCCTATTTAGTCACAAATATCCTAGCTTTTGAGAAAATGGAATATAGGGGCTTATATGGTGGTCCACAAAAAGATATATCTAGGTCCTAACCCCAGGAACCTATGAATGTGCTATTTGGAAAAAGGGGATTTGGAGATGTGATGAAGTTATAGATTTTAAGATGAGATCATCCTTAATTAGCTGGGTGGGCCCTAAATATAGTAATAAGTGTTCTTATTAGACAGAAAAGTAGAAAACATGGCATGATAAAAAATAGCCCTGTGAACATCGAGGCAGACATTGGAGTTCAACTATAGCCGAAGAATGCCATGGCTGATCTGTCTCCAGCAAGTAGCAACAACTTCCAGTATCTTGAGATAATCATTGGGCTTGATCTTTTCCACATTCCTTTACAAATGACATCCATTCTTTCTAAAAGATTCAGAGCCCTCTGCTTTATGTTTCATCTTCCTGCCCATCCCAAACAAAATGATTCAGCCATGGCTTTCCAAGTGACACTCTGCTTTAGGAGTGGAGTACCCTGTGTGGGTGGAGTATGGTAGAGAAGAGTAATAGCCGTCAGTCTTCTTGGTTCATTTCTCTCAGCATGAAATTTCCCCTCATGAGACTTGGCAAGGAAGATCAGGGCCCACGATTCTCAGTGACATTGTTTCAAATGTGTAAGTGGTCCCATGAGTAGGGACTTGGTGGAAAAAGGCAGCCCCCAACCAGCAACTGCCCGAAACTTAGTGTAAGCAACAGGTATGTGAATAGGATAAGAAACGCTCATGTCCTGGGAATATATCCCTTGACTAGTAGCTTGGGGGAGAAGGACCCCTGTGTTCTTGTTTGTGTTTGTCCAGAGTAGATTTTTCATCTTCCTGAGCTACAAGGGTAAGAGGAGTAAGCAGGTATTGGTTCAAATGCCACAGGATTCTCTTACCAACATTTTGGTTTTCTTGAGTAAGTATTTTTACTTGTTGTATGCACTTAGGATGGTTAAGCATCCAACTTGATTTCAGGTCAGGACATGATCCCAGGATCATGGGATCAAGCCAAACATTGGGCTCTGCACCGAGCCTGCAGCTTGGCTAAGATTCTCTCTTTAAATAAAAAAAAAATAAATATATGGGGGCACCCGGGTGGGTACCATTCATGGGTTCAAGCTTTGAGTCAGTCTCTGTGGTGAAAACTCAGAGCCTGGAGCCTACTTCAGATCCTGTGTCTCCCTCTCTTTCTGCCCCTCCCCCACTCATACTCTCTCTCTCTCTCAAAAATAAAGAAAAAATTTTAAATTAAATGTATGTTTTTTTTTTTATCAGTTTTTATGGGAAATGGGATAGTGGTATTCCTCATGTTGGCATGCCACAAGTAAAACAGTAAAAAACAAAAAACAAACAGAAACAACCTGAATTGTGTGTTTAAAAGACTTTTGGGAAGAGATGTAGTTTGGTGTGAATCTTAAAGGATAACAAGGAATTCCACAGTTATAAAGAGAAGAAATTACATTATCTTGTTAGTGCTTACATAATATATAATGGACAGTTAACCCTAAGTCTACAGAAATTCTAACCATCCAGTAGCATATCATTTTTCAGTGCCAGGGGGTACAGTTTAGATTTTCTTTTTTTTTTTTAATTTTTTTTAACATTTATTTATTTTTGAGACAGAGAGAAACAGAGCATGAACAGGGGAGGGGCAGAGAGAGAGGGAGACACAGAATCGGAAACAGGCTCCAGGCTCTGAGCTGTCAGCACAGAGCCCGACGCGGGGCTCGAACTCACGGACCGTGAGATCATGACCTTGAGCCGAAGTCGGACCCTCAACCGACTGAGCCACCCAGGCGCCCCTAGATTTTATTTCTTTTAATAAGGTGTACTATAAACTACAAAGTCAAAAGCAAACACCTAAAAATATATTGAATTCAACTATATAATAAAACGTGAATTTAGTGAATTTGGGAGAAGAGAACATCGGCTTTAGCATAATTATCCTTTGCCAAAATTCTGAAAGGAAAAAATCTGTGTATGCATGTTTGCCTGTTAGGTGTGTGTGTGCAGTCTAAGAGAAAAAACAGAGTATCGGTTGGTAGACTTGACCAATCAGCCATTGCCCATGAACTTGACTCAAGGTTAGCATTTCCTCACTTTCCAAGAAGCAAAATCATACTAAAAGGAATCAGATAGTTTTTCCTTATACTTAAGTTTCCAAAGACTGTGCACTTGTATTTCACAGTCTATTCTGCATGTGCTATTTATTAAACATATTTTGATCACTCGTTGTTAGGTCAAGAGAGGTAGATGACAAAAATGTAATAGAAGTCTCTTGTCATCATTTATATACACAAGAGTTGGTCTCTGATGGGGAACAGAGAAAATGAATGTTATATAAGTAAGTAACTGATCAACAGTTCATAAAGTTGGGATCCAGAGAATTACGAGATAAAATTAATCAGTTTAAGGGGTTCAACTTGGGTGCAATAGTACCTTGAACAAAAATACGGAATTTAAACTGTTCCGACTCTCAGGGAGGTTTGAAAATTATTATACAATTCTGAGAATGTTCAGGATAGATCCCTTTTGGTATGTGATATTTGTACTCAAACTTCAAATAGTGGTCACTCATGAGATAAAGATTTACAATAAGCCTGTAAGTATTCTTGAAGAAGTGGCAGTGATTAGTTACCTTAATATACTTTGTTTTTGAAGTTCATCAGTACTATACTATGCAAAGGTTTCATGTTTGGGAGACCGCAACTACATCTTCGAGTTAAGTTTTAACTGAATAATCTTGGTAAAAGCTTATTATCCTTTGAAGGGCAGTCTCCCATCAAAATATGGGAATATCACTGAATTTAATTTAACTCCTACTTAGATTTGATACAGTTATAATTTACTTAGGACTGAAGAGATCTAATTATGTGAAATATCTCTTATTGCATATACTAAACAGTATGCATGGTACTGATCGTGCTGACAATTACAAAGGGCAAAGGCTAAAATGCCCTTGACTACGTGCCTAATAGTATCTGAGCACTTCCTGTTTTCTCTTATTTGTAACAATTCTGAAAATAAAGTGTTCAGTTTTTCAGTTTCGATTTTCTCAGGAGTAAAAGAAAGTTAAGTAATTTTTTCAGGATCACCTAGGTGGTACAGGGCAAAGCTGGGGCCCCACATATTGCTGTGTAGTACAAACACTATATGCCCTTTTCTCTCTAGCAGCTGCTATCCAGCTCACGGTCCAGGTAGAAGAGAGGTGGTGTGTTTCAAATACCTTACACCTTACTTATTCACCTTACATAAGTAGACAAAACATAAAATATAAGTTCCTTGCCTTAGGGTCATGTAATGTTTTTAAAAAAACTTCTCTTTCCATTGAAACTAGAGAGATCCACAGTTCCTCTCTCAATGAACCAATTCATTCATTAGACCTAAAATAGGAAAAGAAAAGGGATTCATCAGGTGAGACATTTAAGGCCATTGGCTTGATTTTGGGGAATGAGGTTATGTTCCATGACTGAGGCGGTGGGAATTCCACAGGATAATATTCATCCATCCAGAGTTAATCAAATTAGAATATTGGAGAGTAGCCATCCTAGTTAACTAAATTCAAATCTTGTAACACTGCCAGTGGGTTTAACCAACTATAAATTTGTAACATGGCTATGATTATTGGTTGTGTGCTTTACAGGTGTTTTCATAATAAAAGTATTTTTGTATTTCACACACAAAAAAGAGTGAAGGTTTTAGAGATCTGAATTTAATCAATTATCACCAAGAAGACTTTGAAGTATCAAATCCAAGTCTGTTTCTTCATATTCAAAAGCCTTCCATGTCCCCCCTCTTGCCTTACATATAAATAGTGCCATAGAAACACAAATAATTGGCCATCACCAATGCATTCTGTATAATTTACAAGAGATCAAAATATTATTACATGGTACAAACTGTATAGCATTTATTACAAGTGAAAAATCATCACATGGCCGAAGTCAGCAATATATTAGTAGACCAGATTTCTGTGCATATGTGTGTGCGTATGTAACTTTTTAAATTTAAGGACTGGGGATTAAGGATTATGTATTAAATTCTCTGCTGTTGGAATTGACCTGAAAAGATTACAAGATTATTATCTGTTTACACTGATGAAAATCTTTATGAAAATGACAATATTAAAATGACTTAGCCTTAGCTTATCCAAAAAGATCCCAAGGTCAGTTTTTAATAAAAAAAAAATTCATAAAATGTAGTCTTCCCCATCTTTAACGTTCTCTTAACAATTGACTTGGTTCTGGCCTTTTCCTGGGTTTTTGATGTTCACCGTTAGTATATAGCCAGTCAAATATGGTAATAGCACAAAAATGGCTTGTGTTCTACCCAGCAGAAACAAAGAGATAAATCTTTGTTCCACACAGCACTTTTTTCTTTTGTATAATGGATTTTATCATTAACATAAAGCTTTCTTCATCAAGGAAACCTCTTTTAAGTTTTTCAGACACGGTCATTGTAAAGCGAAGCTCCAGCAAATGGTGTTTGAAATAATAATTTCTCCTTTTTTTAAGCAGTCAAGCACGTGCTATTTTTCCTTACTGAATGGTCAGATTCCATAATCACTATGTTGAAAACACCCTAATTAAGGGAAGTAGAAACAGACACACATGCTTTCAAGAAGAAAGTTGAGTTGCACGGTAAAAATGAAATACCCTCAATGCTGATGTTATTTTTTCCTTCCCATAGGGAACCACAGTCAGATATCACGAGTGCCTGTTGCTATTAAAGTGCTGGATGTCAATGACAACGCCCCTGAATTCGCATCCGAATATGAGGCATTTTTATGTGAAAATGGAAAACCCGGCCAAGTAAATATCTCCATGTTGTTAATGCTGAATATGTTTGTATACAACTGTCTCATATTTAATTAACCTGCATTATAGTGAGCATCTCATCATTTATGGTTTGCAAAGTCACAGGCAGGAAACACCCAAATGGGAACAGAAAAGGAGCATTTTTCTTTCTCAGATGTTTCTTAAATCTCCCTACTTATGACCACATTGGCTCCTGAAGTCGAACAACCTACTGGGCCATGAACCCAGAGCCAAACAACCATCTTAAAATATCTCAGGCTAAGATCTTAGAGAGGTGGGGACAGAATTTTAACCTTCCAATGACAGGAAGCAGGAGAAAAAGTTCATGGGGAGGGCCTTTCAGTTTCATATCAATCATAGGAATACCACTTAAGGGTGAAACCCAGCAAGACCAGTTGTAGAAAGCTAATTTTGAAATCTATAAATAGTGTAGATTTATTTAGATCAACATAGGATGAACAATATGTTTTAGACATGCAAGGAAAGCAACTGAATATTTTGTGTATTAATCAAAACTTTTTTTTTAAACCTGTCTTCTGTAGCAGAGATAGGGACAATGGAGACAGACAACAACACAGAGAGGAAGGAAAAAAAAAGGGAAGGAGGGAGGGAGGGAGGGAGGGAAGGAGGGAGGAAGAGCGAACAACACAAAGAGAAACAAAACCTGCTCTGCTCTGAATGTCAAAATGGAAATAGTCTATGTAAAGTTCTAAAAAACACAAATGTAATAGATTTATTTTAACAAGGTGCCAAAGTACTGTATGTTTAAGAAATTTATCGTTTTTCAACTTCCTAATTTATTTCTGGATGGTGACATTTTAATTTAAATAAACAGCAGCTGACAGCATGACACTGGAGTTGTTAATCCAACTATTCTTGTGCCTCATGTGGGTGTTAGGAATTAAACTTACTATTTGCCGAGTAGCTTACCTGACAAGAGTTAGATATTTTTTTTTCCACCTAAAGAAAGGACTAACACTGTAGCCCTATACTTTTATTTCATTATTTCACAATGCTCCTGTACAACAGGGGACATTTCCCCCTTGACTACTCTCATGTATCTGAAGGATTAGCCTCATTTCCATCTCCCAAAAAGAGACACAAATACATGCGTGCACACACACACCAACTACAGCTAAAATTCTAGCAATAAAACTGATTAATTTCAAACACCTACGTGTCATAAATATGGTTATCAAAATATTCATTTTTAACAGCAATACACTTTTTAAAAAATATTCTAACATTAACTTAAATGTTTCCTAATTTCATCATGTGGAATTGCCCTTTAGCCTATCTTTTGAACATTTTCATCTGTTATCATTTGAGGGTGGAATGTGTGTGTGTGTGTGTGTGTGTGTGTGTGTGTGTGTCTGTGTATACACAGACACACACACACACATATATACACACATATATAGTAGTAAATATCATTTAGCTAAGTTAGGATTGAGTTGGCAAAGAAAGTTTGATCAAAATTTATGCAGGTTAGTTTCAAGGATAGGGTTGTGTGGGCCAGATCCTTGCTGGGGTAATATAGCCAATTACAGACTTCTACACCAGACATTGTTGATCACACAGAATGTATCTAATGCTTTAGAATTTAAATAAAACCCCATTTTCATGCAAAACTCACCACACAAGTTCAGAGAGTCAATGGCATTGAGATTTCAAAAATTCCACATTGGCTTCACTTGTGATACTGACCTTTGGACCTCTAGGAATCTGGAGATTTATCCTATGGATTTTGACTATTTCTAAGGTTTTAATGATTCCTCAGTAGTTTTTATCCTCAGGAAAAACAAATGCATTGTTTCATCATCTTTCCTATGCATGATCAAAATAAAAAAAAGTTGATTCTTTGTTTTATGATTTTTGCCTATCAAAATGAATGACTCATTCTGTGAAGAAATGCTTATGTTGTGTATCTGTCCACTGCCACTAAATTATCCTCAAGTGAATGTGTTTAGGTACGTTTATTAGAGTTCATATTAACATGAAGAAATCAGATTTTTGACTGTTCACCTACGTTTTGGACATAGGACTGGTTGATACACATGAAGTTGTTCAAACAACTCCTGAATTCCTTGAATCCTCTGTGCTAGTCACAACTCATGTAATTCATTATATCATTAGTAGGCCACTTTTAATGGCTCAAGTATATTATTTTTATACTTAACATTTTCCAAAATTAATTGTTATCAACATAAATTTGTTATCAACATAAACACTAGTGTGTTTATGTAACTTCAACATACACATTTTCAGTCATTTCTCATAATGCCACACAACCTCTGACTTTGAAATCAGAATATTCCTTATGAGGTGATAACACACTCATGAAAAACAAATGCCAATAGCTGAATGAGCACTAAATTCATAGTTCTATCAATATTTTCAACCATTAATGTCTGCTTTACAACAGCCTCAGAAAAAGGAATGTGGAGGACTCTGAAATGTCTGGTTTGTCCGGAAGGTATGGACTTAAGGCTAAAATCAAAGAGTATCTACTTCCTGGGAAATGAGGCAGCTGGGGATCATTGGGAATAATTAAGGGCAAGCCACTGCAACACTCAGTCTGTAAAAACCTCCTGGACTGAGAGAGCCTCTACAAAGAGGTTTTTAAAACATCTCACAAAATGAGAACCAGTATCAACAAAACACAGACAACTCTACTGTGCTTGACCACTCTTTTCCACTAATTGGACTCATTAAACAAAGAATAAAAAAAAAAAAAAAGACTAAATAAAAACTTTCACCAAGGAAGGAGGGACAACACTTTCCTCCTCTCTGGAAGTACATCTCCAATACGTGATCCATCTATGCTGAAACTGTTATAGGTTCTTTGAAAGTAGAATTGGAAATCATGTCTGCTTCTAGCACCTTTTCATTATTATGAAGTGAAAGATGACATTTTCTTCAATTTATTTCCTAAAGAGAGGAACCACCACCCATAACAGAAAAAGTCCATAGTCCATATTATACAACATCATTGTGCATCCCTTTTCACTAGAATCATCTGAAATAATTGCTCCATTAGATAATTAATATAGTATTTTCTGTTGCTAATTACTTCTCTTTTAGAAAAATTTCCCCAATAGTTCTAGGAAATTTATCTCAAGTCACAAGTTTTAAGATGACAAATATAGATCTTTAGTCTCCAACTCAACCATATCACAATACAATCATTTACAAATTACTTGGCTCTCAGTTTAACAGTAAGAATAAAAAAGATTCCTTCCACTGACTCCTCTCCAATGGCCAAAACAGAAATGATGGTATGGTTTAAAGATTTCAAAATTAGAAAATATATAACTGATAGTTCATGTGTATAATAGGATGGTAGGTTTGGGTCAGTCAGTAAGTACTTACTAAACAGAAACTATGTACCAGGACTTGGTGAGGTACTGGGGATTTAGTGGCAAACAATGCCCTAAACAACAGTCTTTTTCCCTTCTAGAGTTTTCTCTCTGGCAAACATGTAATAAAATTAGAAATGATAGAATTGCAAGAACATACCTCAAATCCTCTGGGCAGAAAGGAGGCTGAAGAGCTGAAGGGAAATGAAGCTATCTTACTGAAAAGACCTCTTAATATAGGACCTGTTCCACCAGAGACAGGAAACATCTATCAAGAGCTGAAAAGGAGTCAGCTGGGGATAAACCAGGTTCTCTCTGAAGAGAATGGTAATCTGGCTGGACGGGTGGAGGAACAGGTAACAGCTGTGGAGAAACCAGTATCTTCCTTCATTATGCTTGACAACAGCACACTCAGAACCAAACATGAAAAGAGAAATAGAGAGCTTTAGTGACCAGTGTTGGCTAGAGGGCCTTCCATAACTCTGTTCTACATCCTATCCCCTTGATAGGGTCTTTCTAGGATTTTATTTCAGATGCTAACCTCTTGCTTATCATACATACATAATTAGGATAATTTGCTCCAGATGGTTCATTGATGCAAGGACTACATTGAAAATGTTGTATTTCCAGGTATGAGTCAAGGTCTCTTATTTAGTCCCAGAGAATATTTTACTGTTTGAGGACTAGATGACAGACTGCTTCAGTTCTTTTTTCCTTCAGGGAGGAGCTTCCCTTTTTACTGTAAATACATCTACTGGCATATAATTACAGCTTCATCACCCTCTATAGAAGCTGAGGCAAGCTATTTGGCATCAATTATGTCTGGGATGAAAAAAAAAATGCTTTGGTTTACTTCTTCTAATCCCCTTTGTCTCTGACCAATACTGTAGCAATATGAAGTTGGCTTATCCTAGGAATGTCATAGGTCAAAAAATAAATAAATAAAAACCACAAAGAAAGGAAGAAAATAATATCCTATATTTCTAGATATGTATCTAGCTAATGCTTTGCATGTAATGAATATTCACGAAATTTTAGAATCATAGTTCTAATTCATTTCATTCAGCAGTGACAAATATTTCAATAACTAGCTTCTCAGATATTACCATGGAAACACTTGTTTTACTCACAGACACAGTGCACAAACTAACCTCTTCAAATGAAAAATCACTTATTTATTTATTTACTGAACAACATTTTGTATTGCATCTACAAGATACTAACTATTGTAACATGACCCAGGGAAACAATGTAAAAAGGGCAAAAAAAGAATGTCCTGTCTAATGGAACTTAATGAGGAAGAGGACTTATTAAAAAAAAGTGGAATGAATACATAATATAATTTCAATTTTGAAAACTGGATTGAAGGAAACATTGGCACAACTAGGCAGAGGGGAAAAAAGAAAAAGCAGACCCTACTTTATACGGTGTTGTCAGAGAAAGTTACTTTTTAAGTGAGTATCCTTTAAGCTGAATCTGAAAAAAAAATTAGAAAGGGCTAGACATTCGAGCAGTGGAAGCAAGAGACTTCTAGCCAGCACGATAAGCTTGGGCAAAGACCCTCAAGGGAGAAAGACCTTGGTTTGTTTGAAGAATTGAAGACCTCTGTGGCTAAGTGTAAGAATAAGAAGAATGTAATAAGCAACACTGAAACTGGACAAAACGCATTTTGAATAAAATGTACACACACATGCACAACACACACACATGCATACATGCAATTAAGCAGGAAGAACATTTAATAGGCTGTAATTGCAAAAGATGTTGGTAAGAGATATTTATTAAACATAAACTATGTACCAGGACTTGGTGAGGTACTTGGTGATCTAAGGTGGTAGCAGTAGAGATGCGGACAAGGAATTGTGAAAGCCGCATGCTTTCATGAATACCGTAATATAGACAGACATCCAGCATACGATCAACATCACTACTTCGGAGATTGGTGTTGGCAGCCACATTTTACTGATAAGGAGGCTGAGGCTGAAAAAGGGTGAGGGGCTTCCCCAAGGCCATGAAAAGTGGCATACATGGGTTTCAAGGTCTGTTCTTGAAGCGTCCAAAGTCCTTGCACTTTCTATGATCTTGCAGTGCTTCCCAAGGAAGCGGACTTTGAGATTCCATTGCCTGTGCAACAAACTTCTTAGAAATAAGATTGTGATCAAGAGTGAGCATTTTTCAAAAGCGAAGAATGTCAACTCCTGTGACCCATAAGATACATTATCCAAAAAGCATTCCACAAAATCTTAAGTGAAAAGAAAGAAAGCTTAGGGAGAAAAGTAAAAATAATTATCTGTTGATAAACACCAGCACCAGGGTTTGCTACTTTATTTCTTTTAAAAATTTCTGTTGGCTTTTTTGTAATAAATATAAAACAGTGAGTCAAAAATATGGCATTTTATAACACTCATGAAACAATAAATTTAGGAGATTTAATTTTAACTTCCCTGCCAGCAAGCATTTTTCAGGATCTATCTGCATGCACAAGAGGGAGACAGGATTGATCTTAAAACAGATGAAATTGATAGCCTCAACAAAATGCATACAGTACTATTCTCATTTTGGGGGGTGTAGCTAGGAGATGGTAAATTAATAGAATCCGTAAAACAATATTTGAAGAAATCATACTTAACAAAATATATTTCAAGACCATCATTAACAGAAGTATGACTTTTAGAGCTCACTTTTGACAGAGGGGAGCACATAAGTAAAAAATACAGTGGAAGGATTTGAAACCAGAATAATCTTAGTGTGAATCACAGCTCTGCCATTTACTAATTTTGTGACCTTCAGTCTTAACCTCTACTAAACTCCGATATTTCAGAAATATCTAGTGCACTATCAAGTGCTTAATAAATAATTATAATTATTATTAGTGTATATTTTAACTAATGTCATAGTCTAAAAAGCAAAATATAGGATTACATCATTAGGATTGCTTTATTTTGTTATAGCTACATGACTTTGATTTGGAGCAAAACATTATAAATAGTCCCTTAATGGGTCCCTATAACAGAAGACAATCTAGTTCCCTGTATTGGAATAACTCCTCCTCTGGTAATTTCCAAGTATTTTATTTATTCAGGGTAAAGGAAAGGCTTGTACTTTATTCCTCCTCATTTAAATGTGTGGGCCAATATCATTATTTTTCAAATATACTGGGATCAACCTGCAGGACACATACAATCTCCATCTTTTTTGGAGTCATGTTTTCAGCCAGCATACACATTGGCTGAACCTCTTGTGCGATCCCCAATTCCATATTCTAGCACCTCACCTAAATGAGATTGATGATCCACAGAGAACATGCTGTCAGGGATTGTTTGAGAATCTTGGCCTACTTCATACAAATATATTTTCTTTGTTTTGTTTTCACCCTATAAGTTACTGAGTAAGAATTTAGGACTGAAGCAAGGTGGGCACATGTGTATGCTTCTTTCCGTTTGTTCTTAGAAGCCAAGTTGATACCCTTTTGAAGAAAGTAAAGTTGACACTGCATAGTAAAAGGCCTTAGGCCTAGGCTTTGTGCTAGTGGGTAATATGTGGTACCACGAGGAGCTGACATTTTGTTGGAAGGGCAGAGACATGGTAACCACCAAGCTAGATAGACACAATGCCTCCACACAGAGGTGGAAGTCTCCCAGGCCTTTAAGATTCAGTAGGAATTTTGGAGGACAGCATTTCTCAAAGAGTGCCTGAGAAAAACTTGTAGGGCATAGCACATCAATATATGGTGTGGCGTTTGTGGTGTGTGTGTGTGTGTGTGTGTGTGTGTGCGTGTGTGTGTGGTTTACTTAATAAGGTCGTGGAGCACTGACACTGAATTAAACCAAGTTCAACAACATTCCTTTCTTCTTTTGTTTAACTCTAAGATTCCCTTCATTTATAAATACATATGAATCATGAGAAGGCTATATGGTCTTTGCCATTTAGCAAACATAGCTGATTATAAAATCTTTCAAATTTCCTTCAGAGAAAACTATACAACTAGTGGTAAAGGGAACCCAGTCAGGAAACAAACCTGCTCCAGGAGGATAAATAATGCCACACAGGTTCAGCCTAGGAAGTGATGCTTGCAATGTCAAGCAGGCGTCAGGAAGTATTCCTGTGGAGTAGTATCATGGAAGATGGAGAGAAGAGATTGAAAAGGGACCTGAGACTTCTCAGCTATGTTAGAAACTTTGCGGTTTACCCTGCTAATGAGGTTTTCAAAGCAGAGCAAGTGATGGAATATTTTGTTAGTATTAATTCAGAGGTGCACAAAATACACATGAAATATGCAGAGTCTAGGAAAAAAGGTATGAGACACTGGAAACTCCAAACTTTGTATAAACATACTATTCAGAAGTCCTTGCTTTGTATCATTTTATCTCAACTTGGCTTCAGGAAGGGAAAGGGAGTGAAGGAAACAGAAATGGAGGAAAATATCGAAAGTTTCACAAATGGGTTTATAAAGGTACAGTCCCCAAATGTTGACCCAGAGGACTGATGACTTCACTTAGTGTTTAAAAGAAACATAGAAAATCAAATCTCTATCCTCCTGTTGTATTTTCCATAGGTCAGACTTCCAAGGTATATGTTCTGAACAGTAACCTAATGGTTTTTAAAGACAAAGATACACACACACACACACACACACACACACACACACACACACACTGGCATGGCAAAACACTCTAGATAGGAGAAGTCTTGGTAGAGATTGGATTACCATGCAAATTATAAAACAAATATCCAGTAACTATCCATTAAATATCTATGAACAGTGCTTATATTTGAACCTTATTATATACAGTTTTGAAATTATGGAGGATAATTGGGTCATTGTGCGGATTTCAATATAATTTCCCAAATTCCAATATTTCCTCTTTTTTCAATTTATCATCATTGTTATAACTTGATTTCTCTTGTGTGCATAATTTTTATTTCCAAGGACCCGTCTTTTAGGGGCTGGTTTTTAAGCTATTTTGTTTTCCTTCAGTTATAAAAAACATCGATACTCTGATAAAAGCTATGGACTTTCCCCTCCTTTATGTGCATATATAAGTAATTTCATTCAACTTTACTTTCAACTTGAGATGATTGAAGCATGTGATGCTTATTCATGGTTCATCCTTTCCTTTCCCAAGTTTAAAACTCATGCTCTAATAAACAGAAGTTAGTATTTCAGGAAAGCTAATAGGCAGAGGAATGAATAGAAAACCAAAAATGATGCTGTGCTTTCCGCAGCACCTTTGATTTCGTCCCATTCAACTCACTTTCCATCACCTTCCAATTCACACCACCACAGAAAGACTTGCCAAGAAAAAAGAAAATTAAGTTTTGCCTGACAAAGTGACAGTGTTCTGTGATGGTAGATAGTATCTTGGCTATCAATGTTGAGTGTTCCTGGAACATAGATGTATATTCCAGAAGCTTTTGAAAGCATTCCAAAAGATGCAAGAGAATGCAATCCTCTCTCACCTTGTCCACACTTACAAGGAACTATGATTTCTAAGTCTTCATTTTGTTGTGTGATGTGTCAGAATAAAAGGGGACCTTTATCTCAGTAAAGCAAAGCACCTGAGCAATGAGAACAAGAATGGATGAGTGCATCCTATGCACTCTCCAAAATAATGAAGGTGTAAGCCCCAACTTAACTGAAATACATGTGCAGAATGTATGAATGTCAACAAGATTTTGAGGCAGCCTGATGTATTGGGGCAGGAAGACACAAGTGGTTTGTTATCAGATATATCTGGGATCAAATATTATATATCACATCTTTGATGTACTAGGGTTCCAATACATTTCTTCATACATACTTCTCAAGGTTATGTGAGAATTAGTGATGAGGCCAAAATATGCTGACATCATCCGTTCATTCATTCATTTTTTCATTTAGGCAATATGTATTAAATAGTTATCATGTGGTGTTCTTACAACAGTGAAGGGGGTAAAAATCCAACTCATTGTATATAATCATGCTTGGTACCTAAGAACAAATCAATGAATAATATCTACAGAATCTTATATTGCATTTCTAATGGATCCCATGACACTTTTATGGTTGCAAACAGATCAGATCATCCAAAATGTATCTGTTGGATGCTTGCTTTTCAAAAATTAATAATGACAGTGATAGCTCAGTCATTAAATATTTTTGAAGTAAGGTAAAATAGTCTTACGTAAAGTTTAATCAACTCTGCTAATAAAAACAATATAAGTTGGGTTAAGTGTTGATAAACAACAAATTGTTTTTTAATAAAACAGAAATATGATATGGCCCCATAATTCTCAAAATTTTTCTTTTTTTAGTTTCATTTCTTAGAAAGGTCATTTCATTTCAAATTAGTAATCTCAAGAAATAGAACAAAGTCTGCTCCCATAGAATTCCAAGTATGGCCTTGAAATTCATCTCCTTATCCCAACATTCCAGATATACTTTGTTTTTCTAATAAATCTATTTATCTATCTATCCATCTCCTATATATAGATATTACCTATCTATATCTATATAGATATATAAAATTTCAGCTTCCTTTAAAATTAATCCACAATAAATCATCAGACATTAGGTTTTTTTCAATTGCATCTTAACTTTACTGGTAGAAAGGAAAAATATTTAAACCGAATGTTATATATATACTCCTAAAAATCTGTGACCTCTCCAGAAATTTTCAATTATCTAAAAGGTAATTGACGTTGTAGTAGCACACTGGGGGAACGTGTGTGGTTTTCATTTTCCAGCTAGTCAGTGTGCCTATAAAATCTGCTTATGTGGAGTTGCACTGCTTGAATAAATCTATTCTTTTCTTTCTATTGTTTAAAGCTGAGTGTAGGGGCGCCTGGGTGGCTCAGTCGGTTAAGCGTCCGACTTCAGCCAGGTCACGATCTCGCGGTCCGTGAGTTCGAGCCCCGCGTCGGGCTCTGGGCTGATGGCTCAGAGCCTGGAGCCTGTTTCCGATTCTGTGTCTCCCTCTCTCTCTGCCCCTCCCCCGTTCATGCTCTGTCCCTCTCTGTCCCAAAAATAAATAAACGTTGAAAAAAAAAATTAAAAAAAAAAATAAATAAATAAAGCTGAGTGTATTCAGATGTTATTACATCAGTGAAAATTTCAGCCTTTTAGATAGGGGTATCTTAACGCATTTAAATAGTATAAAGTCCTTCAAGTGATTTACCGGGTGTCTACTTTTAGAGAAAATGTCTAGACAGTAGCTATCTACATTAAGATAAAATGAAGTGTCAAAAATGGTTTAAACCAAATTCCTAAGTGTAGTCAGTTCATGGGATATTTGGAAGTTGATTTAAAGATTCACCACTTCTGGGGCAGCTGGGTGGCTCAGTCCATTGAGCATCTGACTTTTGGTTTCAGCTAAGGTCATGATTCCAGGTCATAGGATTGAGACCCTGTCTGGCTCTGCCTGAGCATGGGGCCTGCTTAAGATTCTCTCTCCCTCTCTCTCTCTCTCTCTCTCTGCCCCTCTCCCCTGCTTTGTGCTTTCTCTCTCACTCTCAAATGAAATTTAAAAATAAAAAATATAAAGATTCACCATTTCATCATTATTTCCCCAACATATCAAGCACTGAGCTTGATGTTAGCTTAATAATACAAACTCCCCTAGGGGCGCCTGGGTGGCTTGGTCGGTTAAGCATCCAACTTTGGCTCAGGTCATGACCTTATGATCTGTGAGTTCGAGCCCCGCGTCAGGCTCTGTGCTGACAGCTCAGAGCCTGGAGCCTGTTTCGGATTCTGTGTCTCCCTCTCTGTCTGCCCCTCCCCTGTTCATGCTCTGTCTCTGTCTCAAAAATAAATACACGTTAAAAAAAATTAAAAAAAAATAATACAAACTCCCCTAATGAGTAATAATAAGAGAATTGTAAACACCAATCTTCTCCCTTGGCTGAAAACAGTCCATCTCAGACTTAAGCATGCATCAGAATCACCTGGAAGACTGTTTAAAATGCCTCACCCCAAGCCTTTCTGGTTCAGTAGGCTCAAGAAATTGTATGTCTAGTTTCTGGCTTAAATACATCGTGGAAAAAAACATATTCATTGCAGGTATAATGTTTAGGCCAAACTTCTGAGATATGGCATGACAGGTAATTATATTCCTTTACTTCAGGTAAGCTAAATTATTGCATCTTTTATTTTGGTCGTGGTGGCTTAACTAATGAAATAACTCATGTAGATCTACTTGCCAGCATGTATGAGTCTTTTTCATGCAGATTACTTAGAAATATTAGGAAGGGTATTATTACAGGAGCTCTATCCACTAACTACACTACAGAATGCATTTAGTCGTGAATGATTTTCACCACAGGATATCAAAAAGTCTTTTCATTTGCTCTTCTTCACTTATGCTCACACACTTTAAAAGTTAGTTTTTCAACTGGTGCACCTGGACATAGGAATACTTTTGAAACAAAATTGGGTAAATGGAGAAGGGAATACTACCTATATTCACGGATAACTTTCCCCCTCACTGTTCTTTATAACTGCTTAGAAGAAGTTTCTTGTCAAATTCTTCCCTTACATATGTGTACATGTAGGCTAGTCATAAAAGACTTACTTGTGTTCCCCAGATTTTCTCCTTGGATTTCCATTCTTTGATTTTTTATAAAACTGGAGGCCCAGGGCATCTCTCTGCACTTAAATGTCAGGGAAAACATGCTAGGTGTTCAAATAGAGTGAATATAATTATATTCCCATCTAATCTGATAAGGTTAGGGAACTGTTGTGGTAACATCAAAGCCATTACATTTATCATGGGGCTATGTCATGAATAAATGGTACTGACCCTAATAAAAAAAATGATAAAAAAAAAAAAAGGATGATGACTGACATTCATTGAACATTTACTAGGAACCAGATACTATATTAAGAGATTCACATGAATTTATATCAATTGCCAAAACAGCCCTATGAGAAAGGCATTTTATTATTTGTCATTTTAGAATACATGGAAACTGAGTTTCAGAAAGACTAAAGTAACTCCCTCAGTGTCACAATGACGAGAAGGTAAAACTATGGCTTCTATCAAGGCTGCTCAATTTCAGAGTCCATCACTTTGATGACTACCTCACTGTCTTAATCCTGAGTTATATTTTGTGCTATTTTTTTGTTATCTTATTATTCAAACTAAGTACACTGATAAGACATTTTACAAGATCCTTAACAAAAGGAAAACCCCTACCAGGTAAGAATATGTCCCATTTTTAAAAGGGAGAAATGAAAGCTGAGAGGGGTTATTTCCTTTATGTCTTAACCTTAACGTACTGTTCATCATATAGTATGCACAAAAGTCATAGATGCTCACAGTTGTGGTTCTCACACTCATTTAGGCGATAAGTCACTAGGCAAGGATATCCTTTTCTCAGAAAGAAATGATCCATTTTTTCATCTATAAGTAAATTGGTAAAGTTGAATGGGACCTAAATTCAAACAGACCTAATATATTAGGCATCATCATTATATTCTCTAAATTTCACAAACCTTACAGCATTTCCCTGTTAATTCTTCTTATGGTAAATCTGATGTCGCCTTGACTGTCATGCTTTACAGGCATTTTTTTTTTTTTGTAGAAATTATGTCGTAGTTATTTACAATGGTAGTGTAAGCTATCATTTTTACTACATTAACTACTGCCCGGTGTTTCATATTGAAGTGATTAATATCACCGAATCATTAATATGAATTATTAAGCTGATTCTCTGACATCTTAAGAAACAACTTAGCACTAAGTTAATGCAGCTTTGCAAATGAAATAAGCACATTCAACCGGCACCAATTCCAAGTGTGTGTATCTATCCAAACAGCTCTGCACAGTGGTAATTCTCCTAATCCCTATAATTTATTCATCTCAGGATACACTCCAAAGCATTGTTTGCATGTGTTATCCACTAGCTTTAAAAACAGTATTCATTATTGGGAGGGAACAGATGCAACTCCTCAGAAAGGTTTGTTGCAGTGATGTTTGTGCCGAGGAACATTCTATTTGGCAAACATATGTAACCTGATAAGCAAAATAAAAGAGGAGTTTTGAGGATTCAAGATTTAAGTTCTTTACTTCCACGATCCTCCCAAGAGCCACACTACAATCACTGTAACAATTCCAAAACTCATTCTAGATGCCCGTGTATATTCAAATTGGAAAGAAACCTGTAATTACCCAGTGGAATTTTCAAATACCCTTAAATTTGCTACTTTGAGCCACAGACACCAAATGGACACAAATGAACATTAATGTTCATCAATTTATCAAAGCTGAGGTTTTAAAGTGATAAATGTTTCTCCTTGTTCTTGGCACAAACCATCCACAGCAACTCAGAAAAGTGAAAAAAAAATCGTTGGACCAAATATCAGTCAACTAAGAGATGTCACTCAGCTTTTAAAGGCAGTATAAGCCCTCTGATGTCATCAATGATGCTGACGTCGGGTTTTATGTTACAGGTCATTCAAACAGTGAGTGCCATGGACAAAGATGATCCCAAAAATGGACATTATTTCTTATACAGTCTTCTTCCAGAAATGGTCAACAATCCGAATTTTACCATCAAGAAAAATGAAGGTAAATCCATTAGCCTTATGAAACAGGGTGGAACATAAATTGGAAAACAGGATGTGATTTCATAATTTGACTGAAAATATCAATAAAATAATTTTTGCTCACCCATGAGCAATTGAAACTTAGCTTATCAGCCTAATGGCTTGGTAATTACATCACTTCTTCCTTCCAATATTGAAACAATAGATAAGAAAGCTGTTAATGTGAAAGTTAATTTTATCCCAGGGAATACCTCAATCACCTTACTTTCAAGAATGAACAGTAAGATTTAACCTCCGGGAAAGTTCCAGGAATTTGAGATACTGAGATATCTGTTAGAGAAGGAACTGGCTTATACTTCACAGTTGCTAAGTTTTATTTGAATGTTTACCAAGTCTTTAGGGAAAGCCTATCCTAATTTTGCCTGGTTTGTGGGTACACATTAGAGGTATTTGTTTAAGCCTGTACCAACTTTGATAATAGCATTTGGATCAGGAAATCCTTCTTGAAGGACACTCCTTATCAGTATTATTGTGGAGGTAATATAAACTGATTTTATTGTTAAGTCTTTCACTCATGGAGAACATTTAATCCACTTCATTATTTCTTGAGAACTAAGTTTGGATTACTGTTTTCCCTAACTATTATCTATTACATACGAAGGTTATAGATCTATTTTTTTAAGTCCATCTCATCTGTACATTTTTGTTTCCTAATCTGCTGTATATGTAACAAGCATTTTTTGCTGTTGATTTTGGCTCAGGTATATTTAAAACTTAGTTTTGGCTGTTTTGGAATGATTAGCAAAATAAATGTATTGTCTTGAGCTGTTTTCTGGCTTTACTGTAGGCATTTGTTTGGATTTCTGAATGGTCTCTATAAAAACTATACTCAGAAGAGTCAAATTTAGTTCATGACATTTGGGTAATTTGCTATGTTGTGTTTCAAGGAGGGAGTGAATTTTGACGACATTTCCTTCATGAAATAAAACATTTTATGGCTCTTGTTAAGTATATTATGGCCCCACCTTTTAACATGATGCTCCTTACTTAGTTCTTTGGGGATGCTTTGATAAATGTAAGTGCAACACCAAAAATGAAATGGAGAAGTCCTTATACAGATATTCCTCGTGTAGCTGGCCTTCACTATTATAAACACGAAGGAGACGAAATCCTGTTCTTTCTCCTTAGTAATGGAGTACTCCTGTGTTAACCTTCCCTAATTAGGAACTGTAATCCATGTACATTGTCTTTGTTTTTCAGTTATCAAGATTTCTTTTTTATGAAAGTCACATGAATGTGGCTAAGATGAAAGCCAAACAGAAATCCCAAGCTGAGCTAAACGTCTGTGTATACGTGTGGTCCATGCTCACTTTGATTGTGAGCTAATAGGTATCAGTCATTATTTTTGCATATGAAATGCCCTCCATTTAAAAATTCTCTGTGAAGAAATATTTTCCCTTCCCAAAGGTTTTGAGCTTTTTGGCATATTCTGGGCATGCAATTTCAAGATATGCCTGTCATATAAGTACAGCCCGTCAAAGGCACCACATAAACATATTGCAAAGGAATGAGAGGCTGTTTGGGGTGCCAAGGAAAGTGCAGTTTCGTACTGTATTTGTTTGTACCCTAAATCTTTTAAAGAGGGGATTTTGGTCTGACAGTGAATGAATTTCATGTGTTTTCTCTGAATTTTGGAAGCAGTAAGAAGTCAAATTTGCGCAATTAAGTAACCTCTTTCACCCTATCACACATTTCAATAAGCCCTTTAACAGAGTATTTTAAAAGCATGTATATTATATGTTTTACTTTGAAACTAGAACATGGAAGTTACACTTTTTATTTATGTCACAGAATTGTGTGTGTGTGAAATAACTGAAAAAAATTTTACAAAGATTCCAGGTGTTATGAATATTTTGTGCAAAGACCACTCTGTGCTACAATGGTTCCATTTAAATTGTGCGTTTATTTTGCCAAAAGTGACAATATAATTTATTTTTCCAATTGGGGCATTTTTTTAAAGTGAAAGGGGTTGCTATTTATATTTGTTCCTGAAAAAAAAAACAAAAAAAACAAACATAAACCAGGATTGTATTGTGGAAATCAGGATATATGTTCACTGTGATTTTGGATTTAGGATCCAAATATTCAACTTCTCCGTAGAGTAAATCATGAGCTCACTAGTTTTTCGAACAGATATGTATAATTTATACTCTATCTTCCTTTTCCTAGATCAGAAATTCACAAGTTTTGCTACATAGACCACTGCCTTATTGGCATCTGGATAGTTACTATAAAAATAGGGTTGGGGGAGATGGTCCCTTCTTCACATGTAGAAACAATCAAAGTAATGGAAAAAAAGTTGTCAGATTTAAAATTATAGGAATAAATAAGTAAATAGATAAATCAGTATTTTGTTAGCCTATTACCCATTCCCTGTTAATGATAAGACAATACAAGCACAATTGAAAAATCCAAATACTAGACATTATTTATTTTTAAACTATGGTATGTTTTATGTTTTAAGATGGAGAAAATCAAATGGTATAATCATATTTAGGATTTTTTTTTCTTCATAAAATGGACTTTAAAATGGTCATTAACTGATGTTTCTCCACTGATAGTGTCATGATTTATGAGTCCCAGCCCAACAGATGAAGGTTAATATTTTGAGAGATCTAGTATATCCAAATTTATAATTGATGGCCAGATGATTTCCTTATTTAATCAGATATTTATGGGTGATGGTTTTAGTATTTTGCATTTTCTAAGGAAATTGTAGCCACGTCTTTCAACTTGAAGTTAATGTGACCTTTCCCCTCCCTTGTATAGATTGGTCCTTCTGCAATTTTCAGCTGACTAATTCATAATCAAAGACAAAAAAAGATCAAAATTAGCTGTCTCCTATCTCCTACACAGTTGGGTGATTCCACAAATAATTCTCTTTCTGAATATATGAGATTCATATTTCATCCAGATTAGGAAAACAACTTTAAATACCCATAAAGGTGAAAGCAAACGTCAAAAATATGATGAGTCACGTCATATATGCATCACATATATACACCGATCATAGCACCTCACATTGTCTGAATAATATGGCCCAGACATTGGTTTCCCCATCTTCCAGTTGGGTGAATTTAGAAACAAATTGAGTTTTTTGCTGACACATTGCAGTATTGGCCTCCATTCTAACCATGAAAATGGAAGATACGCAACAATTCAATATAACAAGACATGGAAGATAAATGGACCCTTCACAGATACAGAAATATCTTGGTTGCAGAAAATTTCAGATCTGCCAGGATCATGGTCTTCTCCAGCCTGCACATTGTAGTTAAAAGATTTGATTGGAATTGCCAGAAAGCAGTCTGGAAAAATGGGAGTCTTCATGTTTTGTACTGAAATATTTGAATCATGTGTATACAGAAATGAGGAAAACCACAAACAGGACAGTATAAAAAGGAAAGAAGCAGACAATAAACTTGGCCTTGATTACACTTTGGTTAGGCTTCAGAAAAGGCAGCAGGGGAACCAGAGTACCTGATGATACTAACATTTGTTTCTCTTCTTGGTATTTCCTTTTGACCCAAATCCTACTGATAAGCACCTCACTCCCCAGGTATAATTGTGATAATTAATTTGGATAATGTTGATGCTGACTGGAGCTTTGGATAAATGCACCTGGTAATCTCAATGTCCAAAACATGGTTCCCTGTTTAGAATGCATTTCATGCTTTGTTTTGTGGGGTTTCCATCTCAATTGATTGACTGGTTTCAAGCAATATGTGTTTTATGTCTTTTTATCCTCTAGAAGCACCCCTTGTAAGAATACAGACTACAGGCTGATAATTTTAAGCCATACTTTCCTCATCTGTAATACCAGGATAACAATACCTATTCACCCCACAGGTGTGCTGTGGTAGATATGTGTAACCAAGGTCTTAGACAGCTCTTAGCACAATGTCTGGCGCATAAAACAAAAAAAAACAAAAACAAAAAAAAAAAACAAAAAAAAACCTTCATCAGTAAATGGGACAAGATCCTTATAAGATTAATCTATTAATTCTTAAATTCCTATGCTATGTCCCATCTCCTCTGGCTTATCATTCTCAACCAGCCCCTTGGCAGCTTTAACTCTGTTAATTTTCGAATATTGTACAGTAATTGTGAAAGTGGCCTCATTGGTAGTTGTGAAAACCTTCATCCTTACTAGAACACATTACGAGAAATCTGCTTAGTAATGTATTGCAATCTAAATGACATAATAGAAAGATAAAAGAAAAAAAAGGAGGAGGAGGAGGAGAAGGTAGGGAAATAATTAAAATATTTACCAGCCTTGGAAATAGCTGCAGGGTTGTTGGACCTGTTTTTGAATATAAAGGCTTTTCTTTCTTTCTCCTGTGCCAAAATGAAACTCAGCTTTCTCCACACAATAGCTGACCCCATCTTCCAACTTGATGGGATTACTTTTCATTTTAGCATATCAAGTTGTTTTAAAATTTTTTTTTCAACGTTTATTTATTTTTGGGACAGAGAGAGACAGAGCATGAACAGGGGAGGGGCAGACAGAGAGGGAGACACAGAATCGGAAACAGGCTCCAGGCTCTGAGCCATCAGCCCAGAGCCCGACGCGGAGCTCGATCTCACGGACCGCGGGACCGCGAGATCGTGACCTGGCTGAAGTCGGACGCTTA
Source organism: Lynx rufus (assembly GCF_022079265.1). Taxonomy (NCBI): domain Eukaryota; kingdom Metazoa; phylum Chordata; class Mammalia; order Carnivora; family Felidae; genus Lynx; species Lynx rufus. The sequence continues at coordinate 34,134,122 of NW_025814830.1, read as the reverse complement.
ACCGACTGCGCCACCCAGACGCCCCTCAAGTTGTTTTAAATACCCACAACCTCCTAACACAAATACCCTGTGGAATCATTTTGCACAGGCTGGAAGATTAAAGGCAACATTCCTTTGCTTTTTTGAAGAATGTCAACTTATCTCACGTTCCTCTCACCGCAAAACTGAAATTTGCTGCCTAAAGGTGTAAGTGGATTTCCCTGATCCCAGGCCAGCCAGAGCTGGCCCTCTGTCCTCCATCTTTACTCAGGCTGAATCCTCACACATGTCTCTGCTGTATTCAGAACGGAGGCGTTGAGACAAACAGAGGCCCTCCTCTTTCTCCTCAAGCCACTTGTACCCCTATCCAGGCAGAACTGGACTTGAAAGGTCTTCCTGAAGATCCAGAGCAAAGAGGGCCCCTTTGTAATACAGGTGTCCTTTTCTGGCCACCTCAGGCCCTCATGGAATTCTTCCATTACCTCAGGCTGCTTTGAAGCTAAGATAGGACTTTCCAAAATAACATCTTTCCTCATGTGGCCTTTACAAAAGCCTCCGTCCCTCAGCCACTGCAGATCCATTCTTAACAGGTTTCCCAGGCAACCATACCTAAGCAACAAGTGAAAACCCTGTGCTTGTATGAGTGCGATAATGAATACCTATATATGCATGTTTGCAGTATGGGGACCCTGTCTATGCTGCTCACAGAGAGGAATTTTCCACAGCACTTACACAGCACCAAACATTGACAGAGGTCTTTTCCATATAAGGTATCGGTTCTGATCCACGTGAAGCACGGTACTTCTTGTCAATGTTGAATGGTAAAAGGTAGTACTCAATTTGCATGAAACAGGAGGCCCAACTGGGATCCCAAATATGCAGAACAGCATTATGCATACATGATCCAAAAGGCTTCTGCTTCAGTAATTCATAATTTATTGTTTATGCTTCTAGCAATGTTCCGTTGATAAAAAGCCATTTATGTTTCATTTTGTCGTCTAAACTGTAATTAAGGATGATGTGCAAGCTCAGAAAAATAGATAACAGATCTCTACTTCCACTTTCCAAGTTGCATATGATTGTAGAGTTGGGTTCAGAAAACTAGATTTTCTTTTCTTAAGTAGTTTTAATAAAATTCTTGTTATTTTGTATAGTCTCCATATCTTTTTGGTTTGTTTTTCTCTTTTAAATCATAATACAAGAGTGCTTTCAGAAGTTGAGAATTTCCTCTGCATATACTGAAAATCCTAAAAGTATTGCTCTACTCAGAGATAGCACTGCTCCGTATCTGTTCTTTAGTGTATATTGTGGGAGACAATTGAATTCTGAGATTACTGACTACCAGGAATATAATTTAGATACATGGCATAGACTCACAAGTGTGGTTGGCCACATGCTATTTCAAAGTTATAAACTGATTAAGAGTGTCATAGTTTGCTAAATCATATCTGATCTGGATAGAGCATTCTAATTCAGAAAAAATAATTTTAATGTTTATGTACTTTATTTATTTTGAGAGACAGCATAAGCTGGGGAGGGGCAGAGACAGGGGGGAGAGAGAGAGAATCCCAGGCTCGTACCCACAAACTGTGAGATCATGACCTGAGCCGAAATCAAGAGTCAGACATTTAACCTGCTAAACCACCCAGGCATCCCTCTAATTCTGAAAATTTTTGAAAGAGAGAAACCAAGAGATAAATTGTACATGCTTAGTTATCTTAAAGCTATTGTAGTTACCTCAAAGATCCCTTAGGACAAATAATCTTTTTATTGAGAATTTGCTTTCTGAAACTTTTACTTCAAAAGAAAAAATAGAAAATAAGGAAATCAATCGAACATCAAGAGGAGTAGAGAGAATTACTCAGAGAAATGTTTTTTATTTATCAAATCTTGTTTGGACCACTTTCTTGTTTGTGCCATTAAAAAATAATGCTATTTACTGATTTAGAATCTGTTTACAAGCATAAACATAGGTCTTGGGATTTCGTGGGTGCCAAATAAACATGACTGTCCTTTTGGTAAGCACAAGCAAATATTAAAATTGAATGTGGAAACAAAATGAGCTGTCAGTCGATGCAAATTCTCCTTTTCTAAAAAAGTATTAAATGTAGCTGACAATCATTTTATCTCCCTTCAGCATAGAAGTTTGAATTAATTTTGAGCACTTTATAGATACAACATTAGGTATACGTGACATTCTATCTAGGGATGTGACCTGAATAACACATATCATGTGCTTTGCATCCCTTGGTTTATTAAAGTGGATACAGAAAGCAGAGAAAAAAATTTGGAAACAGTAAAGGGGGCACTCATGTAAACATTTTTAAAGTTGACTTGGGGTGAAGTAGAATGAATAGTAAAAGAGAGACCCTGTGGAATATATAAAGCACGAGCTTCATAGTTAAGAGTATTTAGCTTTGAATCCTAGCTTTTTTGATTATGATCTGTGAGAACTTCCACAAATAGATGAATAATCTCGAACCTTTATCTATAAAATGGAAATAATTATTACTCATATGTTGTTTTGAATAAGAAAATATTGATTTAATTGTTAAAAATGTGCGAAGTTCAGTGTCTGATAAATTGAAGGTACTCACTCAATAAATATTAATTTCCTTTCCTTATTTCCCTTCTTTTTCTACAATTGTATGAGCCTCCTGAATCTCTCAGCCCACTGCAACAAACCCGCACCCACACCCAATGGAACAAACAAAAATATGAATAAGGAAACTAAAATAAGGCATTTGGATGGTAACTAATGATAAGCTATTTAACTGCCCCTTATTTGAGTGGCCAGTGATTGACCATGTCTGTAAACATCGGCCATAAGAAAAGCAAAGGGAGAGGAGAAATGGTAAAGACGAATTTTGGGGTAACTGAAATTTTTCTTTGAATACAATCCTCATTACCATAACATGATAGATAAAAAAAAAAAAAGAGTACTTACAAATTGTAGGTGTCCATAGAGCTGAGTTTTCTCTCTCTAGATCCAACTGCATACATCTCTGTATACTGGCAAATGGAACATTTGAGAGTTGATAGAATGATAGATTGTTTTATCTTGGAGCACCTTAGTAAAAAAGAAAAAGAAAAAGAAAAAAGAAAAGAAAATACAGATTAGGAAGATCTTAAATGTTCAATATGGAATGTCAAATATATTTTAAAAACTCAGTGATAGTGTACATTTAAAAAAGGCAATGATGAAGAATATCTCTCTCCCCAATTTTATTATCCACCACTCTCTCCCTTCTACCTTGTTCTTATCCTCTATATTCCTTATGCATCCTTGAACACGCAAAACCAATGATGCTTTTTAAATGCACTCTCCCTTCCCTTTATCTGGAATACACATCTACTGCTCCCTCCATTTTCTATCTAGCTAATTTCCAATCATTCATAAGAATTCAGGTTACCCCCATCTGTGAGCAGAACAAGGGAATGTTTAACAGTTGCTGTAAGTTTATTTTTTCCTTTGCTTTTCTCTGCAGGACAGTGTGGTAACTGCTAGGGCGGGCACATGAGTCAAAGAATGTCTCCCCCATTATCCTCTGAGGTTATTAATAAGAGAGTATATCTTTATTCACTCATTCATTCAATACCTATTTATTTAGTGTCTACCATGTGCTAGGCACTGCCTTGGAATTGAAAACAAACCAGGGAATTAAATAGGCATTGTTTTGGTCCTCCTGTACAGTGTATTTTTGTTCTTACAACTCAATCTTATACTAATTTGAATTCACAGAAAGGAAGGCTATAATCTAACATGGATTTTTGTCATATAGTGGAGAAATTCACAGGCTAGGCTGCAAAATACTATGATTTGGGAAGGAAAGATCACACATTCTAACTTCTAAACTGTCATAAACAAAGGTCCCTCTTAGACCTCACCCAACTTGTAAAACTGGCCCTACATAAAAAAGAGTTTTCATCTTTACAAAGCATTGTGATGATCAAGGTGGTGATATACATCCATAGTCATGGATAGTGAATTCTCCCTGTGAGTTTCAGATTTGTGCCCTCACTATGTCTGCACTCCGACAAGTTGAACCACATTACTCAATGTGCTTCTGACTACAGTCAGATCATGTTGGGGAGTTCTTTTCAAATTTAAGGTGATCCCTAGGCATCACTGTAATTTATGCGGCAGCACTGCCACTGAATGGGGGCTGATGATTCCATTTTTTCATGTTTATTAGAATCCATTATAGTTTTGATCCAAGCTTCATTAGATATAGTTTATGTCTTTTCCAGTTCCTATGCATTGTTGGTTCAAATACCTGTCAGTGACCAGGTTTTAGCTAAATTTCAGTGTTTAATGTTTACTGAGGTCTTCTGGCAACTACAGGATGGTATTGTGCTGATTTTTGGACATGGCATTGGGTTCATTTTTCTGTGTGTTCCCTAAAGAGCCACCAGAATGAATGTACTGATGCACTTCATAGAGAAATATAGTAATTGTTGTTCTTGGACCTTTATGGGTCACCCATTGCCTTTCCTTTCAGCCTAGTAGATAGCTTACTCGAATTTTCTCTGTCTATTGTTTGAGTAGATCATTCTCAGCCTTTTGATGGCTGTTTATCTTAGGGCAGTCTGAGAAAAAAGCGATATTGTCCCTGGTATGCTGAGCACAATCTTCTTTCTCTGAGTTTCATGCTTTCACTTGGCTAGACTGTCATTTCTCATTCCATCAAGGTCACACTGTGATGTACTTTTCCGGGGACTTCAGTTTCTTCTCCTACAAAATGAATGGGTTAGTGCTGAGGAGCTAAGAATTCACGTACCCTAATATACTGAGAGTGCAAACATGTGCTATTTGGAGAAATATCACAGACTTGGAAATCAGACAAATTCCGCATCCACCAATTAATGAAGATGTGACTTTGGATAGAGCTTTTAACTTTCTGTAACAGACTGTGTTTGATAATGTTAAAATAAAATTGCTGTGATGAACAAATGAAAGGATATATGATAAGTGCCAAGGGCAGTACCTAGAACTTATGTGATGTTCTGTGTACTTTGTCTTCTTCATTAACCTTCAAAAGAAATAATGCACATGCAAGTCATCTTTATACCAGAAATTATTATACCAAATCTCATTCATACTAAAATACTAGATAGTATTATTAAAAGATATGCCTCTGCAATATTACAGGTTCTCTTTCTCAGTATGTTAGGGCAGAATTCTGGACATATTAAAGAATTAAACCATTCCATATATCAAAAGAACTCAATAAACATATGACACATGGTTCTAATAGCTCAGAATTTGGTAGTCTTGCTTATCTTCAAGGGTGGAGAAAGAAAATATAAGAGTTCTATGAAGATATTTAATTACTGGATTGGTATTGATTTATCAGGAAGGTCTCTCAAAAAAGTAGAGCTTAAATAAAGTTTTGCAGAAATGAATATACTGTTATGTGCAGAGGGTGCTAATCACAGTTAAGGGAGAATGGTCAGATATACAAGGAATTTACTTTAAGGAACAAAAAGGAAAGGCCAAAAATGTGTTTAAAGATAGATGCAATGAAACATTTTGTGGAGATCCATGAACTCTATTCTCAGAAGACTTTGCATGGTTCACAAAAGGACATTAATGGTGTGGCTCTAAGTATTTTAGGTATTATGTCTGCATAGATTCTTGATGTTTTTCATAGAATAACAAATGTGTCCTACACATCTGGGAGGTTTTTAAGACAGACAGACACACACGCACATGCACACACACGCACACACACACACACACACGCACGTTTCTAGTGGGGCTGGGAAATGAATTGATATAAACACACACGATATATACCAGTAATATATATATGAAAAATGTCCCTCAGTGCATATTTTCGTATCTTAAAAATAGGAAAAATAATATCTTGGCTCATGTTCTGAAACATGAAGCTGACATCAGTTGATAAGAAACTTCCCTTTCTTCTAAATGTCATTGGTCAAATGTTCAACAAAGAAGGTTTTAGAGTGGTTAGGAGAAAATTATCTAAATTATTTTTTCCCAAAGTAAAATGGATAAAATGTATACAAGTTCACATTTTGATTGTGTAGGGAGAAACAAGAAGAAAATCTATGCCCCTATATTAATTCTGGTATAGCCTTTCTGTCTTTCTAAAATATGTATGTATTCCAAAGCTGATGCTTAATTTTACAAGAAGTTATTTTTGAGAAACAATCTAACATTGCCTAGAAATATGATTGCTTATAAAATATATTTAATTGGGAAACATAAAAAAGGATTATACACATTAGATTATAATTCTACACATTAGATGCTTACATCTCTGGTGAGAATTTTATTTAAAAGTCCTGCAGTTATTGTAAGATAAATCTGTACTCTATTACTCTGCATGGGTTACATATCAAATTGCAAGAAAAAAACAATGGTAAAGTTTTTTGAGTTGTTTCATATCATTTACACGATATATGTATCTATCCATCGATCTCTAAACATACATATTCAGGTTGAGCATTATCATTGCCATTTTACAGATGGGAAACTGAAGCTCAGCTATGTTAATTGAATAGGCACGGAATGAGGCTACCAAGCTGGGAAATCTGCAGTCTTACAAGGAGCACTTACTGCCTCTCAAAGCCTTGCACTTTTACTCCTAGAACATTTGCTCAGCAAAACTGCTGATATTTTATTTATAGTTTTCAAACACTTGTGATTCTTTTTCTCAAAATATAGAAGGCTAGAAACTATCAGCTAAGCCTTAGAGAAGACCATCACAGTATTAGTTGGGTAAAACTTGGCAACTCTAATCTGATGCCTTAAAAACTTTAATATCACCAAATATACAATATTGTTAAAGAGATACACCATTAATTTATGTCCAATTAAGAAAAATAGCATTCCATTAAAAAGCTGACAATACAACATGCCCTTAACTAAAAGACATATCCTTATTTCATAGGTATTAAAACATATATATGTATATATGTGTGTGTGTATATGTATATATATATATATATATATATATATGTATATGTATGTCATATACACACATATATGTTAGAATCAATAAAATACAGTATTTCAAATAACAAGTCTGAAGGAGAACTGGAGGGAAAAAAACCAAGAACTTAGGTATAAAAATAGTGCTGGGTGCAACGTTTAGGTAATCTAGATCAACATTCCACTGAAATTAGAGTATAGACAAACTGTGAGGGCCCTTTTAAAGAAGCACATTTGTAAAGGCAGTCTTTGTTTTTTATTATATCACTCACTTGCTTAATCCCTTCATAGAATGCCTCTCAAAATAAGCCAAGGGCCATTAAAGGAATTGCGTATTCATTTCTCTCAAAAGCACAATTTCCAAGGTTGGAATTGCAGTGTGAGAATTTAAAATCCAAGTCTTGGCTATGCAAGCTGTTCCTGGAAATGCATTATTGGGGTACGTGCTGGGTCTTGTTTATAAATATAGAACATGGAGCTTTTGCATCATAAATTTCTCTTATCAGGGCCCTTCCTCTTTAGAAAGGTGATGGTAACATAAAAGTGTCAGAGAACAGAAAAGTGGCAAGAGTTTTTATATCATAATTCAACGGGACCAAATAGCAAAATTGGTGGGACCTTAAAGAAAAAAGAAGGAAGCAGACATCAGGTGAGGATGGGCTTTAAGGGATTAAGCTAGCTATATAAAACCTACCCTGAAATGCATTCTAGACCTCAATATGCTAACTGCAAAGAGGAATAGGGATAGTGAAATTAGTAAGGCTGGTATAGCAGCAGGAATTTCAAAAAAAGTTAAAAGAAAAAAAAAGAAAAAAAATCTCACTGCTAGGGACAGAGATGTTCCTATCCAGGACTCTCCTTAAGAGTAGTAGCCAGGGAAGGTGCTTATTAGATGACCTACATATGGCTCTGTCAAAGGGTAACAATGACAACAAAGTAAGATTCAGGGAAGTTATCAGTATTTTTAGGAGATCTAGTGAAACAGGAAACCAAGGCCAAGAACAGATAAAGTTCATTATGTGCTAAGTAATCCCTGGATCCCTGCAAACTCCACTCTTTAAGGTCCATGAATTCTGGGCTCACAGAAGCCCATTCACATTGCAGGGGATCTGAGCCTCCTGTACAACATGCATCAGTTTGTTCTCCTAGAGGACAGAGAGGGGGAACAAAGTTACAATGTGAAGAAAATTATGGGGGAGGAGGAAGCATGGGCTCTCACAAATGTGATTCTGTTATGCTTGATCCCACACGATTCTTGTCCTCCTCCAGCTACTAAAATATAATATATATAAAACATAAAATATATAAAATACAAAATATTCTTAGAGGTAACAGTGATGAAAGTGAGCAATGACAAAGACAATCACACACAGTGGGAAGCCAACTCCCACAGGTTGAGTACAGACTAGGCTCCATCACTTGCGAGCTGATCTTTGATGAGCTATTGCATTTCTCAGCCTGAATCTTCTCTTAAAATGGATACATCCAGGCATTACTTACAGCATTGTGAGGAGCTTTTTTTTTTTTTAACGTTTATTTATTTTTGAGACAGAGAGAGACAGAGCATGAAGGGGGGAGGGGCAGAGAGAGAAGGAGACACAGAATCGGAAGCAGGCTCCAGGCTCCGAGCCATCAGCCCAGAGCCTGACGCGGGGCTCGAACTCACGGACCGCGAGATTGTGACCTGAGCTGAAGTCGGACGCTTAACCGACTGCACCACCCAGGCGCCCCATGAGGAGTTTTTAAAGATTATGCAAACTTAGAGTACAATACATGGGATCAAAGGGAGGATCAATAAATGGTGGCTGTGGTTAAAGAACATAAGAGGCTGGTGAATGAAAGTATTCATTTAAGGTACCTTCACACAAAAGAGTTCATGAAAAGCTTACCTGTCAAGTCTTAGACAGAAAAAACTAGGTGGAGAGAGTACATGTACTTATTAAGACTTATTTGCTTGCAGACAACCCCACTCAAACTACCCTCGCTATAAAGGTAAATTGGCCCAAATAACAGAAAGTCTAGAGTTTATATGACTTCTCTAATGATGAGACCCAGGTGTCCCAAAGCCTGTCTTTCCCTACAACTTCCTCTACTTTCTTTCTGTGTGTTATCTTGCCTTCCCTGCACGGTCTCTTTAAAGAGAAGGAAACAAAACTTGCTGAAGGATCAGGGCTATACATATCTCACAGCCTGGTATTTCTGGAGGAGAGATCCTCTTTTTCCTGGGTTCCCTATCTATCAACTCCTGGTTAAAACATCCGTGTATGGCCTAAGAGATGCTCATGTGACTGAACTGAGCCATTCTCTGTATTCATGGACATGAAATATCCTCAGGGCTGTTGTGAACAGTTTTGTGAGCTGTTCCCTGTCCAACGCCCTTGGCCCTGGGGTAAGCAGCAATTGAAAACCAGCCCATTTTCCCCCATGAGAAATTATGACCCCAGGGAGTCTTCTTTCTCTATTCTCAGAAAGGCCTGATTTCATTTCAAGCCCTTGAACCCTTTAAGGTTGTAGCTGCCCAAAGGTGAATCCATCCCTTAATTCACACAAATTCAACCTTACGCTGGCAGCAGCCTGAGATCTCTGATGGGTCAGCCTGGGTAAGTCCCCACTTTCATGGAGGCAAGCCACTTGATTGACAGCTTTGTCACACTCCAAAGAAATACTGGAAGGTCAGTTTTAAAAAAAGAGATAGGTTGGAAGAATAAAGAGTACAGATGGGATAAGAAGGTACAAGTCATAAATAGGCCAGTAGCATCAATGCTGTGAATGACCTCAGCAGAGGGATTCCTTCACTTCCCTTGGGAAGCTTCTTGGTAGAGCATGACTCTCCCTGTTCAGAAAGTTATGAATTGCAGCTGTCTCTTATGTGGCTTACATTGCATTACATTGCAATATGTCATTGTGAGATGTGACATAATATAATGTAAGTGACAGGCAGCTAAAATTTTACAGCAAGAAAACTTTTTTTTTATATCCAGGATCTGCTATCAAATTTGATAGCAGCTATCAATCCATTTTTTTTTCTGCAGATAGATCAAAAATTTGATGTTCATGAAAAGCAGGTCATTTTGAAACATCCACAAACACTTCAGTGCCTGCACAACTCAGTTACCATAAATCAGTTAAAAAAAAAATCCTAAAAGCTGCATTAGTCTTGACTCAAGTTCTGTTTTTGCCTTCCATGACTAGTGCAGATATTGTTTTAGATTTCTTTGGGATATCACTAAGAAGTTCAGTGAGTTTAGTTTTCTTTGGGATATCACTAAGAAGTGACGATCTAATAAATTATTTTAGTGCCCACATCAGACCACGTGTTTCACAACTGAGGGTGGCTTTGCAGTCCAGGAGACATTTGGCAGTGCCTGGAGCCGTCACAACTAGGGCAGTGGTGGGAGATTACTGGCATCTAGTGGGTAAAGGTCAGACATGCTGCTGAACATCCTAAGATACATAGGGCAGTTTCCATAAGATCATTCCGTCTAATGTTTGGCAATTCCTCTGATCCCAGAGGTCACTGTTTAAGAAAATTGGCCTAAATATGGTCATGACCTAGTCCAAAGATGGCCGAAGAGTAATTCTGATGACTCTAGAACTAGTTTTTTCCGATGGCCCCATCCTCAAGACAGGCCATGGTAATGCATTAATTAAATATTCAGCTAAACCTTTTGGGCCTAAGGGGCACTTAAGAGAACCTCCTTGCACATCAAAATTGACTGGAAACCTCATCTAGTAACAGCCTCACAGAAGGTTCTACAGGGAGAGGAAAGCCAGATTTTTGAGGTCTAATCCTACCTCTATCAGAAGTCTGTCTTTGGGGGTCTTTGTAAAATAGTTTCCACTTTGGGCCCCAGGGGTCTCCTCTACACTATGGACATTTGCATGAAACTGAAGTCCTTGACTTTGTTACTGTTGTTGTTTTAATGGAGGAATCCTTTTGTTAAGTTATATTTTTCAATATACCCTAATTATGTAGAACACACAGATATGAAGATTCTATGACTGAAACATAGGTGAGGGACAGGACCGGATAGCCTGTCCATTCCCTATTGCCCTCTCTTCTAATATGACAGAACCCAAGATACAATTTGAAAACCAATGATGCAAGGAGAGTCCTTCTAGGAGTAAATTCATTTGGTATTATGAGTCATGCCAGGAAAAGACCCTGGAGAGTCAATTGTGCCCATGTTAATACTCAACTATAGAGTGTGGATAGCTTCACCAACCTTCCCCTGTGCTTTCTTTCTGAGAACAAAGCAGACAATAATCCACTGCCAGTGTTTATGTGAACCTGACAAAGAACTCTCACTTTGTAGGATTTCTATCTGCCAAGATGCAGAATGACACCAGCAAAAAAAAACATAGGTTTTAGATTATGACAGCTCCAAATAGGAATCCCTGCTCTGCCATTCACTAACTCTGTGTGTTTGGGTCCTTTATTTAAGGTCTGTGCACTTCTGTTGCTTTATTTGTTAGGTTGGGTTAATAATGCCTATCATAGAAGTGATTTTAAGGATTAAATGTGATAATGATATAAAGCATTTACACAGAATGTGATGCATAATAATAGCTATCATTTATCGACTGCTTCGTAGTATAATTGTAAGAATTAGAGATAATGTGTGTAAAGTGCCTGACATGTAGAAGATGCCCCATATATAATAGCTACTGTTATTATTCAGCTCGAATGCACAACCAGGAAAGTCCCAGAAACATTTATAAAAGGGAGATGGTTTAATGTCACTTCCTTGAATCATACCTCATTTACCTTTTCCCCTTCTTTATGGCAGAGAATCTCTAGGCTGCCCCTGGGATTTCAGTGTTCAACTTTGACACTCAACAAAGTTAACTTACACATAACTCGCATCAACAACAATATATGAGTGTCTACCATTGCTTTTTGGAGTATATCTCCATTTTGCAGATGAAGAGGCAGAAACAGGGGGCTGTGAAGTGCCTTAGCCAAGGTCAATTAAACAGGTGAAAAGTAGTGAAACCAAGATTCAGGTGAAGGCAGTCTGCTCCAGAACTCTGTGTAAATCATATAGCTTAGTGTTGCCAAATCAAGTCTCTCTTAATAATGATACCCTGTGAGGCATAAAAACAATTGCCCTTTAATTTCATCCCAATTCTGTGAATCAGCAAATTTGCTGCTATGCTTGTCTTCCTGGTTCTTCTGGTCAGAGCTAGGCTGAGCTATTCTCTCACCTTGGTTCACACAGCTGCCTGAGGCTTTGTATCAGACAACTGGGAACCCATTCCACATGGTTTCTTCTCCTCTAGAAGGTTAATTTGGACTCTGGGGGTAGATAGTTTCCCAGACTGAGAACAGATTCTTCAGGATCTCTTAATCCCTAGGCTCAGAACTTGCACAATGTCACATTCACCAAATGCTTTTAGTCAAAGCAAATCACAAGGCAACCCACATTTGGGGCTGGGAAGAGAGACTCCACTCCATGAAAAAGAAATATATATTCTGTGGCCATTTTCTGTAGTCTACAATGTGTACCTTCTATCCATAAATCCTTCATATTCTTCTCACATTTGATACATGCTCACCCCTATCCCAGGATTCCCCAAAATCTCTTAACAATTTTAGAATCAGTTTGTCATGATCTGTAACAGATATGAGTGCAGATGACATTTTGAGTTTCAGCTTCTCTCAGTCAGGAGACTATGAATTGAAAAGGCACATTATCTGTAGCCCATATACCTAACGAATAGAGTTAAGCTCAAAATAATTGGACTAGAGATTGACATTTTAATAGAGGATGAATGTTAGATGTATAGAAGGCACTGGTCCATAGCTATTGTACAATCCACCTGGTGACTTGTTGCCATCCTCTTACTCTAACGGTAGGGAATAAGCCAGGTTCTGCTTCTGGGCATGGCTCCCAGTTCATTGTTTACTGCTCTTGCCTGTGCCCTCTAGATTCTTAGGTCATCCCTGAGAAGTATTTCATTTTCTACAAGAAACACTTCATGTTTTCAGCTGAAAGTCCTTCTCATCTGCTAGGTGTCTGAGGCTTCTTTTTGAATTACAACTGTTTTAGTTCATGCTGAAGATGATTTAAGTTGTAAAATTCTCTTCTAATACTTTATAGGTTTCCTATAAGTTTAATCAGTAGCCTCCACTAAGAAGATAATAGTATCCTTTCTGATTTTCTAGAATTTGCTAACTGTTTCCTGACCTCTTTCCACGCCTCTGCACCTACCTTGTCCCAAAGCTGTTGCTATATGTTTTATTTTTTTTTTTACAACAACCCCTTTATAAGGTACCTGTTTCTTTATCAGTTTGCTTTTCTCTGTAACAAACTAACTCAAAAATTAGCAGCTTAGGGGCACCTGGGTGGCTCAGTAGGTTGAGAGTCCAACTACTGATTTTGTCTCTGGTTATGATCTCTTGGTTCTTGAGATAGAGCCCCATGTCAGCACAGAGCCTGCTTGGGATTCTCTCTCCCTCTCTCTCCCTCTCTCTCTGATCCCCTCCTCTCTCTCTCTCAAAAGAAACAAACAAACATTAAAAAAAAACTTAGCTGCTTAAACAATAAACTTTTAAAGTTTCTTATGACTCCTTCTATCACCTGGATGATTCTTCTTACTTAAGCTAATTCAGCTGGGACTCAGTCTAACTTGGCTTCACAACATACTACATGATTGGCTTAATATTAGGCGGGCTAGGGATGATTTAACATTGTGTCTCGCATCATCCAGAAGGCCAGTCCACACTTGTTCACATGGTATTGGTTATAGGATACTAAAGCGTAGGAAAATATACCAAATACCAAATACTAAGCCGCATTTCCTGTTGCCCCTTGGCCAAAATAAGACACATGATTAATTCCAGAGTAAGTCTGGGAGGGGAATATCCAGAGGCATAATTATGGAAAGAAGACTTATTGCAGACATTTTTGCAAAATAAAAAAAAAAAATCTATAACCAACCTACTCATTATTCAGCACCCATTTCCTCCAGAGAGAAACAGATAAAATTATTCTATAGAGCAATACAAGTGCACCATTTATTCTATTTTCTGGGGGAAGGTGGAAGGGCTTCTAACAACTTTTTGTTATAATTGTTTACTCTGCGACTGTGGCCAAAATCTCAGGGAAGCAGGACCTATTCTCCTTCAGTCAACAAAGAACAGTTGTTCCTCTTCTTAGCAACATTAGGACACAACCCAACACATGTGTGCACATGCGTACACACACACACACACACACACACACAACCACCTGGGAGAATTCCAGCAGAGCCAACAAGGTATATGCATACTCTTCCCTTACTCTCTGAAAGGGGAACTGCAGAAGAGCAGTAAAACAGTATATATGTTTTTTATTCAGAGAGGTCTGGAGGAAGGAATCCATCAAACCTCACTAATAATGCATAGCAGGATTGAGTGACTAAGAAAAATATCTAATGGTTAGGTTTATAGGCAACTTCAGACACTTAGATAAAAATCTCTGATGGGGAGGCTTTTCATAGAGTTGGCTATCACATTTGCCTTTGGACACGGAAATTCAAATGAACAGACTGACATTCATAAAATCATTGCCTTTTCCCTCTAGATAGGGTAAACTTTCACCACTGTTTTCCTGGTTAATTCCAGGTTTAAGCCTGCTAGCATTTCTAGCTAAGCAGTTCTAGCATGCTAGCTGTTAATAATGGCCTCTTTTGTTTCCAAAGCATTTGGATGATAAATTATATGGCCACCTAACCTCTGAACTACATTTTTATCCCTATGACAAAAAAATCACTGATGTTACTACATATAATAATTTCCAAGTGGATAACAATGTACTTCCCCTGAACACCACTGAATCATCCGCTGCATAGCAAAAATATTCAGTGATTGTACTGTCTGGCAAGGTAGTCAAGAAGGTGGTCAAGGTGGTTAGAAGTGTTGATTGATGGTTAATTGGATATAAGCTGTGCATGTTTACTCTTATTCAGTATGTTTTCAAAGAGTGTTATGACCAAATACTACAGAAGCAATCTTTCATACATTTTCCTTTTATTCATCCATTCATGCACACTTAACAAATGTTGACTGAGTTCCTAAAACTTATCATGAACAGGTACTGTGACAAATATAGGAAATACAGAGATCAATGTCATGATCCATATCCTCAACAATGCTATTGGAGTTCTTACTCTGTCCTAGTCATTGGTTTGCTTGTCTTAAGTCTGGAGTTTTCAGAGGGCACAACAAGATTACAGATGAGGGGATCTAAATAGATGAGGTAAGAAAAGCAGGCAATATGGATTTCTAGAAGAAGAAGACACCTGAGCTAAGTCTTAGAAGAAGTACCAGATGGAGAAAATAAAGACTTGGTGGTGCTTCCATCCAAGGGAAGAAAACTGGGAAAGAAAAGATTACATAGAAGTATGTGCCAACCACAGTGCCTGTAATGTAAATAGATACGTTGCATTCAGCAATGGCCCAGGCATACCACAAATAAATGAGGGCTTTTGCCTTACTAAAGGTCTCAAGATTAGAAAACCAATGATCCAGGCAATGAGAGGAATAGGCACAGAGAACTTGAACACAGAAAAGAAGTCCTGATGCTCAATTCTGAAAGAGGTAAATCTGGGCTGATTCTTCAAGGAAAATGTACTTATCAAAGGTGTACGACTTACCAAGGTAAATGAAAGTGGGGGTCATCCAAGACAAAGGGAACAGCTTGGCTAGACAGGGGAGATTACAGGGGAACTATAATCTCACTGGCACTACTAGACTATATACTGAGGGGGCACGCAGGCATTAGTAACTAAAAATGAGGCTACAAGGAGACCAGAGATATTTTGAGGAATTACAAGGTGGAGGTGGTAAAATAAGAAAAAAATGGAGGCAATCCTTATAATGACTTTGTGTACTACAATGAGCCTTGAAGAAGGAGTCACTCACATATAATAAACCAGCCCTACTGAGGAAAGAAAATTCCAGAGGATCCAAATATGAATTATACTGATATATTCATTCTACTTCTTCATTTTCTTAGATTGAACAGTGTTCTTAGAATAAACATATGGTGCTGTTAATGGACATGTTACTTGGTACAGGAGAAAAATAAACCAAATAAAAAGACCAAAAGTTGAGAGATTTATTTCAAATGTTTAATCGATAGCAACTCGAAAGGTATGTGTGCTTATCGAAAGAGCATAAATATTTTACAATTCCCATTCCTGCAAACACTGATCAAACTCTGTAGATCATATCATGCATATTGATGAGAACTGTATTGTTCCAAACCTCATTTTGTTCACGTGAAATAGGAGAGCTTATATAGATGAGAAAGACCATTTTAGAATCATCTATGTGTGAGAAAACTCACTTAGCAAGGGGGTTTATAACTTGCCACCACTGTGCCAAACTGCTCCAAGGTTTCAGAAAGCCAATAATGGCAGAATTGCAACAAAGATCAATAAAGAATCCAACATTTTAGACAAGAGGGAGAAACGTGATTAACCTTCAGAATCTGTCTTTATACCTTCTCTCAACAATGCTCCCAAGAGTTAGATTGCTACTTCAGAGACCCTCTTGACCCAGGAAACTTGATCATCCTTAAAATATGGATACTGAGCTGCCAAAATGCCAGCGTAAATCCCCCATGGCCCATTATTCAGCATATGTCCAACATACTTCCTTGCTCCTATACATCCTGAAAAATGTCAGCTTTAGTGAAATGGTCCTGAGAATATAGTCCTAGTTTAAACACAGCTTAACATTGGATAACTAACAAAGTTAAAATTCCTAGACACTGATTCAGATGGCAGTCTATATTAGTGGTTTTTAGGGCATGGTTAGATTGTTGTATCTCAACTATAACATATATTAGTGGAGTGAGCTTGGGCAAATTAGTTAAACTCTCTTACAACCCCATCTTTATCCAAAAAATAAATAAATAAAAATAAAACACATTGGTAAAACTATCTTCATAGAATTTTGTCATTAATGTTTATAAAATTCTTCAGGGGCACCTTGGTGGCTCCGTCTGTTAAGCATCCGGCTTCAGCTTAGGTTGTGAACTCACAGTTCGTGGGTTCAGGCCCGTGTCAGGCTCTGTTCTGACAGCTCAGAGTCTGGAGCCTGCTTAGGATTCTGTATCTCCCTCTCTCTCTGCCCCTCTCCAGCTGGCACTCTGTCTCTGTCTCCCTCTCAAAAATAAACAAACATTTAAAAAAATAAAAATAAATGAATAAATAAATAAAAATCTTCAGAAGGACTCAATAAACATTTTTTCTGTCTCAAATTTCTGGCTATTACCATCATCATAGAAGCAAAAATAAAATCTGTAATCATAATAAACACTAGTAAGTATTGCTTCCTGTCTTACAAAGGAGTGGCTTGAGTTCCCTTACAAAGATCCTTGAGGAGATATTATTAACCTCATTTTAAAGCTGTAGAATCTAAGGCTCACTGAGGTTGAGATTAAGTGATTCCCTTAAGTCACAAAGCAAATAAGTGGTAATACCATGGAGAAAGTAGGATTCCATGTCAGTGTGCTGGGCATAGGGGGTATTTCCAGGGAGGAAGTGGGGCTTGACTAACATTAATGTGTACCTCTTACCAGCCAGGAACTTTATATATCTTATCTACTTTTAACTTTACAACCATCCTAAAAAGGAGTTGTTACTTGCTCTACCTTATATTTACAAAAACTTGAGTGGTAAAGAGACTTTTCCAAGATCACAGAAGACCTAACATTCAATCATCATTCACTTTGACTGTAAAGCCCTTAGCAGTTCATTGAGAAATGGTGTTTTGGTTAACAGCGACAATGCTAGTTTCTTAAACTGTCAAATGAAGAGGGGGACCATACCTTCGCATTTTGGAGCAATCTTCCAGCCCATGTGTCAACAAAGCTCCCTCTGCCCTATCCCCCTCTTATGTTTTTTGCCCCTGGGATGCTATACGTTAGACTGTTAGATACTGAAGACATCAAAGTGGGTGGCATGGGGGAGATGAGGTAGGCAATACTCGGACTTAAAAGTAACTTAAGATAACGGAAGGTAATGCTTCGATCCACTCAGACCCCACAAACCTACTGCAGGGGCTTTGATGGAAAAATTTTTTTCTTTTTCTTTTTTTTTTAATGTTTATTTATTTTTGAGAGACATTGATAGAGAACACAAGCCAGGTAGGGACAAAGAGAGGGAGACACAGAACTTGAAGCAGTCTCCAGGCTCTGTGAGCTGTCCGCACAGAGCTCGACGCAGGGCTTGAACTCACAAACTGCAAGAGCCAAAGTTGGACGTTTAACTGACTAAGCCACCCAGGCACCCCTGAAAAATTGATTCTAAGTACAGAATGGGTTTGGGACATCTTAGGCTTATGAAAATTTCACTTTCAAGATGATAAGAACCATTGGAAATGATGCTAAGGGTGGCCCATCCACTAAAGGCAAAAAGAAGTAAAATGCTCTCTTTAAATGGGTTTCATTTTCTCTGTCAATCACCTTGAGGTCCCTCAGTATGGAGTATTCCCTAGCTGGAGAGAGAGTAGAAGGGAATTCACGCTGTTCAAATCTCAATATCCCCACTGCCACCTCAATGGGATCATTCTGCAGAATCCCAAACCACAAGGGAATACTAACAGTTACTTTCAGACCTCAGGACTGCTGTGTTTGGGGTTATCCCAGACAGCTGAGTGCACTGCATTTCCTCCCACTGCTTGATGGCCCAACAACAACACGAAAAAAGAAGCACTCAAAAAAAGAGCAAAACTCTTCCTTTTTAAACTCCTTTGAAAACAAACTGCTTTGCAGGTAAGTTTGGGCCCTGCAGGAGGTTAGGGGCACAGAGAGAATTGCTACATGTCTTGAGTCCTTATAAAGCTGAGGTCGTTCAGTAGAGTTTCCAAGGGCACATATGCACTAATTACATGCTTGGCTTTCATCTGACCTGAACGAACGGGATGTAAATTAGTTGCTCTGGCAGAGAGGTTGGCATGATGGAGGTGATGCTGGCATGTGACACATGAAAGGAATAAGTAAACACAAGTAGGCAGGTCTCCTCCTTGCTTTTCCTTCCCTGTTCCAGCAGGTTAGAAGTTCCTTCTGCTAAGAGATTTCAAACTGTTTGGAACACCATTTTTGGGACAGAGAGACATGAATGTAATGCCCTCTGTACCCATTTAACAAGCTGTCAGTAGCCCCATTTGCCAAAAGGGACTGATGATTTTCCTCACTGTAACATATGGGAACGGCTTGCAATGTTGCATGATAAAAACAAATATGATATAGCCAAGTGAGATGAAGGTTAGAAAGAACCCACTAAAGTTCCTAGCTTATTGGTTATACACACTCAGTAAAAATCACTAGAATTCACTTATGCTAGGGCTGTTATTTCTCCGTTCAACAGATGAGAAAACTGACTCACGTAAAGGTTAAGCAACTTACCCGAAGCGCTTGGTTGATATATGCAAAGCCAGGGTCAAACCCAAATGGTCTGGCTCCAGAATACACAAGGAAACCATTCTGTTAATAAGTATTTTTTACACTGTAGAATTAGGATAACAACCCCTGGTGGGAAGGTCTGTGTGGGAACTAATGGGGTTGTAAGTATGAAATCATCTTGTAGGGAGTTTAAAGTGAGAGTCTTCTCTTCATGACAATCATCAAAGCCTTCATAATGTCCTCTAAATTCAGGAGAACCATGACAAAGCTAGGGGAATCCCAGCTGCTCAGTGCTACTGCCAAAGAACAGAAGAACTTTTAGGAAGTTATTTAGACTGTCTGAGCCTGAATCCTGATCTATAAAATGGGCATATGTGATGATCACAGCTTCATTTATAGTGAAGAAGGCTGGATACAATCTATATATGTACTGTGTGTATTAAATAAGGAAATGACCTTTATGAACGCTATGAAATTTGTGACTGACGTTTTTTGGCTTTAAAATGGGATGAGGACGGAGAATTGCCAAATTTCACTCGCAATCAGGCTTCATTGCTTTTTTGTTGTGGCATGAAAGGAAGAGGGAAAGTAAGCCAGACTAAAATGAGTCCATTATAAGCCAGGTATACTATTACATGGTTCATTTAAACTACCCCAATATTTAAGGAAAGTATCAATATCATTTTAATGTGTAAGGTACTGAGGGGGAAAAGATTGTCATTTGCATCCAACTATGTGGTTAGGAAGCTGAGGAGTTGCTCTGTAGGATCCTACCTAAACCGCCAGGTAACTGCCTTCTTCAAAACTGCCTTGTCACAAACATTTCATTCCCCCTTATTTCAAAAGCTATCTGGTTAGACATAGATTCCACTTTCAAACCTCAAAAGGACACATACACATATGTAGAAATGTCCTTGTAATTTCCGAGCACACTCTGCCTAACCTACAATGCATTAACGCTAGTAAATATAAAGAAACACAAAACCCCAGCCTTGTGGAGGTTTCCAGCTGCAAGACTTCCAATTAAAAATTTCTCCCTTTCTTTACTCACGTAACATTTCCAGCATAGATAACAATTTTACTGCAACATCTTTAATACCATTAATGATTTGATCTTTCTGCAAAGAGCTTAAAAGCCCATAGAAGACAGAGATAGACTCGAGGTAGGTAGGTGGAAGGTTACACAGCAGGAGTATCTAGTGATGTGAACATAATAAAGAGAGTGCCCCAGAATTAAAGGAACCAGATGAGGGGCATTTACAAAGTAACACTTGAACACAAACCAACTGCTGATTTTTTTTTTAAATAAGAACTTTGGAATGAGAAAGTAGATTTCCAGTATCTCTTTGGTTTTATTTTCACAGGCAAAATCAAATGGAGAGTTGAGGCAATCAGTACTGGGAACGGTGCCCCGTACAGAGTAGATGACTAATAAATTTGTCAAATGAGTGATTCGGGCAAACAAAAAATCCTGCTGTCCTAAGAATGGAGTGCAAAGAATGGATGCATTCCTGCATGAATAGCGATCATTATTTGAATAATTATCTAAACATTCAGATCATCCTGGTGTTGATAGATGTGCTTTACGTTGGCTTTGAGGAATCAGATTCACAGACACAGAAATATCCCAATGTGAATAAGACTTCTTTGCTTCAGTGATGCGTAAGCAAAGGCTGGCATCTTCATGTTCATTGCCCCAAGTTAGATAATCTGGGAGGATGAGAACATTCATCTTTCATTCCGCAAACATTAAAGCTTTACTACAGCCTCAGTGTTAGAATATTCAGATACGAAGTCATTTAAGACATAACCCCTTCCCTCAAAGGAATTTACCATTTGACTCCACTGAACACAGTAGAAATTAATGAAGCTAGCTTCTTTCTCAGGTGAGAGAGCAACTTCTGCTTTTGGTTTAGAGCAACTGATTCTAAAAGCCAAAAATCATCCTCTAAGGGAAATGTGTGCGGAGCAAGGGAGACAGACTCATCATCTCCGCCGAGGGAAGAGAAAACACAGGGAAGGTAAGTAATAGAAACAACACAGCAATAGTAATAATGATAGACCTCTTTATATGTGTCTCGTCCCTGGTAAGCACTTCGTACACCTTATGTAATGTCATCCTCACTATTAGAATGTAAAGTTAGTTATATTATTACCACATTATATATAAGGAAACAAATTTCAGGGTTGTAAAAATTCTGATAGAAACTATGTAAAAAATGTAAGTTCCCTTCTTTATCTCTTTGACTTGATCTTATACTCTGATTCACATCACTCCAGCGAACCCCCAGCCACAATGACATCCTTCCTTTTGAGCTCATTGAACTTATCACAGGCATGCCCGCCTGAGGGTCATTGAATTTACTATCCCCTCTCTGGACACATTGTCCTCTCCCCCCTCCTGACTCAGCTATCTAAGTGATTGACTCCCTCATCATCTGCCTCAACTCGCTCACATGTTGCCTTCACTGAGCATGCTCTTCTCTACTGAGCTCCTCAGTTCCCCAGACCTGCGTTGTTTTCTTCCATAGCATTTTTCACCTTCTGTAATACCTCACTGGCCAAGCCCTTGCACCCGGTTCTACTCTCCAAACTAAGCTGGATAAGGGTTGCCCTTGTTTTGTGTTTTTTTTTTCCCCCAGATAGACCCTTTTTAGACGCTAGACAAAACAAGTCCTTTGTTTTCAAGTTCTGTTTCCAATTCAAAACTGTGTATTGACCACGTATCACCAAAACAGAAGCCACTCTCAGTATTGAAAACAGGAAATTTAACACAAGGCAATGGTGACAGAGATGATGGGAGACAACTTAAATATTGGCAACAGGAGAAAGTTATTGCAACCAAGAAGCTGAGAGACAAAGGGAAGATGCAGAATTACTGGAACTCAGTGTCTAGTGTTTCCCAGAAAAGTTAGAAATGCAAAAGGAGCCATAGGAAGGGATGGAAGACTGAAGCCACTGAGGAGGTTCAGCTGTTGCTAGAAATGCCACCTTGAGCCAGCGAAGAGAGATAAATAACTTGGAGTTCTTTTCTCCAACCCTCCCGTTACCAGCTACTGACTCCCCATTAGCTGAACCCAGCCAAATTCTGGATGACACAGGATCTGTTAGGTCAGCACCTCCTGAGGCAAAGAGCAGAGCAATTGACTGTCAGGAAATCAATGTAAATGCAAGCAGTCAGATAACTGCCCCTGTCTGACTGATGCATTAGATTTCACATAGGTTTTAAGGCCTGTTGCTATAGCCCCTCAATGTAACCTGGCTCCCTTATTACCTAACACATGGAACAATTATAATTAAAGAAATACGTGTGATTTCTGCATTTGTCATTATGGTTGTTGTTTCACTGTGTCTGCCTCTAGATTAGAAGTTCCATGAAAGCATCTGAACCTTTTTATTGCTCTATCTATAATGCCTAGACCATGGAAACACTTTCAAAGAGTTCTTCACGATAAACACCTGGAAAATGGAGGAGAGTGAATCACCTGAGATTTAGCAACATCATGATTTACACACTTTATTATCACATTGCAATAATCTGTTACTGGTTTTAGTTCCATTTTAAACCTGAAAGGCAAGAATGTACAACTGATCTCAAGTTCTGAAGGTGTTATTGCTTAGTCTCCCAGCACTGTCATGTATTTGTGGGGAAGTAGGAGGAATGGACAACAGAAAAGATAACAATTCCATGATGACAGGCACTGTCTCTGCTGAACACCAATGGTGCGGTGGTGATCTAGTCCTGGAGGGAAGGTATCCTCAAAGATCACTTGACTCTGTGCTTTACTGGCTTTTCTAGAATTACCACTTGCAGGGTCTATCCTACCTCATGGTGGAGGAGGGTGACTGAAATAATGCCTTTTGCAGAGAAATTGCACCTATGCAGCAAGATCAAGTGGATTTCAAAACCTTTCTATCTCTAAGATCCTTAACGCGAGCACAGCCAGAAGTTTGGGACTGAACGCAACAAAGATATGAATGAATGCATGATGGAATGAATAATATCTAGAGCCAATACCTCTGAAAAAATAATGTGCCCAATGTCCATTAATACTTTTAAAGAACCCAACTAGTGAATCTTCTAAGGACCCATGTCTTTTAAAATGCTGCTCAGACAATGTTTGATTGTCTGGTTAGAGCATGCCAAAGAGAGATGGAAATCCAAATTATGTACATGTATATACATGAGGATATACAAACATTATATCATCTGATTCTCATTTAAAAGTATAAATGACTCCTTCCAAAGGTCCATGAATTAAATCATGGGTACCATTCACTGACTTTAGGTTTTGTCCTGTGCTCTATTTTTTACATCTATAGTATGATCTCTAATCTTTGTAATAGTCCAACAGGTTGTGTGTTATTATTCCATCATTCAATTAAGAGAACAAAGACTCAAGGTAGTAGAATATCTTGTCTAAGTCCACAGAGCTAATAAACAAAGATGTAATTAGAAAATAACTGCCTAGGTTATTTTTCAATGTTTCATTATGAAAATATTTAAATTTTATAAAATAAATCATCTTATTGCTCTCTGCATACCCATATCTTAAATTTCAATAATTGCCGCCTTATGCCCAAGCTTATTTCATTTATTTCCTTACCACCTTCCCCACTTCTATTTCTTTGAAGCAAGTCCCGTGTATGATAGCATTCGTCAATAATATATATATATTTTAAATGCTTATTTAATTTTGAGAGACAGCATGTGAGCAGGGAAGGTACAGAGAGGGAGGAGGACAGAGGATCCGAAGGGGGCTCTTTGCTGACAGCAGAGAGCCTGATACAGGGCTCGAACTCATGAACTGTGAGATTGTGACCTGAGCTAAAGTCAGACACTCAACTGAATGACCCACCCAAGAGCCCCCATAAATATTTTAGTATACGCTATATAGGCTGTTTTTTAATGTAACAGCTTTTTGTATACTGTATATAGATTGAATAGCTTAATATAGACTAGTTATTACTGGCAAATGTTAACTTACTTTCACTTTTAATTGTCACTGGGCAAAACTCCCATTTCAGCCTGTACAGGGATAGGCAATTATTGTTCCAAAAGTTAAGTAGGATAATTACAGATGTTCTATTGGCTTATTGGACAGGAATGAGAATTTACATTGAAAGAAATGTACATGAAAAACATATCTGTTGTATTTTTCTTTCAATGCTGTTGTCTTTAATATAAGCATTGCAGGAAAAGAGAAGAATAATCAAGGAAAAAAATACCACGATTGTGATGAACTGGAGGATTTAATTGGAGATACTGTAAGAGGAAATTTTTAAAATGTGAAAAATGTTCAAATGTAAAAACATGGTAACAAAAGCAACACAAGAATTTAAGTATCACTTCTACCTTTTATGGTGGGTATGGAGATCCTGGCAAATGCATGTTTAAAAGTAAGAATGCAGAGCAATTACCAGCAAATCCACATATGACATCTCTTGGGAGTCTTTTGGAACCAGTTTCACTTATCCTTAGGTTTTTAATATTTTCCATCTCAAATTAAAAAATAAAATTACTTTTTCCTAATAAATAAACTCTCATTGCTTCAGATCACTAAAAACTAATGAGCTGTTAAACGTCCACAGAAATTGTTTTTGGTCTTAAATGGCTTCTTGTAAAAGGAAAATGCTCGAACTCTTCAGAAGATTGGCTTAGATTTCACTTTTCACAAGCTTAAAAAAAAAAAAGACTGAATAAGCTCCTTTTTGTTATAGAAGGGCAAGTTAAACAGCAGAATCTACTTATTGAATTCTGTGAATATCAACTTTTTTTTAATATGGAATATTTTAGGAGCTTATCCTTTACTTGGAGAGATTATGTTCCCAGAGATTCAGCGGAGGTTTCTACAGTTTTTGCAAGACATGACGCATACTGGTAGATCATCCAGGTTACCACCTGGAATTTTCCTAATTTTAGGAGCCAAATATTGTCAGCTGTCAATCTATGCACAGTGTTACTCAAAGGAACGTTTTGTAGATAGGCATTAGGGTCACAAATGACTTTGCGACTATTCATCAGTCTTCAAAGAGATAGCACATGTGGCTCTCCTATGTGAATGCTAATACAAATGTGAGCATATTCTTTTTCTTTTTCACAATTTTAAATAGATTTTTGAAATACAACATACAATTCATATAACCCACCTATTTTATAGTACAATTCAATAATTTTTAGTAAATCTACAGAGGTACACAACAGTCACCCCCATCTAATTTTAAATCAGTTCTATCACCTCAAAGTAATAGACAGATGTAATGATATAGAGGCTTAAATGCCATCCGAAACTACATTTCGAAAACCAAAACCATTTTAATATTCCAGGATTGGGGGTGTTTTCAATTTATCCACTGATATCTGGTCCCATTTTCCAAATTGTATAAAGTGGCAGGTGAATGTGGGATCATCTTAAAAGAACTCCAAGTCCTGGGTGGACAGAAGGACCCAAACAGGGTAATTCTAAGAGTTCAGTCTGGGAACTTTAGAAGAAGGCACCATTTTCATCACATGAGTTCAAGTCAGAGGGGCTGCCAGTGCTAGAGTCTATGAGGAACACATGAAAAATCCCAATAAAAAAAGTACCAGCACTTTCTATCTCCCTGTCATAGGGCACCAGTAACAGATTACAGCTGTATCAGCCATGTGAAATTTTACCCTTTCCCTTGACCCATGTGTCCGTGGGCAGATCATGGAGCTGTCACAATCAGATACAGCAGATATGTGACTAGAAAAGGAATTAGAAGGACAGAGAGAGAAGAGAACTAAATACCCCACTTTGGGAAGGCTACCTTTCACTCCTGAAGCAAAACTAAGTGCAGGGGAGGCAGATGTAAATCAAATGAATTGGGAAATTCTTAAATCTTTCTTGAGATATAATTGACCTGCAACAAATACTCGTTTTAAGTGCACAGGTGAAAAGTTTCACAAACGCATGCACCTATATCACTATCACATTTCCATCACCCCACAAAGTCCCTTCATCTCTCTTTACAGTCAATCCCTTGCACACACATGCCACCAGACAATAAGGGCACTTTGTGGGGCTATGAAAATATTCTACATACCATAGAGTTTTTTGTGTTCAGTATTATGTTGTTAGTGAATAAAGCAGGTTTCTTCTTCTTTTACAATCTTTAATTTCTTTCTCATGCCTTATTTTTTTCTGTTTAGAGCCTGTAGCAGAATGTTGAAAACAAAAGAATACAACCTTGCTTGTTGCTGATGGTTGGGAAAAAGTATTCATATTTTTCAACATTATGTAAGGTGTTAATTCCAAGTTTTTATAAGATAGCCTTCATTAGGTTGAGGAGAATCTCCTACTCACTGTTAGCTGAGTTTTTTTTTATCATGAATGAATGTTGAATTTTATCAAATTCATCTACTGAAATGATCATGTGGTTTTTCCCCTTTATCCTATCAATCTGGCAACTGACTTTCAAAGTTAAGAGAAAAACAAAACCATATTCTTAGGAGAAATACCAGTAGGTAGTGTCAGAATCATTTTTTCGTATTGCTGTATTCAAATTGCTAAAATGTTCTTAAGAATTTTCCCCCGTAGGTTAATTAAAAGATATTTGGTGCTCTGCTGCTCCTCTTTGTAAGTAGTTCATGAGGCCTGATTTTTAAGATTTCAGGAATTTGGGGAGCTGGTTAATACTAGGTTGTTAGCTTGAAATCAACCATAGTTGAGGTATCGTATCTACAACACAAAAATTGGCAAATGCTGCCTATCAGTGTCTTTCTCCCTGTCTCAGAAGAGCTGGTTGTAAGACATTTAACTTCATAGCGCTGGGGACATTGATGTGTGAAGCGCCTGCATATGTTTGCAATAGTTTTTCCTGGTTTAAGTATCAGGATGATGCTAGTCTCATAAAATGAACTGGGAAATATTTCCTCCTTTTCTATTTTACGGAAGACTTGTGTAGA
The DNA here is from genome assembly GCF_022079265.1 of Lynx rufus. NCBI lineage: Eukaryota > Metazoa > Chordata > Mammalia > Carnivora > Felidae > Lynx > Lynx rufus. The sequence continues at coordinate 34,106,854 of NW_025814830.1, read as the reverse complement.
ATTGGCATAAGATCTTCCTAAAGAGTATGGTAGAATTCACTAGTGAAGCCATCTGGGATTGTGGTTTTCTTTACAGTAAGCTTTTTAATTACTAGTATAGTTTCTTTAATTGATATAAGGCTATTCCAAATTTCTGTTCCTTCTTGAGGTGGTTTAGGCACTTTCGCATGTCAGGAAACTTGTACAATTCATCTCAGTTAAGGCAAGCATTGTTATTAAATTGTTCATATCACTGCCTCACTTCATACCTCTAATATGTAATTTGTGTTTTCTTTTACTTCCTAATTAGTCTAGTTAAAGTTTTAGAAGTTTCATTGATCTTTAGCAGTAAACAATATTTCATTTTATGAATGGCTTGTATATGTTTTAATTTACTCTTTCATTGATACTTACCTTTGTTAAACTCTTTCATTTATATATTTGGACTTAACTTGCTCTTTTTCAAGTTTCTTAAGGTGGAAGTTTAAGTCACTGATTTTAAGACTTTGTTTACGTCTAATACAAGTATTTAACATTTTATATTTCTCTTAAATAGCTCTTTAGCTCCATCCCACAAAATTTTAATGGGTTGTGTTTACATTCTCATTCAGTTCCAAATACAGTTTCTAATGACCCTTGTGATCTCTTCTTTGACTCATGGCATTATTTTCTTGTTAAGGTATTCTAATTTAATTATTTTGAATCAGGGAACATAACTTGTTTATTTCAACTCTTTTGCATTGGAACTTTTTATGGCCCAGAATGTAGTCTATCGTGGTGAACAGTCCCTGTACCTTAGAGGAAAACAAAAACAAAAACAAAAACAAAAAACCCATATATATATATATATATATATATATATATATATGGTTTTGTTTGTTTGTTTATATATATATGTATACACACACACACATATATATGGTTTTGTTTGTATATATATATACACACATACATATTTATATATGTATGTTTTCTCCTATTGTTGAGTGGAATTTTCTGACAAATAATTTAAATGACAAATAATTTACATCAGTTTATAGACTAAAACCATCAGGTTCAGCTATTCTGTCACCTTACTGTTTTCTTCCTATTTGTTGTATCGATTACTTGAGAAAGGAGTGTTGAAATTGCAAAATATTATGGAATTGTCTGTTGCTACTTTCAATTCCGTCACTTTTTGTCTTAGGTATTTTTTTTTCCCGATGGTACAAGTAGGAAAGTTTATTAAAGTGAAAGTACTCTCTGGGGATGTGAGAGCAGGGAAGCTCAACTGACAGCTGCCTACCTCAGGGGGTGGGTCTCTGTCTGTCTTATGTATTTTCGAAAGGTATATTTGATCATCACATATTAAACCTTCTTACTGAATTGACATATTCATTACTATGAAATAGCCCCCTTTATAACTGATAATTTTCATTGTTCTAAAATTTATTTTGATTGATACTAATATGCATTCCACTTTGCTTAGTATATTAATATAGCTAATATTATTACAGCTTTCTTAAATGAAAAGTTTTCATAATATTTTTTTTCCAAAATTTTCCCCTTTTTATCACTTTCCTTACCTCTCTCTTTGCATACATTCTTTTTCTCTGGTACTTACTCCTACAAATCCAAAACCCATCTTTGTGTCTTCCATTCAGTGAGACTATTAGTCTCTCCTTGGACTTTTCTCAAGTTGGGAGCTTTCAAATGACACTGAATAGTACTTTTTAAATATTAAAATGAGATGTCTCATCATTAAGACTCACCAATAATGTTGTAGAATGTGCACCAAATTTTTTCCAAGGACAATGATCCAGGTGAGTTAAATATTCCTAGGTAAGAAAGAGTAAAATTTTTATATAAATGAGTTATACTTGTCAAAGTTGTTCATTTGGTACAATAACAACAAGAATAGATAGCAATGCAAGGTGAGCACCATCAAAGAAATGTATAATAAAAATATTCCATTTGAAAGTAGGGGATATGTTGTGTATTCTTCTTAGAACAATCTTGATTCACAGTTGGAGAGAGAAAATTTGCATGAACCAGAGCATTTTAAAGAAAGAAGTGAGCTATTTACTGATGGATAAAATGCATCCTAAAATGACATGGACCAAGCTCCCTAGAGAACTCTCAAATTTTCCCCTTAATTGTTGAAATATTTGTGTTCCCAGTCAGTAGAAACACATACATGAGAAAATACTCTAAGGAAGGAAGAGGCCTCAAGACAAAAATAGAGATAGAAATCTTTCAAATGGTACCAATGATCTTGGGCTAAAAAAGTTAAAGATAAAATAGAAGAACTATGCAATTTAACATCACCTACTGTGTACACGATCTAATACTAGACATGGGCGATGTAAGATATAAACTTTCATTGGACAGTCTTCTCTTTAGGAATTGTCATCAATGGATTTTCTGAACCTAGCTCTGAACTGTAGCAATTTCCTAGTGGTCTTTGGCTTTTTTGGATTTTTCTGTGAGTTCACTGGGCTTCCTTTTGATTAAGATAAAGTTTTAAATCAAAATCTGGATTACTAAAACCGATGACTGATTTTTTATAGTAATTAAGTGGAAGTTTTCCTTAGAAATCACTTCATACTGCATCTGGATTCTATAAGAACCTCATCATATTCCATTCTGGAAACTCTTCCTCAATGTGCATCCTGAAGTCTTACTCCTTAACCTTTATTTTCTCAGTTCTTTACTTTATATTCCAACTTTGAGGTTTTCAAACAGAAATTCCTTATAAAGTATAAAACTATGAAATCCAAATATTCTTAAAAGATTACAGGTCTTCACTTAATTTCAAAGTTAAGGTAACTGATAGCTTTACATATATTAATGAAAACCACTGTTATTTTAAGTTTTATTATACACCTCAGGAAGAAAAACACATACACATTTGCTCCTCAAAGACCTTCTGACTCTTGGTTTTGTAATTAGTAATTTGGGTACAATAAAAGTATTTGCTCTGACCATGGGGAAATTATTTTAAAATGCAACCAGGTAAGTAATGAAATTGGGGTGCAAACACAATTAGGAATGATTCCAGAGCCTGAATATTATCTAATAAGATATTCAGAAAAATTCTGAAATACACACCCTAAAGGAATTATACCTTAAGATAAGCTATTCAGGATTTAGAATGTTGAAAATGGAAGAACTTCCCCTAAATTTTTATTTGTTAAGCACAGCTCTATGGTGCCAGAATGTGGAATATTTGATAGTAGGGATCTTTATATCACTGCCCAGTACCAGAAAATACTACGCATCCATTGTCAACGGGGGTTGGCAAGCCTGGAAAATCAAATAACATCTTGAGAATATTTTAAAAGACTCATCAAAAAAATCCCTTTTATTTTCAAAGAAAGTATTAAAATGAAATCATGCATGACTTCAAAATGTATTCAAATTTCTCTATAGTGTATAACAATAGGGAATTTTATCAGATTACATTTTCAATAAAAAGAGTTTGAATGAGTTTGATGTGATTTCTATTTCAGTCATAAGGGTGACCTACACAGGTATCTTCTTCTTCAATCATTTTATTTCTGCTCCTTCCATCTGTATTTTAACCTGTTAATATGTGGGTGAATTTGAGGAAAAGCAAATCAGTTTGACCTTTAATGTAAAGTCATTTTTGTATGATCAAAACAGTACTATTTCCAATACTATACAGGATGTGGATTTTAAGATTCAAAAGCACGTGCCATTCTCAGCAACCTGGGAGGAATGATAATGTGACCACTGCTTGAATGATAATTTTATCTACATAACTGCCTTCCGTACTCTTGCCTTCACTATATATTAAGACTTCTGCCCAAAGATATATGTTTAGCCAAGCTGTTTTAATATAACATATTAAACTTTAAAGTGATTCAAGGACAAACACTGGACTTCAGCTCGCTGTAGGATGCCACATTTTCTTGCATCTTTCCCTCCTTTTTTTAGCAGTTATTTTACCACTAAGCCAGAAAAGAAGGAATTATGCAGGAAAATTGCTATCAGCTGCTACCCCTGCTGGATTACAGAACCCAGAGCATAATAGCTTCCCCAGTGGAGCCTCTAAGGGTTTGGGCCAAGCCATTAACCACTGCAAACACCTAAGGGAAGAAATGGAATAGAGTAGAATGGCTCTCAGGCATCCCAGGAGATTTTTATGCAAACAAAATTTATTTGAAATGCAGATGTCCAGGGCCTATCCCCGGAAATTCTTATTCAGTTGATTTGGGGTAAAATCCAAGAATAGGCATTTTTAACACATGCAAATATTTATATCTGAATTACTGCCTGAATTTTAGAGTTGGCTTCTGTTTCTGTGAATATTTGCTCAGATTTAAGTTGATAATTAAATGGGCTTAAGATTGGAATGTCAAGATGGACCAGGTATATCAGACCCTAGGAGATAATGGACACTTTATTTTAATTAGTGTAATAATAAATATAAGATTGCTGACATATGTCTCTCTCCTTGCATTCTAGTTTTGTAGGGCTAGGAATATTTTGGACTTCTCAAGGTTCTGTTTTGTATTTTGAGACTCGTTACAAAGTGACTAACTCATATTCACTGTATTCACTATCATGTATTTAAGAGAACAATTAAAACCACTATATTTACTTTACATTTCTTTATAATCCAATCTCCATTTCATCTCTGAATTAGATACTCCCAAATCCCTAGGCTGTTCCTACAGCCTCCTTCATAAATGAAGTAATAAATTTTCAGCTAGTTACTGAAGGATGGACAGAACTTTCTTACATGAAAAGAAAGAAGTGAGGTTATTGGATGCAAGGGGAGAGACGTATAAAGTCATAAAGCCACACAGATGATGCAAGAAACGGAACCAAGAAAGGGATTTTTAAAAATGGGGAAGAATATGGATGAAATATTATTAGTTCCATTATTTGAAAGGTTGAATTTGTGCTACTGAACATTCAGGTACATATGGTCAGTAGGTAAGTAGAAGAGATGTAGGGTAACATTTTAGAAAGAAATATTGTCTGGTATTTGAAATCAAATAAGTGAACCACATTCAAATAGTTCATAAAGAGGTGGTAAAGAATGAAAATTCAACTAAGGATATTTGAAGCTCCAACTGACTTTATTCAAGAATAAATGAATCAGACAGCATCCCATGTAGCAAAGAGAAAGGAGCACCAATGACGTCCAGTATAGAAAGTTTTTTTAAAGTCAGAGAGGACCAGAAAAAAGGAAATTATTAGCAAAGAATGCACTGGTGGGCATTCTAAGGCAACATAAGGGTTCTTATTATGGACTGTGTCCTAGTGCTGACCACACAACTCCAGGTTGGTTGGTTGAAGGTCACATTCCTTGCAGGTGGTGGGGCAGGGGGGCAGCTGAAACTGCATTTAGCTTAGGTATCAAGTCTTGATTTGCTAATGTGGGCTTTAATATAGTGACTCCATTTTGAGCCCGTGGTTTTCTTGTTGTCAGAGGTTAGATGAAAACGCTGAGGGCAGAATGCTATTGAACAAAACAGGGAAGCAGAAAAGATGGAATGCCATTCTCTGTATTTCCCCATTTCACAACCAGCTGTTTTTAAAACCAGACCACAGGCCTCGCCTTCCTTAAGGCTTCTTTTCATCTGTATCTATGATGATGGAACTTTAAGTCAAGGTACATATGGCATAGTGGACCACAGGGTATGAGAGCTAAGGCAGGACAAAGGTCACAATTAGAGAATAGACCACCAACTCGCCTATGTTTTGGCTAGTTACATGCCATTTTTCTCTCCCCTTCTGTGTCAGAAGTTCTTTGAGATCAGTAATCACATCCTCACTTAACCTGGCCACCCATTTGCTCATTCAACAAGGATTAACATCTCGCCATGGAGACTTCTATATAGTGACACACATGACAAATGAAATGATGCATTTGCATTTACTAAAGAAGACGGTATCTCTGCATCCAAGGATCGTTCACTTTGCAAGACAGAAAAGCATCGTATCTGACCATATTGCAGCATGCTAGGGGAAAGTATGCAGAGGATCTTTCCTCTGACAGTGATGTCTTGTTGACAATAGGCACTGAATAACTGAGGGCAGAATGCAGTGAAGGTATCAGTGTAGATTTGAAAGAAGTTAAGATAGAGACGTGGGTGATAGCAAGGGAATGTGCATTTGTACCATTTTTGGTGGCTTTCACCTTATGTCTTATTTGTATATGTGCAAATTCAAAACATTCAAGGAGAGGATGGTATCTAACAAAATGATGATTTGCAGGGATACTTGACCTCCTTCAAATGGAAGCAGGTTAACTAGATAACAAACTACTTTTGGTAATTGCTTTCTTTCATATCCTCAGTTCTCCATTCACTATATTTAATGATTTCAGTAAGTTATATGCAATGTATACCTCACTTGAACTGCTGTTGTAAAACAGCCTTACTCTCTGGTCCAACTACCCTATACATCAAGTGTGTTAATAAGCACAAATTTATCATCTCCAGTGCAAAATGAATTAATCAGCTCCAGTGCAAAAAGAATTAATCTCTGATACCCAGTTTCTTAAATATTTAGAGAGGTCTACTCAATCAATAGCGATGTGGTGGAAAAGTCACTCTCTTGACAACACTAGCTTTCCAATGTCTTGATTTTTAATGACTATGAGGTTATTTTCTGGAATTTTCACAAGAAATTCCAATAAAAGCCTTAGTATTTTTTTTTGTTTGCTTTGGTTTGTATTTAAATAGCTTGCACACTCTAAAAAATGTTGTTTTTTTTTTTTTTACTTCTGCATAAATAGGTAAAAATACTCTTTCTCATACATGTTGATATTTATAAAAGGTTTAAAATTTCCATTCGAACAGAAACTGACTGTTGGTATAGTTTTCACTTTCTGGGGTTAGTTAATACAGGTATTCCTGAAATAAAATGAAGGTCATATTAGTCTTCATCCCTCATTCCCCAATGCCTGGAGTAAGATAAATCTTTTCATCTAAGCATTAAGTGATCTGCATAAGGTTCATGGAACATTTTGTGTAAGAGCAAGTATGCAAATTAAATACAGGGAAAAAATAATCAAACTCAGAAGACCTTGGGCAATATGATTGTATCTAGCATAGAATTTGTACCTGTAATACTTGTGTTTCTCTCTGGCACCAAAAATAATCACTTCTTGATAATTAATTCATGGTTATATTATGCTATGATATGTTGTGCTATATTAGGCAGACTCTCAGGATATGGGATTTAGATCTATGGAGTACTGTACTGAATACCTTTTGATCCTTCTAAAATACTGAATTATCATCTACAGTGGCAATGACCATTTAGTTTTTCCTTGTTCATGATAAAGGTGTCATAGAATGGAAAAACCTCCCTCCACACACTTTTCTGTTTTGTATCTTATCCTTAAGCTTTAATTTAACCTTCTTAGAGCTCATTTTCCCTTGTTTTCTGAGATGACTTTTGTTAAGATGACAGAAAGTATAGAAAATGCATTGGATTTAGTTGTAATTCTTAGCTACCAGCTGAGAAACCTTGAGCAAGTCACTGTCTGTCAAAAACTCCATTCCTCATATGTAAAATGGGAATAAGTATGCCCTTCCCTGACTCTGTAAATCACATTTTATCAGATTCACTGATTAACTTAGTTTATTAGGGATCCCAGAACAAATTACCACAAACTGAGGGGCTTAAAATAACCAGAGATATATTATCTCAGAGTTCTGGAGGCCAGAAATCCAAAATCAATTTGCTTATAGGGCCATACTCCTCTCCAGAGATTCTGGAGGAAAATTCATCCTTTTTGTCTTCCATCTTCTCTGTTGGCTGTAGACATTCCATGGCTTGATGGTTACATCATACCAATGTCTGCCTCTGTGGTCACATTACTTCTTCCTTTACCCTGTGTCCAATCTACCTCTGCCACACTCTCACAAGGATACATGTTTTGAATGTAGTACCCACCGGTTCAGCCCCAGATGAACTCATCTCCAAACACTTAATTTAATTACATATGCAAAGACTCTTTTCCAAGGAAGGTAACATTCACAGATTTCCAAAAAAAAGGACTTGGATATGTCTTTTTGGACATCACCATTCATAACACTATATTCTACACCAACTTCATATAATCTAACTTTTTGCTTTTATATTAACAATTTAAGAATAGTTTACGTAGCTTCTTATGGAATTTTAGAAGATGTTTAACTTTCACAGGCTACTTGCTGAGTCCTAAGCATAGCCGAGCTTCTGTATATTTCCTCCGCAAAATGAAAACAATGCAGATATTTATAGAACTGTAGTATTGCATGCTTATAGCAGAGTTTTTCTGTTAAAAAAGTGTTAATTCATTTAACGTGTACTTGCAAATTTTTGACTAAACATTATTTGGTGTTAGTCTAGGAACTTCCAAAAGAATTCACAATGATGTTTTTTTTTTTCTAAAGGCAGAATAAACACTGATCATTACTTTATGACTAGATATACTTTATTATTAAATATTTGGAAATTTGATAATGAGTTAATGCTTGACAAACATTGATATTATTGACATCAGGTGGTATTGTGGACAACCTAATGAGGAAAAAAAAAGGAAACAAGTAACAAATGATCTAATTAGGTAGCTCAGAATATCCAGTTGCTTGTTGCAGATTTAGTATGTTGGTACACTTTCAATGAATTATGTAGGAAGTTATAATGGTACTAGAGGAGATTGGCTTCACAGAGTCTTAGTTTTTATTAATTCATTACAGCCTGATTGTTTCCAACAAGACTTAGTGTTTAGAGTAAAAATGTATAAATGAAATATAAATGGTATGATCTTCACTCCATATTCCCAAATATTAGGTATTGTCTATACATATATTTATATCTAATTTGCTAAAAGCTAACAGATTTGGTATCTCTATTGCTTTGCCAGGCTCTTAGAAATAAACAGCAGACACAACACAATAAGGACTTAATTAAATCTCTTGTCCATACCTACTGAACAGAGTGCCATTTTCCCTTTGTTTTGACCTCCTTGCCATTTTTATTCCATTTTACTTGACCGAGAAAATGTGAAATAAATTTGCAAGTCAAATGCCAGGAGATATTTTTTCAAAAAGAGAGAATGCCAGTGATCTTCTCTTGATCTACTCCTTTTGTCATAAACATTTGTCTGGCAAGTGCCTTCATTAACTCTGGCTCCTTGTTGCTTTTGCTTGCATGTAAAACAATAAACAAAAGCCATAGCTCCATGATTTCAAATAAATGGGACTTGGGGAAAGTAAAATTTCTGCATCAGGGCAACAATAATAGATGAACGACAGTAAAACAATAGAGAATTTAATTTGCCTGCCTTATTTTATCTGGGGGAACAAACAAGGACAATGTGGAAAGAACATGGGATATTTAAATAATAACAAGAATAATGACCTTTCTTTTTCTATTAAAAATACATAGAAAATAAATGGAAGGAAGGAAATTAGTGAGGACTGTGGGAAAATTACACAAATAAAGTTAAAGAATTATCCGGGTAGACACAGTCTATCTCTTTAGATAGATTTGGATATTTCATGGAGTATGTATACAGAAATAATTAGTGCCTACAAGATTTTAGTTTGCTCAGGCTGCTATAACAAACACTGCAAACTGGTGGCTTAAACAACATTTGTTTCTCACAGTTTGGGAGGTTAGGAAGTCTAAGATCAAGGGGCAGGCAAGGTATGTTTCATTCTGAAGCCTCTTCTCCAAGCTGCTTGTAAGAGGCCACCATGTTTCTTTGTGTTCACATGACCTCTTCTTTGTGCACCCATGGGTAGAGAAAGAGAAGCATTCTTGTGTCTCTTCTTATAAGGGCACAAATTCTATAGGACCAGGACCCCACCTATGACCTCATTTACCCTTAATTAATTTCCTTAAAAGATCTATCTCCATAGACAGCCACACTGGGGGTTGGAGCTTAAAATGTCAACTGCAGGTGGGGGGAGAGGCACAAACATTTAGTCTATCACAAATGCTTACTGGCTTATTTATACAAAGAAACTTTTCTTCTAAGAGTACTAATGTTCTATGAAAGAAGGCCCTTGATTGCCAACTCTAAATGATATAAAGACTGAATATTAACAATCAAAGAAGACATTCCTCCTAAACCAGCTACAGGAGATTCTAATTCCGATTATGTGCCCCCCTCTGAATACAGGACTAAGTTATCGAATTTCAGCTCAGTAAAAGGGAATTCTGGTATGCACTCTTTAACATGATGATAGTTCACATATTTTAGATATCTGAGATGGTATTTCAAATATTCTTCTCCTCTCAGTCTTCCCTATTTGAATCTAAGCACCCTTAGTTTATTGTTCATGTTACATGGTATTAGTTATGCCCAGAGTAAGACTGACAAACCATGAATATTTCTCTTAAATTTCCATTTAGGACCTTGGGCTATATATCCTTCCCAATAGCCTAAATTGAACTTTCTCACTGACTTATTCTGAATCACATATAATTCCCTATGACAAAATAACATGAAGGGAAATAAATGTGAGACCCATAAAATGCAGCTAATGATTATTCATTCACTTAACAAATATTTGCTGAGTACTCATTATGCATTTTAAATTGGTTATTCATTACTTAAAAGTTTTTCAGTTTATTTTGGCATCCCCTGTATCGATCACATCCCTATTACTATATTATTTCTTTGTAATAAGTTCTTTGATAAAAATATAAAGATTATCTTATTAGATTGCATAAATACTCTGGGAAGGCTGGGGACGGTTAGTAAAGGAATTATCCCCCCAAAATTACATTTAAGTACAGACATAAAGAATGCATAAATGTTAATTCAAATGAGGGTTAAGGAAAGGTAGAGAGATTATGAGGTAGAAGAAAGAGCAATTATGAAAGCACGAAGGAAAGAAGATCCTTGACTCAGAAAAGGCCAGGATGGCTAGAACACAGAGGAGTGGTAGGACGGGAAGCTGGAGGATGAGACTGGGGCTCGACCATGTAAGTCACATAGGAAGAAAAACTCTCATATGCAGCAGAAATTTTAAACAGACTTAGCAAGCTTCTATCATATCAGTTAGTTGATCACTTCCTTAGAACTGAAACATTCCAAATAAAAGTGGATAAAACAACCCCACCAGTGTTGTTGTTTTTTATGAGGATTTTCACTCTGTGTCAAGTCCTGTGCTGAAGACTTGGAATAGAGCCATGACTAAGGCTAGACTCCCTCAAGGGGGTTAGACTTTACTGAGATAATACACACACTTTACTGAATATTATCTAGTTGTCTCCTCAGTGTTAAAACCATTGTATTAAAATTCTGAGACTTTAATTTTAAGATGGCTGTATTTGATACAACATCAAACAACCTCCAATAAAGAACTAATAGGTATATCTGGAGGAAAAAATGACAAACTAAGCATATAAGTAAATATTTTTATGTATAATGAATATGTTATCAGAATCTGAAAGGAATCTCATACATAATGGCATAATGTAATGTGCTGTCTGAAAAAAGCAAGCATATACCCCTACTGTTTATCTGTTCCCTACTTTACTATTTATTTGGTGTAGACCTTGTATTACTCAGCCAAGGAGTAAGAAACCCAACGGTTCCACTATTTTTGGAATATTGTCAATTTTGAGAACTATGTCTGGTGTTACTGGTCCACTTTAACTTTCCACCAAGATCTTTCTTTCACAAATCAGTCATAAGCAAAAACGAATGAGTTTAGAGTATGAAGCAAGATTCTGGAATGGAATCATTCATCCTCCTTGGTGTAATGCTCATAAGCAAAATATTCCAGGAAGATGAGAAAATAGGAGAAATCTTTAACTTATGGAAATAATAAGGAATACTGATATTTGACTATTTCACCTATTAAGAGTATCAGGCAACCAGGTGATAAGCTGAAGAGATATGTTTCTATCTCAGTGTAACACAAATGCATGAATTGGACAGCAAGTGGACATTGCTCTCCACCTGGATATTAGTCCTCCCTAGAGAATACCAAACTCTCTTGCTCCATCCTCTTCTTAAATAGATCTTGACAAAACACCCTTCTTCCCTTTCTCAAACTGTGTTATTTTATACTCAATTCCAAAAGATTTAAATTTAAAAATAAATCATGACATATATGTTGATGGGCTTTCAGTGACCACTCTTTTTTTCTCATAATTTTTTCAGTTTTAGAAAATGTATTTTCTCTAGTAAGTCACCAGGATATGTTCTTCTATTTGCTCCAAGGGGAAAAAAAAAGTAAATGCAATAAATACAAAACCCAGGAGCAGAAGCCATGAGGATGGAATAGATTATGATGCAAAGGCAACATGATATAAATTGGAAATGCATTAAAACAAAAAGGTATGAAAAAAAAGTTTTTAAATAATACAGTAACGCAATTGAATCCAACTTTAGAGGTATTGAACAGCTGTCTTTTATATGGCTGCCTTTTCCCTTTGCATCATTGCAAAGAGAACGAAAAAGAAAGAAAAATTAAGGAGGAAAAAAGAGTACAAGTAAACAAACTTGAACAAAAACTGCCTTCCAATAAAATCAGTCATCTTCATGTTGAAAGTCAAAACCTATTTTCTCTTTTTTAGTATCAAGAACAAGGTACAGGTATCCCCATAACTTCTTATGCTCAAAATTCTGTTAGAAGGTCTAGCTAGTATAGTACAATAAGAAAAAAACTAATAACGTAGGCATTTAAAACTATAACTTTCCCTGTAAACATTGCTTTAGCTGCATCCCTTACATTTTGATATGCTGTATTTTCATTTGCATTGTCTCACAATATTTTCCAATCTCCCTTTTGACCTTGCCTTTGACCCAATGATTATTGAATAATGCATTGTTTAATTTCCACAGATTTGTTAGTTTCCCAAATTTCTATTATTCATATGTTTCTTCATTCCATTATAGTCAGAAAACAAATTTTGCATTATTATCTTTTTAAATTTTACTCAAGTTTATTTTACACCCTCACATATTGTCTACACTGCAGAATGTTCAATGTGTACTTGAGAAGAGTATTTATTCTACTGTTGTTGAGTGGAGTGTTCTATAGATATCACTTAGATATCATTGATTTATACTGTTTTTCAAGTCTTCTATTTCCTTGTTTATTTCTGCCTAGTTGTTTTATCCATTATTAAAAGTGGGATACTGGAATATCCAACTATTACTTTTGAATTTCTAGATATTACATGCCAACAATATATTATGTACTTACTGTTTTATACAATTGCTTTATAAAACAGTGAAGAAAAAAGGAGAAAGTTGTGTATTCCATCTTTCATGATGACATAATTACTTTTCCTGGTCCTCTTTTTTTTTTTTTTAATGTGAATTTGAATTACCATCTGAGGTTATTAGCTTTCAGTCTGAAAGAGTTCCTTTGGTATTTCTTACAAGGCATGTCTGCTGCTGATGAATTTCCTCAGCTTGTTTACTTTCCAAGCTTCTATTTCATATTTTTTTTGTTTGTTTTAGAAAGAAGGCTTTTCTGAATATATGATCCTTGGTGGAAAGTGTTTGCTCTAAACACTTTGAAAATGCTATCTCATGTCCTTCTGGCCTCCATTATTTCTTTTCTTTTCTTTTTTTAAAAATTTTTTAACATTTATTTTTTTTAACGTTTATTTATTTTTAAAAAAAATTTTTTTTTCAACGTTTTTTATTTATTTTTGGGACAGAGAGAGACAGAGCATGAACGGGGGAGGGGCAGAGAGAGAGGGAGACACAGAATCGGAAACAGGCTCCAGGCTCTGAGCCATCAGCCCAGAGCCCGACGCGGGGCTCGAACTCACGGACCGCAAGATCGTGACCTGGCTGAAGTCGGACGTGTAACCGACTGCGCCACCCAGGCGCCCCAACGTTTATTTATTTTTGAGACAGAGAGAGACAGAGCATGAACGGGGGAGGGGCAGAGAGAGGGAGACACAGAATCCGAAACAGGCTCCAGGCTCTGAGCTGTCAGCACAGAGCCCGACGCGGGGCTCGAACTCACGCACCGCGAGATCACGACCTGAGCTGAAGTCGGACGCTTAACCGACTGAGCCACCCAGGCGCCTCAACATTTATTTATTTTTGAGAGAGAGAGAGAGAGAGAGAGCACAAGCAGGGGAGGAGCAGAAAGAGAGGGAGACACAGAATCCGAAGCAGGCTCCAGGCTCCGAGCTGCCAGCACAGAGCCCAATGTGGGGCTCAAACTCACGGACCGCGAGATCATGACCTGAGCTGAAGTCGACCACTCAGTCAACTAAGCCACCCAGGTGCCCCGTGGCCTCCATTATTTCTATAAAAATTCAGTTAATCTTATTGGAGTCCCTTGGAAGGGATGAGTCAATTTTGTCTTGCTTTCAAGTTGTTCTCCTTGTCTTTGGCTTTGAGTATTTTTACTAGGATACACTGTGAAACTCTTTGCATTTGTCTTCTTAGAGTTTGTTGAGGTTTCTGAATGTGTAGGTTAATGTCTTCAAAATTGTTTGAAGTTGTCAGCTTTATTATTTTTCTTCTTTTCTTCTTTTCTGGTATTTTTCATCCACATATTTTGGAGCCACATTTTTATGAGGCTCTGTTCATTATTCTTTATTCTCTTTTTTCCTCTCTATTCTTCAGCTTGCATATTTCCTATGCATCTATCTTCAACTACATGAACACTTTCTTTTGCCAATTCAAATCTACATTTTAGTCAGCCTAATTAGTATTTTATTTCAGTTATTGTGCTTCTTAACTCCAGAATTTCCATGTTCTTTTTTAAATGTTATTTTTAAAAATAATTTCTATTTATCTATTTATATTATTTGATGTGATATTATTATCAGACCTTTCTTTCTTTCTTTAATCATAGTTTAGTTTATTGAACACTTTTATAATGGCTTCTTAGAAGTCTGTTTAATCTGATATCTGGTTGCTTTCATGAATAGTTTCTTTTGCCTCCTTTTTTTCCCCCTTGCTATATGGGTTTCCTATTTCTTTGTATATCTTGTAATTTTTTGTTGGAAACTGGACGTTTTAGATATTATAGCAGTTTTGGATATTGACACCCCCTACACACACTGAGAGCTTAATATTGTTGTTTTTGCTTGTTTATTTGTTAAATGACTGGCTAGAATGTTTTCGTTAAGTCTATTTCCTATCTGCAATTTTAAACCACTGATATTTCACCTCAAAGGATCCCAGCCTTGGGTATGCCTACAGTCACCCTAGAATGACAGTGATTTGGGCAGGGTTCTCTGTATCTTTCCCTGACCATGTTCCAATTGTTAAACTCCACTAACTGCCAGTTGATTTCTGTATTGTTTTCAGATTGGGGGCAAGATTGCTCCACAGACTAAGCCAATCAAGTGTGGGCTCCTAGAATATTTCTCTAAGTCAGTGTTTCAGATGTGTTCTCCCCAGGCGTGTTGCTCCCCCAGTCTCTGTCTCAGGTTCTCTGCGTCTCCACTGAGGCCAAACTGTAAGCCACTCTCTCCAGAGTTGAGTTGGAAACTATGATGTGTTTCTCTGAATGAAGCCTCTGTTTTAGATGATGAGCACTTGGTGCTGGGTGGGGGTGGGGGGTGGATGTGGAGTAACCTCAAGTTTTTTGCCTTGTCCTTCCCAGTGTGTAACCAGTGCCTGATAGGCTAGGGCAAGGGTAACTGAGGCCCTATATCCCCAGGGGAACCCTTCCCAGGGAGAGTTTCTGTCTCACAAGCAAGGGCTGTGAGAAAGAAAGGAACCCTCTTTTGGCTGCACTCACTTGAAATTTAGTTTCAATAATATAGTAGGATGAGACTGCTCACGCCCTGTATCTCCTGCTAAGACAGTTCTTTAACTGTCTTAGCTGAGGGGACAGGGAGCCCTATGTTCTTGGCTGAACCAGTATAGAGTGGATTATCCATCTCACAGAGCTGGGAGAAAGTGGGTTCTACTTCACACATGAGTCTCATCATTCTTACCAACCTTTGGTAGATTGCCCTGGATAAATGTTTCTTCATTTGCTGCTTGCCTCCAGGACCATTTCCAGAGATGTTAAATGGTCTTCCTTTTATAATCACCATTTTCACTAGGGAACAGTTCTGTGGAGCTCCTCACATCATTGTCTTTCTGAAGTGGAACTCTGTGATGAGAATATTACTTTTATAAATAAAGAAAAGTTTACAAGATTGCTAGAATTAAAATCAATGCATAAAACAATTACACTTTACACACTAGCAACAATGATCAGAAAGTGCACTTTTAAAATATTAATATCACTTTGCAGTTTGATAATATTACCAAAGCAACAAAAGATATACAGTACCAATATTAAATCTAACAAAAGATGTGAAATTCTCTTGTAGCTAAAAGTTAAAAATTACATGTTTAGTGATATATATTAAAGAAAATAAGGAAACTATGGTCTTGAAATGGAAGACTAAAGACAGTAAAGGTGATGCCAATTCTCTCAAAGTTGATTTATATTTTAACATAATTTCTACTAAAGTTCTTATAGGGATTTTCATACAATTTGCTAATCTGATTCTATAATTGTCAGAGATTAGCAAATGAACAATAATAGCCATGATACTCGTAAAGAAGAACATGAAAGGGAAATTAATCTAATAAACATCAGGATTTATTATGAAGTTTGTATACATAAAAGTGTATTACTGATGCAGATTTATAAAAACAGAGCATTGGGAACATAATAGCTCCTAAAAGGGTGAGGGTGCACAAAAGTTTGATTTGTGAGAAACTGAGAGTTGAAGAGCAGTGAGTAAAGGATAAGTTACTCAATAATTAACCTTGGGGAAATCAATTACCAGTAAAGAAAGAAAGAAACACACACACACACACACACACACACACACACACACATACACACACACACACACACACAATTCCATACAATCACCTAAATGTGACAGATGGCATTATAAATATATTTCATGTAATTTACTTTTAAAAACTCAGTTTAGAAGCACAAACCTAAAAGAGATTGATAAAACTGACTATATTAAATTAAAACTTTCATGAAATTAAAAGGCACCATAAGTCTTAAAGAAACTAACCACAACTTCATAAAAGATATTTGCCACATGTAGATTTTTTTTAATGTATTTCAAATGCAGGAATTTGAACTGTGTGAAACTGCTGATACTTGTTTTTTTTTAAAGTGTACAATAATGACAATTTCATTTGGCATAATAAAATAAATCCATAATAAATATAAACACCAATCAGAAATAGTTGTTGTTGTTTTTTTTTTAAAGGAGAAAAATGAATAGACAAATAGGGAATTGACTTGCCTGGAGGTAGCAGGTAAAATTTGCCAAAAATGACTCATAGACTTCCTTTACTCAGATAATAATTTTCATTATCTAGGACGGGAATAACAAATGCAAATGCAAGGAATAGTAAACACTGTAAGTTTAGTGGTGGACTCACTAATGCTTTTATACGTATTAAAGAGCATAGTTTTTTTCGACACTGAGCAATATTCCTGCTGCAGTTTCTAAATTATCAGTATAGATTGTTTTAAAGAGAGAATATGCAAAAATAGTTTCCCATATAAATAATGTCAACCACAAAAAGGCAAAAGTCTCATTGTAATTTTATTAATTGCATCTTGAAGAACAATTCCCATCTTCTGTTTTGAACTATGGTATATGAAATCATCCACAAATGTTCCTTGCACTAATTAACTGTACTCCAACTTGTCACACATTTTCTGAAAATATAACATAACTATATATTCTGTATCTGTTTTGAGATAATGTTCTCCCATTTTTTAGCTTAGTGGTATTTCCCTCCATGTCTTGGAAATAAAGATAACTGGATCATTTGGTACACCACTACTTAACTCTATTAGAGAACTCTTTTCAGTCTTCAACTACTAATGAGGCACAACGAAAAGAAATTTACAAAAAATAATGTTACTCAATTTGAGTGTTTTCCTATTTGCTTACTAGCAAGGCATTAGAGATCCATTTATATCTTAAACAAAACAAAAATAAATATAATTTATACATCTATTTTGGGGAATGGCCATCTTTTTTTTTTTTTTTAATTCTGGAATAGCACTATATGGTACAGAAAATTTAACACATTCATTTAAAGTCATTTGAGTAGAATATGTGTTCATGTATTTGAGTGTTCTGGAAGCCAGAAGGACATTAATGACCAAGAATTGGACAACAATGGTTTGGAATCCCTGCTTATTATGCAACAATGAGGTAGCCAGGTATTCTAGGGTCTACAAACTTGCCAATATGTGAAAAAAATCTGAACTGAAATAATCCTTTTGCTCAAATAATATTATACACGTTATCTGAAATTGTTTATTTGCTTCCATGTAGAATATAAAAAGGAAAATATGTTCCCATTTTGAATAGATATATATCTTTCATTAATCAAAAGGAGAAAACAATAATTAATATATACAATATGACTATACTTTATGAGCTGGGCATGAATGACTACAAAGTTTTATTTTGAGGGGTGAAATTTTGAGAACCATAGGGCTAGCATGGGTTCAATTACTCTTCGCTGACAAGTTTTACCCTGAACTGAAATGAACCCTTCAGTACATCTTAATTGTCTTGAAATCTTGCTCTAGATAACAAATATATCTCTCCATATAATCGACTGATACATGTAAAATGGAGCATTTGCTCCAATGACTTTTCCATTTATTCTTTTTTGCGTAACCACTATAGGTCTTCTCTACAGAATTTTAATATATGTGGCATATCTCCTCCAATTGGCAGTAAATGGGACTTTTGTTAGTTTAAATGCTCAAGGGCGTGAATGACTCTTTTTAGATACCTGTGGGAGACAACAGAGTGCATTGTTTTATATGCCATATCGTCATATACTGTATCTTTCAAAGCAGAATTTCTCAAACATGCCTTTCAAATGTGGTCCAATTCTGTTCAGTCAATTTTGCATTATCAGGATAAATGAGGGAAAAAATAAACTTATTTATGGAAACATGGGTTAAATTGTGTCTTCTGAAAGGACACTTGAAGATTATTTTTATAAAAGAAATATTTTGCATTTACAAAGTGATGGTAAAATTTCATTAATTCATGGTGGGGGCCCATTTATTAAATTTGCAGGGCATGGATGTTTTGGTCCATGTCAATTGGGGAGGTGGGGAAGGGGGAGGGGGAAAGAATCTAGCTGGTCTAGTGCAGTTGGGATTGTCTTGAGTTTTCCAGAAGATTTATGAACTAGAAAAACAAGTGTTGTTTGGGCAGCCATTTGGAAATGATGCAAACTATTGTAATTTTCACTTTTTCCAGATAATTCCCTCAGCATTTTGGCAAAGCATAACGGATTCAACCGCCAGAAGCAAGAAGTCTATCTTTTACCAATCATAATCAGTGATAGTGGGAATCCTCCTCTGAGCAGCACCAGCACCCTGACCATCCGGGTCTGTGGCTGTAGCAGTGATGGTGTTGTCCAGTCTTGTAATGTTGAAGCTTATGTCCTTCCGATTGGACTCAGTATGGGCGCCTTAATTGCTATATTAGCATGCATCATTTTGCTGCTAGGTACGTATTTCCTTCACAGCTTAATGGTCACCATTTTTCTGGTTCATAAATAACTTAAATAAGGACAGCAAACCCGAACCCCAGTCAGGTATCAGCATTCTTCTGGGGAAAAGGAACTTTCTTGCACTTCTCCAAGCTTTGAAGTTACCAAGTAGGGGTGAAGGAAGAAAAGTGCCACGATAGCCAATGTCCAATTGGAGAGGACAATCCAGTGCCTTTTTCAATCCCATTACCAGTGAAAAGACAAACTACTTCTAATGGTGGTGGAAGTGGGGACAGACCTTTATGTGGTTACAACAGCATCTACCATATAAGAAGGCCTGCAGATCTGATGTACACCAGTTTACTGTAATGGGAGGCTCTCGTGTGTCCATAATACTCTTTTCTCTAAAGGATGTATACATTGCGTTGCTGAGTTCAGCCAAACACACAGTTTGGTCAGACTAAAAGATAACAAACAAGCAAACAACAAAATATTTTTCAAAATTACACCGTGTTCTTCAGCTATTTTTCTGGATATTAAAATCAACTTAAAATGAAGATTGAAAATGAAGGAAAGTTTTTTTTTTTGGTAACTTTTCCATTAAAAATTTCTAATTATAAAAACAACATTAGAGACTAGAAAGATATATAAGAAGAAAATTATGTCTTATCCTGTCCTTAAGTAAAGGATATGGCAGTTACTACCTTTCCAGTCACATCCGTTCTATTCACCCACTGCCTGGATTAACATTTCTAGACATATTTTACCCTGTGAACCCTAGTTTGGTTTGGCTGGCTTTGCCTGTTGGGTATGTATTCCTTTCCTTTTGCCTACCTTTAGGCGTATCTTCCCAGATGGAGAAGCCCCAGCTTCCTTATAAGGCAAGAAATTGCGTATGCCAATTTGACATTCATCTTGATATATCACTTCATCTGTGAGTGAACATTATTTGATTGGAGAGAGTCTTGAAGAGCTGATAAAACACAAGATATTCTAGATATGATTTACTCTGCTACTTTTTCTTTATCGAAGAAGGACATGGAATCAAAGGATATTAAATAACTTGCCCAAGAGCCACAGCAAGTTAATTATTTTTATCTTTGCTGTTTTCTATTGTGTGCCATTTATTCTAGAGCTCGTAACAGTCTTACATGCAGCTTTCACCATGGATAGATGCAAATTAATTCTTTTAACCCAACTTCATCACCACTTAATAAACAGAAGCAACCTGGAATAATACTCACTCAGAATTCAATAACCCATCTTTCAGAAAGGTGTTTAATTTAATTCCCAAGTGAATTGTATTAAGGCTATATGCTGGCAAGTTTCTACACAACGCCTCTCTCTCGTAACATACATGATATGTTGCTTGTGAAATTATTTGCAAATTGAGCTAACTGTTATTTCACATTTTTCCTACAGTAATTGTGGTGCTGTTTGTGACTCTGCGGCGACATAAAAACGAGCCATTAATTATTAAAGATGATGAAGACGTACGAGAAAACATCATTCGCTATGATGATGAGGGAGGAGGAGAGGAAGATACAGAGGCTTTTGATATTGCAACTTTACAAAACCCAGATGGAATTAATGGATTTTTACCTCGTAAGGATATTAAACCAGATTTGCAGTTCATGCCAAGGCAAGGGCTTGCTCCTGTTCCGAATGGTGTTGATGTTGATGAATTCATAAATGTGCGGCTACACGAGGCAGATAATGACCCAACTGCCCCGCCATATGACTCCATTCAGATTTATGGCTATGAAGGCCGAGGGTCTGTGGCTGGGTCCCTCAGCTCCCTGGAGTCCAGCACCTCAGACTCAGACCAGAATTTTGACTACCTCAGTGACTGGGGTCCCCGCTTTAAGAGACTGGGAGAACTCTACTCTGTTGGTGAAAGTGACAAAGAAACTTGACAGTGGATTATGAATTAATCAGTGGAACTGAGCATTCTGTAATATTCTAGGGTCACACCCCTTAGATACAACCAATGTGGCTATTTGTTTTAGAGGCAAGTTTAGCACCAATCATCTATAAACTCAACTACATTTCAATGTTGAACCAAAAATTAATAATAAAAAGCATATGTTAGGAGGTTATAAATCTTGTGGAGTGTGAATTAAAGTATGTGGAGTCTCTAGAAGTCTTTGGATATTTGATATTTACTTAGCCACCACAGACAAAGATTGGGATCCTGGCTAATCCTTAGAGAGATGGTTAAAAAGAGGAAAAAATCAAAATTAAAAGGTGCTTTCTTAGAAAAATGGACCTGCAAGAAATGTGCTGCTGATATGTGTCTTCTGCAAGGATTTTTATAAATGCAAATGGTTTTTTCCCCTTCACCAATAAGGATTCCGCCACAAACGATAAAGCAATACTTGGTCTGCTGTACGTTATGACTTTCTGGAGTTTTGGGAGGCCTCCTAGATTATACGGTACGGTGACCGCACATTGTACATAACTGTTGGCCCCACTCATCAGAGACTGAATAGCATCTTTAAATATTGTGTCGAGCCTTAAAATATTCACATGTTCGTAATCCATTCCCGGGTGGGGATTGCCAACTCAGTGGTGGGAGGAGAGAAATCCCATTCAAACAGGCTTGTTTTCTGGAAGCAGGATTACTCGTTCCCTCCACTTCATCTTCTTCCACAAGGACAGAAAGATAAACCGTATCACACAGCGGACTACATATGAGACAGATGGTTTTATTGCTAGCGCGTGAATTTATTTGTTTAATCCTCGAAATAAATATTTTATTGATGTCCATTAATGCTTTTATTTATTAAGGTTGGTAATCTATATAGATTAAGGGACTATATGGAAAAAAAAACTAAATTATATCCATTAATAATCCTTTAGATTGTTTTATATAAATATATATATATATACACACAATGAATGTTTAATACATGTACATTTTGATGCGATGAGTATGGCAGGCAATATTATCAAAAGGGGAGCTAAGAGTCTCTTTAGAGTAGAAAGCGTTATTGTGGCTGGTGATGGCAGGAGCAGCATTTTCCCAGAGAAACTTTTGGACTGTTTTCTATTTTGTTCATAATCCTAGTATTTGGTGTTTTTACTACAAGCACAAACATCTGAAAGCATATTGATTCATGTGACTATTTAAACTCTAGACTTTTAGATACCTACATAATTCCCTGCCCAGTAAACATGCTTCAAGTTGCCCCCACTGTTTTAAAGCAGGAAGTGGTTTGTACATAATTTTACTGCTTTTGTTTTTAGCACTTCTCTCCCTGATCTTCATGGTGATGCACAGAATGTCGTAGACTCCAAAAAAGGACAGCACTAGAAGATGTGAGCATATTCAATTTGTAACACAATCCTGCCATTTAGGAGTAGAAAATGTATGATAAAAATCAAGTACTACACGCAGATCATTTTAATTTTCTACTTTGCTTTAATGCAATATTGTTTATTTACTTCATGTATTGTATTCAGAGAAACTCCTGTATTGTTTCTTACTTTGTGAAATATATTTTTATAAATACCTTTGTTGTCATCACTTTTTTTCCCCTAATCAGATGAAGATCTGTTAACAGAGACATCAACTCTAATTAGAGTTCCACAATGTTCAACTAAATCATCCCGAGGATCACTTATATTTCTAAGAGTCATTATTATAAAGCAGAGGAAAGAAATAACCTGGCAATGAACACAAAGCAAAAGGGACATTAAAGGAACATGGTGTACAGAAAGTCTAGTCCAGCTGTGCTTGTTGGGTCCTCCTGGCAGCAGAAGCTGTAATAGAGTTAAGAGTAAAAAGAAAAGAAACAAGAATAAGGAGGGAAAGATTTCAGCTAGGAGTACAGGTCTAAAACCTTTAGAAGGAACGTGATCAGTATGCAGGATTTAGCAAAAAAGATCTAAACCGCAATACAGACCTGACCGACTTCTGCCAAATGGGTTCTGAGTGAAAGACTGCCTGATGAGGGGTCTGTCATTGGGGAAAAAGTAGTTGAGGTCTACTTCCCCTGCCATCTCAGTCCCTGGCGTGGGGTTGCCTGGGAAGAGCAGGACTTTGGCTAGAAAACTGAAGATATCAAATCCTGGAGACCGCCTCCACTGTGACAGACATAAAATGTTTGAATATTGGAATTTACAACTATCCAGGGACTTAGTTGACTCATTGAGTGTCTGTTGCCTGTGAATAGTTCATGTTTTATGCTCTGGCTACTGGACACTTTTTCTTGAGGTAAAAGTAATGGTCCAGAGTGACTTTATTTCACAGCTTGGCACAGTACCTAAGACAAGTACTTAGTGAATGTAGATTAGTAATAGTAGTTGCAAGAGTAACCAGTGGTAATATTCTGACTAAACCAAGGTGAAATCATTACCTTTTTACTTATTTCTTGCATATCAGATACATCTCTAATGTACTTCTCAGTGAAGCCCTTAGATTACTGACATACAAACATGTTTGACGGAAAAACTACACTTTTTCAGGAATATAAAATCTATATCCTCCAGTCTTGGTAATCCATAGGGTAATATTTATATGGTGGTTTGGGGGGGTAGGAGATGGTGTCTATCATACTAGTTCCCTAAATCTTACCTCAAAATTTATTTTGACCAGGAAGGGAGAATGAAAGTGTTTTAACCTCTTGGTGATTTACTTTGCCACCACCATACTAGCATTTTGTGCTTTCAAAGTCCATTTAAAGTTTTATAATATGGAATGAAGTAATTAACACCATATTCAATGGTACTTTTAGGGTACCTGAATCTACATAAAGATCCGAGAAACACCTGCCCCCCACTCAGCTTAAGTACTTTGTATTTTAGCAAGAGACTTGTTAGGACTTCCTCAACCAAGACAGGTTGATGGGGTTCCCAACCTTTTTCAGACTTTGAGTACTCCATGCTCAACTCTTTAAATAATACATTTTTTGAATTTTATCAGAATGAGTATTTTTACTTCAGCATTGTTTTCTGTTGCAGTAATACATATGTCTTACATATACATGTGTGGTTAGTTTTCAAATAAAATGCTGATTCAGTTCACAGGCATTTTAATGTGACTGTAGATTTTTATTGTGTCCTAAGCATTAGTCGTTTTCCATTCTTAAAACTCATTCCTGCATGAGGAATTTGCTGCCTAACAGCAAATGACTAATAAGTGGGAGTCAGGTGAGACAAAATTATTTCCCTCTGCCCACCTCACAATTCAAGTTCCTGTCTGGGAAAACTGATACATTCTTGGGTGACTGGACACCACCTGGAAACAGTTCAGCCCCAAACCTGTCTACTATTTCAGCAAATCATATTATAAAAATGTCTCTTAAACATCCATGCATGGTTACCACAGAGATTCAGAACACAACCTTCCAATAATATTTTATGATACAGTTATAAGATTAAGAATAGTTTATAATAGGATGATTAAAATATGCTAGAGATTATATGCAAGTATTAACATTGGTGCACAGAATTGTGATTTCTGAAATATAAACTTGACAGTGAAAATGCTTTGGGAAAATGTGCGGGTGTTTGTATGTATGGAAAATAAAACTTGGATCTAGGGGCATCACCAGTGAAAGCAGGATGCTTAAAAAGAGTCACATGTGTTTTGGGAGAGTTTCCTTAATCAGATGCTTAAAGTGAGACAAGTCTCTGCATGAGATGTGGAAACCACCTAGGAGCAGCCAAATTCCATACTGAGACTCTTCTGGGCTGTGCTGTATTTTGGAGAAGGAAAAGCGGGTGCTGGGAGCTAAGTAACCAATTACTCTTTATAGCCACATAAGGACCAGGGGCAAGTAGGCCCTTCCAACAAGTTATATTATGCGATCACTGGCTTTGCAGGGAATCTCACGAATATATAACATTCTGATTGCCTTTTTGATTGAAAGTTCCATCTGAGATCAGGACAGTGCAACCAGTAATAAGATTTCAAAAAATCCCATCACTGGCACTGTTGGAAAGGCTGAGCATGACTGAAATCACATCATTGTCAGTCAAAAAGATAAGGTAACAGTGGGCATCACTATAAAAGCTATATAAATGCACAATTTAAACATGAATATCAACATGGAAAAACTATATATATATATGTATATATATATATATATATACATACACACACATATATACACATATACATATATATACACACACATACATATATATATGCCCACATACATATATATACATATGCCAAATTAAGTTATTTGGGTTAATCTTATATTTATAATTTTCATCCCATAATCCTATGCTACTAAAACCCTGGAAGGGTAGCTCCTTGTTTTTCTGAAACTAACCTTGAATTGGAAAGAAATTGGATTGAAGATAAACAGTTTTAAATGCAGGTTTTTGTTTGAGAACAAAATAATGGTTCATAATACCTGGGATGAGAAGGAAATACATCACATTGTATTTGAGAGGTTTTTATTATTGTGTTTTTGTGGAGAAAATAATTGTGGAATGTATTCTGCAGGTAATAGTTTTCAATATATTTTTATTTTCCCCATTCCAGTACTATTTTATTTGCTATACAAAGTTTTTTTGCAGAGTAACTCAGTTGGCCAGTGTTAAACATATTGTTGCCACTGTGGTCATTGCCCTCTAGATGACTGTAGAAGACAGAAATGCTGTCACTAAAGTAGATGTTTATTTGTATTATTTTCTTCTTAGTCAACACACATTTATGTATTCCATGGTATATTATTTTGTTTTTTATTTACATGATACACTCTTTAGAGTAAAGATATTCTAGTCCTAGTATTTCTGACCCAATCCTAGTATTAATGGGTTCATGCAACTTAAAATCCCCCTGACTGGATGGACTATCTTCAAGGAAAGAATGTGTTTCCTACATGTATTGAGCATCAATCATCTCAGGAAATAGGCTATATATTTGATAAAGAAAGATTAAATGAGATGGCATCTCTAAACTAATTCCCTTATTTATAAAGTAGAACTAATTAATCGCATCTAACCTAATTGTTGAGACATTCTTTCTCTATCATCTTGAAATAGTACTTTGAGTCTAGGTTTAAACTTAGGTTGGTCTGACATTAAAGCCCATAGCTTTCAATTAAACAAAACTCTGTAATTATAATGGAAAGCTTGTAATGATAAGAAATAGAATCTAAGTTATGAACAGTGATATGGAAGAACTGAGGAAAAACTAAGTGACTCTAAGTGGGAACACTCAGGAAGTCTTCATGGAGAAGTTTTCAAAAAAGATGGGAATGAAAGAATTGGCAGAACAGAAATCACAGCTTTTCAAACACCCAAAACTAAGAGGGGGGACATTATAAAAAGATCACACTTACAGATTAATGACAACTTTTTGGACCTTCAGAAAGATCCAAAACATTGGTGCTCATAGGACACTTTAGGTTTGCCTAAATTGTAGCATGTTTGGTGGATGAGAAAAATGAGGTTCAGAGATGTCTTTGGGAATTTTTTGGAGTTACATTAATCATCTAAGAAGTAAGAGAGACCAGAATTGAACTGTGGTCTTCTAATTCATTACCAGGATTGTGAAGTTGTGTTTTTGTGTATATACATACCTCCCCCCGCCCCCCCCCCCCCCCACACACACTTTATGTCAGTTTCATCTCGATCACAAGGCTAATAGGCATTTGCTGGAAGAATCAATGTCTGGGGCATTCCTCTTCCAGCTTGAGTTACCTGTCATCATCTGACATACATCCTGAGTTTAAGCACCATCTCTTGCAGGTACCATTATTAATAGATAACAGCTATCTATTACTATGCACAAATGAGAGAAGGATAATTGTTAGAAGGAATAGCACAGGAAACTGTCTGAGAAGAAAATCTGTAGAAAACAAAGGCTTCAATTAACCTAGAGACCAAATAAAAGAAAATGAGAAATCACTGAAGGTAAATTTTAATTGCTTTGGATCCCCTCTGGATAGGCAAAGATATCCAGAGCCATCCTATGACTCTTCACAAATATGAACTAGATTCTAACAATTATGTTCCAAGTGAATACGAAAATTTAGGAGTCATTGGAATAATTCTCTTTTCCTAATATATGCATTCCTAACTACAACTTTACTTAATGTTTTTCTATTTTTCTCCTTTAATTCAACCTCTAAATTTTGAGAGCAATTCCGTATTTATGAAGTCTAATTTTTGCAAAAGTGAATGGATTATCTAGGCTCAAGGAGAGAGCTATAATCATACTGCAAATAAACTTTAAAAAAAAGATACCTTTCTAAATTTTTCTAAATTTATTTTCTACAAAATATGTGATAAGAAAACTCTTATCTTTCCAAGACATAGGGTCTAATTGGATAAATTATAGAAGCAAATAAGTGATAAAACATTAGATTTCACTCTGCTATGGAAAAGGGGAACAGATAGTTTTATGAAAAGACAGAAAATTAATAATCTAACCCTGCCAAGGCACAGTATTCTGCTAGAAACTGTGTTATAGTGAATCTTTGAGAGAGTGAGTATCAATAAGTAGTGTCTGCTGGGGCAGAATCTCTCTCAACGGACTTTACAGTTAGTGCTTTTTACCATATGAAATCTCCACGTGACAAAATTTCCAATACCCTTATTTATTTCATAAGTATTTGCTTAGGATTTCCCAGAAATCTGGGTGCTGGGAATATAGCACTCAACAGGACAGGGAGGTCTATTTCTTCACAGACTTGGTGGTATAAGAGAAATAGAAATAGAAATAAAAAAGACAGAGATGATGATGATATGAAAGAACATAACATGGACAGGAAATTAAATGTTTTACATGGAGTGGACAGGGTCATCTTTGAGTTGTCATGTGAAGTTGCCAGGATAAGAGCAAAGGAAAAGCTTATGTCCATCGTTGTGCTGTTCTAAACCATATACAAGAAATAACACGTACAAGAAATGAACATGAGGCATAGACCACAGTGGATCAGGGTGGAGGTGGCACAATGTGCTGTGGAAAAGTAGTCAGAGACCACGTTATACAAGTCCTTGTCAACCAGGGCAAGTAGCTCAGATTTACTTCATGTCTGCTGGAAGCGGAAGTGAGTGAAAGTGTCACTCACTTTCACAAGCAAAGGGATGACATATTCTGGTTTGTATATTTAAAAAGATCCCTCTGGTTCTCGAATGGAAAGGGATTTTAGGAGACAATGATGAAAGCAGGAAACCCAGAGAGGAGATTGCCACAGTAGTCCAAGCAAGAACTTATTTTGGTTTTGATTACTGAGGTGGTATTAGAAATGGAAGAAATACATAGTCCAGATATATTCTGGATATAAAACTGGCAGTATTGGCAACTTCATTGGATGTGTAAGATGAAGGAAAGATGGATTTAAGGGTGACCTCTAGAATTTCTGACTTGAATAACTATGTGATTAGTGGGGCCATTTTTAGGGATTGCGTTGACTGGAGAGGGTCTGGTTATCAAAAGCAGACATCCAGACTCCTCTAATGATCCACAATAGAAGGGATAACAGAAACTAGAGTCACTTAGAATTTCCTTGATGGTGTGTATAAATGACTTCTAGAAAATTTTATTGCATTTTGATTCTCCTGTATATGAATACCTGAATCAATAAAGGTCACAAGTGACATGATCAGCCTCGGGCAGAAAAAAATCCAGCCACACCGATTATATTTTTTTAATCTTTCTAGAAATAGGAAAAATAAACACTTGATATTAGTGAGTTTATTCTTGACTGGAGTAAGATGGATTCACCTACGTTTCTTTTCTTTTTTTAATGTTTTTTTTATTTTGAGAGAGAGAGCATGAGCAGGGGAGGAGCAGAGAGAGAGGAGGACAGAGGACCTGAAGCAGGCTCTGTGCTGACAGCAGTGAGACTGGTGAGGGGCTCAAACTCACGAAACATGAAATCATGAACCATGAGATCATGACCTGAGCTTCTGACACCCAATGGGCTGAGCCACCCAGAAGCCGCCAGATAGGTTTCTTAATGGAAGTGAGGAGGGACAGTTTGAAATATTTATCTATAATTATCTTAAAATGGGGGCAGTAGCATTTGTAACTTTATATATAAACATAGTATGTTATCCAGAAAGCATTCCTGAAGTATGTCCTTTCTCTTTGGACTGAAGGCTAATTCTCAAGGGAAGAAGCAGTTTGGTCTTTGTGGTTTAGTGATATATATATATATATATATATATATATATATATATATATATGGCAGGATATATCAGGATATATATCAGGAAAATAACACACTCAAGTCTTGTTTATTGCCATTTATTGATAAAGTTCATCTGGTTATCTGTAAGCTGAGGAGCTTGGCATTTAAGAAATGCTGGGTGCATGGAATTAAAGTGGGATCAGTCTGGAGGGAAACATCTTATACAAAATAAACATAAGAAATTCCTACACAAGAAAACAAATTTAAAAGGATGTTTCTTCCTTGTTATGCCCTTATTATGTTACAAGCCCTATACCAGATGTCATGGGAGTTGGTCAAAGGCGGTAAGATTTAGTCCCTCCTTGGGAATTTCTAGTCTTCTGTGTTAACATGACACATTAAAAAAAAATCATAGCATTGTGTTTTGACATATAGGTTTTTGCACTTTCAAACTGCTTAAGAATACGGAGTGAAAATAAATAATGCTTTGTGACTTTAGGAAAATAAAGGTACAAAAATATTTACTGAACTATGCCATACAGAAAAAGTTATTTGGGTTAGTGAATATGGTGAGAGATGGGACAAATAGGCACAGGTAATATCACAAGTCAAAAGCAAGAGCCTAGAGAAGATAGAGTGCATCTTTAAAGTTGGCAGAGATAAACCAAGAACTAAAAATTACAGAACTATTTATTTTCCCTATAGAAACATCAGTAGAATCTAATAGTATTAATAAGTAATGCCTCTTACTTTAATGTGGTGTATCCCAAGAACTTCCTCCCAGGAATGTAATTTAGTGTTATTTGGCTGTCAAAGACAGAAATATCACTTAAGATTTCAATAGATGAATAAAAAAAGTCTCAGAGTTCATGACCTGTTTAGTATTAAAAGAAAAAAAACAAAAAAAAAGAAACTAATAAGCACAGATTCTTATTAAGTTGACAAATGGTAATCTATCTAAATTCGTAGCAATTGAAATATTTAATAAAGAATTTAAAAGGTATATTCCCTTAATATGAAAATAAGAAAAGAATGGCTGTCCTCACTGCTATGATTCAATATCATATTGGAAGGGCTGGCTACCACCATTACACAAGGAAAAGCAAAAACAGATCCCAAGATTTAAGATTTATGGGGCAGGGACGCCTGGGTGGCTTAGGCAGCTGAGGATCTGACTCGATTTCAGCTCAGGACATCATCCCAGGATCATAGGATCAGGCTCCCCATCGGGCTCTGGGCTGAACAAGGAGCCTGCTTGAGATTCTCACTCTGTATGCCCCTTTGCATCTCTCCCACTTGGAGTCTCTCTCTCTCTCTCTCTCAGGTTAAAAAAAAATTTTAATTAGAAATTAAAAAAAAATTTTTACGTGGGGGGGGCGGGGGGCAGGGGCGGCACCTGGCTGGCTCAGTCAGAAGAGCAGGTGACTCTTGATCTCAGGGTTATAAATTCAAGCCTCATGTTTGGTATAGAGATTACTTAAAAAAAATTAAAATCTTGGGAAAAAAAAGGTTTTTGGGGAAAAGAAAAAAATGTCAATATTTGCAGATGGCATTGCCATAAACACAAAAATTTTAACAGAATAAGCAAACTGTTAATGCTAAGCAGAGATTTGGAGTGTCTCAGTCAGCTCAGCAGCCAGCTCTTGATTTCGGCTCAGGTCGTGACCTCCTGGTTCATGAGTTCTAGCCTCTCATGGGGCTCCATGCTGTCAGCATGGAGACTGCTTGGGATTCTCTCTATCCCTTTCTCTCTCTGCCTCTCCCTCTTGCATGAGCTTGTGTTCTCTCTCTCTCTCTCTCTCTCTCTCTCCCTCCCCCTCAAAATACACAAATAAACTTTAAAAAATACTAAGCAGAGAGTTTATCAGTATAACTAAATCTATGACAAAAACCTAAAATGTTAAAGATGCCAATTATTCTAAAAATCTATAATTTCTCTTCCATTGAGATCAAAATTAGAACAGAATTTTGATACCAATTCAACATCTTTTCTTTTTCAAATTTGATTTTAGTATTTACTGCGCTCCATTCTTTAATATAAAATAATTATAGTAACACTAGTGTATTCCTCACACTGCCAGATAAGGACTTGCTACGAAGCTGTAAAAATAAAAATGAAACAAGAAAACAATAAAAGCAAAAACGAACAAACAAAAAAACAAAAAACAATGGCATCCCTGCTTCAGGTGAATAAGCATATTCAAGTACACTAGCCAATAATCAAACGTAGTATGACAAAACATGCAAATACAGAAACAGTAAGCTATTATTATAAATAGTAAGCTATTAATGTAAACTCAGAAGGTCTAAAAAGGTAGATACAGCCAAATGTTGGTGAAAATATTAAAAGTGAGAAGATTCATAGACTGCATCTATCTTGTAATCCAGCGATGACATACGAAGATAAGTCAATATGCCTGATATTATTTATTATGTTTTTATGTTTTTCTAACTAAGATGCCAGAGACACTGTACTCATCGACAAAAGGAGAATGAATATTAATTATGACTACTTAATAAATTCTAAGGGCAACTATGGGGCATTTAGAAGTAATAAAATGAATGCACATGAGCCAACATACATCCACTCTGAAACAACGTCAAGGGTAAAAACAAAATATAAAATGAACTTTCTGGTAAAATAACATCTGTATTAACCGAAAATGCAGTCACACAAATATACGTTTTACAAAGGCTAGTTATTATCATTGCATTATGTGAGAAGACAGAATGGCCCAACAACTTTTACTTGAGGTTCATAGTAGTAAATGAATACATAAATAAAAATAAAAATTAAACAAATATAAACGTGTTTAAGGAAAATAATAAACAACCTATGTCTTGGATTTAGGGTCAGGTGGAGGAGAGGGAGCATTACAAAGAGGATAAGTTGTGGTCTGTTTATGGAAGTTCATACATGCTAAAGAGTCTAGACCAACAGGGAAGGTCCCATCTATGTAATTTGTTATACAGAACACAAGCCCATAGGATTTTAATAAATATTCTGACTAAAAGGCAGGTTTTCAAATATATTTCATATTTGGTGAAATGCCCAGACTACCTCATCCCCCCCTAAAAAGTCTCCATCCACATTTAATAAAGACCCTTGGAAATCCTACTGCAATGAAAACTTCTTAATTTGTTTACCTGAGGATTTCTCAAATGTAATTATATATATATATTTTTACTGAAACACCAACTTCATCTTTCCAGATATACGCATGTGGTATAACAGAAAATGAGCATTATTACTGAAATCAAAAGACAAACAGGATTTTTAAAAAGTGGAAGGATATGGTCAAATCTAATTTTAAAAATCAAACCATTTAAATTTTATTTGGTATATATTAGCCAATCAAGTTTCAAACTTAAATGTTTAGTAATTATTTTTATGTTCTCACTGAGATCATTATGAGATCATTATACAGTGATCTTTCTGTCTTCTGAGCTCCTCCTATTCTTCATTTTTTATACTAATTTTTATAAGTTTATTTTTAATTTACATCCAACTTAGCATGCAATGCAAAACATGACTTGAGCAATACAATCCAGTGATTAATCCCCTACATATAACACCCAATACTCATCCCGGCAAGTGTCTTCCTTAATGTCCCTTGTCCATTTAGCCCATAATCCCACCCATAAAACTTCCAGCAACCCTTATTTTGTTCTCCATATTTAAGAGTCTCTTATGTTTTGACCCCCTCCCTGTTTTTATATTATTTTCCTGCCCTTCCCTTATGTTCATCTGTTTTGTATCTTAAATTCCACATATAAGTGAAATCATATATTTGTATTTCTCTGACTGAGTTCGCTTACCATAATGCACTCTAGTTCCGTCCACATTGTTGCAAAAGACAAGTTTTCATTCTTTTTGACTGCTGAGTAATACTCCATTGTGTGTATGTGTGTGTGTGTGTGTGTGTGTGTGTGTGTGTGTGTGTGTATACCACATCTTCTTTATCCATTCATCTGTTGAAAGACATTTGGGATCTTTCCATACTTTGAATATTGTTAATAGTGCTACTGTAAACATTGGGATTCATGTGCCCCTTTGAAACAGCACACCTGTATCCTTTGGATAATGCTGAGTAATGCAATTCCTGGGTCATAGGGTAGTGGAATTTTTAATTTTTTGAGAAGCTTCCATACTGTTTTCCAGAGTGGCTGCGCCAGTTTGCTGTCCCACCAGCACTGCAAAAGGGTGCCTCTTTCTCTGCACCCTCACCAACATCTGTCGTTGCCTGTATTGTTAATTTTAGTCATTCTGACTGGTGTAAGACAGTATCTCACTGTGGTTTTGATTTGTATTTCCCTGATGATGAGTGATGTTGAGCATTTTTTCATGTGTCTGTTAGCCATCTGGGTGTCTTCTTTGAAAAAGTGTCTATTCCTGTCTTTTGCCCATTTCTTCACTGGATGATATGTTTTTTGTTGGGTGTTGAGTTCGTTAAGTTTTTTCTAGATTTTGGATTCTAATCCTTTATCTGATATGTCATTTGCAAATATCTTCTCCCATTCTGTTGGTTGCCTTTTAGTTTTGCTGATTGTTTCCTTCACCATGCAGAAGCATTTTATCTTCATGAAGTCCCAATAGTTCAGTTTTGCTTTTGTTTCCCTTGCCTCCAGGAACGTGTTGAGTAAGAAGTTGCTATAGTTGAGGCCAAACGGTTTTTGTCTGCTTTCCCTTCTAGGATTTTGATGGCTTCCTGTCTTACATTTCATTACGTTAGGTTTTTCATCCATTTTGAGTTTATTTTTGTATATGGTGTAAGAAAGTGGTTAGGTTCATTCTTCTGCATGTCACTGTCCAATTTTCCCAACACCATTTGCTGAAGAGACTGTCTTTATTCTTTTGGATATTCTTTCCTGCTCTGTCAAAGATTAGTTGGTCATACACTTGTGGGTCCATTTCAGGGTTCTCTATTCTGTTCCATTGATCTAAGTGTCTGTTTTTCTGCCAGTACCATACTGTCTTGATGATTACAGCTTTGTAATACAGCTTGAAGTCCAGAATTTTGATGCCTTTGCTTTGCTTTGGTTTTATTTTTCAGGATTGCTTTGGCTATTCAGGGTCTTTTCTGGTTCCATACAAATTTTAGGATTGTTTGTTCTAGTTCTGTGAAGAATGCTGATGTTATTTCTATAGAGAGTGCACTGATTATGTAGATAGCTTTGGGTAGTATCAACATTTTAACAATATTTCTTCTTCCAATACATGAGCATAGAATATTTTTCCTTTTATTTGTGTTTTCTTGAATTTCTTTCATAAGCTTTGTATAGTTTTCAGTGTATAGATTTTTCACCTCTTTGGTTAGGTTTATTCCTAGGTATTTTATGGTTTTTGGTACAATTGTAAATAGGATCAATTCCTTGATTTCTCTTTCAGCTGCTTCATTATTGGTAAATAGAAATGCAACTGCTTTCTGTGCATTGATTTTATATCCTGCAACTTTGCTGAATTCATGGATCAGTTCTAGCAGTTTTCTGGTGGAATCTATATGTGGGTTTCACATATAGAATATCATGTCATCTGTGGAGAGTGAAAATTTGACCTCCTCCTGGCTGATTTGGATGCCTTTTATTTGTGTTGTCTGATTGCTGAGGCTAGGACTTCAAATACTCTGTTGAATAACAGTGGTGAGAGTGGACATCCCTGTCATGTTCCTGAACTTAGGGGAAAAGCTCTCAGTTTTCCCCCATTCCTTTCATATATGGCTTTTATAATCTTGAGGTATAATCCTTCTATCCCTACTTTTTGAGGGTTTTTATCAAGAAAGATGCTGTATTTTGTCAAATGCTTTCTCTGAATCTATTGAGAGGATCATGTCATTCTTGCCCTCGCTTTTATTAATATGATGTATCAGATTGATTGCTTTGTGGATATTGAACCAGCCCTGCATCCAGGTATAAATACCACTTGATCGTGATGAATAATTTTTTTAATGTACTGTTGGATCCAGTTGGCTGGCATATTGTTGAGAATTTTTGCACCCATGTTCATCAGGGAAATTGGTCTATAGTTCTCCTTTTTTGTGGGGTCTTTGTCTAGTTTTGGAATGAAAATAATGTTGGCCTCATATAATGGGTTTGGATGTTTTCCTTCCAGTTGTATTTCTGGAACAGCTTCAAAGGAATAAATGTTAACTCTTCCTTAAATGTTTGGTAGAATTCCCCTGGAAAGCCATCTGGCCCTGGACTCTTGTATTTTGGGATATTTTTTTATTACTAATTCAATTTCTTTACCAGTGATGGGTCTGTTCAAATTTTCTATTTCTTCCTGTTTCAGTTTTGGTAGTTTATATGTTTCTAGGAATTTGTCCATTTCTTCCAGACTGCCGAATTGACAAATAATTGCCCATAATATTTTCTTATTATTGTAGTTTTGCAGTGTTGGTTGTGATCTTTAATCTTTGATTCTTTTACTTTTAATTTTTTAAATGTTTATTCATTTTAGAGAGACAGAACATGAGTGGGGGAGGAGCCGAGAGAGGGGGAGACAAAATTTGAAGCAGGCTCCAGGCTCTGAGATGTCAGCACAGAATCCAGTGTGGGGCTTGAACCCATGAACCACAAGATCATGACCTGAGATGAAGTCTAATGCTTAACTGACTGAACCAACCAGGCGCTTCTTTCATTCTTGATCTCATTTATTTGGGTCCTTTCCTTTTTCTTTTTGATCAAACTGGCTACAGGTTTATCAATTTTGTTAATTCTTTCAAAGAACCAGCTCCTGGTTTCACTCATTTGTTCTGATTTTTTTTTTCTGATAGTATTGATTTCTGCTCTAATATTTATTATTTCCCATCTTCTGCTGGTTTGGGGTTTAATTTGCTGTTTCGTTTGTTTTTTTTAGCTCTTTAAGCTATATCGTTAGGTTATATATCTGAGACCTTCCTTCTTTACGAAAGCCTGGATTGTTATATACTTCCCTCTCATGA
The DNA here is from genome assembly GCF_022079265.1 of Lynx rufus. Classification (NCBI taxonomy): domain Eukaryota; kingdom Metazoa; phylum Chordata; class Mammalia; order Carnivora; family Felidae; genus Lynx; species Lynx rufus. The sequence goes on along the minus strand of NW_025814830.1, from coordinate 34,070,375 downwards.
CCACCTTTGCTGCATCCCAGAGATTTGGGGCTGTGGTGTTATCATTTTCATTGGCTTCCATGTACTTCTTAATTTCCTTTCTAATATCTTGGTTAGCCCATTCTTTCATTAGTAGGATGCTTTTTAATCTCCAGGTATTCATTATCTTTCCAAATATTTTCTTCTGGTTTTCTTGTGGACTTCTATGATTCGGATATTATTCCTTTTTAGTGAGTGACTGAGTTATCTGATTCTTATATTGTGCACTTTTTTCCTTAGTTTTTCTCTTTTTTTCTGCTTTATTATTCTCCATAATTTTGTCTTCTATATTGCTGATTCACTGCTCTTCTTCATCCATCCTTGCTGCTGTGGCGTCCATTTGATATAGCATCTCAGTTATCATGTTTTTAATTTCATCCTGACTAGATTTTACTTCTTTTATCTCCACAGAAAGGGATTCTATGGTTTTTTCTACCCCAGCTAACATTGGTATTATCATGATTCTAATTTTTATTTCAGACATCTAGCTTATATCTGTGTTAAGTCTGTGGCTGTCATTTATTCCCATTCTTTCATTTGGGGTGAATTCCTTCATTTCATCATTTTGGAGGAAGAAACAAAATTCATAAAATAAAAATTAAAAAATTAAAAACAACACAAAAAAGCAAATAAATACATCAATATCCTAGGTATGTTTTGGTCTGGCTGTTGAAAGAAGCTTGATAGAATAGAGAAAAAAAGGGAAAGATAAGAAAATAAAAAAGTAAGAAAATATTTTAAAAATTTAAAATAAATGTATATAATAAAATAGAATGAAATTATATAAAGTAAAATAAAATAAAAAAGATTACCAAAATAAAAATATACTAATTTTTTTTAATTTATAAAAATGGAAAATAAAAATAATTTTTCTCTTTCTGTATCCAAGAATAAGAAGATAAAAGGAAAAAAAAAGAATAGCTGGACCAGAGAATAGAATGAAATCTGAGTGAAATTACATTCAGTTTCCCTAGAAGTCAAATTACAAAGCACTTTTTAGTCCGTACACTAAGCAGGTGGAGAGACTTGCAGTGTTCCTCTAGGGCTTGGTTGGAACATGTGGACAGCACTTGGTGTAAAACTCATTCTCCACTAGCTGTTGCTGCTTAGCTTACTGGGATGGAGCAGTTTGGCACATGTACATGTGTATGTGCATGTGTGGGAGGGGTGAAAATGGTGTCACCCAGCTTCCCAGTCTCTAGCACCAGAACTCTGTTCTCTCACCAACCGGCAATCAAGCACCCCTCCTTTGTCTCAGACTTCCATCCACTCCCCGCTTCTACATTGTTTGCATCCAAACCATCAGCCTTCTAGGTGATATCTCCCTCCTGAATTTTACTTCAGATGGGGCTGTGTTTCCAAACCCCTCACTTCTGAGCACCCTGCAGCTTGGACCCTCTTTGACCCTCTGGGCGAGGGTCTCCATGAGCAATGGCCTGGTGCTGGCTTACCCCTGGGAATGTTCCTGCAATTGCACTGCTGCAGAGGCTCAGAAATTGTGACCTAGTGCCAGCTTGCCTGAGATACAGTTTGTGCAATCGTGTGGCACCAGAGGTTCAGGGATTATGACAAATCACAACACAACTAGCACTAGGTTTCACTGCACCCTGGTGTCTTTGTTCCAATACCAGCAAACATGGCTGTTCTGTGGGGTTTGCTGGGACCTTTGCCTGTGGGGAAGCCATATGGCCACTACCAAATGCTCTCCTATCAGGGGAACCACTTCTCCCCATTTAGCCCACTGACCCCTGAAACCCCACGGTCTGCTCCTGGGGATTCACCCTTCCCACCAGGGCATTGCCAGGTATTGAGTTGGGCAATTCACAACTCTGTACTCTCCTGTTCATAGAATCCTAACGTTACTGAAACCCTCTCCTTTCTCCTTTCTCCCTTTCTTGTTCAGTCACTTGTGGGAAAGAGTGGGTTTCCACTCTTTCTCTTTCTCTCCAGCTACTTTTGGGGGGAGTGCTTTTCCTATACTCTTCCCTCTTTCTCTGTCCTCTCTCTGCAAAAACAGCTCCCTATCCTCCTCAACTTCTTTCTCCTCCAGTTCACCTCTTTGTGCCATGTACCTGCCGAATTCTGTTGCTCAAGTTATGCAGCTTGTTGTGTTAATCCTCAGATAAATTTTCTAGGTGTGCAAAATGGTTTGGTGCTGATCTAGCTGCATTTCAGGAATGAGAGAAGCAGAGGACTTCCATGCTGCTCCACCATCCCTGTCCCTCTTCCTGATAAAACCTAATTTAATCCATTTCCTCTTGATGGAAATGTATTAAAGTTACTATCTCCTATTTATTGAACATCTATACTGCACACAGCTCTGTGATGAGTGTCATCAGAAGTAAAACAATGGAATAAATTATAGACCTTATTCACACAGAGCTAAGTGAACAGATAAATTTACCACATGAAGATAATTAGGTGATGAAACCTACTGTATAGGATGGTATCTAAGGAAGTGATAAAATGTGGGGAAACTGTCAAGTAAATTGACATTCAGGAAAGGAAAAGCTCAAGGAAGGTCATAATGGCCAAAGAAAGCCATGTGCAAGAATTTAAACTTGTTTTAGGCTTCCTTCCCTATTTAGGAGAGAGGGATTATGAAGCAATTATCTTCCATATGGTTTATTGCAATATCCTACCAAATAGTTTCTTCATCTCTAACCTTATCCCTTTTCTTTCTTTTTTTTTGTTTATGTTTTTTTTTGTTTGTTTGTTTTTGAGAGAGTGTGAGTAGGGCAGGGGCAGACAGAGAGAGTGAAGGAGGGCAGAGGATATCAAGTGGGCTCTGTGCTGACAGCAGAGAGCCTGATGTGGGGCTTGAACCCATGAACCATGATATCATGACCTGAGCCAAAGTTGGACACTTAACCAAGTGAACTACCCAGGTGCCCAAACTTCTCCCTCTTCAATCTTTAAAAATTTCTATTATCAGGTGTCCATGTGGCTCAATTAGTTAAGTGTCCAACCCTTGATTTTGGCTTCAGTGCACAGACTGCTTGGAATTCTCTCTCTCCCTCTCTATGTCCCTCCCTAACTTGTGGTTTCTCTGGCTAATAAATAAATAAGTAAATAAGTAAGTAAATAAATAAATAAATAAACTTTAAAAAATTATATTATTGAATAAACTTCCTGAAACTTCATATTTACCCATTATTCTATCACTAACTTAAAATGGCTCTCTAATCATTCTTTAAAAAAAAAATTGGGGGCAGATTTCAACATACATTTGCACAGCTTATTATACATCATGTCCTGGTAGAACTGAGTTTCTGAATGAAAGAAACTTTAAGACTGGTGGAGAAGGCTATAGTGGAAAAAAAGAGGATTTATTATATTAAAAGATGACCTCCATACCCACAAAATCCACCCAAGTTACTCATTTAAAGTCTTCTCACTTTGCTTTGTCGGGATAGGATTTTCCCTCTTAATTGTTTTTGCTAAAATTATTCAGAAATGTTCTTCCCACTGACGCTCAACTATACATATTACATTTATCTTCCAGGCTCCACTTTTTTTTTTCATTTTTTTTTCAACATTTATTTATTTTTGGGACAGAGAGAGACAGAGCATGAACGGGGGAGGGGCAGAGAGAGAGGGAGACACAGAATCGGAAACAGCCTCCAGGCTCTGAGCCATCAGCCCAGAGCCTGACGCGGGGCTCGAACTCTCGGACCGCGAGATCGTGACCTGGCTGAAGTCGGACGCTTAACCGACTGCGCCACCCAGGCGCCCCCAGGCTCCACTTTCAGTAGTGGGTATGTCATCACAAGATCAGATATGAACAGCTAGGCAGAAGATTATAGCTAGGCAGAAGTTCTAGTAAAAATGAAAAGGATACAGAGTACATTATTTTGTTAGAGTGGAAGGAAGGAAGGAAGGAAGGAAGGAAGAAAGAAAGAAAGAAAGAAGTACTGAAGGCTCAAATGTTGGAAATGAAAAATATTTAAACCAGTTCAACATCTACATAGTTTTTGATGAAAATAGTTATTTAGGGGTGGGTGGTGGGTCTAATAGAGTAGTAACCAAACTGAAGGTAGGCACTCCTTCATATTAATTGAACATAGAAATGATTGAATACTTTGGGGTAGAAAAAAAAAGATTTATATGACACAGTTTTTAGATTGTATGCCCTTAAACATTCAATGGTCTCTCCTGAGTTCATTGTCATCCTCTAAAAAATGAAGGGAACTATAATACCTCAGTTGCTTTCAAACAGCACTCCACAGAACCTGGCCCAGTTGCTGCTAATGGAGGGGATGAAGAGAAATGTCTATGGGCAGGGTCATAGACCCTTCACCATCACTACAATCATCACTTGTTTTTAATCCTCTAAAAATTGTTTTCTGTGTTGTGGTTTCAAGTTAACTACACTTGAAGGAACCTTTTTTTTTTCTGTGTGTGCTAAAAAATCTTTCTGAACAATTTGCCCCACATTTTTCAAAATTTCCTTTCTGTATTTTATTAGCTTGTGTGTTTCATTTAAAAAGCTACACATTTATATATGGTCAATAGAACTCCATGACAAAAAAGAAAGGTAGAAAAATCGCTTTGAATTTTTCTAAATAGGGTAAAGATAATACCAGAATATTTACTTCCCAATAAAAGGAACAAAGAGTATTTGATCTATAGCATTTTGTTTACAACATCAGAGGGAACATTTATATACAGGAATGCAGTGATTGCTAAGTTGTCATGGCCACCCCAAGATTGACTTGAAAATCTGCAAGAAATAAAATTCAATCCTATCAACATTTGTAGTGGGAAGAGATGTTTCCATGTCACTATGCTTACTACTTTCTGGAATGTTCCTGAAAGGTCTGTGTTGAATGGAGGGAACAGCAGTCTTTTAAAGTCTGTCATTAATATGAGTTAGGCTCATATTATTTCCATATTTGTGCATGATATATTCTAGGATTGCAGAAGGTAGAAACTAATTTTGCCAGCTTTTTAATGCATGATAGTTTTATAATCACACTGCAGAATGAACACTCTCTTCTATGTTATCCAATGCTGAAAGTGTAGAAAAATGGCACACGCCCAGCTTTAAGATTCTCAATGAGGAACTATAAAGACTCTTACAAGGGCATTTATGGGACAGTGATGAAGATGTCTTCAAGACTGTTAAATGAGTTAAGTACTCCATATCTAGAGATGTAGAAACACAATCATTAAACCAATGTTCCTCACTGTGCCCACCTACTTATCACTATACTCAAAGCATGTAAAATCTTTCTCATCAATTAGGGAAGAATGTGGTAAGTGGTACAAAGTTAAAGAATTTGAAATTGTCTCTTCTAACCACTCAGGTAACTTGTAACCACAAATGTTCACTCCATGGACATCCTAAAAAATGGTGGGGCTTCTCCTGGTCCACACCTAAGAATCTAATAAAGAGCAATAGTGACTTTCTGTGATTCTACTCTAAAATGGCCACATCCCCACTTTTTCTTATTATTTCCTTGTGACCTAGTTTGTTGATTTAGTCATGACCAAACTTCTCTGATGTCATGCTTTAACCTTGCATTCTATTTATTCCTCTCCCTACTCTGAAATTGAGTAACCAACAAAGATGTGGAGAACCCCAAAGCTAACCACGGAAATAAACCCAGTAACATTCTTACTCCTGAGTGGATAATGAGAATAAAGTCAATGGAACTTAGAGAGGTAAAGTTTTGTCTGTAGGATAGGTGACAGGAGCTATGGCAAAGTAAAGTGTCTATTCCTACGTGCCTATCGAAAGATGAATGGATAAGTAAGATGTGCTAATGTACATAGATACAAAAGAATATTATGCAGCTGTACAAAAGGAAAAGCACTTGGCATTTATGACAACATGCATAGACCTCAAGTGTATGATGCTAAGTGAAATAAGTCAGACTGAGAAAGACAAATACCATATTACTCATAGATGGAATCTAAAATATAAAACAAATTAGTAAACAAACGAAAAAGTAGAATCAGACCTGTAAAGACAGGGAACAAATTGATGGTTGCCAGAGGGTAGTGGGATAGGGGCATTAACAAAAAGAGTGAAGGAGAGTGAGACATACAGGTTTCCAGTCATGGAATGAGCAAGTCATGGAAATAAATAGCACAGCATAGGGATTATAGTCAGTGATTTAGTAATAGTATTGCATGGTGACATATAGTAGCTACACTTGTGGTAAACATGGCATAATATGTAGAGAAGTTGAACTGTATGTTGTACACTTGAAACTAATGTAACATTGTACATCAACTACACTAAACAAATATTAAGAAGTGGGTGTTCTTTTTGATTTTGTGGAATTACATGACTTATCAAGGGATAGAATAAGGACACAGAGAAAAGTAACCAACAACAAAGAAAGCAGAAAACTGTTAAACTATTTATTGATTAGGCATTACGGGATATTGTTTTCACATGTTTGTAGGAGATGTCTATGAAATCAATGCTATTTTTAATTACCATTCTATAAATTAAGAAACTGAGACTCTTAAAGTAACTAGAGCAAAATTCTAATTTCACCTGATTACAAAGCCTGACATTCACAGCCTATGGATGGTTGTAAAAAAATTCTGGGAGGAACCCAGAAATATGATCACACATTTGCAGTGACAGGGTTTCTGCAAAACTCTTCAATCACATCCATTAATGCATTTTTGCAAAGTTCTACTTTCAAATACTATTGAAATACCCTAGATTTTCATGGAATCCTTAGCCTGCAATTTTGTGTCACCTCTAGCAAAATCATTACCTGTGAACAATTTGGAAAACTGTGCCACTTTTTACTGGGACTTTCATTACATCTACCAGACAGCTACATTTAGGAGTGTTTTCTGGCTTACCTTATTTCCTATGTATGCATTTGGAGAAATTCCTCTTTGTAACTACAAAAGTAAATCTGATTCAATCCAAATTCAATCAAATTCAACAATCAAGAATGTTTCAACATTTCTTACATTTATGATGTAGCTAGTTACTGTGACATCATGCTTTCCAGAAATTATGAAACCATACTACTGGGAGGAGATAATGTTTCCTGAACACACGTGGCAGGAAAAAAAGGCATACTCTTGGCCCAAGATAATAGGAGATACAGTATATTAAATCCTCATTCATGGAAGAGGATTTAGCAGATATATACATTAAATAATCATAACTACGTGGTACTGAAAACTTTTGCAGACCTGTCTGCCACGCAAAAAATGAAAAAAAAATACCTGTTACATATTTCAGCTGATGTTTATTGGATGCCTTCATTTGCTACAGGCTATACTAAGTTCTAAGTACATACCAGCTAATGACAATGATATGGTCCCTGTCTTCCTAGATCTAACAGAGTATGTTGGGTTGTGTACACATAAATACATATATACACACATAATACATATATATCTGGGTGTGTGTGTGTGTGTGTGTGTGTGTCTGCCCACACACACACACACAACATATATTTTGGAAAGTGTTTTCTAGTTGGCAGTGTAATGCTATACAGGTGCCCTGCACCAAGTGCCCAGGCAAAGGGCACAAATGGAGGCAGAAATCTAGCCTGACTTCATGGTTATGCTATTGTCATGATGTGGAGCTGTACCAGTTGGGAGAAAGGACTATTATTTGTTCACATAAAGAGGATGCCTTTGCAACCCATCTTCTGGAGTAGAAGTATTTTTCTAAATCTTTAGGAGACACTCTAAGAAATAGAGATACGTGAAAGTACTCCAAAGAAACATCTTAAGAATCTATGAAATAAAATAATAAGGGAGCCCAACTTCACTGGGTTATTAGGAAAGTCCTCAAGAAAAATGGCATTTCAGCTAACATTTAAAGGGCAAGAAAAAGTTAACCAGGTCAAGAGAGAAACAAAGAGGGGTAAGACAGAGTCACAGGTAGACAGCACCCGATTTCAAAGAGTCTGAATAATCTGAAGAAAGGGAAGAAGAGGGTAACTAGCACTTAGTGGGGACAAGGGGAATTTAACAAGAGGTGAAGATGGAGAGATTGCAGGTGGCAAATCTAATAGGATCTTACAGGACATTGTAGTGAATGTTTTTATTGTTGGTCCATTGAGAAGTTACATGTTAATGGTAGGATGAATGTAAGTGCTGATGTCGAGGAGGTGGACGGAAAGACAAGTTTGAAGCATAAAACAAAGTTTTCTCTTGGAGATGTAATTCTAAATATCATTAGCATATAAGTGCTACTTAGTAGTGAAATTGCATAGTGGTTAACAGTAGAAAAGAAGGCCCAGAACTGTACTAACAGAGTAGAAGAATTAAAAAAAAAAATGGGAGTAAATACAAAGCTATACAAGAACACCCAAGGGAAGGGGTTGTCCTGGAGGACAAGAGAAGTGAGGTTTCAAGAGTCATGTACTTGATTAAAAGAGCTGAGTGATCTAGCTGGATGCAGACTAAAAATATCCACTGAATTTCTCCTTGGTGGCTCTTGTAAGTGCACAGGCAATAGAGTGAACTGAGCTCAGTGGAATCAACCAAATGAAGTAGAAGAAAGAAACAATGCAGGTTTAGGAAATATAGACAGTGGATATAAAGGAAAAACTCTACTTATTGAATAGCTCTGGGCTCCAAATAGGTGGGTGATTCTCCACACTAAGAAACACTTCAAGTTTCAGGTGGACATGAACTAGGTGTCCTACAATCCAATTCAGTTCTGACACTATTCACCCAGAGAGAGCTTCAGACCCACAGAGTAAGTACTCAGTCCCACAGGACTGCCTGCACTTGAGATATTGTGCCTGCACAAGGAGACATGTCCACCTTGCTCCCTGTGCTTCTCACCAACCAGCCATAAGTCAGAAGTTCCTACAACCCCCTCCACCAGTTTGGTCACTGGCTAGAACAGCACACACAATTCAGTGAAACAGTTGACTTACTAATGCCAATTTATGGGAAATGATATTTCAAAGGACACAAATGAACGGGTAAGTAGAGGAGATGCACAGGGCAAGGTATGTGCGTGAGGGTGCAGAGATCCTGTGCCCTTCCAGGTGAACCACATTCCCAGAACATCCACAAGTTCAGCAACCTGAGATCACTCCAGGGATTTTTACAAAGGCTTCATTACTTAGACGGATTGGCTAAATTGTTGGCCATTGATGATAGGTTCAACTTCCAGCCTTTCCCCTCCCTCTAATCAAAGGATCAGTTCCCCTGGAAACCAGACTCCATCCTTAGGGCTTTCTAAAAACTACCTCATTAGTATAAACTCAGGTATAGCTGAAAAAGGCTTATGATAAACAATAAAAATCATGTTTACCATTTAGGAAATTACAAATGTTTTAGGAGCTGAGTATCAGGAACAAGGACATAGACCAAATATTTATTTCTTATAAATCACAATATTACAGTAGATTGCAACAAATTTTGGCTTACCTTTAGGGGTATCTTTCTTAATAGAACTGATTTTAGGAATATATAAAATCAGAAGAACATTTAAAATAAATAAATATATTATATATGTTTGTTTAAATATTGAACACACTGGATCCTATATTATGCTATTAGAGATAAGCTAGTTGAATAAAGAAAAGTTGAGGCTGTAATCCACAGAAGATGTAAATAATTGCTTTTTGATAGGAGTGGCCCATTTTCTCATTTGGTGTAAGACTGAACAACTAATGGCTTATGCATTTTATTCATTCAAAAAATAAAAATAAAATAATTTGTTAAAATCTTACTATGTTTATACCCCTGTGCTAGATCTGGACAGGTGCAGTTTAACAAGATCAGTATGGTCACTCCCTCATAGAGCTTTCATTCATTTGCAGGAGACAGATAAAGGAAAGCAAATTTGCCACCTCAAAACAGGCCTTGTTGGCCTAAGGATGATTTTACGTTGATTACTTTTAAAAACCAGTGGACACAGGGAAAGCTATTAAAACCCAGTAGAAGTTATGGGGCATCTGGGTGGTGTCTGACTCTTGGTTTCAGCTCAGGTCATGATCAGGTCAGGTCAAGATCTCATAGTTGCTTGAGCTTGAGCCCTGTACTGGGCTGGGGCTGGTGTGAGGCCTGCTAGGGTGCTTAGGATTCTCCTTCTCTCCTCTGCTCCCTCTATTACTCTCTTTCAAAGTAAATAAATAAACTTAAAAAAAAGAAAAACCAGCAGAAGTTATCCTTTTGTATGGAGCATTTACATTTATAAAGAAAATCTCCAACTGTAAGGGTATCTCCTTCTCCTTATCAGGAAGAGAAACTGACTAAATCTCCAGAAACTCTTATCAGTGCAGGACACAGGAATCTAAATTTGCATAACAACACTCATTTACTGTGCTTTTCCTTGTAACCTCCCTTGACTACACTTCCCTCCCCTCCAAAAAACCATCTTTTCTTTGGTCTTTAGCTAGAGATGGTATTTAAGGTGGGGACTTAGCCCATTTCAGGAAGTTACTCAGAGTTCCTGGGTCTCTTCCATGGATACAGGAGGTACACATGTTATTAAACTTTGGTGTGTTTTTCACCTCTTAACCTGTCCTTCTATTGTGAGGGTTGAGGGGACAGTGTCCAGGGGGTCTCAGCCAAGAAAATAGAACAGTATTTCCCCCCTTCCACAAAGACAAGAAAGAAACAAAAATAAATAAATGAGATGACTTAAAGGAAGAAATAAGGGCAGGATAAATGCAGTGAGAGGAATAAGAGAGGAGAGCTTAGAACTTGCATAGGCCTCTGGAGGAGGAAGGCCCAGGAATGCAAAAAAGGATCAGAGATGTTCCTGAACAGAAGCATTTTCGTACTCCAGCAAGAGACAGACTCTGTCGCAGCTACTTGTGGTTTAAAATCATTTAAAAAAAAAAATCACGTCAACTTATTTAAGGAAGAAATCCCCCCATATGCTCTTTTTTTCTTTTTTTTTTTCCCTGAGCATTTGGAGGTAATGCTCTGCCTGGTGTTTTCCCTTATGCCCCTATTCCAATGCTGTGTTTAATAATAATAATAATAATAATAATAATAATAAATAATAATAATAATAATATAATTATCTGGATATTGTACAAAATTTATTCACAAATATATTACAAATATCACTTCAGTCTCCAGTAACTGGTAAAATGCTGTACCCTGATGTTTTAGTTGCTACAAAGTTCCTAGGTTCCTTCAGGAATGTTTTACATTTCATTAGTATAATGATAGAGTTTATGATTATCTACAGTATGTAATTACATCCGTTAATAGTAACAGTGCATTTTTACATTAATTATAATGAGAATTAATGGGTGGTTATATGGGTTTTCAGCTACATGGAAAAGTTTTGCTACCAATTACTCTTGTATGGCTGAAGATGAATTTATGCACAAATTTATTTTGCTAATTATTTTTGGAAATTATGAGATTCCAAGTTCCAGTAACCATGAATTACAAAAATTAGGGAAAAAAATATTGGGTGGGAAATTAGTATTTGGAACTCTAAAAGAGAAGAAGTTTATTAGAGTTTGGCATGTAGGTCAGGAAGTGAAAACAGAGAGACCTGAATTACAATCCACTATTTGCCACTTCTTTTCAACTCTCCCACCCTTATTTTCTTCCTCATTTATAAGTTAGGGCTCATGATACTTACTGTTCTGAGCTATACCAATGTGAAGAGATAATTTTGTGAACTTTCAGCATGCTGCCTGGGACATCATAAATACTCAATAAATGCTAGTTACATATATGGAAAACAGGGAGGCAGGATTTATGCAATAAAAGCTTAGGAAATATATAGGTGGTTCCTTAAAGATAAAAGAGAAGCTGAACTCATGGCAAACAGAACTACACTTTTTGATATCTGCAAGAGAATAGGGACCAGGAGTCAAAGTGAGCCTGGGAAAAGCAGGAGGTGGCTGTGGAAATTATATTTCCACATATTCATGGCCCATAAAATCAGAAAGGCATCACAATCTTGAATGGAAGACCAACCAGGGTTAGGAAATAAATTCCCTCCAGGCATGCGTATTATCCATAATAAGGCAAAATGATTTCATAAGCAGCCCATTGAAACATAGAGGGGGGAAGATACTAAAATTCTTCTAGGTGCCCAGGACTGGTTAAAGAGAAATTAATGTGTAATAAGAAATTATTACTGGGGCGCCTGGGTGGCGCAGTCGGTTAAGCGTCCGACTTCAGCCAGGTCACGATCTCACGGTCCGTGAGTTCGAGCCCCGCGTCAGGCTCTGGGCTGATGGCTCGGAGCCTGGAGCCTGTTTCCGATTCTGTGTCTCCCTCTCTCTCTGCCCCTCCCCCGTTCATGCTCTGTCTCTCTCTGTCCCAAAAATAAATAAACGTTGAAAAAAAAAATTTAAAAAAAAAAAAATAAAAAAAAAAAAAGAAATTATTACTAATTTAGGACTTGCAAAATGCCTTCCTAGGTTTACATTAAATCTTACTACCTGATTATCTCTCAACCTCTGTCTCTCTCCCCCCATCTCCCTCTTTCTCTGTGTCCTCATCTATGTTCTTCAAAGTGATTACTTTTGCCCAAAGTTTTGCAGGATATGCCACCCCATGATAAGAAGATATGGGAGTTTTTTGTACATTTTAAAGTATTCAGAATCTTAATTGTCTCATTTTCATTTATTAAATCATCCAGTCATGATAACCACTGTGATAGCTACGGCAGGGGCTATTATTACCATGTTTGCGACTGGCAAATATTTGCCTTTGACTCTATTAAGCTACGTTCTCCTTTCCTCATCCAATTAGTCACAAAGGTATCTCCATTTTTTTCACACCATAATTGGAAGCAAACTACCTGAACAATCAGTGTGGTCAGTAACAATTCTCTGAGTTAATTTGTCTTTCTCGTATCCACTGCCTCAATTAAGAACACATCAGCATTATGAATAAAAGAAAATACGGTGACATTTCCCAAATCTTGACAAGGTATAGAACAGTCAATAACGAGATTTCCATTTCCTCCTATATTTCCTATAGCAGGGTCTATAAGTGTCCCATACAGATGGCTGTCAAGCAAGCCTGGGAACAATATTACAAACAAAACTGCCTGATGGAGCCAGAAAAGGAACCCTCTGTCCTCTGCCTGCAGATTTAAAAAGACCTCTGCTTGAAGCCTTTGTCTTCATTAGTGGAAAATTCTTCACTTCACATTTGGAGACATAGGCTCAAGGGATGCAAGCTAATGTTCTCCAAATTGGGTTTAAAATTAGACCTCAGGCTTAATATCCTGCCATATTGAGAGTCTTAAAGAACCCTAATTTCCTCTAAAGGAAGGCTAATTTGATCTCTCGTCTAGGTGGGCTCTTAGAAATGTGTGCCATAGCACAGAGTGAATATAGACCTCTTCTTCCACCTTTCATACCTTCAGTTAACAGATATCCAAACCAGCTTTCATCCCCACCCCATAAATCAGGAAGCAGTGAGAAGATTTTATTTGGGCCTCATATGGCACCATGTCTGTTAGATACATGACCCAATAAAAAATCTGGGCCCATTCCAGGGAGAACAATTTTGAATTCATTAGACAAGCTGCTGTCTTGCTGAATTTCCAGCTGCAGAGAAACAATACGCTATATCAATAACAAGAAAGGGTGACTAATCAGCTCTTAAATAGAGGAGGGGCCAATTCAAAGGTCAGTGGGCAGTAGAAAATTAAGATTCATATGGAATCTCAATCAAACAATCTCAAGGTGTAACTAGGGAATACTTTCCATGACTATGCCTCCTTCCCTTATTGTAGTAAAATACAAATTGTAGGCTTTATAATTACTGAAACAAAATAAACTGTGGTTGTAAACATAGTAACAGAACAAAAAGATTAAGTGATTTTGGGGCACCTGGTGGCTCAGTCATTGAGCATCTGACTTTGGCTCAGGTCATGATCTTGCAGTTTTTGAGTTCGAGCCCCATGATGGGCTTTGTGCTGATAGCTCAGAGCCTGGAGACTAGTTTGGGTTCTGTGTCTCCCTCTCTCTCTGCCCCATCCCTGCTTGTGCTGTCTGTCTCTCTCTCAAAATTAAATAAACATTAAAAAATAAAAATAAAAAAGATCACGTGATTTTAGTAGATGTTCCTTTTATCCATTCATTCAGTCGTATAACAAGTGTTTATTGTCCATTTACTGTGTGGTAGGCACTGTTCTAGACAGTTGGATAACATCACTAAAGAAAAGAGCCTTAACATCTGCTCTCCAAGTAATTATAGCAAAGGAGATAGACAATAAACAATAAATATAAAAAAATGTTCTGTTAGGGAGACGTGTATTCACTAAATGTTAATCTTATTTATGCTTATGTCATGTTTTTTCTAAACCTCTCAGTATCCATGAATCCACAAGATGCTACCTATTTATAGCATTTTTAAAGTCAAATGGCATGTGTGTGTGTGTGTGTCTGTGTGTGTAGAGGGGAAGGGATGATAAAAGTATAGCAATTTGCCAAATTCAGGTATTAACTAATGTATAAATGAGAAAACTGAGGGACAGAATTTCCAGCCAGTCTGTCTCAATCTAAAGTCATCTTGTTATCACTATGCTACATTATGTCTAAGAAATAATACTGCATAAATAAATGAATAAAGATGGGATTACTTTTTTTATTTAATTGTAATATATTTTTAATTTAATTTCAATTTTTTTCTTTCTGTGAATTCTGTATGATGTGAAAATGTCGGAGTTCAGGAACAAATGGTCAAAAAAGAACTCTTGAGGTGTCCTTTGTGTAAAAAGGGTGGTTTTATTAAAACACAGGGACAGGACCCATGGGCAGAAAGAGCTGCACTGGGATTTTGAGGAATGGCTGATTACATACTTTCAAGTTGAGAGGGGATTAGGGATAGCCTAAGTTTCTAAGGAATTGGGAAGCAAGATTTCTAGACATTGATAAGTTAGCTGTTGTTAGGAAAAGGTCATTTACTACAGTCTAGCAAAACCTTAGTCATGAGACCCATCAGATGTGTATCAGTTGGCCATATGCTTGGAAGATGATTGCTAACATATATCTTGGAGGGTAGAGATAATGGAAGTTTCGAAAGGAATTTTTATATGTTAATAGAGACTTATGGTGATCCTGGAGGTCAGTCTCTGTTAAGCTAAGATTGCCTTTTGCCTCTAGTCAAGTATTAACATAGAGGGAGTTGGGTTCCTAGAGGAAGGTCACTCTGCCTGTCTCAAGGACTTGTCAATGGGCTGTACGTTGTAAGAAAATTGCATTTTTCCTTTTACCTTTGTTTTCCACATCACTGTGTATCCTGATAGAATTCAATCACTGTTCCCACATTCCTCCTTTTCTTTTGTTTCCTCCTTCTTTTTCTTTCTTCCCTTTCTTAAATCTTCCTTCCCTTGAACACACTTTTCCTTCTCATTTTCTTCTTTAAAATATATATCTATTTTTATAGTAATTAAATATATTATATAAGCTTCAAGTCTCCTGAGGGTACTTAAGCTAAAAGATCAGATACAGATTTTTGTTTCAGGTTACTGTTTCTTTTTCTGATCTCTAACCCTTTTTCTTTTATAGGAAAAGAAGTTGAAGAACTTCCTTTTTTGTTGTTGTTGTTTTTTCCCTTTCTCCCATTATTATCCTTTCCCTCAAAAAAAAAAAAATCCTCAGGAGCTCCTTCTTCCTTCCAAAGTAAAATTCTTACCATTAATTCTTTGACTTTAGCATTGGACTCCAACTCATAGTTATTTTCACAACAAAAACAAACATTTTCTACTTTGCAAGGAAAACTGTAGGTCCATTGATCTTAGAGATCTAACATGATGTAAATATACATGTAAATGTCCCTTTCTCCACTTTACATAAATGAAATGGTGACCTTTCCTCATCATATCTTCAGGAGTCCACTCTAAACATCTCTTTCTTTATGTTGTCAGAGTGACTTCCTACCTACCCAAAGTCTGCAGCGAACTTAGAGTCTTCTGCAGTTGTCGGTATACCATTATGAGATAATAGAATCTAGTACTTAAGAGGTGGGAGAAACTTTTAGGAAAAAAACTATCTGTGAGAAAGGTAATCAACTCCTGAAATAACACACACACACACACACACACACACACACACACACACATTCTTCAGACCTGACACATTGTCTCTTTCCTGAACTTTGTGCACATGTAGGAGCTATGTATAATTTATGCTAAAAATAGATATAGATATAATATAGATAGATAGATATAGATATAGATATAGATATAGATATAGATATATATTTATTTTGGGCATGTTTAAGTTGTTTACTGAGTCCATTCATCTTCCTTTACTGGGAACCTATCTTGTAATAAATAATCTTTTCAACACAAAATAAGCCCATTATAAACAAAGTGGTTTTCATTTGCAATGTAACAGCCTTCAAAAACTTTTTTTTTAGGTTTTCAGCTGTTTCTGTTCTGTAGATATTTATTGAAATTATGTATACGGAAAGTAATAGTTTTAACATGCAATTTAGGGTCCAGAACCTCCCACTCAGTTCTCTAAAAATATCTCCATAATATCATTGCACTAACATTACTATACCCTGTGACTAGAAGTTTCCTATTTCCTCTCCCTCCTTCCTTTTTTTACTTATATGCTTATACTATCCAGGTACATTTTCAACTGCCATGTCACTATGCCAATTTTATTTCATATTATCTGTAGACAATAAAAAAAAGAACAGTGATCATCTGCAGAAGGTCAAGTGGCCTGCCATATTTTCCGATATATGTGGAAATAAATGATGTAGACCTGAAGTTTTCTCATTACACTTAATTTTCAAAAACTGTTTTCCATAAAGTAAATTAAGACATTGGTCATGGGGCGCCTGGGTGGCGCAGTCGGTTAAGCGTCCGACTTCAGCCAGGTCACGATCTCGCGGTCCGTGAGTTCGAGCCCCGCGTCGGGCTCTGGGCTGATGGCTCAGAGCCTGGAGCCTGTTTCCGATTCTGTGTCTCCCTCTCTCTCTGCCCCTCCCCCATTCATGCTCTGTCTCTCTCTGTCCCAAAAATAAATAAACGTTAAAAAAAAAAAAAAAAGACATTGGTCAAATTTATTACTTCAACTTTATCACTGTGAAATGCAAATCAGAATGACTATCAGATTTACATAATATACATCAAGTCAATGGTCCAAATTGCTTCTCCAAAGTCATCTCTTTACATCTGTCATGCCCACTCTATTTGTACTTCTGTGATCTGCATAAATGTTTTTCTTCCACTTTGAATGCCCCAATTACATGCTGTTCCATGTACATGTGGTAAATGGCAACTCTTCCTCAGAAAACAATGCTATCATGAGGGTATCTCTATGTCCCAGGACATTTACACCCAGAAGACAAAAGTACACATGGCTGCAATTGAAATACCATGAGGGTATATTGCAGAACAAGGTGATAAACACCATAACAAAATGAATACAATCAATTGTTTCTATGCCTGTACACTCATTAGGTCATTAAATTTTAAAGAAATTACTCACACTTATTTTTCTCATGACCTAGTTAAGAACCTCACAAATAGTGTACCAACAATAAATTTTGGCCTTGTATAACCAAAGTTGCCCTGCTTTTCCAATCTCAACACAGACTAGAATTTCATGAGCAACAATAATAAACTGGGAAGTGGGGTGAGGAATCTAATTTCCATACTTATGATATCATAGTATTTAAAAATGTCCAATTTTAAACAATAAAAATATGCGATGTAATAGTAAAGTATGGCCTTTATACAAGAAAAACACATCAGCCAATAAAAACTGTCCCTGAGGAAGACCAAATTGCACATAATAGACACAGACTTCAAAGAAGTTATTATAAATACATTAAAAAACAAACCAAGAAAAAAAAACCTAAATGAAATGACATCTAAGAATTAAAGGAAAGTACGACAATAATGTTTCACCAAATAGAGAATATCAACAGAAAGACAAATTATTAAAAAAAAAAAGTTGGAAAGTATAGTAACTGAAATAAAAATTTTACTAGAGTGACTCAACAGTAGATTTGAACTGGCAAAAGAAGAATGGTGTATTCAAAGATGCATCAGTGGAGATTAAGCAATATGAAAGATAGTAAAATACAGAAAAACTATGGGAACAATGGGAAATAAGCATATTAAAACACGGTCAACATCATATGTCACAAGGGAAATGGAAATTAAAACAATAATGAGATACCACACTACACTATCAGCATGACCCAAATCTGTAACATTGGCAACAAATCAGGCAGGGATGTGAAGCAGCAGGTGTTCTCGTACATCGTGATGGGACTGTAAAGAGGTGCAGTCCCTTCGGAAGATAGTTTGTTGGTTTCTTACGAAATTAAATATACTCTTACCATACAATCCAGCAATAAAGCTTCTTGGTATTTCACCCAAGGAAGCTGAAAACACATCCACACAAAAACCTGCATTTGGGTATTTATAGTAGATTTATTCATAATTTCCAAAATTGGAAGCAACCCAGATGCCCTTCAGTATGTGAATGAATGAATAAACTGTGAAGAGTCCAGACAATGGAATATTATTCATTCCTCAAATGAGTTATTAAGCCATGAAAAAACATGGAGAAACCTGAAATGCATATTACTATGTGAAAGTGATCAATCTGAAAAGCTTATACACTATATGAGTGCAACTATAGGACATTCTGAAAAACAAATCTATGGAGACAGTAAAAAGATAAGTGGTTGCCAGGATTGTGTGTTGGACAGTGAAAGATAAATACATAGAACACAGAGGATTTTTAGGGCAGTGAAAACACTTTGTGTTGCTATAATGATGAATACATGTCATTATACATTTGTTCATATTTATAAACTACAACACCAAGAGTGAACCATAATGTAAACTATGGACTTTGGGTAATTATGATTTTTGTCAATGTGGGTTCACCAATCGTAGCAAATATACCATTCTGGTGAGTAACACTGATGATTAAAGAGGACATGCATCTGTGGAGGCAAGGGGCATAAGGTAGGTCTCTGTATCTCCCTCTTAATTTTACTGGAAACGTACAGCTGCCCTAAAAAAATAAAGTTGTTTAAAAAATTAAGAGAGCTCCAAACCTTTGGAACAACATCAAATATGCCAACATATACATAATAGGAATCCCAGAAGGTGAGGAGAAAACAAAAAAGGATAGAAGAAATATTTGAAGAAATAATGCCTGAAAACTTCCTTGAATTAGATGAAAACCATCCATGAACTCTACGGGTCCAAGGAAGATAACTCAAAGAGATCCAAACAAAGATGTTTTCTTGTCAATCTGTCAAAAGCCAAAGAGAGAATTTTAAAAACAGAAAGGGAGAGAAGTGGATTCATTACATACAAAAGGGTCCAGGTAGATGATCCGTTAATTTCTCATCAGAATCCATGAAGGAGAGAATGCAGTGAGATGAACCATTCAACATACTCAAAGAAAAAGGCTAAATAAGAATTATCTATATGGTAAAACTGCCCTTCAAAAACAAGGAGGGAATTAAGACATTTTAGATATATAAAAACAGAGAATCGGGGCGCCTGGGTGGCGCAGTCGGTTAAGCGTCCGACTTCAGCCAGGTCACGATCTCGCAGTCCGTGAGTTCGAGCCCCGCGTCAGGCTCTGGGCTGATGGCTCGGAGCCTGGAGCCTGTTTCCGATTCTGTGTCTCCCTCTCTCTCTGCCCCTCCCCCGTTCATGCTCTGTCTCTCTCTGTCCCAAAAATAAATAAACGTTGAAAAAAAAAAAAATTAAAAAAAAAAAAACAGAGAATCTATCACCAGCAGACCTGCTCTATCAGAATTACTAAACAGAGTCCCTCAGGTCAAAAATGAAAAAAACACTAGGCTATAAAACAAATTCACAACTGAAAAACTAAGAGACATGCAAGGTAAATATGAAAGACAGTATAAATGTGTATTTGTTTATAAATTCTTTCTTATTACATATTATTGAAGACAGAACTACATAAAGAATAATTAGAATATTGTGTTAAAGTTAAATATTATATAAAAACTTAATTTGTCTGATAATAGGAAAAAGAAAGGGAAAGGCATAGAGTTATTTTGAAGAAATTATATATGTATATAATACACTACTGAAAATAGTTTGAAATTAATCCAAACTACACAGTGTTAAGATACAATTTTAATTCCCAGGTCAACTACTAAGAAATTTTTTTAAGTTCAAAAAATAATTGGGGTGCCTGGGTGGCTCAGTCAGTTAAGCATACAACTTTGGCTCAGGTCATGATCTCATGGCTCATGGGTTTGAGCCCTGTATTGGGCTCTGTGCTGACAGCTCAGAACCTGGAACCTGCTTCAGATTCTGTGTCTCGCTCTCTCTCTGCCCCTCCCATGCTCATACTCTGTTTCTCTCTCTCTCAAAAAATAAAATAACCATTAAAACAGATTTTAAGTTAAAAAATAGTCAATTAGGACTTAAAATTTATACTACAAAATATCTAATAAAAATAAAGGCAGTAATGTAGGAAAAGAGAAATATACAAATAAGACATAATCAATAGTGGAATGGCAGACATAAATGGCAATGATAAGTAATAACACTAAAAAATAAATAGACTACATGTTCCAAACAAAAGTAGAGAGAGTCATAACAGAGAAAGAAGTACATAATCCAACTATGCTGTCTATAGGAGACATATTTTAGATTCAAATACACAAATGGATTAGTAGTAACAGAATGGAAAAAAGATATACCATGCAAACAGAAATTTTAAATAAGGTGAGGAGTGCCTGGGTGGCTCAGTCAGTTAAGCATATGACTCTTGGTTTTTGGCTCAGGTCGTGATCTCATGGCCATAGGAACAAGCCCTGTGTGAAGTTCCGTGCTGAGCATGGAGCCTGTGTGTGATTCTCTCTCTCCCTCTCTGTCTACCCCTCCCCCACTCATGCTCTTTTTCTATCAAAATTAATATTTTCTTAAAAAGTTGAAATATAATCGATAGTCTAGAAGCAAATTCTATTATTTTTGGTTAACTGATTTTTAATAAGTATTCAAGAAAGTCAATGGGGTACAGGGGAAGATTTGTGTTTTCATCAGTTGGTGCCAGGACAAATGCATACCACATGGAAAAGAATGAA
Organism: Lynx rufus; assembly: GCF_022079265.1. Classification (NCBI taxonomy): domain Eukaryota; kingdom Metazoa; phylum Chordata; class Mammalia; order Carnivora; family Felidae; genus Lynx; species Lynx rufus. The sequence goes on along the minus strand of NW_025814830.1, from coordinate 34,049,360 downwards.
GTTGGACGCCTACCCAGAACAGTATATAAAAATTTACTCAAAATGAATAGCAGATTCAAATCTCAGAGCTAAAACTGTAAAATTCTTAAAAGAAAACATAATTATACATCTTTAAGTATTTGGATGAGGCAAGGTTTTCACATACAGGACATTAAAGCACAAAGACCAAAAGAGATTATGGATAAATTGGACTTCATCAAAATTAATTTTTTTCTATTTCAAAGGACACCATCAAGAAAGTGAGGAGGCAATCCACAGATGGGAGAAAACCTCTGCAAGTCATATGTCTGCTCAGGGACTTGTACCTGAGACAGTTAAAAAAAAAAAGAAAATCATGCCACTCAAGAGATACTAAGACATAAAATTAGATATATAATAAAGGGTGGCGAGGACATGGAGAAGTGGAACCCCCATAAAATCATAAGTGGATTTTATAATGATACATCCATTTTGGAAACCTATTTTTTTTAAAGGGTTATCATATAACTCAGCAATTCCACTCCTAGGTATATACCCAAGAGAATTTTAAGCATGTATCTACATACAAATTTGTACTCAAATGTTCACAGAAGCGTTGGTCATAATAACCAAAAAGCTGAAACAACTCAAATATTGACCAACTGATGAATGGATAAATAAATGTGGTAAATCCATATGACAGAATATTTTTCAGCCATAAAAAGAAATGATGTTCTGTTAACATGGTACACCATGGATGAACTTTAAGAACATTATGGTTAAGTGAAAGGAGGCAGACATATAAGACTGTATACTGTGCCATTTCATTCATATGAAATCCCGAGCAAAAGAAAATCTATAGAGACAGAAAAAAGATTAGTTTTGGCCAGGGGTTTGGGGAAGAGGGAAATGAATAATGACTGCTAATGTGTATGAGTTTTCTTCATGGAGTCACAAAAATACTCTAAACTCAGATTGTTCTTAGGTACAAATTTGTGAGTTTAATAAAAACCACTGAACTGCATACTTCAAAAGTATGAGTTTTATGGTATATGAATTAAATCTCCATAAATGCCATTTAAAAAATAACATAGCTTGAGTTTTACACTTATTTTTGTAATTATTTGATTGATCTCTCTTCTCCATTATACCAGATCTAAAAAGAGCAGGAATAGTATTTTTCCACCCATTCCACATCATTCATATTGTATTCACAGTATCTAATGTGATTTCTAGCAGTCAGTAGATATGGAAGAAATGCTAAAAATAGTGAAATTTTAAAATGTGTATTGAATGAATATAACCTATGGCAATACTAACATGTTCTAGACCAAGTGTATCTCTGCTAAGATGAATAGGCCACCTCCAGGGGATAAATGATAGCTGCTGAATATAATTTTTGAGTAAACTCAGTCTCATTTCCTGATACCTGAAATGAATAGAATTATCTTGATTAGCAGTCAGGGCCCCACATGATATGCATGGTCTAAGCTATTATTGCAAAATGATGAAATAGGTATATTTTTTAAGTACATTATTCCTCTATGGGTATACTCCAATTTGCGTGATCAGTTGCTTGTATTAACCCTTCCCTATGATTGTTCAGGTGACAAAAGTTAAGTCACAGTTATAGTCAGTAACCACTCAGCAAGGGAACTTGGGAAAATGAATGTTTCTGGTTTGCCCTTTAAGAGGTTTTACACTCCAACAGTGGCAATTATCTTTTGTACTGTTGTGATCTATATATTCTTTGACCAAGAAGTATAAAACCACTGGTTGGCACAGACTTACTTTGCTTTCACAACTTTCCTGGTAATTGATAATTGAAGCTGACCTGTGAATTGCTCTCCAGTGACAGTGATGTCTTAAGCTGGATATCCTTGCAATTGAGAGCAGGGTTTGACTGTAACTTCAGAGTGTCTCTATCTTAAAATTCTAGCCTATTTTTAGAAAAATTTTGTTTCCTTTTTTGCCAAGATTAAAAATGTATACGTTTCAAAATATCATGCAAGACTCAAAAAAATCAACAGAGTTTTTCCTTCATCACTAAAAATTTGAAACCAATATTTTAAGGTACTTACCACATATCAAGTACTTTACATACTTTAAAAGCTGTATTCCCAAAATATAGATGAACAGGTTAATACCTCAGATTCTTGAGATAATTTATCAGTGGAGGGGAGCTTAATCCTACAGTGGTCAAAACTGGATTTAATCATAGTTGAGTTTATTTATTTCCATTACACCACTGGTTCTCAGTTAGGGGTGATTTTACCCCCAGGAGACATTTGGAAAAGTCTAGAGACAATTTTGTTTCATAAGCACCACCAGCATTTAGTGGGAATGGATAGAACTTCAGCTAACCACCCACCAATGCATAGGACAACATCCCACCACAAATAGTTACCTGGCCCAAATATCAAGCTGAGAAAATCCACATTACACCAATAGTTCACAAATTTGAATTCATGTGAGAATCATCTAGGAATCTTAAAAAAACAATGACGTCCTTTCTGAGGAGATTTTGATTTAATTGCTCTGATATGCAATCATGATATTAGGATTTTTAAAAACACATCCCCTGGATTTCATGTGCAGTCAAATTTGAGAACTATGAGAATATACAGTGCTGTGCCTGCACACACTGAAGCTAATACACGATTTACGAAATGGAAAATTCTGTAAGGACTACCTTCAGCAGTTGCAAGAGAAGACAGAACAGGCTGAGAACCTCAGGTTGCTGCAGAACCAAGGCAGGATCTAAGTCCATCCAGAAGGCACTGAAAAGCTAGACCACAATGACTGGGAGACCTGCTTGAAGGTTATAGAGTATGCCTTCTACCTGGAGAAAAGCGTGAACCAGAGCTGGCTGCATGGGTATCAGCTGGCCAATGACAAAAGGATGCCCACCTGTGTAACTTCCTGTAGCATCGCTATTTGCACCAGCAGGTCAAAGTTTTCAAAGAGTTGCACAACATAGGAGCCATGGAAGGCAGTATAGCAGAGTATCTTTTCAATAAGCTCATCCTGAATGATGGCAGTAAGAAGTGAGCTTGGACTGCCTTGCTCATGGCCATGGAGTGAATTCCCCTTGTCACCAGGCAATGCATGCAGATGTAGGTCTAAATAGATCTAGATAGGGGTGCCTGGGTGTCTCAGTCGATTAAGCGTCCGATTTCAGCTCAGGTCACGATCTCACAGTCTGTAAGTTCAAGCCCCACGTCAGGCTCTGTGCTGACAGCTCAGAGCCTGGAGCCTGCTTCAGATTCTGTGTCTCCCTCTCTCTCTGCCCCTTCCCCACTCATGCTCTGTCTCTCTCTGTCTCAAAAATAAATAAAAACATTTAAAAAATTATTTAAATAGATCTAGATCTATCTATCTTTCTATTTATCTATTAATCATCTATCAGTGCATGCAGATTTAGAGCTAAATAGATCTAGATCTATCTATCTATCTATCCATATCTTCTTATATATATTTATATCTATGTCTATCGATTTAGAAAGGGATTTATTATAAAGACGTGGCTCACATGACTATGGATCCTGAGACCTCTGCAAGCTGGAGGCCCAAGGATGTGGTCATGTCTTTCAGTCCAAATCCAAAGACCTGAGAACCAAGTCAGTCCCAATCAAAGGGTAGGAAAAAAAACCAATCCCCAGCTCAAGCAGTCAAACAGCAAACACAGTCTGCTTTTTTGTTGCACTTAGGCGCTCAATGGGTTGGAATGGATCATATCTAGGCAGTGTGGGGAGAGCAATCTGTTTTTCTGAAGCTAATCTCCAGAAAAAAAAATTTCAAAGATACAGGTGGAAATAATTTTTACCCAGCTCTCTGGACATCCTTTGGACCAGTCAAGTTTACATAAAATTAACTATTATAGTTTCCAAAAGTAAAAAACAAAACAAAAGCAAAACAAAACAAAACAAACAAACAAAAACACAGATTGTATTTTAGTAATTCTTTGTGGACCCTCCAAATGTGTCCTCATTATTCTTCCTGCTGTGCCCTGGAGGAAGATCTTTGCAGACTGCACCAACCAGTTTCCCTCAACCTTTGTTTCTCTCCCTTGTTAGCTACAGTTTTGCAGTGGCTGCTTCCTAAGATGCATTACCATCTCCCTCTCGTAAACTGACCCTTCATTAAATTCTCTTTGGACACCCCTTTTGAATGGGCCACCTTTTCTTGCAGAATAGCTAACCACAGCAAGGTCTAATGAATACAGTCTTATTTGTTTGTATATTTGTTTTTTAAATCATGGATTGGCTTTTTAGAATTAAAAAAAAAAGGCAGTTTATCACTCAGGTTTCCAGGAAAAAGGTAATCTCAACATAGGGTATGTTTAAGAAAGATTATTTTCAAGGGATTATACAAAAATAAGCCAGAGATATGTGCATTCTGACCTTAATCAACTCCCTACTCTGTTCTCCTCTTGGGAGTTCCGTGGCTTAGTACAACTGAAAGCATAAGGTCAAGAAACTCATTGGCACACACACAGATGATTCTTCTGGCTTTAAGATAAATAGGAAGAAGGGCGGGAAGCAAATCTGGAAGGGAAAAGCAAAGCCGTTGACCACAGTGGTCATCTTGCTATTGGCTCCTTCTTCTTTTATGCATATTACTTAGCTTAAAAAAATGTTCACATGAAATATTTCATTAGTCCTTAAATCGTTAGATCTTAAATGTACCTTAAAGTATCTTTAGTATCCTAAATGTATCTTTAGTATACTAAATGTAGAACTTAGAAATCTTGTAGAAGATGCATAAACTCATAGTTTATGTTTTGAAGGGCAAACCTGTAAGATTACTGACCAATTACAATCTAATGAGTCTTCTAAAAACTTTAATGATATTTTTCTTTCTTCCTTTCTTCATTTATATATTCATTTATTTACTCCTACATTAATTTAACAAGAATCAAAAAGCATATTCACTGAGCAGCTACTATGTTAGAACTTGAGAATTCAGTAAAGACAGGGTCTCTGCCAGTTGCAATTTAATGGGAAACAATTAAATTTGAAAATAAATGAAGACAGTCTTATTTGAGATATTTTTTGAAATCTGTTAAATCAATAAGTTACCTTGTCAAACTCTAAACATCCTTGTGTTCAAATTTTTTTTTTATTTTACTGATTATGAAATGATTACATGGTGCATAGTTTATAAAGCAAAATGTAGAACTAAAAATCCCTGACACTGAGGCCAGTGTTTTTCCAAACTCAATTACTGACACTACAATGAATTTTACCAGTAAGAAATGGATCATCCTCACCTGTAAATGCTAATTGGTTTCTGCCCTTTTTCTTCCTTGTTTTAAAATGATATATTTATCAAGTATCTAAAATACTTGTTTCTCACAAGAACTGGAATTTTTATAAGAAAAATCATTTTTATAAGAAAAAATCATGTGTAGAAGGGATATCCTTTACTCTCTGACTACTCTCTGACCACAGAATGCTGATAATTCAATAGAAGTATCTTACATTAAATTTTTTTTAATGTTTATTTTTGAGAATGAGAGAGACAGAGTTTGAGAGGGGGAGGGGCAGAGAGAGAGGGAGACACAGAATCCGATCATGACCTGAGTTGAAGACGGACGACCAACCGACTGAGCCACCCAAGCGCCCCAACGTTTTAAATACTCATATAAATGAAACTGAAAATTATGAATCCGTTCAACTACTTGAGTTAATTCTTTAATAATTGTTCCGAGTTCTATATTTTTTCAGAACAATGTGATCTAATTTAAATAAATAGGAAGTACCCATAAACTGTGCAGAGAGAGATTTTTTTTGAAGAATAAAATCATTTAATGAACCTCCAAGAGTGGAAAACTCCATTATGCACTTTCTAAATAGGTAATTCTTCCATTATTGGTGCTGCCCTCATTTTAATTAATAATCTGAAGATAGGAACAGGGACTTAAGAGTCCATGTCTTGGTTTTGCATGTAGAAGTTGATTTGGGCATTGCCGTTTAAATGAAATATTGTTTTTCCACATAATATATCAGAATCTCAAATCAGACAATAGGTAAAGACAGCCAAGAAATAAATAACTAGATTAACGAACATTCCAAAAATATGAAAGCTCAATCACTGGAAAGAACCCACTAGGACCAAGAGTGAGCATTCATACAAAAGCTGAGGATGACAGAAGTTACATATGGTGTCTCCCCCACTGTGTTCATGAATAACTCTGTAATATGACCCATTACATCATGTATGAATTGTTCTCTGAACACCTTTTTTCACACTAATTCCTGTTACTTTTCACTTGCATTCTCCAGCCATACAGTCCTTCTCTTTGTTCCTGGAACAGGAAAAGCTTGTTCATGCCTAAAGTCCTTTGTATCTATTGCTCCCTCTGTCTGGAACGTTCTTCCTCACAAGGCTGGCAAGTCACCATTCAGTTCTCAATTCATGAACCATAACCTCAAAACTTTCCTAATTATTATCCCATTTTATTGTTTTTCTGCTGATTTTAACCACTACATTACCTTTAATTATTTCATGAATCAGTTCATTTATCTATTCTTGCCTCTGCCACTGGGATGTAAGCATCAGGAAAACTGAATTTTTATGTGGGCTATTATTTTTTTAACACTTATTCATTTCTGGAATGACAGAGAGAGACAGAGCATGAACAGGGGAGGGGCAGAGAGAGAGAGGGAGACACAGAAACCAAAGCAGCCTCCCAGCTCTGAGCTGTCAGCACAGAACCCAATGCGGGGCTCAAACTCAAGAACTGCAAGATTGCGACCTGAGCTGAAGTCAGGTGCCAAACCGACTGAACCACCCAGGCATCCCTTGAGTGGTTCATTATTATTGTTATGGTAGCAAGAGCCTGGCTCAATAAATATTTTATGCAATATTTTATAAAAAAGTGGATATTTATAAAAAAGTGGATACCATGAATAGCAGTCTAATACAGTGATCAACTTTGTAAGACCTGGAGCAAGAGTCCCTAAATTCAAAATCTAGTTCTGCTACTTTCTAACTACATAGCCTTGGATGCCTCGGTATCCTCATCTCTAAAATGGTAAAAATAGTATCTAAATTTTAAGTTTTTATGAGAATTAAACATGTTTATATTTATGAAGTGTTTAGGATGATGCCAGGCATAGAGCAAGCGTTAGGTGTTGTTAAATGCCAGTATGTATGATGTGCATGAGTGGGTGTGTATGTGTGTGTGACCCATAATTTCTGCAGTTAGTTTTAGAATCTTTCTCAGTGTAGCTGTGCAGGCTGCCAGTTAACTATTCAATGCCACCATCTACGGTGAAACCTCTTTGCTATCCCTGGTACATTCACTTACATGCATGTATATGTGTGTTTCATCAATTAAAACAAATAGTGCATTTGATTTCTTAAGTAGTAACTATGTAAGAAAGCTGTGAACACTTCAGAGGGGCCATTATCCAGAATCTAGTGCCTCAGGTAAGAACCTAAATACTTAAAAAAAATTAATTAATGTTTACTTATTTTTGAGAGACAGAGACGGAGCATGAGCAGGGGAGAGGGAGAGAGAGAAGGAGACACAGAATCTAGAGCAGGCACCAGTCTCCGAGTTGTCACCACAGAGCCCGATGGCAGGGCTGAACCCACGAACCAGGAGATCATGACCTGGCACCCAGGTATCCCAGAACCCAGATACTTTTAATGTTTATTTATTTTTTGAGACAGTGTGAGAGACTGAGCACGAGTGGGGGAGGGGCAGAGAGAGAGGGAGTCACAGAATCCAAAGCAGGCTCCAGGCTTTGAGCTGTCAGCACAGAACCCAACACAGGGCTCGAACTCACAAAGATCATGACCTGAGCCAAAGTCAGATGCTTAACTGCTGAGCCACCCAGGTACCCCCAGAACCTCGATACTCTTATAGCTTCAAATAAAGAAGTTGGGTCTCTAACACCTTTTATTTTATTTTTTTTTTTAATTTTAAAGTTTATTTATTTATATTGAGAGAGGTAGAGAGAGCATGAGCAGGGAAAGGGCAGAGAGAGAGAGGAGAGAGAGAGAATCCCGAGCAAGCTCGACACTGTCAGTGCAGAGCTGATGTGTGGCTTGAACTCATGAACCATGAGATCTTGACCTGAGCCCAAACCAAGAGTCAGACGCTTAACCAACTGAGCAACCCAGGCACCCCAGGGTCTAACACCTTTTATAAGGCCCAATTACCTATCCTCCCAATAACATTGCCTCTCTGGATTCAGGTATATCCTATTTAGATTTACCAGTGCTCTTGCCTTGACTTCCCACACCCATCACCTGGCCCTGTCTTATGGTAGTGAGGTCAGGTTTAGTTCCCTCTGCTCCACCTACCCATGTCTATCACCAGTTATATTAACAGCCTCTTCTTGCCCTCTTGCAATTAAAGGTCTTCCCTTCCAAGTTACCCAGGTCTTGCTCAACGGCATGCTTAGCTGTCACAGTATGTTAGTTTCCTGTAATTCCTTTGCTTGAACTCCCATCTGGGGGGTTTAGAAAAGTAGAAAATACAAAAGAACAATTTGTAAACACATGTTTCTAAAGCTCTGAACACAATGTGGAGGAACAAAAGGGAGTCAGAACTCCCTGATCTAATCTTTGGAATTGTAAAGAAGTCATGACTATTGTGACTTATTTAATTTTGTGGAAATAACATTTCAGCTTAAAGTGAATGAGGTTTTGGTTTCCACGTGTTAACTGTTTTAACATTTTCCTCATTTAATAATGAATAGAGTAAGTGATAGAAACAAAATGATTCCATGTTTGTTTTAGATATTTTCCTCAAACATGTGATGTGAAATCATTTAAGTTGTAGAAAGGGGCTCAAAAAACTAGTCAGTGAAAAAGTACAGTGAAAGAAGCCTTGAGTAATGACTGGGATATATGTTTTGTTGCATTTGATTATTCCCAAAAATGCTATGTGTCAAGCACCTTGTACTAAACAAGGTAGTGTTTTGTTTTTTTGTTTTTTGGGTTTTTTTTTTGCTCACTGTTGAGGAGACAGAGATTTTTAAAACATAATCACTGCTTAATAGGAGGTCAATCTCCTGGGGGAGCCCATACAAGAGATGTGAAATGAAAGATGACAGAGACACTTACAGAAAGAGACACTTATAATACTCTGAGACTGGAATAAACTGGTTTTAAATTTTCACATTCCCAGTGAGATAACTTGTCAAATTAAATCCCATCCCAGTATGTTAGTGTTCTGAGAGTAGGATCTGGACATAGAGGAACCCACCTAGAAAGGGGACACTTTGAAGTCCCAGAGAGGGAGTGAATTTTCTGAACCAGGTTCTGTGTTATCATAGCCAACGTGATTCTTCTTTGTGGGGCTCAGAAATTTCATTTAAACATAATGGATTTGGGAAAGATGTAGCTAAGATATTTTTAAGACCTGGTAGTCTATGTCTCATAAGAGCTATCTCCCAACTCATCCTAGTTTTTCAACATATTTATTAGATTTTTTAGCTTTCTACCTTATCTAAGGCATAAAAATAGCTTTGGATGCCTTAATGCTTAAAGAGATATGTATGTGAATAGACAAAGTGCTATTTCAAAGGGCAGAAAATCAAATAAATTGAGAGAAACAATACAAAAATACCTAATTCTCAGAGTTTTACCTGAGCTGTTTTCTTCTAGGAAAGCATTATAAATCAACCACATGGTGAGAGTATATAATTTACTTTTTGGAGCTATTTTGTGAGTATGATGAAATAAATTACCATAAGGTTGTAGGAGAGGAAAGAAAAAAAATGATGAACAATAAAAGATAGAGTGTTGTCTTGAGAACTAATTAACTTTTCTACCAAAAAGACCATACGGCTGAGGGCCTCAGCTATGGTGCTTCTTCCATCTGGGTAACTGGTTCAAATGCATAACATGCTGCTAGTAATCAAAACCAAATCTAGTAGGTTACTCTCTTAATGTTTGTAGACACTAAATTGATGGGCAAAGTTCAATCTCTTGAGCAAGTACCTGTCACCAACACATATTCTGATTTGCATTAAAAAAACAACAACAACAACAACAACAACAAGAGGGAATGTCCATTTAATCTTAATGTTGAACTTCTCTTCCTTCTAAATATTAGTAAGTTAATTAACATTGACTGTTTACACTATGTGGGTACTAATCACATGACAACTACAGCACATACAAAATGAGTATATTGTTACTTCTACAGAGTTTACATTGTAATAGGGAAGGTCAATGGTAAATGCATTTGGGGGGATTTTACTTGCTCATCATGATAGGAACTGGTACTTGGTCATAGTGGATTGACTATTCTACCACCCACATCCATTTTTCATCCTTTTCACCTTGCTGTAAACCCTGAGGGACTCAAAACGGTCAGACTGCATTATTCAGGTTCCTTTGAATACCAGTTGAAGTGGGCCAATGGGCAGAACCAAACAGAAACTGGAGCTCCAATGGAAAGAGAAGTCAGTATATTTCCTTCTCATCTGTTCACTTGCATGGCCATTGTTCTGGCAAGGGCTGAATTCCTCTACCTGTTACTACAACTTCTATTAATCAACATCTCTTTCAAGGTTCCAGTTCATACCTGGCTGTAGTAATACCATTTGATCCTTTGCCATTTTAGGTGTAGGGGTGGAAATGTCATCCAGTGGCCAGAAGTTAGATATTTCACTACCCAGTGTTCACTTCCTTAAATCTGCTCATACCTCTGCAAATGTCCTTTCACTAAATTCTCATGAATTAAACTGTATTACTATTCATTTGTTGAACCTTGATATGGTTAGCAAAACTAAAACCATGGTTAATTGGGAATCAAACTAAGTATTCAAACCTTAAACAAATTTTTAGTTTAAATATAACCATTTACACTCATCAGTCTTTGGATTTAAGGAAAATATATTTTGCGGAATATATGACTATTGATTAGAAATCAAACTTACTTTTTTTGCATGATTCTCCCTGTCCATTTTTTAAATTTCAATTCCATCAAAGAGAGATGAGAACTCACACTTGTAAAATAAGGACAGCATCAATTTGGAATTTCTTCCACTCTTTCATATTGCTTCTTGCTCACCTAATGTAGGAATGTCTCTTTTCAACATTCTTTATTGTGTCTTTATAAAATATTCTGTTTTGTTTTCATAAATGTAGCAATTCTTTCTTGCTGTACTCTAATTAAATATTGCTTAAACACAATGAAATACAATAAATAATTGCAATTAAAAGTGCAAATGGAATAAATAAGGTTGGAAACAAACACAACATATTTGAATAAACAATGCAAACAGCAGCAACAAAGTGTCAAAGCATCCTAAATGAGTCTATTTATTGGCTGTGTGTGTATGCTTTTACCCAGGAAACCGACACTGTTTATTAAACAAATATTTTGGTTAACTAGAAGAGGATAATAAGAGTTTCCCTGTTTAATATGAACATTTATAAATACAATTACTAAGAATATGAAAGCATGAAAACTGTGTACTGATAGCCTGGGAGAAGGGAAACTAAGGATTGTTCCCAAAAGAAGTAATGAAGGAGTTAATACCTGAAGGATGAGTAGGAGATATTAAGGCAAGGAGAGAAGATTATTCCCCTAAGAAGAAAAGCCTACGGAGGGCATTGATACTAAAAAGGAGCACCAAATTTAAAACAAGAGTAAATCCAATTGAGATGGTTGATATCATACAACTTGGCCAGTGTTTTCCCTCTACAATTACCTACTAAAATCCACCTTACGGGAATGAGTGTGGGTTAAGTGAGCTGCCACGTGTAAGAAGTCTTTAATAATGGTTGTTCTTAAAAAGTTAATCCACTCTTGCTTATATCAAGGAATATGAGTTTGTTTCTAATTGTTATTAAATTCTGGAAAAGACACACTGCTCATATTGCTATCCACATCAGTCTCCCCACAATTGGAGTAGAACTTGCAACATTGTAATGCTTTTCCTAGATATTCTTGTAGCCCCAGGGGAAACTCCTGTGGCCCTTTCCTTAATCAGTTTCACCTCACACCAAGTGAAGCATGCTATTCACTTAATCCCCTTTCTCACTGGCATAGTAATAACTGCAGGGATCTGCTGAGATGGGAGGTGTTATTGTTGGGAAAATGAATAAAGTTTTACACCATAAGATGGCCAATGGGACTAAAACAAGCTCTGGTCTCTAGTTTAGAGACCCCTCTTCTGGCTTCTTCTTGCTCTATTTGCCGCGCGCGCACGAAAACCCCCACAGATATGGAAGCTGACAACTATAAATTACCCTTCCCACTTGCATTCGGCACTAAGATATTTGGAAAAACAGTCTCCTCTGAGCCTGCTGGTGTTAAATAAATCTCTGATCCACCAAGATTTCTGAGTGCCGCTTGGTTTTTCTGCCAGCATTCCAGCCTGGTTCTGTTACATTATAACCTCATCCATGGTCTATCATAATTTATCTCTAGAGGTCACAAAAGGCCTAGAAACAATAGTTAAATCCTTCTTAACTGTTCAAACCAATTGGGGTCTTTAGCTGCAGTCATCTTGCAGAACTGACCCGGCTTGGAACTCGAGTTGCAGCCCAAAGGGGAATCTGTGCCATGCTAAAAGAAAACTGTTGCTTTTGGGTCAGTCAGGACATACACAAGAAAATGCCCATAAACTGATTAAACAGGCTATCTCCCTCCCAGACTGTGCAACGCAAGGATGGTTTTCCTGGAATGAAACCTGATCATAGCCACCCTGGCTTCCTCCCCTCTTAGGACACCTGGCCTCAATACTCCTACTTCTCATTATCGGTCGCCTCTTTTTAATCTCAATGTTAAATTAGTCTCTTCTAGAATCCAACAATTTCATCTACAAATGATGGTTCAATAAGGATTCCATCCCATACCATCACAGGATCCCTTCCCCCTATATCCCATGCACCTGGCCACCAAGGAGTTTTACTCAAATTGCCTATCGGCATGTTAGTATAATACATGCTCTGGTCTATAACTTGCAGACCATCCCTGATGGGCCAAAAACTTTAGAGAGGGACAGCACCCTCCCTCCACTCCCACCCCATCCAGCATGCAGCAGCTACTGAAGACGAGACCTCCAACCAAATACCAAAGATTTGTCATGGTCGATCTGCCAGGGGGGGATTTAGAGGCTGCTTTTAGGCAACAGGCTTGAGCAATGGAAACTTAAGCAAGACACAGGGCTCTCAGTGATCACTGAGCTGAATACACACAGGCTCATTAAGCAACCCACCTCAAAATGGCCTTAGGCCCTAAGTAACTAACCAACGGGCTATTTACAACCAGGCACAGCTCTAAGATTACCAAAAAAGGGAAAATCCCTTACATTTTCATACTTCCTCACTCTGCCCTCTAACTATAGCCCTTCACCACTCCCTTGTCTCTCCCAGTCTCTCCTTTGATCCCACCACTGCTCTTGGGCAGTTATTCAACCAACTACTGTCTTCTTTGTACTACCTTGGGTGAATTCTTTCACTGCCTGTGCCAATGGCTCCCACCCAGTCACAACAGACCACACATCTCACTTGGGTACAACCAGCCCCTATTTAAAATGTTGAAAATTGGGGCACCTGGGTGGCGCAGTCGGTTAAGCCTCCGACTTCAGCTCAGGTCACGATCTCGCGGTCCGGGAGTTCGAGCCCCGCGTCGGGCTCTGGGCTGATGGCTCAGAGCCTGGAGCCTGTTTCCGATTCTGTGTCTCCCTCTCTCTCTGCCCCTCCCCCGTTCATGCTCTGTCTCCCTCTGTCCCCAAAATAAATAAACGTTAAAAAAAATTAAAAAAATAAAATAAAATGTTGAAAATTCCATATTTTTAATAAGGCTGCAGCTATTCACCCGGTCCTTAGTCAATCTGTCATGAAGGAGTTACTTTAAAATATGTAAAAACACTATAATGTACTAAAATCTGTGAAAAATTTTAATAGTGTCCCTATGATAATGATTCTGATAATTGCCAACATGAGTTATTTCTCAGAACTAGGTAAGTTCTAGTCTAGGTCTAGTACTAGCTCTAGGTAAGTAGACCTAACAGAGGTGGGCATTGCATTGTTCAGTGTGAGTTGGGTTGCCCTCTATCTAAACCTACTCTGTTGTCAATAAAATCAGAGCTAGAAGTATGATATTCAACCACTCTGGATTTCACTTCTGCACCACCACTAGCCTCCTATCTCATCCACTTAAATTCTGAAGCTGCGAGAAAGGCAATATCTTGCCTGTGATATTGGACTGAAAGAAATCTAACAGGCTTGAGAACCGAAAATTTGTTTTGTTTTGCTTTGATTTTTAAGGCAATATACTGTGGTTAATGTTTCACTTCTGAAAAATATTGCTATGCAAATCCCTATAAATTATTCTCAACAAAATTTCCACATAAATTCCCGTGTTCCTTTCCTTTGCAGCATTATAGTTTGAATGTGAGACTTGGATACTGATTTAAAATTCTTTCAGATGAAGCTGAAACATCAAGTCCTATGTTTATAATGTGCTAGTGGAGGTCCTGTGCGTGTGTAGTTGAGAGAGTTATACCCACATCCCCCTTTGTCCAAAGAGAATGACCAGGCTAATATGTGTGAATAGGAACTCTAAGAGATTGAAATCTTACTAAGGTGGGGAATGTTATCACTCAGGTAAACATACTGAAGAGCTTACAGGTGAATAGATAAAATGTCCTAGTTCTTCTTTTAAAAAATTATTTATGGCTTGATGTATAGGTAAAACATTATTGGTTTTATTTTGGTATTTGAAGCTCCATGATAAATACACTAGAATTTATTATACTATTCTCTGCTTTATTTATGTTCACAATTTTCCATGATAAGTTTTTGTTGTTTTTGCTTGTTTTGCTTTTAAGTTTACCCAGTGTGGCTTTACCTGGGACTCTCTTGCACACTGTACTGTCTTAAGGTTAGACAGTTAGAGCCATCAAAACTCTAGTTCATTTCTTCTCCCTCCTGTCTTCCTTCAGCCTGTGTACTGGCTATACAGTCATCCCAAACTCTACAGAGAATTGATGTTAACTCTGGCTTTAAGTTCAGGAAATGGTTATCTACTTTCTGCCTCAAGTCCAAATTATATCTCTCATACCCATGTGTCACAGTTTCGCAGTGAGTATTTTTCAGTAGTAATAAGAAAATGATACTATGTTTCCCATTGGGCATGAGTCCTTGTGATCTCTCTCCCTTGGGAATCTCAAAGGGAAGAATGATAACTGGATCCAGGCAAGATCTATGCACTGATCCCTTAGACTGACACAAACTTAATAGCACCACACTGAACGATAAACCCTTGGATATCCTAAACACTTAATTTAGAGGGTTCTGGCCTTATTCATCTTGATAAGGAGTATCACACAGGCCCTCATGCTATGAATTTGAGGTATACCCTGTTATCTTTTGATAGCTCCATTTTCAATCAACCCCAAATATAAATAATTTTTCTCCAACATAAACAAGATAGACTACCTCTTCATCTCTGCTCACACCTCTTTTAATTCAGAACTAAGTATTACACAACTGGAGTATTTCAGGAGCACACTTACTAGACTCTGCCTCTAGTCAATTATCAGGCTATCTATTCTCCAAACTGCTTGAGGAAAGGGTCACCTTTCTAAAATTCAGTGAATTCTATTATTCTTTTTTTTTAATATTTATTTATTTGAGAAAGAAAGACAGAAAGAGCAAGCATGAGTGGGGGAGGGGCAGAGAAAGGAGGAAAGAGGGAATCCCAAGCAGGCTCCACGATGTCAGAAGAGAGCGCAAATCAGGACGGGATCTCCTGAATCACGAGATCATGACATGAGCCAAAATCAAGAGTCAGACACTCAACTGAGTGAGCCACCCAGGCACCCCTATAATTCTGTTATTTAAATTGCTGGACACCTCCCATCTCCTACCTCTGAAATACATCTTCTTCCAAGAAAGTAGTAGAATTGCTTATCAAGAATTGCACATTGTTTTAGGTATTGAGCCTGCTCACCTATCATCGATTCTGTGCTCCAGACACAGCTAAATTTTTGCCAGACTCAACCATGCTTCACCTTTCCTCTCTCTCCACATTTGCACACTCTTCCTTTCCTCATAGTCCTGCCAGCCCTGAAAACAGCTATAGTCTACACCCTTTGTTTTGCATTATCCCAAGTTCTTTAGTGTATCTACTAAACTCTTCCTTATTTTCCCTTTAAGAAATGAGTCAATACCGAAATTATTTGCACTTCAGTAAGACTAGAAAGTCTTTAATGCATCAGGCAGAGATGGGAGAGTGTGTGTGTGTGTGTGTGTGTGTGTGTGTGTGTGCATGCGCGTGTGTGTGTGAGATTTGGTATGTTAACATTTTCACGATAAACATAGCTACAGGGATTCTTCACCAAGCCTTTTGAAAATCTGATTATTAAGAACAATGTTCAACACTGCCTGAGACAAAGTCCAAGTTCTATAGCATGGTATGTAAACTGTCAGGCCTGGCACCTATGTGCTGCTCGACTTTTAATTCCAGTCAAGCTTGTCCCCCTACTTTAACCTTTATTAGTAATGAACTATACAGCTTGCCCTTCGATACCATTAAACTTGCTCATCATTCTCCCATTTCTACTTTTACTTACTGACTAATCTCCACTTATCTTTGTGGACTGAGCTCAGTCATCATTACCTTGTAAAGGCTCTCAATATCTCTGCTCATGCAGTCCCCTTTTGCAGACATCCACTCCATATCTCTCTTATTGCCTAATGGTTACAACATTTTGAGATGCATCTTAGATTGGAAAATAATATAAAATGTTCCTTGGATATGTTGACACTGAAATCCCTGCCTCTTTCTATTTGTTTACCCCAAGCTTTATCTAGTTGTGTGTGTGTGTGTGTGTGTGTGTGTGTGTGCGTGCGTGTATCTTTTAAAAAGTATTCTCCTAAATAAGAAGGCTTGTGTCTGGGTCAACTTTGTGCCAGTCACTCTGCTAGATAGTTGCAATATATAGTAGGAAATTAAAAGACCTGAAACTTTATCTATGCCTGGCTGATGGCCATCTCTATCATAGACAATCTCATCTTTGGTTGCTGTTTTTCTTTCAAACTCTTGACCATATCCTCTGTCAGTATAAAGAAAGATAGATAAAGAATAGCCCTGTTATGAGAACTGCCCAAAAAAGTACTTGCTTTCTTTTATTTGATCCCTGCGGAGGATAGGTAGGGAAGGCATAGGAGGATCTCATTAAACAATGGAAAGTGACTTTGGGAAGTGACATTTGGAGTAAAGGATTCATCACCTAAGGCAGATCTTTGGTGGTGAAATTTCCATTGATAAATATGAGAGAGAGGGATTGCAACAAGCTTGCACTTGGGAAATAAGGACAGGAAGGAGAGCTTATTTTTATTGACCTTCTGCTATGGCCTAAGCTATTGCTTCAATCAACAGCAGCTTCTTAGTGAGTACATAGCCTGTGCCTGGGATAGAGCTAGGTAATGGGGTTTCAAATGCCACCAAACTCATCCAATCAAGACTCTGTCATCGCAGAACTTACTGACAAGCTGGAATATAGATAATTATTCATCAATACACTGAAGCTAACAAATGCTTTGAGAGTGGAAATACTGGGGAAATGGAAAAATGGACAAGACTAGTTATCTCTCTTCTGTTGAGACCATCCCTCTAATTCATAGGAACTGGCTTCAGAGCAGGAAAAACAAATGCTATAAAAAACATAATGTGTGTGTGTGTGTGTGTGTGTGTGTGTGTGTGTATGGTCACCTAATGTTTAGAACTGAGGGTCATCCTTGATTACATATGAAAGGAAAGAAGATTAGATTTGATTACAAAATGAAAAATAGAAGCCCCAGTTCTGCCCCTTTATTTTTGACTAACCTGAAAAAAATCACACCACCTCTTTGAACTTGGGTTTCCCTAGTCGCAAAATATAAGCACCAATACCTGACTTCACAGATTCTAAGGTTCAATTAGGACAATTAAGGGGAAAATACTCTGTGAACCATCAGTAGTTGTACAGATTTTGTTATTACTATTTCTGCTATGTGAACTGGCCTAGGAAGTCTGGGACTGAGCAAGATAAGACTTGGTATAAACTTGTAAGACTAACCAGATGAATGGTTCTGGACATCTAACTTTCAAAAGTTCCCTGCATTTCCACACCAATTTTTCTCTTATTTCAAAGATTTGGCCTTCTCTTCCCTGAAAGGATGAGCTTAGAAAAGCAAATCATTCTTGTTAGAGTTTGTCTAGGGCTCATTGGCAATTAAATTTTCACTGGGTCTATTTTTGGACCAGTGGTGGACATTGTCAATGCTCTGTCTAACCCCCACCCGCAGGTCCTTCTTACCTGTTCTGTGTGCCCATCTGCAATCTGTGTATCTTCTGTATTTTCCTTCAAGCTTCATACAGGACAGTCTTTGTGTAGCGGAGTTGCTTTTGCCTGGAAGCAAAGAAATTAGAATTATCTGATTGTTTACAATCCCCCTACATGCAAGCAGGGATAGCTAAAAATCAATGACAGGTTGGTTCAGGACTATGAAAGCCCAGCTTCCTTTCCCAGAGTTGGGACACTCCAGAGCTCATGTAGGTTTTGGGCTGATACTGGGACTATGTCTGAAATGTCATCTTTGTTGGGCTTCTTCCTCATGTCAAATATTCCCCATTTCTGCTTGTCCCATTTTCTCCACTATTTTACTGCTTTCTCCTAGAAGCACTTTCTTAATAAATGACCCTGATTTCTACTTTTGGGAAATCTAACCTAAGGCAAATCCCTTTAATTTTGAGAAGCAAAGACAGATCGACTCCAAGCAGTTGGCTACGGATCCCTAGAATGGATTCGTCTAAGTAGATGGGAGAAAAATGACTGCAAAATGGAGACAATAATTTTGGCAACAATAGAGGCATTATTTCAACAGTTGCATCTTTAGAGACCATATTAAATGGAATCTAGTGTTATTAAGTGTATTTAGTAGTAACCGAAAGACTCCTTGGTGATATTTACAATAACAGGCATTTGGGTATATAAGACATGATTTGTCAGACTATAAGAGGAGACATATTGCTTGACAATTGTACAGACTTAACTAAGAGAATTTTATATTCTACTTAAAAATTAATATATATTGTCTCTGTAATTTATAAAGTATAAAGAAACTGACATTTATCCAGCATAAATTTCCTTACATACATTATCTCACTTAATTCTTATCACAACCTCTTGAAGCAATTAACATTCTCGTCTGAAGATGAGGTGAATCACATGCAATACAAGAACTTATGCAGAAATACACAGAGTATGGGACTGATTTACTGCAATCCACATCATGTGTACTTCAAATCCTTGTTTATTATACTAGACCACAGACTTTCAGAAAGTAGAATCACTCAAAAACAAACAAGCAAGTGGCATCAATCTTTTGCTAAGTGATTTAGTAAGTTCCTGGATGAGAGAAGATTTGTATTTTAGCTCCATCAAATTGGATGGTGCAACCTTCTCCCATCACATGAATTGCACTTCACTTAGACACAGATGTGTACATGCATTTCAGTATTCTCTTAGTATTTAGTGGTATTCAGTGTATGGGAATTTCACCCCTTCTACCTCTCCTATGCTGAAGCAAAGATTCCAGAAGGACTGGCATATAAATGATATGGTCTGTGAATATAAATTCTCACTCTCAGCTTAGAAAAGTAAAGTGATTATTCTTATTTCATTAGTTATAGAAGACAGAATTAGGTCCAAATCCCAACTGTGACACCTAGTTATGTGATCTTATATGAGTGAAACTTTGGATCCTGAGATTTCATTATAGGTAAAAGTAGTTGGCTACTTTTAGCCTAAGAAGAATGTAGGCTGAAGTAATACTCATTGTTAATTTCCTTTTCTCGGGAATCTCAGAAATGGTTATTAAATCATATTTATTTGTGTTTTGGGTCAAATACAAGATGAGAAGTTTCCTGGCCATGGCGACATGTCCAAGGTCACAGGGAAGTGCAGAAGAAGGTAAGGGCACTTGTGCTGGAGGTGTCAGCCCCATTTGAGTGGTAGGTTTTATATAAGGTTTGTCTGAATCTTAGGGTATAATCTATGTGTCAGTAGTGAGCATGTTCTCATCTGTTAGAGTGATCACACGGAAGGTATAGCAACCAAGCTGCCTATTTTGGGGGGTGAGGAGTGGGAGAGAGTTTGCCCATATGTTCAAGCAATTAGGACAGATACTCAGGATCTACAATCACTTCACAAAAATAAAAGTGAGTTATCTTAGACATAGTTTCAGAGATGTAAACTACAGTAGCTATTTTACAGAGATGAAGTCTAACACATAAGAAAGGAACAAAACAAAACAAAACTCTGTTTCTTTGATTGTCCACTGAATAAAGGCCAGATGTGACAACGAGGCAAAGGACATTCTTTCAACTTGAAGTAAAAACCTTGTGTGTGTTTTCTGGATTTATTTGAACAAAGAAAAAAAAAAAGCCTGAATCAAAACAAGGGATGAGCAGAGTTTGTTTATTCCAATGACTGTGATGTATTGGTGTCATTTCTCATTTAATAATTCACATGGAGAAGCAATTCTTCTTTGTTCTCTTCTCCTACCTGCTAAAGAACCTGAGACCATGCCCTGAAATTAGCAGACTTTGAGTCATTCAGAAGGCTGTAGTTGGGCAACTTCAAGCCCCATTTAAAATTTTTCTTTAGTGCTTAAAGGCCCACCTCTGTACACAGGTTTCTGTTAACTCCTTCCCAAGAGATCTCATCACCACGACCTAATGATGGAATACATTTGTGTGCTCAGAAAAACTCAGCATTAGGAATCCTTTTCAGTTTTGAAACACATGCAGAGTTTAAATGTCTTTGTAAAACAACACTAAGAGTGAGTCACAACAGGTATTTTGCTCCCTGTGTTTTACAAGATTACTACAACATAAGGAATAGCCTACAACTCAGGAATCCTGTTTTTAACCAGGGTCCTACATTGTCCCCACTCTTAATAGGTGCCCTATTCCCCAAACAAAATAGTAATAACCAAAGCCTCACTAACTTTGACCAAGAAATTGGTCAAGGGCAAGTAAGGAGGGTTCTTTCCCTTACTCCCTATAATTCCTGTTTTCTTGACAGTGAGTGAAGGAATGAAGAGCCCTGTTAGGTTATCAGCCTCTCTCTGGCAGGATTCTCTGGCCAGGAGCTCAGCTTCCTCCCCCACATGCCCCCACTGTTCATTTTTCTAAATGCTCCCTCTTCCCTCTCTCTTCATTGTAGAAGATAACAAAGGCTATCAATCTCCCAACGCTGTTCTGATGCTTTCCTGGCAGTTAGGAATTAGATTTATTTACACAGGTTTCAACAGAGTCCAATACACGTTTTTATAGGTCTTTCCCCAGAACCACTCTGTTGTTGTTTTTGTTTAGTAGATGCATTATTATTTTTCTTTACTATAACAGACACAGATGAAAGTTACATCTCATTTTTAAAATCCAAAAAAGTAAAAAGAAAGAGATTAATCAGTCCCAACACCCAAAAATACTAAGCTTTTTCTTCTAATACATTATTCATAGCTCTAAAATAGCTGAATATTACTATACTGTATGTTGTAGTGTATATACCATACATACACATATATAATATACAATATATAGTATATACTATATAATACATGTTATGATACATAAAATATGTTATTTTTGTGTATATATACAAATATACACACACACATACATATATACACTGTGATGTTTTCCACCTAATATACAAATAACGTTTGATATGGCTTTATAATATTGTAACATAAAATCTATTGATAATATAATTTGCAAGTTAAATTTATCAAAACTTATTTAACCTAAGAGTCAAATAATAGGTGATTACTACATAGTCTTTGTTATAGAAACATGACTATCTGTGAACCTTTCTTGGTATGTATGTATATATATGAGTGTGTGTGTGTGTGTGTGTGAGATATATATATATATATAATATATTATATGTAGTATGTATTATATATATATGAAATACTATATAGTGCTATATGCTATATATATATGTGCATGTATATATACTGCTATATACTTTTGTATAATATATACAATAATACTGTATATTATTGGATACATGTCTTAAAAATTATTTAGCTTTTAGGCTATAACAAGGATCTTTAGGATCCTTGATATTTACAACCATATAGCTATAAAAGGGGTTGTAATAACATCCATCATGTTTCATGTAGAATATACCATATATTTCTGTACCTGTGCTAAATACTTCAGTTGAAATTTCAGTGGGGAGGCAAGCTTGGAATAATCTTGAATGTTCTGGAAATTGCCATCGTGAGTGGCTAGACCCCAACTGAACTGGTTTTGGTAATGACTTACTGGTTCATGTATTTTGGTGGGGTGGGGGGCATATATTCCCACATCATCTATTTTGTTCTTGGGACCCCAACCTTCAAGGCATAAATAATTCTTGTATATGTACTTTGGCAGAATGATTTTGACGCAGTCATGAAACCACACAGAGGATATACCATGCTCCCTTACTTCCAATCCATACACACTTAAAAAGAAGCCTCAATTTTATTGAAAGCCTCCTTAGATAAGCACTCCCTCAGAACCACATGTCTACTTCAGTTCTGACACATCCTTCAGATAGAACAAAGCATTGCTCATACCTTGAGCTCTTTAAAAAATGCTCAGGACAGCAAGATTCCAGGTGGCAGTCGGCCATAGATGCAGCTCTTTTTGGCAGGAGTAACTTGGTAAGTTATTCATTCTAAGCAGTTTGTGGGGGAGGTTCTTCAGTTCAGTATTGTCACTCACTGTTTACTGGGGCTGAAAAATTAGCACCATTCAATTTTTAGAGTATTACAATAGAATTCATTATATATGCATATATAATTTCAATTCGGTTTCTGTAAGAGATAATGTCAAATGTTTAACACAGAAACAATAAATGTGTGAGTGTCTAGCACAATAGGGGTATTGAAAGATAGATCTTTAAAAGTAGAAGCTTCTGAAATACCATAACCTGAATGTAACTATCTATCTACCATTTGTCTATAGCATAAAATACACAAACATCCACAAGGGTAATCACTGACATTCACTTATACACTTATACATGATATTTTTTTGTATTCAAAAAAGTATTTAAGATAGGCATCAAATTAAAACATTTGTTTTTTTTTTCTCTTTCTAAACAGTGAACTCAGAGTTCTTTGAGTAATGGGAGAGTTCTGGGCCTCCTGGGTGGCTCAGCCAGTTGAGTGTCTGGCCCTTGATTTCAGCTCAGGTCATGATCCCAGGGTTGTGGGATCCAGCCCACAGCAAGCTCAGCACTGAGCCCGGAGACTGCTTAGGATTCTCTCTCTCCCTCCCTCTCTCTGTCCCTCTCCCCTGCTCATACACACTCTCTCTTAAATAAATAAATAAATAACTGGAAGTGTTTCATTTTATTTGTCATATCCCCAGAAGTGAACACAAGTCCATTCATACAATACTCAGTATACAGTTTTTTTTAAATCGATAAATGAAGAATGAAGATAAGGAGGAATTAAGTAAGGCACTAATCATACAATGTACAGGAGAACCTCTCCAATTTCTCCACTCCTAATTTCAACAATGCCAAAGTTGAGAAACCTTGATTTAGATTGAAGCATAAAAAATGTATAAGAGTTGAATAATTAATATCTGGGTTTTTGATTAAGAAGGATTAATACAATTTTTTGCCATCTTTGGAAGAAGTTATCAAGCTTTCCAAAAGTAAAAAGCATAATTTTATACAGATTTTAAAATGTTGGGGCTATGAATTAATGAGTCCCAAGGATGCCTGAGCCATTGGATTGGATAGGGTTGGTATACACTTTGCAAAATGTGGCTGCCCACACCACTGCCTTCACATCTCATTCTCTGTAAATCAGCCAGTACAGAGAAGTTTCTAAGCTCCATTTAATTGTCCCAGTCAAGAAGATGTTATAGAAGTGAAACTTCATAGTGAGTCATGTGGGTGCTTACTTAGACTCCAGAGAGGGAATGACCTTTTTAGTTACCAATAAAATGGCCTTCATTTTAGCCAGTTTGTACTGCTTTAGTCTTTAAAAGAGAATCAGACTATGAATAGTCCATTTTCAATGAAATTAACAAATAGAACACTTCTCAAAGAGTGGGTTAGAGCTAGGTCTCTAAAGCTACATTAATTCAGCCTGGAGCATCAGTGCTTGTCTTCTTTTATCTAGTCATCATAGAACTAAGATCTTTAATAGTATGGAGAGATACATGAGTCTTCAAACTTCCTTTAGCCTTCCATCTCTGAGAAAATGATCCATGACTTTAAACTTTCCTCAGAGTAACTTTAACTTGCCTTCAAACTTCTTCGTTATGTCCCTGGAAACCATTCCACTTTCTTCCCACCTCTTGACTATATACATGTAGTATATATGTATATATATGTATACAGTCATATAGCGTGTGTGTGTGTGTATATACATATATATACATATATACATATACATATATACGTATATATATGCACGTATATATATACATATATACATATACATACATATATACATATGTATATATGTATATACATATACATGTATATACATGTATACATATACATACATATACATACATATATATATATATACACACACACACACACACACACACATACATACATGTATGTATAGTGGGTTGGAGATCCAGAGAAAAGCAGATGCTGAAAGTCTGAAGGCTCTCTATTGCAATGGGGAGGTCAGCCTTTGTACTAAGACCTTCAACTGATTAGATGAGATCCACCCACATATAGAGGGCAAACTGCTTTAATCAAATTCCACTGATTTTAATACAAACCCCATCCAAAAATACCCTCATAGAAACATCTAGGATAATGTTTGACCAAATATCTGGACACCGTGGCCCAGCCATGTGACACATAAAATTACCCTTCACAGCCACTTATGCACACTTACCATTCCTACTACTCTTAGGCATGTATGTACGTGAAATGAAAGCCAGTGTTTAAAAAGAAATCTCTTACATAAATGTTTATAGTGATTTTATTCATTAATTGTCCCTAATCAGAAACAACTCAAATATTCTTCAAATGATAATGTATCCATCAAATGGAATGTTACTCATCAATTAAAATTAAAAAAAATACTATTATAAGCAGTGACATGGGTGAATCTCAAATTCATTGTGCTAAGTGAAAAATGCAGATAAAAAGGTTACATAGTATAAACTCCATTTGTATGACATTCTGAAAAAAAAAAAAAGCAAAATATAATGGAAAAAAAAAAAAAAAAGCCCAGATCTGGGCGCCTAGATGGCTCAATCAGTTGAGCCTCTGACCCTTGATTTTGGCTCAGATCATGATCCCAAGGTCATGGGTTCAAGTCCCACATTAGGCTCCCTGCTGAGCATGGAACCTGCTTAAGATTCTCTCCTCTCCCTCTGCCCTCTTCCCCTGCTTATGCTCTCCTCTAAAACAAACAAACAAACACACCAAGATCAGCGGTTAACAGTGGCTGTGAAGATGTTGATCTCAAAGGGAAATAAGTGGACCTGTTTGCAGGAATGTTAAAACTGTTGTGTATCTTGACATTTCACAACTGCATACGTCTGACAAAACCCAAATAGTGAATTCTACTGTACTAAAATTATATTGCAATAAAAGTTTTCAGGGCAATTCTGCAAAAATGAAATCATTACACATTTAACGTATGAAAATATATATGTAATATAACTAGATAAAACCCAGTAATACCAGGACCATAAGATGAAAATTGTCAGTTCTCTTGTTTTCAAATCCATTTTGCTCAAAAGAGGCAGTTCTACCATGTACAAATACTCAACAAACTAAAGAGGAATTATATGTGTACTTTTACTATTTTTAATCATCAGTGTTCTTATAACTTCTGATTTGAAAGATATCTCCCATGTATACCTTTTTCCTTTTCCTTTCTTTCAAAAAAACGTGAATTGCCTTTTCCAGTCTTTCAACAAGTTTCAACTTAAACTTACATGCTTTTATATGAAAGAAGTATGGCATTCCCACTGTTTATGAGTGCTACATAGTCTCATTAAGTCATTTCCTGCTAAAAGCAAATGTCAGAACACTTAGATTCTCTATCTGGAAAATAGGGATAGTGATGCTTGAAATGTTTATCTTACTCAAGATCTCTTAGCTAATAATTTAGTGACCCAGGATATGTACCTAAATCTGACTACAGGTTCCAAAATACTTTCCTTTCAAGTTTTCCAAGAAAATGTTCTAAGCTGGAGCCACAGATACTTGGATTCCTAAATTCCTCAGTTGGTTGCAAAGGTTGAAAGAAGCTCCCCCCAAATTTTCTCATGATAAGATAAAAACATTGCATCCAAATTGATAATTAAGATAGAAGTAATTGAACACTGGAAGCCATTCTTAGCAGAACATATTTTCTGACACTTGGTATCAGAATCTTCAAGATGCCTCCAACAGAAGATACTGGGGAAAGTGGCCAGAAAAGTCAGCCACAGAGCATTGCTTAGATTATTTCCAAGGCCATCTGTACTACTCTAGGGTCTCATCAGTTAACTTCATCAACTTCTCCAAATGGAGAATGGAACAGTCAGATAATTTGTTCACATAATCATACATAGAGGGCCAAAAGAAATAACACTTCCCATTGCTTTGAAAACAAGTAAATTCTGTTCATTATAATTTTGTTTGGGCAGTGCTGTGACTTATCTTTTTCACAAGCTATGCTAGTACCTTAGAACAGAGTTGGAAATTCTTCATTCAAAGTTAGTATAGTAAATTACCAACAAAATAGAGTCTCCCAAACAAGTGGGATCTTGTTTATGAAAGATAACTGTGGTCCATGCTCTGGATTAGATATCCACTTTTGATAATGACAGTAGGTAAATAAACAGAACTTTATGTGCTTCCACTCATAGCAAAGCAATAAGTTTTGACCTTGGTTGGTCATGTCACCAGAAGGCTGAGGAGCAAATTGCTGAAAAAGACTAGAAATCATAGTGAACTTACTAACCTTCTAGTCATGCCAGGTATCTCTGTCAAGATATTCTATAGAATGCCATTAGTAGAACAACAGGGAGATGGAAGTCAACAGCCCAGCAAAAGGGGTCATTCATGAAAGAAGAGAAGAAGACAAGTGAAAATTACAGTTTTGACATTAGTAAGTGGGAATAAATAGAGATGTTCTCAGAGTGGTGCTTGTAAGCAGGGAACAGGTAATTGCCTATAATAAATGCCCTAGAATTGTCACTCTTGGGCTGGTATGCCCTTCCTCTATTTCATTGCCTCCTTCGGATACTTGGTGAGATCTGTTTTATTTTCTCTTGTCTTTGCACTTTATATTGATAATGAAGCCTCCTGGAAACTGGACTCTCTCTTCCCCTGGCAGGAAGAAGCAAAACTCCTTTAGAATATTTTATTCCTTACATCTCTGAAGTATAAATTCTCAGGCTATTGATTGAAACACACGCTTTTGGGTCATTGTATCATCTTCTGTGATGGTTGCTTAATGCCTGTGGGTTGCCTAATGTTCAGTGGAGAAAACAGGAAAGAGAACCAAGATTTACTAAAATCCATTATGTATCAGACACTGTACTAGATGCTTTTCATTACATCATTTATTACCTTATCAATCATAACTAACAGATAATTCCAAATCTTAAGAGTTTGGAGTTATAGAAAATAGAATATAAAGATTAAAAATATTTATATTCTATTTTATCCAACTATTATGTGTCCTACTTCTTGTTAATTAAGAAACCAACAGAGTCACTGAGGACCAAGACTTTCCAAATCTTTGTCCACCTTAGTCAACGTGGACTTAATTTGGGGCTGGCTGCCTTCATGGCTGCAAGAAGGATGCTGCAATATTAAATGCAACATCCAGATATGACAAACCCAAGTGGAAGAAAAACAGCATTATTATGGATAAAACCCTTTTTCAGGATCCTCTGGTGTCTTTTTGAATTGAAAATAATTATATCACAGGCATGTTACTAAACTACTCATTGGTAGATAGAAATAAGAACACTGCAATTGACTCCAACTAATAAAAGTTAACCTCAGAGAAAGGCTGGACTGCTTGGGGAAAGGAAGACATCTAGACAAAACTGAGATTTTATAGGAAGTGAGAAGGCTGCCATCAGTATTTTCTAGAATCAGTGATTCTTTTGACTTTGACAACATAGAACATCTAATGACTTGTATGGGCTATAGAAACTTAAAAAGCAGAGATAGAAGTATTTAATTTAGTCTCTTTATCCATTATGACATTGTGTCCTGTGTTTTTTCTCTATTCTACATGGTGGTTTCAAGCAAGGGTTTGAGAGGGGTAGGACATGTAATTACAAAATTATAAGTCACCACCTTGGCCCATTAAACATTTGAGAAATCTGTATGTGAGAATGTCAATCCTCTCAGGCCACGTGCACTGACTTCAATGCTTTGTGGTTTGGTGGAAACAAACCTAGCAAACCCAAACCTTGGTCACTAAAAATGAAAACTTTATTGGATTCAACCAAATGGATACAGAACAGCAAAAATACAATATGTGGTTAACCACAGACCAAGCAGTTCCTTCTGCTTAGTTCTGCTGACACCTGAAACTCTTTTCTCCATCATTGCTGCTCTTTTGGCTCTGGTCCAGTAGTTGATCATCTGAATGTGGAGAATTACTGTGAGGCTAGCACATTTTTAATGAGTTCACATAGAAATAAAGCTTCTCAAACTCGGTACATGCTTATAATTTTGTTCCCTCCTTCTGGGAGAATGAAATGTTGAGTTTATTATATACATCTTGAACAACCAAAGTGTGCCATTCAGGACTAACTCTCAGTCTAAATAAACATGGCTCCTCATCTCTTAGCTAGCCGTCAGGGAGGTGGTAATGTCAACTCTTAGTGAACTTCTGGAACTGAAAAAGGCAAACACAATTTAGATCAGTTTTACCTTGTTTGGATTGTGAATGTCAAAATCTTATGAAATTCTTACCATTTTTTGGATGAATAATCCAATAAGAAGTGGAGAGACTTGTCCAATTTGAATTACAGTCCTAAAACAGTAATGCATCTAGCATAGCCTATGGACATTTGATATCTGGATATAGCATTAAAAAAAATGACTATGTTCACTTTAGAACTTCAACATAGTGAGTAGAAAATACCACATAGACTTGGGTTTAAATCCTGAATATTTTATTGATTAGTGGTTCTGTGACCTGAGAACAGTATTATATAACTTTCAGGGTTGTTGTGCAGATTATATATAATACAAATGTGGTTTTAATATAATGGTAAGAGTATAGTAGATCCAAAATTTCAAAGAATTTGTGAATACAAAGAGCAGGTATAATTTAGTGGGCTAATCTTGTCCTGGTTGTCTTCCCAGCTTTGTATCTTGTCCTCTCCTACTCTACTATGCATTGTAGGAAGACTTACTTCTATAAGCTGCATTTCTCAACTGCTCTATCTGTTCATTTCTACCTGATTTCAGTCTTTTTAAAACTCTATAAGGAGACATGAAAACAAAGGTAAGTGGAAACCAAATTCATACAGTATCCTTCACTGGGTCCTGGAACAATAAAAGGGTATTCATGGAGAATTGGTAAAATCCAAATAGTCTGAAGATTAGTTAACAGTAATGTACCACAGTTATATTTATTAAACATTTAGGGGGAACTTGGTAAAGGTTATATGGGAACCTCATTTATACTCTTTCAAATGTTTCTATAAATCTGAAATTATTCAAAAATAAAACATTTACTTAAAATTTTAGTAAATTCAAGGCAGGATGCTTATCTTACAGCCCACCCCTCCCTGCCCCCTTATCAAGAAGCTTTTCCAGCAGCGGGGTATTTCCTCCATGGCTCCAGTGCCCAATGAATGGCATACCTGTCTCTGTTTTCCTCTGGAATATGTTAATACTGCCTCCAATTTCTTTTTTTTTTTCTTTTTTTGTTTCTTTTAAACTTGGGATGAATTTCAGGACCACAGTCTTAGTGACTTGGACACTACTACTTCTGGGTTGATGGGTTGGTAAAGATGGACTCATGGTAACCATAAACCTTAGGGATGTTAATAAACCAAATAATAAATAGTCTCCTTAGCCTTCTTGAAAACTAACTTTGAAGTAACCTGCACATCGCTTTCCTATTAGTTTAATATATTCTGTTTAAAATCTAATAAGATGGTTTATTAAGTTTATTTATTTTGAGAGAGAGAGAGAGAGAGAGCAAGCAGGGAGAGGCAGAAAGAGGGGAAGAGAGAGAATCCCAAGCAGACTCTGCATTGTCAGTGAGGAGCCCAATATGGGGCTCATACTCATTAACCATGAGATCATGATCTGAGCCAAAACCAAGAGCCAGTTGCTTAACCAACTGAGCCACACAGAAGGCTCAATAAGATGACTTCTTGATGAGCATAGGCTAAGAACCACAGGAGTGGTTTTATTATTTTTTTTATTTATTTATTTATATTTATTTATTTATATTTATTATTATTTATTATTTTATTATTCAGGGATATCTGGATAATAAAGTTTAATTATCTGACATGAAGACAAGATATTTCTAAGCCTTTTATGTGGACAGAGCAAACAAGACTAAACAAAGCAAAGAGGGCAATCAAGAAGTGGTGCTCACTTCTTCATCTATCACTCTCTTCTCCATATTTGTATTAACCTTAGAGTCTGATCAACTTCCATCTTATTGAAATATTTCATGTATTCTAATTCATCCACTCACTTTATACCCAAATTTTGCATTTTGTCCTTTTGCATGTATTTGTATTGATAATCATGCATAGCTCAATCTATTTCCAATTTCTTACTGGGCATCATACTTATTTGATGATGAGTTAATAATATTTTATGTGTTATTCTATTGTTATTGTCATTGCCTATTTATATTGTGTTTCTCCAAATAAACATGCCATAAATCTATTCAAAGGACCAAGGTGGATAGTTGAAATTACTAGGTTCTCAGAGCTCTGGGATCAACATTCACCAGATAAGTTCTAATTAATCTTGTCACGGCCTCTTCCTACTCCTCTGGAGCCTACAAACAATTTCCAACGCCTGTCTCACTAGCAACAGGGGGGAAGCACAATGATTCAACTATGAGCACAGCTCCCTGATGCTCATGTCCTTACCCTAGCTAATAAGCACCCAGCTGTGGAAAGAGCATAAGCTCGGAAATGAGAATGTCCTAGTTTTTAAGGCATGAGAAGTGGGATCTAGAACAAGTTACTCTGACCTGCAGTTTCTTATCTGTGGAATGGGATGAGATTTTATAGCTCTTAGTAAATGAAATAGAGAGTAATTTAAAACAAACACTACTCAGTGCTTGAGATATGGTAGATTTTCAGTGTTCATTAATTCCCTGCCATGTGTAAAATAATCCAGTGTATTCCCAACTCCTTCTTCCAGGATCCAGTAAGAGTATAGCAAATAAATACTTAAGAAATACAAAAATCCTCCTCAGATAGTATTATAGCTGGTTTCTCTAAACATCTATGTCACATCTTGACAACTTGTAACCATGTCTCTTAGGTTTCAAGGACGCTGATTCCTGTGGAGATTTTGGGGCTCAAACTTACATTCAACTTATATCTGCCAAATGCTTTGGCCTCTTTATTGGTAGGAAAGGAAGTAGGCATGAATCAATATTATAATGGAAAGAAATATATGGTCTGACAGATGTAGATTTGAATCTTGCCTCTGCCAATTATGATCTGAGCAACTCTGGGGTAAGTTTGTTCATTTATAAAATGATAACAATAATTAATACTTCACAGGGTATTTATGAAAATGAAGGAAACATGGGAAGAAATCAATGGAATCTTTGATATAGTAAGATATGTGCAAATTTATTAATAGTAGAGTCAGTTGACGGTTTTTATTACTGAAGCAATTTTTGGTTCATTTGGCGGTGTTGGGGGGCACTTAGACTTACGTGGATGGGTGGCAAGATGTATCCCAGAGCCTGCTTTGCTGCATCAAAGTCATGATCACCACCCCTTCTTCCTAGAACTGGTAGGTCTTCTCACCATAACATTCCCTTCTCAGCCAACACACTGTCACTTTCCTTGCTTAGTAGACCATTAGTTCATAATTTCAAGAGTAAGGAAGAAATGAATCTGCTATGCCTTTGCGAACTATTTGTTATTTTTATTTTTGTAGTGTGACTCTACCTCCCCAAATACTGATTCCCATTAGTTTCCTATATCTTAGGCTACTTCCTCCACATTTAATTCCAAGCCTGGCTTGCAACAACTGTAGGCAGTAAGAACAAATTGCAGGAAGCCAATCTAGACAACTCTGACTTCCTAATTGGTCTAATGACCTACTCTCTTATTCCTGTATGAAGAAATGAATTTATAGTTTCAACCTGACTACCTATGATACCATTTCTTTCAGGAATTCTCTCTCTCTATCTCTCTCTTTATATTTCCAATTAAGCTATATATTATTATATAGGACGCAAGTCAGTCACACTCTCTGTTATCAAGAAAATTCATATCATATGACTGGTTTGATGAGACTAAGGGTTTGGAAAGTAAATTATACAGAATTTCAGGGGCCAAGGTGCAAGCTACATCATCATTTATTTGTTAGTTCACTTATATCTTTAACAAATATGTATGAATACTTCCAATATGATAACCCATATGAATTCAGAGGAGAAAGAACAGGACTTGGAATGTAGGAAAGCTGGATTCATATCTTGCCTTGACCCTGAGAAACATACTAAATCCCTTGAGCATCAGTTCCTTCAATTAAATAAGAAGAATTGGAAGGATACTGTATTTAACATGTTTCACGGCATCTGCTGTACTATTCATGCTCAATAAATGTTGTTTCTTTTTTGTTGTTGCTATTTTCTTGCTAAAGTGAAATAGATGGACCATATTTAGAATAATTGAAAAGTTCTCCATGTTACCATTTTTAAAATAAGATTAAAACACTATTCGTTTTGTACCCTATAATTATTTTAATTAATATTTATCCCCTCTAAGTATTAACAAGGATCATGGCTTCAGTGATCTTGACTACAGATGTATCAAGAGAGGCCTTTGCCCTCCCAGATAGCAAGGTGTATGTATGTATATCTATATGTAATGGGATGTTGGTGAGGTTGGTAAACATTATTTCTGAGTGAAACTCTAGACACTTAGAAAGGAAACTGGAGTTGCAATTTGACAGATGAGTCACTTCTGAGACTTCTGTGTTCACAGATGAAGGACCAGAGTGATATAACAAGAAGGAAACCCAGAAATATATTCCTCTCATCACCACAGAGAATTAGAATCATAGAATCCATGAAATAATTGTCTTCACTTTCAAAAGACCACTGGTAAAAAAACAAAAAACAAACAAAAAACAAAAAACAAAAACCATGGACAAGCAGAACTACTGACTCCTCAGGTCTCACTAGTCTCTGCCTACAGACTAAAAATTTTTAAATGCCCAATCTAAGATGACACAGTCAATGTAGTAATCTGACAATTTTAAGAGATGTTAGGTATTTAAATACCTATATTCAAAGACTGTACTGTAGTAGTAAATACTAGTTTTCAGCGTATGGAAGAGGAGATTTATCTGTGAATGCTCCCATAGACTGAATGTTTGCATTAAATGCTTATCCCCAGTGTGATGGTATTTGGAGATGGGGCCTTTGGAAGAAGGAATAAATTACCTGATACAAACTTAATTCTATACAAAGAAATGATAAACAGGGGAGAATATTGTATTATCAATCCCACTGTTTATAGGACTCTGATTTAAAGATGTCAGTAGGATTTCAGGCACAAAGACAAAAACAACTCTACACCCTTCAATATGTATAGATAATTCAAGTATCAATTATTAGATAGATACATAGATACTTGTTCACATTAGTAATAAAAGGGCTAGAAAGCTCAACAGAAAAAAAAAAAGGCAGAAAAAAAAAGAAAGCCCAACAGAGAATACTGAGGGATCCCAGAGATTAGCAACAGAGGGAAGACATTACCACTTTAATTTTTTTTAAATGTTCATTTATTTTTGAGAGAGAAAGTATGAGCGGGGGAGGGGGAAGGGTAGGGAGAGGGAGATAGAGGCTCTGAGCTGACACCAATGAGCTCAATAGGGGGCCTGAACTCATAAACCCTGAGATCATGACCAAAGTCGGAGGTTCAACTGACTGAGCCACCCAGGCAGGTACCCCAAGACATTACCACTTTAAGAGCTGAGTGTTCCATAGGGGGAATATCAATAGTATCAACAGTACATAGGCCAGAGCCCATAATGCAGAGTCATCCAAAAGGAACTAGAGCCATGGCAGGGTGTTGTTTTGTGTTGTTTTGTTTTGTTTTGTTTTGTTTTGTTTTGTTTTGTTTTGTTTTGTTTTTTTCATGTGAAGGGCAGCCATGGAGGGAGGCCATCTGGTGGAAGCTGGAGCCAGAAGAGCAATGCAGCCTCCATCAGAGGCAACATAGGAAACTGAAGGAAAGGTAACAAATAACATAATTTTTCTCTCCCTTCCAAAGTTCTACAAGGTGTCTTATTGACTGAAGAACACTAAAAACCAGAGAAAAGGGGGAATCTGGAAAACATAGTTACTCTGAAAAGAGAATACAGTAAGAGAAGAGCAGGTATAGATTGGAGAGTATATGGATGGTTCAGTGGCACACTCTTTAATCCACCCTATAGAAGGGGTGCATAGTCATTAGTATAACAATTCCACTTGACTCTACATTACCCTGTTAAAACTTCAATGGCTTTCCTTTTACAAAGTTATTAAATGTTTTGCATGGCCTCTTCTCCCACTTGTCTCCATTCTGGGAATTATACTCCAGAATTACTTGTACACTTGCTTTTATAATATTTTGCAACCATTATCTATGCTGTTTATATCCTCAGCTGGACAGGATTCTCAAGACAAAAGACTATTTAACTTGAAGTCTCATATCAAATAACTCATCCTCTATGTTCAGTCTATAAGTCAACACAGCCATCACATAAAGACACAAGGTCACTTGTAAAAAAAATCCCATCTTGTGGGTTGTCAAACTGTATGATCAATTTGTCCTACAACGAGACTGAACACCTTCATAGGCAGTAACTGCCAGTTTCAACTCTGTACGTCCAACACCTAATAGTATATGTCACATGTTAGAAACTCAATACATATATATGGAAAGAATGACTAAATAATCAAACCAAAATGAATAAAATGAAAGTCTGCACAGTATACTATTCAAAATCTCATAACCTTCTTTCTCCAACTCCATGTTACATGTTACAATATATGTGAACTCTTCATGATTGATATTATGAGAAGACAAAAAACTAGAAGAGTGTGTTATCAGGATATCAATAGAGTAAAGTTTCCCCTGAAAAGCATGCTAACATGCTATATATTCACCTGACAACTGTTGGCCTTTTGACCACAAGAGGTCAACAAACAGTAACTGAACATGGTGGCCTTCATGGCAGTTGGTCTTTGCATTGTATTTCCATGAAAACCAATACTGTGTGGAAAACTGGGTGGCACATATTCATGTTTAAGTCCCTACTCATTTATGCCAACATACCATATAGAATCCTAATTTATGATTAAATATTTCTAAAAAAATATTATGCTTAAGCAAACATTAGGAAGAAACTGAGATGACATTTAAATCAATCACCTCATTAGCAACCAGTTTTTATAATAGCATGATATTTATGGGAAAAATACTTACATGTTGTTAGATTCAACACCAAATTTAATGGTCTTGAGGTCTTTGCCATCTGATAAAACCTCCTCTTAGGTGACAAGTCAATGTTTTACACTAGAAAATATCAAAGAAAATAATATTCATCGTTGGTTTGTGTATGCGCTTGTATGTTGTTTTTTCCCCCTTTCTCCTTTCTCCTTTTGTCAGGCTAAACTTTATATAAAAAAAGAAAGAAAAAGAAAGGAAGAAAAAAAATCCTGGTAATATTGAAAGCAAATTTCTTTATAAGAATATAAAACCCAAGATAGACTTTGTAAAGTTTGTAATTAAAATTCAGAAGCTTCATTTTAGTGAATGCTTTAAAATATTGCACACAGTTTGCTATTTCCCCTTGATTTTCTAATGAAATTGCAAATAGAAATTCAAATCTAGTAATATAACATGTCTATTAAACCATATTTTATTCCCTTTATCTATGTTATTTGGAAATAGGTGGTCTTAGTTCTATCATACCACTATAATAAGAATATCATAGGCTGGGTGGCTTGGAACATAAATTTATTTCTTACAGTTCTGGAGGATGGAAGTCTATAGTCAAGACAAAAGCAGATTCAGTGTCTATGAGGGTTTCCTCATAGAGGGCCATTCTTCTTCTGTGTCCTCACATGACAAAAGGGGTGAGGGAGCTTTCTTGGATGTCTTTTATAAAAGCATTAATCCCATTAATGAAGGGTGTGCCCTCATGACCTAATTATTTCCTAAAGACCCCCACCTCCTAATAACATCACCTTGAAGGTTAACATTTCAATATATAAACTTGGGGGTTGGGAACATATTCTATCTATAGACTAGACACTTTCTGGCCCATAGGAGTGTAAGGGTTTTCATTATAAATCAAGGAACTAGAGTTCTGGTAAATATATCCCTTTTTGAGTGAGAAATGACCCATCTCAATGAGCAGTCATCCAAAATATATTTCCTAAGTGACATAAGCTGATTTTGGAGGAAGGTAAGTATGAAGACAGAGAGAGAGAGAAATGAAGAGAAATGAAGCAATTTCTATACTAATGGACCATGAAGTATATATATGCTGTTTCCTACCCTTTGATGAGGAAGATAAAAAGTGGAAACATACCAACAGTGCTGAATGAGGCATGAACCAGATTTTTTTTTTTTTTTTTTTTTTTGCTGGGGTGGGGGCAGAGGGGAGGGCAATATATACATTTCTCAAAACCCAAAGTTAAAATAATCTCTACCAAAATAAGAGTTATATCTATAGATTATCCTAAAGGAAATGTAATGTCTGACATGTAATTTTATTGCCTGTGCATCACATGCAAAAAAAAAAATCCAAATTATTTACTTGCTCAAATTTTTTACAGAGTAGTAACAAATCTCCTTCACTTTGAGTTGACTGGATGATATGATCCAGTCTCCATCTTCAGATCAGTAAAGTCCATCTGGGTCTACAGGCAAATATAGTGTGATTAACCCCATAGTTTCTTTTGAAAGACTGAACTGAAGTAATAATTAACACTCTATAACTTTAAACAGGATAACAAGCCATGAAAAATATACAGCATTATCTCCTGGGCTAGAAACAAATAATTCACCTAATTTGTTCCCTATTAAGTGTAACTGATTCTATTACTTAACAGCCTTAGGGGGAAAGGGGGGCTTATAGGGGGAGCTAAAATGTATTATTTTGGATTTTTCTTTTACAAACATTGTATGGATTAAGGTAGTGTTTAAGACAATGGACTACTAGATGATTCTGACTAATTCTTTCACTCAGATAACTAGAAAAGTTAAAATTTAAAAAGCTTGAAGAGGGGCGCCTGGGTGGCGCAGTCGGTTAAGCGTCCGACTTCAGCCAGGTCACGATCTCGCAGTCCGTGAGTTCGAGCCCCGCGTCAGGCTCTGGGCTGATGGCTCAGAGCCTGGAGCCTGTTTCCGATTCTGTGTCTCCCTCTCTCTCTGCCCCTCCCCCGTTCATGCTCTGTCTCTCTCTGTCCCAAAAAAAAAAAAATAAATGTTGAAAAAAAAATTAAAAAAAAAATAAAAAAATAAAAAGCTTGAAGACATTACAAGAATACCAGTCAGAAAAGTGACTGAAAGGGATCAACCATCAGGTACAATAGAAAGCTGGGAGAACTGAGTCCTGCATATGGTACAGCATTTTCAGTAATAATTTTCCAAACATGAGCTGAGGCTAAGCTTTCAATAGCTTCACAGGGCTCAAGAGAAAGAGAGGTTTCTGAAGAAGAGGGGGACTGATAGTCCCATCATGATTTCAGCTAGAATCTCAAAGGGAGCCCCTATCAGTGTTAAGACAATAAGGAATAAACTAGCTTTGGAAACATGTGAAAACCTGTTTTGAATACCCTTAAAATACTAATTAGATGAAAGTAACATGGAATTACTGCAGCCCATAGCCCTGCTGCCAGCCAGAAACAAACATCGATTCCCTCTAGAAAAACATGCTTTCATCACAGTTCTCAAACTACTTGTGCAATATTGGCATATACAAGGTTCAGCATTTAATTTAAATTAGGCAAACATATATGAGAAACCAAACAATGTGAAAAAATGCAAGAACCACTAAAAACAAACAAATAAAATCTAGTAGAAACAGAAACTTAAGGGATAAAGAGAGATATAATAGCAGATAAGACCCAGCTAAAGAGAAAATTAGTGAACTTAGAGGGAGGTCAGACAAAACTCTGCAGAATTAGAAAACATACAGTTTTATTAGCTACTAAAGCTAAATATACACACTCCCTATAAACCAGAAATTCTACACTTACATACATCACAAAGGTGTGTATATACTTATATCTTAAATTTATGTACAAGAATTATACATATGATTATATTAGTAGCGTTGGTAACAGCCAAAAGTCTAGACACAAGCTTGTATAAACAGTAGTCTGGGGAGGACTAGGAAGATGGCGGCGTAGGAGGACGCTGGGCTCACCGCGCGTCCTGCTGATCACTTAGATTCCACCTACACCTGCCTAAATAACCCAGAAAACCGCCAGAGGATTAGCAGAACAGAGTCACCGGACCCAAGTGCAGAGGAGAGGCCCACGGAAGAGGGTAGGAAGGGCGGCGAGGCGGTGCGCGCTCCACGGACTGGCGGGAGGGAGCCGGGGCGGAGGGGCGGCTCGCCGGCCAAGCAGAGCCCCCGAGTCCGGCTTGCAAAAGCGGAGGGGCCTGACGGACTGTGTTCCGACAGCAAGCGCGACTTAGCGTCTGGGAGGTCATAAGTTAACAGCTCTGCTCAGAAAGCGGGAAGGCTGGAGGACAAAGGGAGGGTGAGCTGCGGAGCCCCCGGACGACAGAGCTCAGTTTGGCGGGGAACAAAGGCGCTCTCCAGCGCCATCTCCCCCGCCCATCCCCCAGCCAAAATCCCAAAGGGAACCGGCTCCGGCCAGGGAAATTGCTCGCTCCGCGCGAACACCCAACTCTGTGCTTCTGCGGAGCCAAACCTCCGGCAGCGATCTGACTCCCTCCGGCTGCACAGGGCCCCTCCTGAAGTGGATCACCTAAGGAGAAGCGAGCTAACCCTGCCCCCCCTGCCGCCGTGCACCTTGCCTTCCCACCCCAGCTAATACGCCAGATCCCCAGCATCACAAGCCTGGCAGTGTGCAAGTAGCCCAGACGGGCCACGCCACCCCACAGTGAATCCCGCCCCTAGGAGAGGGGAAGAGAAGGCACACACCAGTCTGACTGTGGCCCCAGCGGTGGGCTGGGGGCAGACATCAGGTCGGACTGCGGCCCCGCCCACCAACTCCAGTTATACACCACAGCACAGGGGAAGTGCCCTGCAGGCCCTCACCACACCAGGGACTATCCAAAATGACCAAGCGGAAGAATTCCCCCCAGAAGAATCTCCAGGAAATAACAACAGCTAATGAGCTGATCAAAAAGGATTTAAATAATATAACAGAAAGTGAATTTAGAATAATAGTCATAAAATTAATCGCTGGGCTGGAAAACAGCATACAGGACAGCAGAGAATCTCTTGCTACAGACATCAGGGGACTAATGAACAGGCACGAGGAGCTGAAAAACGCTTTAAAGGAAATGGAAAACAAAATGCAAACCACCACAGCTCGGATGGAAGAGGCAGAGGAGAGAATAGGTGAACTAGAAGATAAAGTTATGGAAAAAGAGGAAGCTGAGAAAAAGAGAGATAAAAAAATCCAGGAGTATGAGGGGAAAATTAGAGAACTAAGTGATACACTAAAAAGAAATAATTTACGCATAATTGGTATCCCAGAGGAGGAAGAGAGAGGGAAAGGTGCTGAAGGGGTACTTGAAGAAATCATAGCTGAGAACTTCCCTGAACTGGGGAAGGAAAAAGGCATTGAAATCCAAGAGGCACAGAGAACTCCCTTCAGACGTAACTTGAATCGATCTTCTGCACGACATATCATAGTGAAACTGGCAAAATACAAGGATAAAGAGAAAATTCTGAAAGCAGCAAGGGGTAAACGTGCCCTCACATATAAAGGGAGACCTATAAGACTCGTGACTGATCTCTCTTTTGAAACTTGGCAGGCCAGAAAGAATTGGCACGAGATTTTCAGGGTGCTAGACAGCAAAAATATGCAGCCAAGAATCCTTTATCCAGCAAGTCTGTCATTTAGAATAGAAGGAGAGATAAAGGTCTTCCCAAACAAACAAAAACTGAAGGAATTTGTCACCACTAAACCAGCCCTACAAGAGATCCTAAGGGGGACCCTGTGAGACAAAGTACCAGAGACATCACTACAAGCATAAAACATACAGACATCACAATGACTCTAAACCCGTATCTTTCTATAATAACACTGAATGTAAATGGATTAAATGCGCCAACCAAAAGACATAGGGTATCAGAATGGATAAAAAAACAAGACCCATCTATTTGCTGTCTACAAGAGACTCATTTTAGACCTGAGGACACCTTTAGATTGAGAGTGAGGGGATGGAGAACTATTTATCATGCTACTGGAAGCCAGAAGAAAGCTGGAGTAGCCATACTTATATCAGACAAACTAGACTTTAAATTAAAGGCTGTAACAAGAGATGAAGAAGGACATTATATAATAGTTACAGGGTCTATCCATCAGGAAGAGCTAACAATTATAAATGTCTATGCGCCGAATACCGGAGCCCCCAAATATATAAAACAATTACTCATAAACATAAGCAACCTTATTGATAAGAATGTGGTAATTGCTGGGGACTTTAACACCCCACTTACAGAAATGGATAGATCATCTAGACACACGGTCAATAAAGAAACAAGGGCCCTGAATGAGACACTGGATCAGATGGACTTGACAGATATATTTAGAACTCTGCATCCCAAAGCAACAGAATATACTTTCTTCTCGAGTGCACATGGAACATTCTCCAAGATAGATCATATACTGGGTCACAAATCAGCCCTTCATAAGTTTACAAGAATTGAAATTATACCATGCATACTTTCAGACCACAATGCTATGAAGCTTGAAGTCAACCACAGGAAAAAGTCTGGAAAACCTCCAAAAGCATGGAGGTTAAAGAACACCCTACTCACGAATGAGTGGGTCAACCAGGCAATTAGAGAAGAAATCAAAAAATATATGGAAACAAACGAAAATGAAAATACAACAATCCAAACGCTTTGGGACGCAGCGAAGGCAGTCCTGAGAGGAAAATACATCGCAATCCAGGCCTATGTCAAGAAACAAGAAAAATCCCAAATACAAAATCTAACAGCACACCTAAAGGAAATAGAAGCAGAACAGCAAAGGCAGCCTAAACCCAGCAGAAGAAGAGAAATAATAAAGATCAGAGCAGAAATAAACAATATAGAATCTAAAAAAACTGTAGAGCAGATCAACGAAACCAAGAGTTGGTTTTTTGAAAAAATAAACAAAATTGACAAACCTCTAGCCAGGCTTCTCAAAAAGAAAAGGGAGATGACCCAAATAGATAAACTCATGAATGAAAATGGAATTATTACAACCAATCCCTCAGAGATACAAACAATTATCAGGGAATACTATGAAAAATTATATGCCAACAAATTGGACAACCTGGAAGAAATGGACAAATTCCTGAACACCCACACTCTTCCAAAACTCAATCAGGAGGAAATAGAAAGCTTGAACAGACCCATAACCAGCGAAGAAATTGAATCGGTTATCAAAAATCTCCCAACAAATAAGAGTCCAGGACCAGATGGCTTCCCAGGGGAGTTCTACCAGACGTTTAAAGCAGAGATAATACCTATCCTTCTCAAGCTATTCCAAGAAATAGAAAGGGAAGGAAAACTTCCAGACTCATTCTATGAAGCCAGTATTACTTTGATTCCTAAACCAGACAGAGACCCAGTAAAAAAAGAGAACTACAGGCCAATATCCCTGATGAATATGGATGCAAAAATTCTCAATAAGATACTAGCAAATCGAATTCAACAGCATATAAAAAGAATTATTCACCATGATCAAGTGGGATTCATTCCTGGGATGCAGGGCTGGTTCAACATTCGCAAATCAATCAACGTGATACATCACATTAACAAAAAAAAAGAGAAGAACCATATGATCCTGTCAATCGATGCAGAAAAGGCCTTTGATAAAATCCAGCACCCTTTCTTAATAAAAACCCTTGAGAAAGTCGGGATAGAAGGAACATACTTAAAGATCATAAAAGCCATTTATGAAAAGCCCACAGCTAACATCATCCTCAACGGGGAAAAACTGAGAGCTTTTTCCCTGAGATCAGGAACACGACAGGGATGCCCACTCTCACCGTTGTTATTTAACATAGTGCTGGAAGTTCTAGCATCAGCAATCAGACAACAAAAGGAAATCAAAGGCATCAAAATTGGCAAAGATGAAGTCAAGCTTTCGCTTTTTGCAGATGACATGATATTATACATGGAAAATCCGATAGACTCCACCAAAAGTCTGCTAGAACTGATACATGAATTCAGCAAAGTTGCAGGATACAAAATCAATGTACAAAAATCAGTTGCATTCTTATACACTAACAATGAAGCAACAGAAAGACAAATAAAGAAACTGATCCCATTCACAATTGCACCAAAAAGCATAAAATACCTAGGAATAAATCTAACCAAAGATGTAAAGGATCTGTATGCTGAAAACTATAGAAAGCTTATGAAGGTAATTGAAGAAGATTTAAAGAAATGGAAAGACATTCCCTGCTCATGGATTGGAAAAATAAATATTGTCAAAATGTCA
Source organism: Lynx rufus (assembly GCF_022079265.1). Lineage (NCBI taxonomy): Eukaryota > Metazoa > Chordata > Mammalia > Carnivora > Felidae > Lynx > Lynx rufus. The sequence goes on along the minus strand of NW_025814830.1, from coordinate 34,006,496 downwards.
ATACTACCCAAAGCTATCTACACATTCAATGCAATCCCAATCAAAATTGCACCAGCATTCTTCTCGAAACTAGAACAAGCAATCCTAAAATTCATATGGAACCACAAACGGCCCCGAATAGCCAAAGGAATTTTGAAGAAGAAGACCAAAGCAGGAGGCATCACAATCCCAGACTTCAGCCTCTACTACAAAGCTGTCATCATCAAGACAGCATGGTATTGGCACAAAAACAGACACACAGACCAATGGAATAGAATAGAAACCCCAGAACTAGACCCACAAACATATGGCCAACTCATCTTTGACAAAGCAGGAAAGAACATCCAATGGAAAAAAGACAGCCTCTTTAACAAATGGTGCTGGGAGAACTGGACAGCAACATGCAGAAGGTTGAAACTAGACCACTTTCTCACACCATTTACAAAAATAAACTCAAAATGGATAAAGGACCTAAATGTGAGACAGGAAACCATCAGAACCTTAGAGGAGAAAGCAGGAAAAGACCTCTCTGACCTCAGCCGTAGCAATCTCTTACTCGACACATCCCCAAAGGCAAGGGAATTAAAAGCAAAAGTGAATTACTGGGACCTTATGAAGATAAAAAGCTTCTGCACAGCAAAGGAAACAACCAACAAAACTAAAAGACAACCAACGGAATGGGAAAAGATATTTGCAAATGACATATCGGACAAAGGGCTAGTATCTAAAATCTATAAAGAGCTCACCAAACTCCACACCCAAAAAACAAATAACCCAGTGAAGAAATGGGCAGAAAACATGAATAGACACTTCTCTAAAGAAGACATCCAGATGGCCAACAGGCACATGAAAAGATGTTCAGCGTCGCTCCTTATCAGGGAAATACAAATCAAAACCACACTCAGGTATCACCTCACGCCAGTCAGAGTGGCCAAAATGAACAAATCAGGAGACTATAGATGCTGGAGAGGATGTGGAGAAACGGGAACCCTCTTGCACTGTTGGTGGGAATGCAAATTGGTGCAGCCGCTCTGGAAAACAGTGTGGAGGTTCCTCAGAAAATTAAAAATAGACCTACCCTATGACCCAGCAATAGCACTGCTAGGAATCTACCCAAGGGATACAGGAGTACTGATGCATAGGGGCACTTGTACCCCAATGTTCATAGCAGCACTCTCAACAATAGCCAAATTATGGAAAGAGCCTAAATGTCCAACAACTGATGAATGGATAAAGAAATTGTGGTTTATATACACAATGGAATACTACGTGGCAATGAGAAAAAATGAAATATGGCCTTTTGTAGCAACGTGGATGGAACTGGAGAGTGTGATGCTAAGTGAAATAAGCCATACAGAGAAAGACAGATACCATATGGTTTCACTCTTATGTGGATCCTGAGAAACTCAACAGGAACCCATGGGGGAGGGGAAGGGAGAAAAAAAAAAAGACGTTAGAGTGGGAGAGAGCCAAAGCATAAGAGACTGTTAAAAACTGAGAACAAACTGAGGGTTGATGGGGGGTGGGAGGGAGGGGCGGGTGGGTGATGGGTAGTGAGGAGGGCACCTTTTGGGATGAGCACTGGGTGTTGTATGGAAACCAATTTGTCAATAAACTTCATAAAAAAAAAAAAAAAAAAAAAAAAAAAAAAAAACAGTAGTCTGAACAAATAAATTGTTGTATATTTACACAATGGAATAATATACAAAATAAAAATAAAAATAAACAAAAGGCACATACACCATTCTGGATAAAGCGTTCACAAACATATTTATGAATAAATTTGCCAGAGACAAAAGATACCATGCTATGTGATTCTACTCACATAAATTCAAAATCAGGAGAAACAAATCTATATTTTTAGATAATAGAATATTGGTTACTTCTTTTTTTACAATACTGGTTACTTCTGGGAAGAGTTGCAGGCGTGATTTGGAGATGCACGATTCACATTATTGAGTGCTTATTACAGGAATATTAATAATTTGTGAAACAGTATCGAACTTACTCTCATGATTTGTGCACTGTTCTATAACTACATTTTGTACAGATAAAACATTTTATTTACAAAAAATGTAAATGAAAAGTGCAAAATAGGAAAGATGTTCTTAAGGAAGAAGAACATGGCTACAGGACTTAGATGGTCAGATATCAAGACTGTTTTAAAGTGCTAGCATTAAGATAGAATGGTGTTGGCCCACGGATAAGGTAAAAGACCAAGGGAATAGAAGGGACAAAATAAATAAACCCGCATACCTGGATACTTTTTCGTGACAAAGATTACTTTGCAAAACTAGGAAAGGGATGACATTTTCATAATTGTTATTAGATTAATTTATTATTCAAAATGAAAAAAACATGGAATTTGATCACTACTTACCTTCTACTATGCACACCCTCTCATACAAGCATACAATGATTTGTAGGTAGATTTTAGATTTGAAATAATAAAGCTTGTACTAGATAAATGGCTAAACAATGTCTATGATCTTGAGAGAAGTAAAATTTTCTTCTTAACAGGACCCAAGAAGAGTATCAAACATAAGGTAAAATATGCATAAATTGGACTACATTAAAAATGACAATGTCTAATCATTCAAAGTATATTAAGGGGGTGAAAAGATAAACCACAGAGTGGGAAAAAGTTTTGTAACCAGTATAATAAAAAAGGGCTCTATTTCAGAATATATCAAGAACCTTTACAAAATCATATAAAAACAGTAACCTAAGTTAAACTACGGGATAGAGATTTTAATGGGTATTCATTAAAGAGGCTTATAATAGGCATTGCATAAGTATTTACTAAATTTATAAAGTAAAAACAATCTAGTTAAAGCATAGGTAAATACAGAGACTACCAGAAATCTCAATAACCTGTCTCTCAAGAGGCCATCTCTCAGAGGCAAAGAGATCCTATTCCTTTTTATCTAGGAAAGAATTTTGTACCAGAAAACTTTTGTCGCCAACATCTTCTGCAGAATGTAAATTTCACTCTCGCATCCTGGTCACGCACCCTCTGCAAGGTGTGGGTCCAGGGAGGCTGACATGAAATTTAAGTCCCTTTTACCACTCTCAAGTTTACCATCTTAATAGATACCTTTTGTTGTTGTTTAAATACACCACCACTCTGATGCACAGAACTTTAAATGATTTCCACCTTCAGGCTGGAATCCAATATAAACTCCACAGGAAAGGAGAATTAGCCTTCCTACCCACGGCCAGAGATCCATAATGGTACATGATGGTTATTTTAAGTAACTGAGCTATGGGGTGGGTTTTTAGGCAGCAATATGGTGCCATTAGCTTACCAACATACCAATTGATTTGGTATAAGTTTTGTGAATCTACATAATAATGTGTTCTTATACGTTTATTACTGGGGTTCTAAATCAGTGATCCTATTATAATGCACTAATTTCTCTTTGGTATAGGAAGTCATGACATTAACTGATTTCATAGATAAAGAAATGCAATCTCAGATATTTGGCTAAGACCACTATTAACATGTCAGAGCCACCCTGTCTACTGACAGGTAATTGCAATTTCTCATTCCACTATGCTGTTTATTCAGGAATTAAGATGAAGGGACAGGAGGAATAACAGAAGAACATGTAATGATTATGTAGTCTATTTATTGCATAATGAATTGCTTGAATATCTCTAAAGTTTTTAGTAGATTTACTAACAGAGACCTTTATACTTTATTTATTTATTTATTTATTTATTTATTTATTTATTTATTTATTTATTTTACTTGTTTCCACTCACCATGCTCCTGTCTCTGACAAAATCCCATGAAGAACTGAGTTAGGAACTAAGGATCGGAGGGGAATGCAGAGGGAAAAACAACAACAACACAATAGCTAGATAATCCATAAACTGAAACAATCAACCCTTAATTGAATGCACAAGTGTAAACTGAGATGTTTCCCTAATAGGGAGGCAGTAGGCAATGATTAATGACTGGAAGAAATCAGTAAAGAATTCTTCCTGAGGTCTGAATTGTGCCTTGAATATAAAAATCTGCTGGAACAGGTGACATGTCGCCAAGGGTTCTGAGAAGCAGACAGAAGAAATTGCAGATCTGCGAACAATTTATTTCCAAAGACAGAGAGAAATAGTGACGTAGCAATGTCACAAAATAACACAGAAAGCTTTATTTTATTTTTCCTTCTGTCTGAAGAATAGTGAGCCAGACTATAGTTTTATTATCTGAGCTACAGAGAAAGACAAAATGCAATAATTAAGAAATCCAAAGACTGTCATAAAAGACAATATAAAGCAGGAAGTTGAACAATTACTTAAAGTGCTCAAAAAGCTTAGCTCAGAACTTCCTTGCTCTAAGTATTTTGGGGAAAATGAGGAGTTATCTCAGGATGGAGGAAATATTAAATTCCTAGGGAAATAAACATGATTACATAAGAATATTTATTCAGTCATCCATCAAATATATATTGAAACCTACAAAACCTTCAAATGTAAATTTTTGCAAGAGAAGAAACATAAAGATACTGTTCACTGATTCATCTCCATCAAGTAGAACAGAGTCAATTACATAGAAGATGCTTTAACAATGCCTAATCAAAGAATAAGGGGGGTGGTGGTGACACTGCTTTCATGGAGTTTACAAAAGAATGAGTAAGACAGATATTTGCATGGTGCCTGGGTGGCTCAGTCGGTTGGGCGTCCAACTTCGGCTCAGGTCATGATCTCATGGTTCATGAGTTCTAGCCCCAATGCGTCAGGCTTTGTGTGAGAGCTTGAACCTGGAGCCTTCTTCAGATTCTGTGTCTCCCTCTCTCTTTGCCCTTCCCCCATTCATGCTCCGTCTCTCTCTCTCTCTCTCTCTCAAAAATAAATAAACATTAAAAAACTTTTTAAAAAAGACAAATGTTGCTGTATTTCCAGATTTTTCTTGTGATTTATATAACTGCAAAGGAGAGGTACATGCACATGGTAACAATAGAATATATAGAACAGCTATTCTCATACCTGCCCACACATCAGAATTACCTGGAGAACTTTGTAAATAATACCGAAGCCTGCTCCTCTACTCTCATGAGCCTGATTTAATTTGGCTGCATTTGGGTCCTGGGCACTGGCATTTAAGAACGGTAATGTGCAACTAGAGTGTAAGATATGCATATATAAAAGAAGCGCTGACCTAATCAAGAAGTTCTGAGAGAAGAGCCAGGGTTAACCAAGGCAAACGTAGTATATGTGGGTGTAGTATTCCAGGCATAGTAAACAACATGTACAAAAACTCTGTGGCTAGGAGAAACATGGCACTATTAGCACACTTTAAGGGCAGCATGGATAGTTCACAGAGGGAAGAGGGATGGGATGATGTCGGTGATAAGGTAGACAGGTGCCAGAACATACACATTTTTGCCTGTGTCTTTAAAACCTTTAGTGGCTTTTTGTTATTCCTAGGATAATGCAAGTTGGGGGTTGCTGGGAGAGATTTTGACTTTCAGGATCATCACTTTGCCCGCAGATTTAAAAATGGAATAGGAGGGGTAAATATTTATGCAAAGAACAGTTAGGAGACTACTATAATTTTCTGCACAAGATCTAACAGTAGCTTGGACTAGAGAGAAGTGGGAGTGAGCAGGGCTGCTGGCTATGAGTCCCAGGCAACTGGTGTTCTGGGTTCTAGGAGTTAGGGGGTCCTTCTCTGTCCTCCCCACCAGCTTTACTTTTTCCCATGGAGACTTCAGCCTTCTTCAAGGACCTGTGCAGACCCTTTCCCCAAAGTTGTGCCAAGGGGCTGCTGTTAGTAGATTGGTGGGTAATATTAATGTAAGCTGGGGTGATCATATGTATGTGCATTAGCTCCTTAAGATGTAGGTTACAGGTTGGGATGCAACAGAAGTAGGTTAGGCTTATGAATAAGGGTCAGGCTTGTGGCCAGTATGTTCCATGTATAATTTTGTCAATGGCCCTACATATATATTAAGGACAGATCTGGCAGTGAGAAATAAGTATAGACAAGTACACGAAGTATGGAAAGGATAATAATACATGGCCAGCTTCATCCTCTGAAATAAATCCTATTTTTAAAATATCTCAGCATTTGCAGTATCCCAAGATATTTTCTTACTCTTATTTTCCCCAATTATTGTCACAACAATTCAATAAGTTAGTCAAAACAGGTATGATTTCCTCCATTTGCAAATGAAGAAATAGACACTTCTACAGATTAGGAATTGGCAAGATAGTAAATATGTTTGAGTTTGCAGGCTATATGTTCTCTGTCATCACTGCCATTGTAGCTACTCATTTCTGATATTGGAGTTCAAAAGTGGCCATACACAATATGTGAACAAATGGGTGAATCTGTGTTCCAATAACCCTTTATTTATAAAGAGGCAGCTGGCCAGATCTGGCTCAAGGGTGGTAGTCTGCAAACGATTCCTAATGAAGGTTGTTATTCATTGACTGCAAATAAAGAGCACAAGTAGGACTAGAAGTCAGATCCTTTGGTTTCTGGTTCTGTTTTGGCTACCTCAAAGTGCTTAAATGACAGAGAGACAGAACGTTATGTCCGAGGGACATAGAGATCACCTTGTCTGAAATCATTTTACAGATGAGAAAACTGAGGACCACAGTGGTCAAGCACTCAGGTGAGTTGGTCCCTGAGTTCTTTCAAGCCAGAACCAAGACTATAATTTGGAGCTTTTTAATCCTGTCGTGTGTATTTTCTGTCAACACACTGCAGAGTCAGGAACCCCATGAACTTGACCTGAACCAACTCTGGACTTCCTATTGTGTTCTCTTTATATGATATCTCATTAGAAGAGTGTGGACCAGAGCCTAGGACCAGCAAAATAGCAACAGGTTGGACAAAGTTGAGAAGGGCCTTTTTTTGTATCCTCCAGGCTCCCAAAGTGGTTAACTCTAGCCCTGAAATGACTAATTATGTTAGCTCTTAAAAATATTTTTTAAACCAAATCACTCAGGAATTCACCTCAAATTTCTATTTCATTTAAGGGCTGCATTTTGCACCAACCTACGTTATCCTTGCTGTGATTGTATTTGCTGTGACTACTGTTGTGTTTGTGCATGTGTTTGCATATGCTCTGAATGCATGAGGCAGACCCTTCTGCAGCCTCCTTGAAGCTGTAGACCACTTGATCTAAACTCAGGGCACAGGTGCATTCTAGAAAACACAGTCAGGAAGGCAGAAATAATTACAAGTGAGCCCAAAGGTTTTATGTTCATTTCTTGAACATGATGTTGGGGATATTTTTCAAAATCTCCATTTTCTCCTCATCACTTTCTTCTGATCCACAGCAGTTCATTTGCCTTTGCCTCTTTTCTAACCATAACATTTCTTTTCTTCCTGCCTCTCTTCTGTTTCTGATTCTGCATCAAAATGCCAACAAGAAATGACCGGCAAAATACTTGGCAGAGAGTGGGGAGGGGAACAAACAGGGTAGGTAGATAAAGTCAGAATCTTCTTTATAGAATAAGAGAGAAGATAAGGCCAGGATTACTCATACCCAGATAACGTTTGTCCAGACACATTAAAAAAAAATTTACCCTTTTACTTAGAATACATCAACATTCAGAGCTGTTTTAATGAATGTACCAAAGGCCTCTTTTTGGAGACATAGTGTCTGTTGGCTGACGTATAGCATTTGATAATAAAACTGGAACATGTCAGACATAACTGATAGCCCTCCTTGACTCTTGTTGTAGTTGGAAACAAATTCAGAAGGTGTAATTTATTTAGAGTTTAGTAAACCATTCAAAAAAGTTCTGCTGGGAAATCTAATAGAGAAATGAGAAGCATTTTGTCTGAAACTACCAGTGTCTGTCTACATAAAACTGACTAACGGACGATAAAATAGGTAATTACCATCAGTACAACATCAAATGGAAGATAAGAGGAGAGGTTTAGATTAGAACAGACACCTATGAAGGTAGAATTTGGAATTCAAAGTGCATCTGTAGCCAGACAAATAACCAATTAAGAAACAATTTTATGTATTTCGCTTGTATTAGGAAGCGAAATACAATGAAATACCAAGAAAATTTCTTCAAGCTCAAGGTTTTTCTTAATAAAAAGAAAAGAAAATAATAAAGCAATGTTCACACGAAAACTCTTGATAATATACACAGCAGCTTTATTCATGATCACCAATAAATGGAAGCAACAAACATGTCTTTCATAAGTAAATGGATAAAAAAAAAAACCTGTGGTACATCCATATGAGGGAATACTAGTCAGTGATAAAAAGGAATGAACTCTCATGCCATACAAAGGCATGGATGGATCTTAAATGTATAATACTAGGTGAAAAAAGCCTATCTAAAAGGGTGACATACTGTATGATTCTATTTATATGACATTCTGAAAAAAAAAAAAAATAAAACAACACCTCTACAGTGATGGTAAACTGATGGGTTGTTGCCAGGGATCAGAAGGGAGAGGTTAAATAGATGAAGCACAGGGGACTTTTTTTATGGTGGCAAAACTGTTCTATATGATACTGTATTGCTGAGATATGACTGTATTTGTAAAATCCATAGAAATTCATAGCAAAAGAGTGAGTCCTAATGTATGCATATTAGAACAAAAAAATCATTTAGGAGGTTGGGGGATCTCAGAATAGAAAATAGAATATAACCAAGAGGGTGCCTGGGTGACTCAATCTGTTAAGCGTCCGACTCTTGATTTCAGCTCAGGCCATGACCTCACAGTTTGTGAGTTTGAGCCCTGCCTAAGGCTCTTCACTGACAGCATGGAGCTCACTTGTGATTCTCTCTCTCTCTCTCTCTCTCTCTCTCTCTCTCTCTTTCTGCCTTCCCCCCAACTCTCTCTCTCAAAACAAACAAACAAACATTTTCTATTAAAAAAAAAAAGAATATAACCAGACAACCAAACTGTAATCGAAATATATGAACAACCCCAATGAAGTGGTGGGGAAAAGGAGGCTAAGTAACCTTGGAAGTAAGTGGAATCTGTAAGAGTACAGGCAAACAGAACTATAAAAGCACCGTACTCTAGTTGATAAAGTTCCCCTTCCCCACAGTGGTGTGGGTCAACATTTTCCCAAACCACAATACTTACATACTATAGTTGAAGAATTAAGTAAATAGATGGTGGGATCCAGCTTTCAACTGGGAGAGGTTACAGGTAAGCAAGGATGGCAAGAGATAAGGATCTATAAGAATGGTATAGAGTTGGAAATATCGGCTTAAACTCATGTTTAGTTTAAGAGAGGTACAGAAACATCTATTGATATATTTATATATTTGGGTTGGCATATACACACATATCCCCTTGCTCTGTCAGCTGAGAGATCCTAAAAGCAAAAACATTTCAGGAGCAATAAGCATGCTTGTGTCCAGAAGCTGGTTTCTAATACCACTTTCCAAAAAAGAGAACCCAGGGATCCTTGGAGAAATGGCTGATTCTAAGACTAGGATGGGAAATAGTCAAAATAAACCTGGAGCTTCTCATAATTCTAGAAATGAAGGAAGTGTTCAAAACATACACACACAATGATGGAAGCTTGGAAAAGGGATAGAGAAGACAAGTAAAAGAGTTCCCAATGGCAAAGCTAGAATAATCTGAACAAGAAAATAAATAAAGTCATATTGGACTATAATCCAAAGCATAAAATAAGTATCCATGAATCTATACTGTTAAAAGTAAGTGACAGAATTTCTAAAAAATGGGAGAAAAGAGAAAAGTCTCCCATATAGAAGTATTCTAAGTAAAGCATGGTGACATTTCACCCTCAAGGAAGTGGAGGATAACTCCCACTGTGTGTGTTGCTTTCCCTCCAAAAGTACAGAATGGAAATAGAAGAAAAATGGTAACTTGACATTGGATAAACTTAACAAGCACTACAACAGCCAAAAGATCAATGCTAACATCAACAGTGATAAATCATGTAAATATTATGTGCATTTAATGTGATATAATGAGAATGACACTTCCCACTATGATCTTCCTTCCAAAAGTCCAAACACCAGTCTAATAATGAGAAATAACAGACACATCCCAGCTAAAGGACATTCTACAAAACTCTTATCAGTTCCCCCCACAATTTCCAGGTTATCAAATATTTTATTTTATTTATTTATTTTTCCATTATAAAAATTTTTTAAAAAGCCTCAGAAACAATCACAGCCTACAGGAGCATAAGGAGAACTGATAACTACATCTAATGTAGTACATTGGATAGAATCGTGGAACAACAACAAAAAAGAATGTTGGGCAAAAACTATTGAAATCTGTATAAACTATGGATTTCAGTTGTTCATTTATCAGTATTGGTTAGTTAATTGTGATAAATGTATCATAGCAATATAAGATGTTAATAATAGTAGAAAGGGTATGAGGTATATGGAACTCTATTATCAACATAAATTTATATCTAAAACTGTTATAAATAAAAATTTCACTGGAAAGCTACAGAAGATTTCAGTTTAGATATATTTTATTTAATAAACAACCCAAAGCCAGGTACTAAAAGAGTAATGAAATAACTAGTCTATAGATTCTCTCTGTAGCATTTGACAATTTGATTTTATGATGTTTCACATCCTTTCATCTTAGACATAAATTTCATGACAGTGGAATGTATCTTATTTGTCTTTATATTCTCACAGTGTCTAGCACATTAGTTGGCAAATATAAGTGCTCAAAGGTTTGGGTAGAATTGAAGTAACATATATTAATGGTTCCATAGAACTAGGTAATGAATATATTGGGAACAAAATGACTATGAGCATTCATAGCTACTGTAAAAAATCCAAAAGCAATTGTTAAACATACAACATGGATCTAGTGCTCAGAACTATAATTAATGCCCCTTGAAGATTAACGGTAGATGATCAACTTTTAACTGGTACCACAGGTTTGAGTGATAGGATAAGTAGCATTTGAATACACTGTCAAAAGGAACCTTGCACTTGGACCCAATGTTACTAAATTCTTAACATGGAAATAAGTACTGTGTGTGCCCAGAGTGCCTTGATTATGTTTACTCCTATGAAGGCATAGTAAACTTTTAACATTCATCCATTTAGCAGTCATCATTCCTACCTTTGCAAGTAATTTGATGTATGATATAAAGTCATTTTCAGTCAAATCGATGCCTCTGTACACCTACAAATTGCTATGTGGTTGCTGAACAGAATTCACTGAGCTACTCATGGTGCCTAGCTAAACACCCAACATCTTTATCTCAAACTGTTTTTTTTTTTCCTTTGTGTTGAATAGGTATATTGCATATTATACCTTCTGCTTATAAATTGCTTTCTAGGTCATTTCAGTGGAGTTAAGAAGTTTTAAAAAATAGCAAAAGTAAATTTTGCACAAAATGAACATTAAAAGTGCAAAAGTGTATTCAATGAAAAAATCATTTCCTGAAACAGAACCCCAGATACAAACAGGGTATTTTATATTCCTATTCCTTGCATAGAAAACTTGATTTTTTGGACTTCTTTTACACAAGGTGAGTACATTTCATTTTTTAAACAATAAATGGAATGTATTCCTAATTTATTACTATTTCTTAATTTATTTAACTATACTCTTAGTGATAGCTATCTAGTTTACTTTCAGTCTAATGCTCCTCTTACCAACAATGTGGAAAAAAACCTTCCTTTACTTACAGATATGTGCACATGTATATAACACATGTATATACATCTGTAGGAGAATTCAAAAGTGTCTTTGCTCGTAGAAAATATATGTGCATTTTTATTTTGGATAGATATTGCCAAATTGACCTCCAAAGAGATTGTACAAATTTATTGTTCTATCAATTGAGTCTATTTTCCTGCATCCTTACCAACTCAGTCTATCTTTTCAGCTCTGACCAATGTAGAATGTGTAGATATGCACAAGAAACAAGTAGTATTTATTTGAAATGGCATGATAGCCTGTGTGAACTGGTCCTTGTCCTGGAAGAAGCAGATGCTTTATTAAACTCTCTTCAAGTTTTTAAGACACCAGCTTTTTTGCCAGGGTGCTGAATAATTTACACAGTTATCTATAGTTTCGAATAAGATTTGTTTCTTGTGCATGTTCACAACAGCCAACATTGAAACCTTGGTGAGAATATTGCCTGTCAGGAGTCGTGGCTCTTGGTAGAAAAGATCATTACCAAAGTGCAGCTCAGCAGGAAAGGAGCCTGCATTTTCTCTCCCTTACTATGGAATCTCCATAGGCCAAATCTAACTGAAATTAGAAGGCAAGGGAGCTCAGTGGATAGTCTACAAAGATTAGCTTTCTGAGAAACAAGAAATACACAGAATAAGCTTAGAAAGGACTGAAAAGTAGACCGAGGGGGCAAATTTTAAATACGTAGCATATCAAATATTTGCAAATGTAAATATTCAAGTTCCCATTTTGATTCCACCAGGACTATTAACAATCTACTGTGAGAAAAATATATAGACCCAAATGGATAAGAACTTTCACGTTGGAATATAGTGGAAGGCAATATTGTTAAAAAGAGAACTACAGATTTCTTTCAACTTGACAATTCTTAAGTGATAAATACTTTAACCACTTCATTTTTAAAATGGGGAAATGTAGATCTAGGAAAGTGGCTTGTAAATGTAAATCTAGCAAAGGGAGAGTGCTTGACTGTAAATACAGGATGTTGATCTCCCTGGGGCTCCGAGGTCTCTCTTCACATAGTCATGGCACATCTCATATAACTGACTGAGGAATTTACACTTGCAGAGAGAAACATTCATTTTGTGGTTAATCCTTCAGGACACCTCTTTTCTGGGTAATCCATGGCTAGTTTGAATAAATACAGTGGTGATGTATAAAGCTATAAGTGGACTAATCTTAGACTACTCTCTTAGGCGACCATCTTACCAACAATATATTTTCTGCACAGAATATTGGTTTTCCACCAAAAAAGTGTAATAAAGATTTTTCAACTTTAAAAAAGGCACATATAGGTGCATGTGTGCATATATGTGTGTAGGTATACATGTGTATATTTTACTGTTATAAATTAATAAAAATAAACAGATCATATCATACACTAAAATACAAATACATACACTCTCTTTAAGAACAAGCAAATAACATTTGACAGATTTATTTCCTTGCACCAGTATTGTTAGATAGGATATTAGAAACAAACTGAAGAATTCTTAGAGCTAAGAGATCACTTCCAAATATCCTCCACTTTCCCCATTTTAGTATGAGAAAATTCAGGAGATTAGAGAAAGGAAACAGATTTGAGAATCAGATTCTCTGATTTGAGAATTAAAACCGAAGTTTACAAAGATTTTCCTGGGATCAGAATCTGAAGGAGCAAAAGGCAGAAGGAGGGAGAAGGGGTGAAACTGTCCAAAGCAGGTCTGCTCTAGTGGGTCATGTGGTGGTGGAGAATGAACACAGAGAAACCAGCTCAGCAGCGAGAAAAGATATTGCAACATAGCAGAGAAGTGTCCTGAGACATAGAGAGTGCTTATTATCAGCTTTTGGGTTCAAGGCCCTGTAAAGCCTGGTCATACTTCTGTTCCAAAAGCTATAAAATATTATTGAAACTATGTTCTCACATATATAATTGAGCAAGCTTCAGTGAGTTTCTGGTTTTGATATTAAAAGAGATTTGACTGATACAGGAGTTCTCTGTGTTCCCATCTGACATTTTTCCTTATATTCTAAATTGTGGTTATACCAAATTTAATACTCCACTTTAAAAATGTCTAGCTTTTTTTGGGGCGCCTGGGTGGCGCAGTTGGTTAAGCGTCCGACTTCAGCCAGGTCACGATCTCGCGGTCCGTGAGTTCGAGCCCCGCGTCAGGCTCTGGGCTGATGGCTCGGAGCCTGGAGCCTGTTTCCGATTCTGTGTTTCCCTCTCTCTCTGCCCCTCCCCTGTTCATGCTCTGTCTCTCTCTGTCCCAAAAATAAATAAACGTCGAAAAAAAAAAATTAAAAAAAAAATAAAATAAAATAAAAATGTCTAGCTTTTTAAGAGCTCTATGGCATGCTGATAGAAACCTGAGAAAAATCCATGTATTGTAGATGCTTTCGCACAAAGCAGAAGGGACTTCCGTTATGGGAATATTAGACCCGGAGATTCTTTTCTATGAATTTTGTTCTATCTACTGCAAATATTTTCTAAAATCCAACAAATTCATGTGTTTATTTTTTTATTTTTTATTATTTTTCTCACTGTTGCCTTATCACGCCCTAAAAAAAATTCTGAAGAGAGGAGTATAATTGTAGATGCAAAAAACCTTCATTTCCTCTTACATCTTGTGATCATCATACATGTTCAAAAGCTTTGATGAATACCCAAAAGCAAGATTAGAGGACCAAGTTGCCAGGAGCTCTAAAATCATTTAAGTGAAATCTCTTTTTGAATTCAGCCACTATTCGATATAGTCAGCCTCTAAGAAATATGGAAGTTTTAGAAAATGTCAACCATCCATCAGCAGGAAGTCAAAGTCTCAAAATTCTAGGACTTTTACTCTTCTCCTGGGTCTATACCCATGGATTGTACAGTAGTTTGCAGAAGGCCAAAACATGCTTACAATCTCATTTTAAGTAAAAAATAGAAAAATAGAGAAATTAAAATAAATGAAAGGAAAAGGGGTGATGCTAGACTCGGGAAGACTCTAAGGACTCTTAACAATACTTCCAAACATCTTCCATTGTCCTCAAAAGTTTCACTAATGATCCAAGGCTCAGAGGATGAAAGGCATTTTCCACAGGGCCACACAATTTATTCTAATGGCTGAATAGATCTCACGTCAATCTGGTTTTATGGCATGATTAATAAGGATATACACTCAGGCCAAGCCTGGATGGGCAGCATAGGTGCCATTTGACTCAAGTGTTTAGAACAATTCGTCAGCAACCCTATGCCTAAAGCAAAAGTTGCTCAATGAGAAGTGTGCAGCTAAAATTTATCCAACTATATGTTTTGCTTTTGTTTTTGCTTTATTATTTTTTTGCCCCCTTCTGTCCTTACACCGTATTGCTTTCTCTCAATATTGAAAAATAGAGGGATTGCCCATAAGATTCTGGATTTCTGGTGTTTCTCACTAAGATGAATCAGTATCATCAACACTGGGCCAACAGTGCTGACTCTGAGGTATAGCCAGTCAGTATACACAGGAAACACATGATCTAAGTCTCCCCCTGCTCACAGCCTGCTTTCTTCCTTGTAGTTACTTGCTTAGCACTGACATTTGCTATTTCCTTACGTTTCATAGTAACAATGTCATGTAATATTGATGCTTCTTTGGAAAGATCCACTTTGCCCTCCTACACAAGATGCGTCCATGATAGTATACCACATTATATTTGAGTAGCTAAGTATGTGGACTCTGGAATCAGACTACTTTGACTCAAATTCAGGCTTTCTCACTTCTTAGTTGTGTGATTTGGGCAAACTAACAACTTTCTGCTTCAGTTTTTTCATCTGCAGGAAGAGTTTGGTAACACTACCAAGCTCATTGAGCTATTGTGGGTATTCATTGAGTTAATAAAGAATACATTTGCCAGAAAATGTCCCATATTCTTTTACATGTAAGTATTAGCTATTATTATATTGTCTGCTTAGGTGCACCTGAGTGGCTCAGTTGGTTGAGCCTCCAACTCTTGATTTCAGCTCAGATCATGATCCCAAGATATTGGGATCAAGCCCCTGTTGGGCTCTGCACTGAGCGTGGAGGCTCCTTGGGGTTCTCTCTTTCTCTCCCTCTGTCCGTCTCCCCTACTTGTGCTCTCTCTCCATCTCTAAAATAAAAAAAAATAAACTGTCTGCTCAGATCTGCCTATTGTCCCCAAAATGCAAATGTGACTCAAAGCAAAGTCATTACGGGAAACTCTGGATTCACAAATGTAGACTTGTTTTACCCAAAGAACAGACACTGTTTTGTATCTGAATGATCCTTCCATCCTATGCTCCACCATAAGTATCAAACTTTTTGTGTTCAAGTGAGTATATATGATTTTAATATCTTTGTTCCTACACTCTATTCTGATCAGAACTTAATCTTAAAAAAAACTTCATCAGAAAAAAAAAAAAACCTCTTGGAAATAATCTTTAAAATATTCAACATCTAAAAATAAGTCCAATAAACTAGTGAACTTCTTCCTTCCTTCCTCCCTCCCTCCCTCCCTCTCTTCCTTCCATTTCTTTCTTTCTTTCTTTCTTTCTTTCTTTCTTTCTTTCTTTCCTCTATATAAGACAAGTATGAAAAATATCTGACATCTACGCAAATGTTTTCTCATCCTGTGCACATGGAACTCAAAATGAATCTATTGTGATACTCTTTTTCCAGAGTTTAGCCTAGACCATAATATCTTCATCAGAGTGGTTCAGAAAACCACTACCTATTATTGTAGTCGATCCATCTATTGAAAACTATTATTTAGCTATTTTCCTGTTAACTGTACTATTACTCTTCCATACGAGGTCAAAATCTAAAGGTCATCTTCAATTTTTTTTTCTCACAGGATATTGCATCAGTTTCAATATCCTGTCAATTACACTCCTATAATGTCTTTTGAAGTTGTGTCTTTCCGTTGCCATTGTGTGGGTGTGGGCTTTCATTGCCTGGCACTTTGGTGGGAGCCCTGGTTTCCTAACAGGGGTCTGCCTCAAGTCCCCTTTATGTGATTCTACCCAGACTGATTTTCCCAGGAGCACAGGTAAATCATGTCATTCCTTTTTAGCAACTTCTCAGTATCAATTTTATTTCTAACACAATTATGGCCCAATCTGCCTTGTATTCAAAACCTCCCATGATCCATCCACAACCTTAACCCTGACTTTCTTTAAGCCTTGCCCCAGTTGCTATACTCCACTTTCTCAAAATGGTTTTTAATTTTCTTTGTCCTTGTTTGATTATGGCTTATTTCTCTGTTTCCACATTTAAAATACATACCCATTTGCCTAATATCAACCCCTCTATAGAGTACCTCAAATGCTTTCATGAAAAATTTTTTAATGTTAAGTTTTGAGAGAACGAGAGAAAGTGAGAGCACGTGCACATGCGAGTAAGCAGGGGAGAGGCAGAGAGAGGGAGACAAAGGTTCCAAAGCGGACTCCACACTGACAGCAGAGGGTCCAATGTGGGGCTCAAACTCATAAACTGTGAGATCATGACCTGAGGCAAAGTCAGACACTTAACCAACTGGAGACACCCAGGCACCCCTCAGGGGTGCTTTTATCTAATAAGAATTACATATTCCATGGATTTCTATAGTGTTCTGTTTGTATTTTCTAATAAATATCCATGTATTGCCTTTTACTAGAGCTAGCTCTGTATGACTCACTTAAACTCTAAAAAGGAAGGAAGTGTGTTGACAAGTATTTTTAAATATCTACTTTGTTCATATATGCATTTATAAGTGCTTAATATATGTGCTGCATATAAATGGAGGCAGGAAAACACATAGAAGAGATCAACCTTAAACTAACTTTTTAAAAAACATTTTTTTTGTATCCCTGTGTAATTCTGATAAAATATTAGGTGTAGGGAATGTTAAGATTTTCGATTGAAAGGAATTTTATGTATTGTCAGTACTTTTTAATTACTTAGGTTCTGACACTTGTCTGAAAAAATACAGAATTACATTTGACCTAATAAAGTTACTTTAGTCTAACTACATACATTTTTATTTAGTACTTAAATTTTTCTTTATTTTTTAAAAATAAACATTTATCTTGATATAATGCCAAAAAGAGCTGCCAATTTGAAAATATTACTGGAAATAGCATCCCTACAATTGGCTCAGGATAGCAAGTGGCCTCTACTCTTCATTTCAAATTTATGAGGGCAAATGCTTATCACTTTCAATCATTCACTTTGCTTGCTGTACCTCCAGCTTAATTTAAAGCAGGCCAACCAATAAAATCATAGATCAAAGGGTCACAAAAGAAAGAGAAACATAAATCAACAGCTTGCAACTTCTGGTATTGCCTTTCAGTGACTCCTTTCTTCCTTTGCTTTTAATATAAAGACAAATTGTACAAATGAGGGATTTTTTTTCAGTTAGCAGTTCAGAAAAGGTTATCTGATATTGTTTTTTTTCTTTTCAAATAGTTTTATACACATGTATACAGCAAAGCTATACCTTAAGGCCAGTCTTCAGTATTTGTAAATAGGTAATAAAATTATGTTTCTCTAAATCCAAAAGTGGTATGATCCAATAGGAAGCTACCAAAATTTGGAGCTAGAAGAGTATACTCTAGCTTGACTATTTACTAGCTATGGGATACCATGAAAGGAATAAAGTTCCACATAAGTTCTTACAGCAGAGACCTAGTTACTGAAACCAGTATACACAGAACAAGGAAAGGATCCATTTACTCAACTTGAACTACAAGGTAGAACATGAAGGTAGGATTAGGCTGGAGGTACGGGAGGGAGATGGATCAGTAGCCTTCAATGTCACCTTCTATACTATAAATACACACACATATACATCCACTGATGTGGTGATTTCCTTAAGACATACAATGCATTTCACCTAGGCAAACTTTCTATTCTTATAATTTCACCACAGGGCAGGCACCACCATAACATTTTCCTGTGATTCCCTTTGCCTCTTTCCTGGAAATGTTTTACTTTCAGGAAGGAAATTATGATAATTTAAGATATTGGTTTAATATCCTTAGTTCAATCTCTGGATAAGAAAATGTACAATGAATTTGAATTTTAACAAAATGGACACGGTGCTCACATACAAGTGGTACCAAAATGGCTTGAAGAAGAAGAAACTAGTTTGTTATCCACAATTTGAAAGGTGCTGAAACTGTGTAGAAGCAACACAAAATTAGGTGAACCTGCTCTAAATTTCTGTACATTTGCATTAGATACTCTTGTAATGGACTTTGGATTCTCAGCTATTGTGCTTAACAGGCCATTCATAAAAATTGCTATCAACAGGAACTCAACATGATTTCATTAAAAAGAGTTGAATACTCAATTCACTAAAAAGTCCAGATACTTCTCAGCTAGATGAGGGTTAGCCATCTTGAACATTGACACATTCTATTAAACTCAAAGAGATAATCATCAAATTATGTTTGGCTGTTTTCTGGGAGTTACAACCAATATGATATGCAAGACTTAGAAAAACAACATCAAACTGTTCACTTCAATGGTGTCCTCAGGCTGACAAAAATCTTTTCAGATTGCTAAATGCTGTCAGTGTGTTTCCCTCTTAGGCTTTATGGTTTTGCAGGTCATCGTAAATATAGTGTATCCATTAAACAGTCTTACTGCAAATCAGACGCTACAGATGATATTTGAAAATTTCCATTGCACCTAGTTGAAATGTTAATTTGTTCTTTCCCAGGAGCAACTGAAACATCTGGTGCTACTTCCAAGGGAAGTCACTGGTGCAGTTTACTTTCTGAATGGTAATGTGATAGGTGAGCTAGAGGGTAAAGCGGCACCACGTGTGACAGAAAGCAGGTATGGCAGAAAAAAAATGATATTTTTTTTAGTAACATGCTTCCTGTAAAAAATGGCTGGAACATCCACTAGATTCACATGTCATTTGCAAATGACTCTCATCAACTTTAAATAAAATTTTGTAATTTTGATCTATAAATATTGAATAAATAAGATTATCTTCTGTGGTGATGAGAAATCTATCAAAAATACCATGAGGGTGCAATTTACATCTTTCTCACACCACAAGGCTTGTCACCATACCCAAAGTTGGACACTTGAGTTGAGGTCCACTGGAAGAGATTCAGGCATTATTAGAACTCTGAGATTGCCTATGATCTCAGAGAGAAGAAAACAAAAAGAGATATTGATATGTTAAAGGTATGAAATACTGTAGATAAGTTTCAAACTTAAGATATTTTTACTAACAACTCACAAATCCACACTCTTATTTAAGACAGAGTACAGTCAATAAGAGGCATGCTTGTTCATGCAACAAATATCAGAAATCATGGGACTTAACCTTTAGAATCTCTATAAAAACTTACTAAGAACAGTAAGTCTATAGCTCATAATTGGAGCAGTCTGTCTGAAACAAGAAAGGAGCTCCTTTATAGCTCTGTTCCCACCCTTTTTAGGGTTGATGCCACAAAATTATATCTTTATACATTGTGTGCTCAACAATTTAAACTAATAATCTTTTAAACGCATTAGTGTCTTAAATTATGTAGAGAACAAGATCCAGCATTCTAAACCAAAGTTACAGTAGTACTAACTTCACACTAATAGTTTATTTTCTTTAAATGTGTTAGTTTCTGAAATAATGTAGAATAGAAAATGTGCAGTTACAAGCCATTGTTACAGTAACACCACCTTTGGTAATTGCCTGTGTATTAAGTTTTACTGAGATCTTTATTTCTTCATACAGTTTCCAGTTACTGGCCACTGTGCTTTTCATTTCACTTTGTAGGACTCCCTCAAGCATTTCTTGGAGGGCAGGTAGTGGGGCCATGGACTTCCTCAGCTTTTGTTTATGTGCAAATGTCTTCATTTCTCCCTCACTTTTGAAGGACGATTTTGCTGGATATAGGGTTCTTGGTTGATAAGGTTTTTTGTTTTTGTTTTTGTTTTTGCTTTTGCTTTTCTTTTAGCACTTTGACTATATCAGCTCTCTTCTGACTTCCAAAGTTGCTAATACAAATTTTGTGGCTATTCTGATTGAGGATCCCTTGTATGTGACAATTTGCTTCTTTCTTGCTACTTTCAAGACTTTTTTGTGTTTGTCTTTTGAAAGTTAGATTATAATGTGTCTTGTGGCAAGTCTCTTTGAGTTCATTGTGGAGTTCATTGAGCAGCATGGATGTTTTTATTCATGTCGCTCATCAAATTTGGCACATTTTCAGTCGTTATATCTTCAAAAACTCTCTCTGTCCCTTTATCTCTCTTTTCTCTTTCTGAGACTTTCACAATACATATGTTGTTGGTCTTCTTGATGGATCCAGAGATCTCTCAAGATCTGTTCATTTCTGTTCAATCTTTTCTTTCTGTTCTTCAGACTCAATAATTCCAATTATACTATCTTCAACTTCAGTAATTCTTCTGCCTGATCACATCTGATTCTGAATTACTCTGGTGAATTTTTTATGGCAATTAATGTACTTTTCACTCTAGGATTTCTTTCTTTCTTTCTTTCTTTCTTTCTTTCTTTCTTTCTTTCTTTCTTTCAGTTTTTTATCATTTTGTTGATGTTTCCATTTTGTTCACACATTGTTTTCTTCACTTTCTCCACATCTTTTAGTCCTTTGAGTGGCTTTAAGACAATTGTTTTAAAGTCTTTGTCTACTATATCTGCCATTGGGTCTTTTTTCAGGGATAGTTTCTGTGATTTATTTTTCTTGAATGAGACATAGCCTTGCCGTGCTTTGTTGAATACGGAACATTTGAATATAATATGTGGTAAATGTTGAAATCAGATTCTATATCCTCCTAGGGTTTCTTGGATTTTGTTATTTTTTTATTTATTGTTTTTGTTTGTTTGATGTTTGTAGGATGTCTCTGTGCTGAGAATCAGCGTGGCATATAAATTTAAAGTTTAATTAGTTATTTTCAGAGCCTTTCCCTGAACATGTACAGCCACCTTCTAATTTTCCCTGTATATGCAACTGATTTGAAGGACCTCGTGTTTAACATCTAGCTTCTGAAGGTGGAAAAAGGAAATAATTGAGGAGGGGGGAAGGCAGTGGCCCCTTAAGTCACTGGAAGTTACTTAAGTTGGAGGGAAGTGTGTTTGCAAAAGTGGTGGGGAGTGCAACAATGGCTACTTACCTCTCTGCACCTCTGTGATAAGAATCAGCAATCGGTGATCAGAGCACAGACCCCAAATATTTAGAGAACAAGGTATTTTTTGTCCACCCTGGTTCTCACAAGTTATGTGTAACCTGCTCCAGGAACATGTGCACAGCTGCCTGCCTGTCACATGGCTGATGGTGGAGAATGGGTAGCTGCTATGCTACTGAGAGCTGAAATTGACCAAAATTAACCATAATTTACCATCCAGCCTTTCCCTGGAAGTTTCAAGCTTTTAACAAAATCTGGAGTTCCAAAGTAATTATTTCAAAAAGATTGTGTCAGTGCAATTGTGGCCTACGTGGGGAGACAGATTGCTGAGACTTCCTGCTTTGCCATCTTCCCAGAATCTTCTCTAATTTCCTCATCTTTAAGTTGGCATATATCTGTAGGCATAATAAATGCTATAGACGTTGTTCCACAGGACTAAAGGTAACTGAGACTTCATCTTTTCGTTTTTAAAACACTGAAGGTGGCTAGTAAAAATTAAATGTAATGGAATACAGTGATAAGATTTCATTCACTGAGTATCACCTAAATTTGGTTATCAGTTTAACAACAACACTCATGTATTGTGAGTTTCCAAGGTGGATGTCATTAGAGTTCAGTAATAGATGTCTGTTTCTAGGAATCTTATTTATCACAGTTTAATCATAGAGATTGGACTCTTAAAAGGATAAACAATAATTCAGAGCCCCATAGGCTAAGTGTTCACTGGATAATATATGGTTCAAAACTGAGATAGATTTCAGAAGGCAGAGTATTACGAGAAAAGTTTATTGAGGAAAGTGATGCTTGGTCCAGGTCTTAAAGGATGTAATGAGGAGAAAGCATATTGCAAACGACATCTGAAATGTGTCCCTAGTGTATAAGGAATGACATAGTTGGTTTGTTAATAGTATCATTTCTTTTCTCTCAACAAACCAGACTGTACTCTATTTTTTTTCTATTTTACCCTCACAAGAATATCTTTTGTATCTCATTTCCTTAGGATCCTTAAATATGAATGAATAGCTAATCTTGAACTATAGGGTCTTAACAAAATAGAAATGTGAAGCTAAATCAGGACTTGGCTACATTTTGCCTGTGTTATTATGAACAAGTTGTTCAACTAAAAAGCTGATCAACTGTGGTATCCCATATGTTCATTTGAACATAAAATGAAATAATGCACCTAAGTTGCTTGGCCAAGTGTCTATTTGTATACATGTCACACATGAATACTGCACATTCTGTAATTTTGATAGGAGGGAACAGTCTTCTCTAACAGCACACATGGGAGATTCCAACAAAAATTAAAGACAGATACTCATTTTCAGGTGTTTGAATTAATCTCTTCTTGAGCATGGCATAGTGGACCAGCCAGGCTGCCAAGGGCTCTACGAAAAAGAGGGTCTGCTTCTGATAGCTCCAGAAAATGCTAAAATTAAGGGATATGAAGAATCAAGTCAGGTGGGAAACTTGTGAACTATAGAGAGGAGGCCAAGGAAGAAGAAGTCATTAAAAACTCTTGGGTAGATCCAAGGATGGGAAGAATAAGGATATGATAATGGAAAACTGTGGACCAGGAATTCAGTAAAATAAGAACAGAACTTCTCAGAAATAGGCATTCCTTCATTATTTTCCATGATGTGCATAAGTGAAAATTCAAACGTTGGGAATGAAAGGGAGATTTATTGAAAATAAGTGTAATGAAAGAAGATAGAATATAGTGAAATGAAGGTAGTCACTAGTTTAAAAATAATAACTATGGCAGTCAAATGCCAAATTGTAGCCAAATCTCCCTATATGTCCACCTCTGAAAAGGTGAGGTATACTCTGTGGCTCATCAATCTTACCTGAAGCATCTTCCAAAATTTCTACAACTTATTGGTAAGTATATTACTTATGTCACAGACTCTACTTATTCCTCAGAGCCTTTCCCAAAGAAAAAGGAAATTCCTGTTCCCAAATGATGCATTTCCTTACTTGCAATCATCTTTCATTTCATTCCCTTTTTAGTGCCCTAACTTGTTCTTTGTAGGTTATATGGTTGCTTTCTATTGTTTCCAGTCAAACTTCTGGAATATCTACTCTTAATATGCTTATGTTATAGACATGTTATTAATAATAGAATTATCTAAAATATTACTTCTTATTTCTCTTTCTCACTTCCTACCCCTTGTTTTTCTTAAGTATATCAGTAATGGATGGATGATGAAAATCTCAGACAGCCTGATAAGAAAAATCTTTCTGTGTGTAAGCGAAAATAATGGTCCACATAAAATTTATCAAAATTTATATATTTGATAAATATTTTCACTCATAATCATGTTTAAGGATTCTAAAAATTTTATGAGAAGATTATAACATGTCTATAGATAGGAAGATAATTATATATTTATAGGTTGGCCAATGAGTTCATAAGCCACATACCACTATCTCTTTAACTTTCAGATGAAACATTGAATTTTGGTATCTAGAACACTGAAGTATATTCAAATGATCCTGCTTCCTAGTACAAGGAGAGAGTTAAAAGCAAAGAATTAACCATAGAAGTTAAAAATATAGATTTTGGAATCATGATTGGGTCCTAATCCACATTTTGTCATTTACTGATTCTGTGACCTTGAACAATTAACTTCCTTTAAGCCATATTAAGGAAAATAGTTATCTGCATATTTAAGGAAAATAGTTTTGGGATATTAAGGGAAAATACATAAAATATTTCTTACTTCATTCTTTCCTTTTCTACAATTTGAGCAGAAGAACAGCTCTATATTAATTGCTTTGGGGCACAGGAA
Organism: Lynx rufus; assembly: GCF_022079265.1. Lineage (NCBI taxonomy): Eukaryota > Metazoa > Chordata > Mammalia > Carnivora > Felidae > Lynx > Lynx rufus. Next base: position 33,981,975 of record NW_025814830.1, on the reverse strand, counting down.
TGGGGCAAGAAGGAAGGCAGGAAACTCTGCTAGTCTTCTGTCTTTGGTTTTCAAAAGCTTAACATCTTAGGAGATTATGCTGTGTGGTTCTGAGACTAAACATGGAAACAGAATGTGATATTAAGAAGAAAGGAAAAGGATAACTCAAGTTTAATAAGAATTTGAGGTTTGTATGTGCCATCTAAAAAACAAAACAAATAAGCATACAAAAAAAGTAGAAACAGACCCATAAATACAGAGAACAAACTGGTGGTTGCCAAAGGGGAGGGGTTTGGGGGATGTGCATAATGGGTGAAAAGGAGTGGGAGGTATAGGCTTCCAGTTATGGAATGAACAAGTTACAGGGATGAAAGAATAGGAATATAGTCAACAGTACTGTAATAGTGTAGTATGGTGACAGATGGTAGCTACACTTTTGGTGAGCATAGCATAACATACAGACTTACCAAACTACTATGTTTTACAACTGAAACTAATGTAACATTGGGTCAATTATACTTCAATAATAATAATAATAATAATAATAATAATAATAATATGAGGAGCTTATCTATCCTGAAGATTAGGGACCCATACTCTAACTTCATGCTTCAGGCTGGTGGTTGAGGTTGGGGGTGGGTAGCTAGGGAAGGAAAAGAAGCTAAAAGAAAAAAAAAATCTTTAGAGGTTAAGGGTTATAAATTTACCATGTGTATAGAAACAACTAGGAAAATATCAACAAAGCTTGATCAGGAATTGGAGCTAACTCAAATTTCATAGACGCTTCAGCCTTCCCAAGACAGTTACAGCAACAGAGACCTAACAGTATTAAGTCTTTCCTAACAGTGACCCATTATGGCCCCAGGAACCAGGACTTTGACTGTGATATCCAGCAAGTGACACCAGTCTTACCTTGGGATTCTGTAAGAGAAGGTATTCTATGTAGATACAGTCATCTGGAGACCGAATATGGTCCTAATGTCATAATAAACATAAAAATATGATCTTGGCTATCATATGCAAGGGAAGAAGCAAGGGAAGCTCTCCATCTCTAAATGGGTTAGCACTGTGGGAGGAGAGCTGTAACAGCCCAGCTTGAGATCTCCACTAAGCTAATACAGTGATTGAACATCACTTTTCCATCCCCATCCCCATCAACATGCACATGAAATGTGAATGAGAATATCAGCCTAATTAGGATGACAATTAGGATTACATCATCAACATGTTACAACCATCATCACCACCACAGATAAGAACACTGAGCCTCATAAAAGAGAAAAATCACTTTTCCAACAGCACATAATATGTCAGAGTATCTTTGAAGAAGTACTGAGTGTTTAGAATAAAGATTCCTGAACTGGGGTATGAGGATACGTAAGTTATGATGTGTTGTAGTTGATTGTCTGGGAAGTCACAAAGTTTAGCTTACTCTTTGTGCAGACCCCCTATTGAAAAGTAAGACAAACCTCTCAAAATACAATCAGTTGTGCTTTATATTTGTTTTATTACCCTTTTTAAATTATGAGAACATTCAGCTGTCATACCTGATGAATGCCAACATCTGCTACTGTATATTTAATTTTCCTAAAAGGAAAAGCTCACCGTGTGCCAGAGTATCAGAAACAAGAGTATTGACTGCATGCCTCTGCTGGGCAAAGCTGACCTCTGTGTCTCTGGCCTGGGGAACCTCTGTGGTTGTATATCCAGCTTATGATGACATGTGTGTCAGCTTGGGCCTCAACACAGCAACACTCTCATGAATCTAATCAGGTGGATGGTACCAATTCTTACAGAGAATGAGATAATAAATATCAACTGCTCCTGAGTCAACTCTAAATTATCTATTTTGGGGACGATGTAACCAAAGTAGGCACTGACTGTTCATACTCCCCCAGATTTTCTTTTTAACATATTTTGCATAATTTGAAGTCCTATGTGGGGCTTTCTTTGTAGAGAAAGATATCAATTCCCAGCTTGCCTTGCAGCTAGAAGGGAGACATGTCACTTGAGTTCGCCAACCAGTCATGCTGGTATGAAACTTTAATCTGAAGTCAGTGAAACAGGCCAAGTAAGGGTGATGGCAGAGGCAGCTTGGTTCTAAGGTCTGTGGTATTGGTACAAGCTTCCAGTATGCTCCAGAGGCACACCCTTGTTTGTGATGACAGCTGCTCTGTAACAAGTTAAATATAAAGTGTGGTTTGGAAGTTGCTCCTTAATAACTTACATTACTGTAAATGCTTACTGCCTTCCCAAATTTTCTACAGGGTACTCAATAATTAAATTTCTCCCTGCTTGCATATATTGCAATAGATTCTTCTATCTATATAGATAAGTCCTAAACATATAATAGAATGATGATAAAGGGCTCTATCAATCAGAAATTATGAGTTGAATTCCTTGCATTTGAAAGAGGGTATGGGATTGAATATGGACTTCTAAATTGAAAGGGGGGCGTGGGTGGGTAATAGGGAGGGTGAGAGGAGGGAGAGAATGGAAAGAAATATCTCTTTCTTTCAGCTCTATTTACCCTCTCAAATCTGAAGTTATGAGGCCCCCACCTGGACAGAACCTACTTATGTTCTCACTACTTAGCAACCTCAGCAGAGGAGAACTAACTTGTAAAAACTGACTGGTTCTAGGTATACAAAGATGTTCTCTGCTTCTATCCTGACATAGTCATAGTATCACCAGGGGGACACGTGATCCCCCTGAACATACTCTCTAAAACAGTGCTTTCTCGACAATTGCTAAGGTACTATGTTAGATGATTTTTAATCTGTGATTTAAAAAAAAGACATCAGATAAAGCAGTTTTATGAGATTGACATACTGCCCATTATGCCAAGATGGCTTGCAACAAGAAAGCACTTTTATCTATCTATCTATCTATCTATCTATCTACTTAAAAATTTTTTTTTTGTAATCTTTATTCATTTTTGAGAGAGAGAGACAGAGTATGAGTTGGGGAGGAACATAGAAAAAGGGAGACACAGAATCTGAAGCAGACTTCAGGCTCTGAGCTGTCAGCACAGAACCCAACGTGGGGCTCGAACTCATGAATGGTGAGATCATGACCTGAGCTGAAGTCGGATGCTTAACCGACTGAGCCACCTAGGTGCCCCTCTATCTATCTACTTTTAAATGTTTGTTTGTTTGTTTCTTTGTTTGTTTATTTATTTAGAGAGGCAGAGAAAGAGAGGTAGATAGCTGGGAAGAGTCAGGGAGAGAAAGGGAGAGAGAATCCCAAGCAGGCTCCATGGTGTCAGCGCAGGGCTCAGTGTGGGGTTAGAACTCACAAACCATGAGATCATGACCTGACCCAAAACCAAGAGTCAGGATCTTAATCGACTGAGCCACCAGGTGTCCAGATAAAGCACTTTTAAAATAAGACTATGAGGCACATGGAGAAGGTGGTCAAAGGATGACACTTTTTATAGGACAACTGCCCACTCCCGACTGCCAGCAAGGCTAACTCCACCTCCAGGCACCATCCCCTGACTCCTAGGGTTTTAGAGGTTGAATCAGGCCCCCTCCTTCCTTCCTGTTTGCTTGTCAAGTACCCAATTTCCATTCATCTGCACCAAGAACATGGGTACGAAGGAAATAACACTGATTAGTAGGACAGGCCTATTTAAAAAATAACGGTAATTAGGACTAATTACCACCTCCCCAGGCTCACAAGGTTAAAGAGGGTTTACTATCATTGTTGTTGTTATTATTTTTCACAAGCAGAAAAGACTGCGAGGTCAGATGCACTCAAGAGGGCTTTGTGTCTACAAGTTAAAGCTTGAATTCATTAAACGTGTACATCTGTGCAAATACATTTGTGCTCACAAATGCACAGTGACGGATTCGCATTCACACTTGCACGGTTGCACACACGGACCTGCACATACTTTCCTATCAGATTTCTTCATTATTCAAAAGGAGAGGAGCTGCTCCAGGCAGGGAATCCAACTAACTTATGACACCATAACACTTACTCTAATTTACACTTTACAAACAAGCCCAAATATATCCTCCCCTGAGCCAAAGCAGTAATTCAGCTCGCGCACGCCGAGGAACTTAAGGTAACATTCTCTTTCTGAGGTTAGAAATTATGCCTAATATATGCAATGTTTCTCTTTTGTAATGCTAATTAAAACAAAGACTGAAGTAGACAACCGATTCAGGTTATTTATGCTGAACTACCTGTACCGCCTTTCATGTTCATCAAAACAAAGTACCAAACTGGCTTTTGTTTGCACCAACGGCTACATCAGTGTTCTCTACATTTTTTATATGTAACACTTTAGAAAAGGAATATTTGATTGTGGTGTTAATTGAACATTGATTGTCAGGTTTCGTTTACACCTTACAGGTACTTATATACCTGTACTTTAGATACTCAATAACATTTTATGTTATTTATTATTTAAAAAAATTACTGTTTATTTTTAAGAAAGAGACAGAGAACAAGTGGGGGAGGGGCAGAGAGAGACAGAGACAAAATCTGAAGCAGGCTCCAGGCTCCAAGCTGTCAGCACAGAGCCCTATGAGGGGGCTGAACTCACAAACTGTGAGATCATGACCTGAGCCAAGGTTGGAGACTTAACCAAGTGAGCCACTCAGGCGCCCCTCAATAAAATTTCAAATGATGAACCTGAACATCTGCCTACTTACTGCTTAAACTGAGAACTTTACTGTCCGTTATCATGATGCAATGGGGGCATCTCTGGCTTAGAAGAAAAAAAAAGATATGATCATGATACTAGTATTTATTTTTTGGTTAAACCAGAGTTTTAGAATGAGATGTGATTAACTGTGCTTGAAATACCTCTTCTGGGTGAGCTGCGGAGCCCCCGGACGACAGAGCTCAGTTTGGCGGGGAACAAAGGCGCTCTCCAGCGCCATCTCCCCCGCCCATCCCCCAGCCAAAATCCCAAAGGGAACCGGCTCCGGCCAGGGAAATTGCTCGCTCCGCGCGAACACCCAACTCTGTGCTTCTGCGGAGCCAAACCTCCGGCAGCGATCTGACTCCCTCCGGCTGCACAGGGCCCCTCCTGAAGTGGATCACCTAAGGAGAAGCGAGCTAAGCCTGCCCCCCCTGCCGCCGTGCACCTTGCCTTCCCACCCCAGCTAATACGCCAGATCCCCAGCATCACAAGCCTGGCAGTGTGCAAGTAGCCCAGACGGGCCACGCCACCCCACAGTGAATCCCGCCCCTAGGAGAGGGGAAGAGAAGGCACACACCAGTCTGACTGTGGCCCCAGCGGTGGGCTGGGGGCAGACATCAGGTCGGACTGCGGCCCCGCCCACCAACTCCAGTTATACACCACAGCACAGGGGAAGTGCCCTGCAGGCCCTCACCACACCAGGGACTATCCAAAATGACCAAGCGGAAGAATTCCCCCCAGAAGAATCTCCAGGAAATAACAACAGCTAATGAGCTGATCAAAAAGGATTTAAATAATATAACAGAAAGTGAATTTAGAATAATAGTCATAAAATTAATCGCTGGGCTGGAAAACAGCATACAGGACAGCAGAGAATCTCTTGCTACAGACATCAGGGGACTAATGAACAGGCACGAGGAGCTGAAAAACGCTTTAAAGGAAATGGAAAACAAAATGCAAACCACCACAGCTCGGATGGAAGAGGCAGAGGAGAGAATAGGTGAACTAGAAGATAAAGTTATGGAAAAAGAGGAAGCTGAGAAAAAGAGAGATAAAAAAATCCAGGAGTATGAGGGGAAAATTAGAGAACTAAGTGATACACTAAAAAGAAATAATTTACGCATAATTGGTATCCCAGAGGAGGAAGAGAGAGGGAAAGGTGCTGAAGGGGTACTTGAAGAAATCATAGCTGAGAACTTCCCTGAACTGGGGAAGGAAAAAGGCATTGAAATCCAAGAGGCACAGAGAACTCCCTTCAGACGTAACTTGAATCGATCTTCTGCACGACATATCATAGTGAAACTGGCAAAATACAAGGATAAAGAGAAAATTCTGAAAGCAGCAAGGGGTAAACGTGCCCTCACATATAAAGGGAGACCTATAAGACTCGTGACTGATCTCTCTTTTGAAACTTGGCAGGCCAGAAAGAATTGGCACGAGATTTTCAGGGTGCTAGACAGCAAAAATATGCAGCCAAGAATCCTTTATCCAGCAAGTCTGTCATTTAGAATAGAAGGAGAGATAAAGGTCTTCCCAAACAAACAAAAACTGAAGGAATTTGTCACCACTAAACCAGCCCTACAAGAGATCCTAAGGGGGACCCTGTGAGACAAAATACCAGAGACATCACTACAAGCATAAAACATACACACATCACAATGACTCTAAACCCGTATCTTTCTATAATAACACTGAATGTAAATGGATTAAATGCGCCAACCAAAAGACATAGGGTATCAGAATGGATAAAAAAACAAGACCCATCTATTTGCTGTCTACAAGAGACTCATTTTAGACCTGAGGACACCTTTAGATTGAGAGTGAGGGGATGGAGAACTATTTATCATGCTACTGGAAGCCAGAAGAAAGCTGGAGTAGCCATACTTATATCAGACAAACTAGACTTTAAATTAAAGGCTGTAACAAGAGATGAAGAAGGACATTATATAATAGTTACAGGGTCTATCCATCAGGAAGAGCTAACAATTATAAATGTCTATGCGCCAAATACCGGAGCCCCCAAATATATAAAACAATTACTCATAAACAGAAGCAACCTTATTGATAAGAATGTGGTAATTGCTGGGGACTTTAACACCCCACTTACAGAAATGGATAGATCATCTAGACACACGGTCAATAAAGAAACAAGGGCCCTGAATGAGACACTGGATCAGATGGACTTGACAGATATATTTAGAACTCTGCATCCCAAAGCAACAGAATATACTTTCTTCTCGAGTGCACATGGAACATTCTCCAAGATAGATCATATACTGGGTCACAAATCAGCCCTTCATAAGTTTACAAGAATTGAAATTATACCATGCATACTTTCAGACCACAATGCTATGAAGCTTGAAGTCAACCACAGGAAAAAGTCTGGAAAACCTCCAAAAGCATGGAGGTTAAAGAACACCCTACTCACGAATGAGTGGGTCAACCAGGCAATTAGAGAAGAAATCAAAAAATATATGGAAACAAACGAAAATGAAAATACAACAATCCAAACGCTTTGGGACGCAGCGAAGGCAGTCCTGAGAGGAAAATACATCGCAATCCAGGCCTATCTCAAGAAACAAGAAAAATCCCAAATACAAAATCTAACAGCACACCTAAAGGAAATAGAAGCAGAACAGCAAAGGCAGCCTAAACCCAGCAGAAGAAGAGAAATAATAAAGATCAGAGCAGAAATAAACAATATAGAATCTAAAAAAACTGTAGAGCAGATCAACGAAACCAAGAGTTGGTTTTTTGAAAAAATAAACAAAATTGACAAACCTCTAGCCAGGCTTCTCAAAAAGAAAAGGGAGATGACCCAAATAGATAAAATCATGAATGAAAATGGAATTATTACAACCAATCCCTCAGAGATACAAACAATTATCAGGGAATACTATGAAAAATTATATGCCAACAAATTGGACAACCTGGAAGAAATGGACAAATTCCTGAACACCCACACTCTTCCAAAACTCAATCAGGAGGAAATAGAAAGCTTGAACAGACCCATAACCAGCGAAGAAATTGAATCGGTTATCAAAAATCTCCCAACAAATAAGAGTCCAGGACCAGATGGCTTCCCAGGGGAGTTCTACCAGACGTTTAAAGCAGAGATAATACCTATCCTTCTCAAGCTATTCCAAGAAATAGAAAGGGAAGGAAAACTTCCAGACTCATTCTATGAAGCCAGTATTACTTTGATTCCTAAACCAGACAGAGACCCAGTAACAAAAGAGAACTACAGGCCAATATCCCTGATGAATATGGATGCCAAAATTCTCAATAAGATACTAGCAAATCGAATTCAACAGCATATAAAAAGAATTATTCACCATGATCAAGTGGGATTCATTCCTGGGATGCAGGGCTGGTTCAACATTCGCAAATCAATCAACGTGATACATCACATTAACAAAAAAAAAGAGAAGAACCATATGATCCTGTCAATCGATGCAGAAAAGGCCTTTGATAAAATCCAGCACCCTTTCTTAATAAAAACCCTTGAGAAAGTCGGGATAGAAGGAACATACTTAAAGATCATAAAAGCCATTTATGAAAAGCCCACAGCTAACATCATCCTCAACGGGGAAAAACTGAGAGCTTTTTCCCTGAGATCAGGAACACGACAGGGATGCCCACTCTCACCGTTGTTATTTAACATAGTGCTGGAAGTTCTAGCATCAGCAATCAGACAACAAAAGGAAATCAAAGGCATCAAAATTGGCAAAGATGAAGTCAAGCTTTCGCTTTTTGCAGATGACATGATATTATACATGGAAAATCCGATAGACTCCACCAAAAGTCTGCTAGAACTGATACATGAATTCAGCAAAGTTGCAGGATACAAAATCAATGTACAAAAATCAGTTGCATTCTTATACACTAACAATGAAGCAACAGAAAGACAAATAAAGAAACTGATCCCATTCACAATTGCACCAAAAAGCATAAAATACCTAGGAATAAATCTAACCAAAGATGTAAAGGATCTGTATGCTGAAAACTATAGAAAGCTTATGAAGGTAATTGAAGAAGATTTAAAGAAATGGAAAGACATTCCCTGCTCATGGATTGGAAAAATAAATATTGTCAAAATGTCAATACTACCCAAAGCTATCTACACATTCAATGCAATCCCAATCAAAATTGCACCAGCATTCTTCTCGAAACTAGAACAAGCAATCCTAAAATTCATATGGAACCACAAAAGGCCCCGAATAGCCAAAGGAATTTTGAAGAAGAAGACCAAAGCAGGAGGCATCACAATCCCAGACTTCAGCCTCTACTACAAAGCTGTCATCATCAAGACAGCATGGTATTGGCACAAAAACAGACACACAGACCAATGGAATAGAATAGAAACCCCAGAACTAGACCCACAAACATATGGCCAACTCATCTTTGACAAAGCAGGAAAGAACATCCAATGGAAAAAAGACAGCCTCTTTAACAAATGGTGCTGGGAGAACTGGACAGCAACATGCAGAAGGTTGAAACTAGACCACTTTCTCACACCATTTACAAAAATAAACTCAAAATGGATAAAGGACCTAAATGTGAGACAGGAAACCATCAGAACCTTAGAGGAGAAAGCAGGAAAAGACCTCTCTGACCTCAGCCGTAGCAATCTCTTACTCGACACATCCCCAAAGGCAAGGGAATTAAAAGCAAAAGTGAATTACTGGGACCTTATGAAGATAAAAAGCTTCTGCACAGCAAAGGAAACAACCAACAAAACTAAAAGACAACCAACGGAATGGGAAAAGATATTTGCAAATGACATATCGGACAAAGGGCTAGTATCTAAAATCTATAAAGAGCTCACCAAACTCCACACCCGAAAAACTAATAACCCAGTGAAGAAATGGGCAGAAAACATGAATAGACACTTCTCTAAAGAAGACATCCAGATGGCCAACAGGCACATGAAAAGATGTTCAGCGTCGCTCCTTATCAGGGAAATACAAATCAAAACCACACTCAGGTATCACCTCACGCCAGTCAGAGTGGCCAAAATGAACAAATCAGGAGACTATAGATGCTGGAGAGGATGTGGAGAAACGGGAACCCTCTTGCACTGTTGGTGGGAATGCAAATTGGTGCAGCCGCTCTGGAAAACAGTGTGGAGGTTCCTCAGAAAATTAAAAATAGACCTACCCTATGACCCAGCAATAGCACTGCTAGGAATCTACCCAAGGGATACAGGAGTACTGATGCATAGGGGCACTTGTACCCCAATGTTCATAGCAGCACTCTCAACAATAGCCAAATTATGGAAAGAGCCTAAATGTCCATCAACTGATGAATGGATAAAGAAATTGTGGTTTATATACACAATGGAATACTACGTGGCAATGAGAAAAAATGAAATATGGCCTTTTGTAGCAAAGTGGATGGAACTGGAGAGTGTGATGCTAAGTGAAATAAGCCATACAGAGAAAGACAGATACCATATGGTTTCACTCTTATGTGGATCCTGAGAAACTCAACAGGAACCCATGGGGGAGGGGAAGGGAGAAAAAAAAAAAGACGTTAGAGTGGGAGAGAGCCAAAGCATAAGAGACTGTTAAAAACTGAGAACAAACTGAGGGTTGATGGGGGGTGGGAGGGAGGGGCGGGTGGGTGATGGGTAGTGAGGAGGGCACCTTTTGGGATGAGCACTGGGTGTTGTATGGAAACCAATTTGTCAATAAACTTCATAAAAAAAAAAAATGAAATACCTCTTCTATCTTTAAACTGAGGAATTATTGTCATGTCATCGTTACTTCCTTTCAGAAAGCGTGGAATGAGCAAGTAATTTTCTTCTGGGTCATTCCAGAGAGTCTGATTTTAAATAGTGTCACAAAGGAAGTACCTTCCAGGCTTCTGCCATTCATATTACAGTACAGAGGGCACCGATTTTCTTCCTGATAAAGGGAGGAGAATAAAGCTATTTTCTCTCCTGTAACAGCAGCACAGAGAAAGTGAGGGGCAGCATCCATAGAGGGCAGTCCAAGCGCTGAGGAGATACAGCGAATAATGAGTCCATTCTCCCTGTGGCACAGTGAAGGGGTAACTGCTTCACAGTATTTTGATCCAGAAGATGCTCTGCTTGAAGGAGACCTTTACTTTAGACATGTATTTTAAAGTAAAATTAAAATCAGACATTTTAGTGTCTGCTCATACTGGTTCAAACTTATCTCCCTCCAGAGTCCAAACATAAGGAAAGACTGTGGAGCACACTATGGGCTTGACCAGTGAAATCCTGGAGACCTAATTGGAGCATCTTCGGCCCATGAAAATGCCATAGGGTAATCAATGTCTATCTACGGACATCTATGCATGGACATCCCAATTGGTGTCCAGGTCAGCAGGAGCAATTGTGGTAGTGGTGATGACAGTAGTGGTAACATTCGCAACAGCAGCAACAGCTCACATCCATGGGAAGAAGTTACTTGAGTTGTACCAGGCACCGGACTGAGTATCTGACATGGACAATTTCATGTGATCCTTCAACTGTGTAATAGAGATACTAGTATGCTCATTTAACAGATACAGTATCTGATCCTTAAAGGCGCCCGTTTTCTGAGGCCATACAGCTAGTAAGACACAAAGTCAATATGTGAACTTCTCTAAATTGGCACAAAGAAGATGCTCTAAATGGAAAGAGTCCACATTAGGAACAGTGAGGCAAAAAGTATAACCAAACAGTTTCAAGAAGTACTAAGGAGAGTAATTGCTGGAGTCAATCTGAGAAGATACAGCTAAATGTTAATTGGGTGACTTTTCTATACCTAAGTGCCCTGTTTGTAGCATGGAACAGGCTGGGGACAGTTTAAAAGAACCAACAGAAAGCAAATAAAAGAATCACTTTTATTTACTACACTATTACATTAAAACTATTATTTTAACTGTATTAAAAATATTGTTTTATGACACCTGTGCAGGAAGCATCCAGTTTCTGAGACAAAGTCAAGGGTTAGCATTGGGACACGTAAATGAGGGTACAGATCAGCCAAAATGACAGGTTGTTCTTTTAGTGACATTTTATGTAATAAATATTTGCAGGCATCTTCCCAGATGACAGCAATTCTCCATTCTCTCTTACCAGTGTCCTTTATCTCCTTGAGCAAGTTCTTAGCCATATTGTATATTAAATCCCCCCACACAAGCTCTAGACAGAATTTACATGTTCACCTCTGATCTAAGCTAACTTTCTAGCTAGAAATTTGGAAATGGGGCTATGAGAAGTTACTACAATCTGTCTTTTCATGGACAGTAACAACTCATGCTCTCTTTTTGGGATATTTTTTCTTGTGGATTTGAATAGCAAAGAGTTGGAGAAAATTTCATGACATTTTTAGTTTCTTTTTCTTATCATGTCTGTATTCGTGCTTCTGAATTCTCTATGATATCTTAATAACACCTAGATTTAAAAAAAAATAGCCAATTAAGTTGGTTTTTGTAACTTAGGAAAAAAACCCTCAACTAATACAATTGATGTAAACAACATAGTATGTTATACATGATACTGTTATGATTATTATTATTTTGAGGAATGGGCTAAGCTTTCTCAGTGATGTTTTCTCATCCTTCATAAGAATATAAGGTAGGGAACTTTGCCAAGTCCTATAATAAGCAGACATCTGGACTACATAAATGTTATATAAGTACGTAAGATTAGATTCTGCAGCTTAATCAGATAAGACTTATTCCTTCCAAAATGCGGCTTTACAAAAATTTAGGATGTGCTATATTTCACATTATCAAATGCCTCACAACTCATTACTTTACTAAATTTGAATACATCATGAATGTTCAATTAAAAAATTCAAACCAACGTGAAGAAAGAGCAGTTGACACAATCACCTTGTCCAAGTATAAAATTTGGACTTAATTACACTAATTAGAAAATAGACTCTAAAAACTGTGCATAATTTTCAACAGGATAGTAACATAACTTTTTTTATGTTCCATAATCAGTTGCAGAACTGTGTAATCCCCCGTTGGTACCATGGCTAATTTATAAGCTTCATACTTACAAACTTACGTTAGCTCTTATTACAACAAACGCACAGTTGCCTTTCCTTCTGTGTTACAGAGGGATTAAAAGAGGAGTATCCAAATAGACTCTGCTAGTTCATGCTCATTCTGTAATGTAGTAGTGAGTCCTGAAAACAGTTATCTGTTGTTTGAGAAGAATATCATCTATAATTTCAGTATCATGGCTTGGTGACTCGAATCCCAGACTACTGCCTGTCTTGAATATGCCACCATATAAGGCTCTGATTCCCATCAACCATGCTTGAATGCTTTCTGTGAAAGTCACCTTGTGTTGGCCAATGGGGAGAGATAAGACCAATGAAAGTATCTAAATAATTAAAATTAAGTTTTTACTTATTTATCCAGTATGTTAAAATAACAGAGGATCACATATCTATATCTATATAGTTATATTAGCCAGTGTGGATGCAGTCTTTGAGATGGGTTGAAAACTATGCAGGTTCTGAGATACACATGGAATTCACTCTAGGGCAGTGGTTCTCAAACTGGGAGGTAACTTTGCCCCCAGGGAGCATTTGGCAGGTTTGGGAGACACTTTTTTGTTATAAGTGAAGTGGAAAAGTGCAGCTGGCTGCTAGCGTTAAAGGCCAGAGAAGCTGGTAAACTCCCTCCAAAGCATACGATAGTCCTGCATAACCAAGAAGTCTTCCACTTAGTACTGCTGAGGTGGAAACTCTGCTATCTCCTTAAAGAGCTATTTTCAGTTATTTTGGTGATGACTGTGTTGAGATGAAAGATCCCTATCTTGCAGCTGACTGGGGAAAACTCATGGATTGGGAAGTGCATGTTAATGTCAGATGGGAGCCCCTTGGAACATAAGGACACTCTAAATTAAAGAAATTATTTTTTGATCAAGTGGCTTCTCACAAGGTCTGATCTTTATAATCTACCCCAGAATGAGAAGCAGCAGTTTTTTTTCCTTTAAATTTAACAGGTTTATTGAAAATTCTAACGAATATATATACCACTATATTATTAATCTAAAATTCTAACCAATATATATACCAGTATATTATTAATCAATTGATTAAATCATTGTTTACATGGAATATCATACATTTGTCTCAAAGTACTGAAAAGATTTTAGTTAATTAGATACTATAAACTCTTTTAAATGGAAGAAAAATTGGTAATTTGACTCTAACTTTGCATATGGAAATTGTGTCTCATCTGAGTAAACAGCCAGGACCCTGAACTACTGCAAATAGGCTAATTTAATTGTGTAACACTTGAGGTGTCATGGCCCTATGCAAGAAAAGATGATTTTCATTTGAGACTCCAAGCAAGAATGGACTTTGCCCATTAAAGGTTGAAACTATAAACTTTCCCAAGAGACTGTATGGCAGGAAATGTTGATTGTGACAGAGAAGGTGACACACGGAGACAAATATTTCAGAACACAAAACAGCTTCAGTACAGTGAGGCCATTCCAGTCTTCGAAGTCAAACAGACAATCAGCACTTAATAGTCTATTGGAAGGAAGCAAAGGCCAGATGGTAATCAACCAATAATGACTAGATTTAAAAGGAACTTTAAGCCGGCATTGGTCACTTCCTTGTTTAAGTGTACACTTTGTAGTTAACTCTTGGTCTGGCCTAAGACTGAGAAGATGTAAGAAAAGAACACAATTAGCGCACAATGGGAAAAATAGAAGTGACCTTAGAAAAAGTGATCGTTGGGCCAATAAGACACACAATTATCCTGCTCATCCATATGAGCATTGTTCTCATTCAAATTCTTACCCTCTTTTACCAAAATTCCCAGACAATATGGCCTTAAATGCTTTGTCTGCCTCCAAGCACACTATATTACTCCTTCCCATCATCTACAAGCACTCAAAAACACAATTTAAAATGGAATGCAATTCTGAAAAGGTGATAATGAGAATCAAGAATCAATAATAGTTCCCACAAATTCACCATTCTCATAAATTATATGCTTCCACTTTTTCCACTTCTTTTCCTTCTTTTCTAACAGTGTGAGGATCAAATGATATAATTTTTAATTCTAATTTGTCTCTTAACATATAATAACATTTCTATTTGCTTTCTAATCTCCATTACTAGAGATTTTATAGATACATAATTTGCAGCATAGTTGAAATGTCACAAATTTATTACTATAAAGAACATTTTAAGGAAATCGTATTGCTTTTTCCTTTATTTTTAGATGAAGATGCTCATTTCAGTGTTACTTATTCTGAGCAATTATGATGGTTCTAATAGTTATCCAAAAGCAAATCAGTATTACATGGTCAACATATAGAACATTTTATTCTTTCCTAGCTTCATAAAAATAACCAACATTTTTTTCTCTCCTAGCTTCATAAAAAATGCTGTAGCAGTTAATATGGGATTCAGGTATACATGAAGATATGTTTCAGAATATCCTCATTTGCCCTTATTGTTTCATGATTAATTTTATTAATTTAATAACTTTATTAATATTTATTAATAACTTTATTATTAACTTTTATGAATATAAAATAATACATTGCACCTATTGTTAAATCAGAGTTTTACATGGTGAGCCTGATGGTTACGTATATCTCAGAAATTCTCATACTGTGAGGATTTAAAGTTTACACTGAGGTTTAATTTACCACAATTCTGTTTGTGAGTATTCATTAGAAAGTTGAGGATCACTTATGTGCAAGGTTCAATGATAGGCATGCAGAGAGGAAAACTATATGGTCTCTGTCTTCCACAAATTTGTAACTGGTAGAAAAAAAACCAAGTTATATGTTCAAATAACTATGGTAATGTCAAACATTATAAATGACAGAAGAGAGATGTTACAGGTATGAAGTGTAGGAACAGAGTAGAATGGGGACGGCTTGAGGAAGTCATGGCATTTCAGCTGGGTCTTGATGAAAGGAATATTTTAGGAATGGAAGGGGTGCCTGGGCGGCTCAGTTGGTTAGGCTTCCAACTTTTGGTTTCAGCTCCGGTCATGATCTTGGGATTTCATGCCCCACATAGCGCTCCCATGCTGACAGTAGGAGCCTGCTTGGGATTCTGTCTCCCTCGCTCTCTGCCCCTCCCCCACTCAAGCTGTCTCTGTTTCTCTCAAAAAAACAAACAAACAATAAGGAATGGAAGACACACTTTACAAGGTGCAGAAATCTGAGCAAAGGCACAAAGGCAGAAAATACAGAGCAGTGGATTCTAATAATTTTACAAGTCTGCACCCTCTAAAATTATAGAGCAAATGTGTGGGTATGTGTTCATACTTTTTTTTTAAGTGGTTCAAAAATTTTCATCAGATTTTCACAATCATTAGTGACTGAATCGCTTTTATTTTTTTCTTCTTAATTTTTTTTAATGTTTATTTAGTTTTGAGACAGGGAGAGACAGCATGAACGGGGGAGGGTCAGAGAGAGAGGGAGACACAGAATCTCAAACAGGCTCCAGGCTCTGAGCTGTCAACACAGAGCCTGACGCGGGGCTGGAACTCACGGACCGGGAGATCACGATCTGAGCCAAAGTCAGATGCTTAACCGACTGAGCCACCCAGGCGCCCCAAATTTTAAAAAGTAGGCTTGAGAGGTGCCTGGGTACCTCAGTCAGTTAAGTTTCCAACTCTTGATTTTGGCATAGGTCATGACCTCACAGTTTGTGGGATGGAGCCCGATGTCTGGGCTCTGTGCTGACAGCATGGAGCCTGCTTGGGATTTTCTCTGTCCCTCTTTCTGCCCCTCCCCAGCTTGCAGGCCCTCTCACTCCCTCTCTCTCAAAACAAACAAACAAGAAACTTTAAAAAAGTAGGCTTGAAGCAATAAGCAGAGAGAGGGGAAAGTAGGAGTATATGGTTCTCCTTTATCTTAAGAAACTGGAAATTCTTTTTTTTAATGTTTTATTTATTTTTGAGTGAGAGAGAGAGAGAGAGAGAGAGCATGCACTCACGAGTGGGGGAGGGGCAGAGAGAGCGGGACAGAGGATCGAAAGCAGGCTCTGCACTGACAACAGAGAGCCCTATGCAGGGCTGGATCTCACTCAGGAACCACCATGAGGCCATGAGCTGAGCCGATGTCAGATGCTCAAACAGACTGGGCCACCCAAATGCTCCAAAACTGGAAATTCTTAAGTATACATTTATTCCATTTGCAAATTAGCAGGAATAAGATTAGCTCACAAATACCCAATATTCTGGGTTTATTTTAAAACCCAGTATCTTCTTTTAATATTAATGTTTGAGGAGATTGAATGTCATTCCTTGTTCGAAACAATGTCTTCTGCATGATAATAGTATTTTTCCCTTAAAAGTTTCACGTCTTTTTTTTCCCCAGTACAGATCTTTCAGAATAAAACTAGGATAGAATCCAAGTCCTATGAAAAAGAACTCTCTTATCTGCCCCAGAGGGTAGAGTTACTTGGACGTTAGGAGTTGGGAATATGGAGCCGTAATGCATCAGGTCACCTGAATGTCGCTTTTCTCACCTCTCATTTCCTTTCTATTTTTCAAGTGTATTTGTTTATTTTGAGAGAGACAGAGAGGCAGAGACAAAGAGAGAGAGAGAGGGAGAGAGAGAATCCTACTTAGACTCTGCACCATCAGTGTGGAGCCCCATACGAGGCAGCTCGAACTCAAAGAATCATGAGATCATCACCTGAGCTGAAACCAGGAGTCAGAGGCTTAACCACCTGAGCCACCCAGGTGCCCCTCACCTCCCATTTCTTACACTTGCCTTCCCTTTACTTTCCCACTTCTCTTGATCTTCTGTGCTTTGCCACTTCTCCATCTTTTTTTTTTTGAAATAAGATTTCTTTTTTTATTATAGTAAGAAAACTTAACATGAGATATACCTTCTTCACAAAATTTTTAATTGTACAATACAGTATTGCTAAGTATAGGCACAATGTTGTAGAGCATATATGCTCTAGAACTCATTCATTTTGCATGATTAAAACTTTACACTGGAAGCAGGGCAATGCCCCCAAGCCCCTGGCAACCATCTTCCTACTTTCCACTTCTGTGACTGACTATTTTAGATATACAAGTGAACACTTGCAGTGCTGGTCTGTCTGTGACTGGCTCTTTCACTTAGGATAATGCCCTCAAGGTTCATCCATACTGTTGCATATGGCAGGACTTATTTCTTCTTTTAAGGCTGAGTAGTGTCCTACTGTATGTATATAACACATTTTCTTTATCGACTTGTCCACTGATGGACATTTAGGGAAAATATACAGGAATTAAAACTATTGTACTGGCATAATGGAATCCATCTGTTTTCTTAACTTGCATTTGACTCTTGTTGTCCTTCTCTTTCCTATGATGATGCTGTGTGACAACTGATAATTAAAAGCCCTAAAGTGGATTTCCTGTTATATAATATCTGTCCCCAAACACACATTTCTCTTTCATTTGTAGGATTCCTAGAAAGTAACATGAAGTATCTCTTCATACTTTAGATGTGGAATAGATTCCAAGTATTATATATTTGTTGAATTAAGGCATTGGGCAAAGGAAAAGAGAAAAAGAAGAGTTCTGAAGTGCCACGGAAAAATATAATGGAAACACAATTACTAATTTCTAAAGTGTCTCAAATGTAATAAGGAGACGTTGCCTCTTGACAATTTAATGATGTAGAATAGGGTAAGTTGGTAGGATTTCATTCGAAAGTGGAAAATTAGGTTTTATAAAAAAATATTGTATGATCTTGATTATTATTCAGCTCTAACATGAATTCACAAGGTCTTTAGCAGACTGGAAATCCCACATGAATGCGTTTTGTTGATTTTCAAGGAACTCAGCTTTTACACTGATATATGTCAATCTGTGGAACAGGATGTGAAATCTTCAGTATTTTATGTTTAGGCTACAGTTTCTCAAATTTGTTTTTTGGCTTTTCTCAAGGGAGAAAATAACTATGCTATATGATTTAAAATACACATTGTACAGATATTCTGTCAAGATTAATTTGAAATGTTGAGAGAAGAGTCCAGATCTTTTTCATCACTTCTGAAAGAGCTCACCACTCTCACCGTGTCACTTGGGTTTCCCCATCTTCCCAAGATAAGATGGTTTCATGTCAGACTGTGAGAGGGAAATGACCCTGACTAATGCTTCTTGACACACTCTGATAAGACAAGCACAGGGTCATTAAGTAACACATAAGAGCTAGGTATACCTAGATTAAAAGTTTAGCATCATAGGAATTGGACAAGCTAGTGGCTGTCCTGTCATCGAGCTCCAGATAGGGTGAATAGCTTGCCCTAATTTTCTGGGATTTTTCTAGTTTAACACTGAATGTCTCATGTCCTGAGAATACCCTCAGTTCTGTTTAAATCAGGACAGCTGGTCATGTTATCTCTATGCCAAATATAAACTAAAGCATCATGTAGACTTGCAAGAAGAGAATCAAAAGAATCCCATGACATGTATCCCACTTTATAGCTTTAATAAGAATCTTATGTGAACACATTTTACCACACTTAAAATACTGTAATACTGTGCAATATATATTATCACCTCAATCTTACAAATGAGGTATTTTGATAATTATGTCTATCTAAAGTGCCACAGTTTTAAGGAGAGCCAGCTCTCAAACACAGGTACTTTAGATGCCATCCCATAAAGTCTACCCATTTTCTTTGCCCTGGTCAATGAAAGCACAAGGCAGACCCAGTCAGGGAATTATACAAGCTCTATGAAAAACAAACACAAACACAAAAACAAAACAAAACAAAATAAAACAACAACAACAACAACCACCACCACCACCACCACCACCACCCTGGCATTTTAGGCCTGGTAATTGAAGAAAAAAAATCTGGGTAGCCTGAAGTTTAAGTTTCCATCTCCTGTTGATATGTATTGGAAAAAGGCAGGGGGGCTTAGTCAGTGACACTATAAACTCAATAGTCCTTATTTTCTAAGCCTCAGAGTTTGAAGGAGAATAAAGATGATGTTCAAACACCAAAGATGTCTACTCATCCCATTAGAGGCTGTGAACAGAAGTGAAGAATAGAATATTTTAGAAGAAACAGGGTGGGAGATGAATATTTATGAATGTTTAGATGAATATATATATATATATATATATATATATATATAGTGTGTGTGTGTATATATATATATATATTAGCTTTTAATCACTGTGATATACACATATATGTAATATATATGTAATATATATACATATTAATCACTGTGCCATATGGGACAGTAACTAAAAGCTAAAAATAAACAAAGAAGTAGGTTCAAGTCCTTGTTGACTTAAGGTATAGGATCCTGGAAATGTTTCTTAAATTATTTGATTTCAAGTTTTTTTGTTTTTGTATTTTTTTAATTTGAAATTAACAACAACGATAATAATATCTAAGATGGTTTCTCTGAGAATTGTGTAGAATGATTTATAAAATATGTAGCAGAGTTCCTGGCCTTTGGTAGTACTGTATAAAAATAAATGGCAATTCTTATTATTGTATTGAGAGGTCAAAGTTTTACTTAAAATTCACTATAAATACATATGTGTTAATATGTATCTATACATATATACATAACAGTCTGAAAGAAGATAGAAAAAATATAATTATTCCTTATACTGGTTGGGCTCTATGTTTCCTTTGTTTATTTGTTTGTTTTGATTAAGGGGGAAGGAGAAACAAAAGTAAATGAATATTTCTTTAAAAAACAGTATTTTTTAAAGCAATTAAACATTCTAAACAGTGGCAGATAGGAGGCATTCGTTTTATGGAAAAGCTTATATTTATCAGTGGTATTTTCTTTTAAATAGCATGTAAATATTATTTTTGTTAAGAGTTTAACCAATATTTACATCTTTATTTTCATTGACAGATTTAGTGAAGCCAAACCCAAAGGTGGTGTGATTTCTGACTTATCTGGTCATGCACCCTACAGGGGCCAAATTTGCTTAGTCAGCTCTTAGATCCCGATGACTACTGATTCTTGCTTCACATTTGGCTTTGCACACATCACGTTCTCCTGGAATCTCAATTTCTTGTCCATTAAAATATTAGGATTAGAGTAAATGGGCTTCAGAGACTCAGATATGCTATTATGTTTTGTTTTTCTATATTTAGGTAGAAACAAATGACAAATCCCTTCATGTACACCATTCAAGAGAGGAGCAAAGGCAGTAGCTCTAGGAGGGATGGAAGCAAAGAGAATAATAAAGGTCCCATAAATCATGCATAACAAAACATGCTGGTAAAAGGCATCTGGACAAGAAAATTGCCCTTAGTGTGAGCAAGATTTGAACTTCTATGCTTTGCTGCTGCATCTGTGTCAAGTCCCAAGCTCACAGAAAAAAAAGCATAATCCTTCCTCCTCTACTAGAACATTCTACAACTGTGTTAAGCAATGGGTTGGCCACTGAGGTGTAGAGGTACAGAGGCTCCAAAGGGTTCAAAGATACAAAGACAATGGTGACTTGGAAAATATTTCCTGAAATTAGGTCTTAGATATTTCCAAAATGCAATGCAAGTCCAACCCTCCCTTTCTTCAGGCCAAAACACAACAGAGGCATATCATAGGAATAGAGGTAGTGGAAAAGGTGAGAAGGTCTTGACACATGTGTTCCCCAGGTTGTTGGAATACATTGACCCCACATTAGAGTGGAGCTTTACTGTTGTTATGTGTTGAAAACATTCACTTATTTGCTATTTCAATCATTCAGTAAACACTTACTGAGCATTTATTATGTTCCATATATTATGCAAAGCACTATGGACACAGGTACCATGAAAGACTTTAAGAATTGGTGGGAGAAGAAAAGAAACTAACTTGCATTATTACACTGATACAGTGTGAAAATTGGAAGAAATAAAGAATTTTTGAATTAGAAATTTGGAAAAGGGGAATTGAGGAGAATGGGATCTTTTGCCCAGAAGTTGTTATTGTGCAGCAGTAAGAGGGAGAAAAAACCAACTGTGTATGCTGTAGTGGTAGAGCCAGTAGTCAACTCAAGCAGTTTGCTCCAGGATTTTTGTTTGTTTGTTTTTTAATGTTTATTTATTTTTGAGAGAGAGACAGAGTATGAGCAGGGGAGGGGCAGAGAGAGAGAGACACAGATCCGAAGCAGGCTCCATCCAGGTTCTGAGCTGTTAGCACAGTGCCTGATGCAGGGCTTGAACTCATGAGTTGTGAGATCATGACCTGAGCCTAAGTCTGAGCTTAATGGACTGAATCACCCAGGCACCCTCAAGATTCATGTTCTTAATCACTTTGCTATGCTGCTTCATAGCTATCAGTAGCTCTCATTTAAATAATATTAACAGCAACAATAGTTAAAATGTATTGAGTACTTATATGTAAATTCACACTCAGTTGTCACATTTTAATTCTCATTGCAATTTTATGATGTGAGCACCACTTTAAATTTTCTTTTACAAACAACAAAATGTATGAAGAAAGATTAAATAATGTGTCCAGGGGTCACAGAGCTAGAAGTAGCAAATCCAGGATCCCAGCCCAGTTCTGATTAACATTAGAAACTATGCTTTTAATCACAAGTTATATTATGCTGCTGGCATGTCACATAAGCCATTTCTCCTCAATCTATGCCTCCTTCTCTCACACCGAGCATATGTTTTGTGGATATTTCAAATTCTGATTTCCAAATGAGCCAACATCTCTTTATAAAAATATTAGTTCACTTTATAGTATATAATGCTATCTGTTATAAATTAATTATGCTATTTTAATAAAAGTACATTTTGCTTTGACTTTTATTTTTCTTTTCAATAAAGCATTCTGTGAATGAGAACTTTACAAACTGTTAATGTATACACATGATTCCTTTTGCTTTGAATCTAGACTATGAGCGGGATGACCTAGGTCACTATGAAGGGGCCAGGAATAGGTAGGCTTTTACTTGTAAGCCATAGTTGGCATCTATAAACCAGAAGACCGCCCCACATCCCCTTCTCCAGCCATTACTATTTCCCATCCCCAGAGTAGCTTATGTCCCTTGACATGCACCTTGACTCCTCCAGAACATGGCTCAAAGAAGACTATCCTGATACCCATGGCTGCTTGTTCAGTTTCCATCTTCCTCATCTAAGAATTCTGTTAGTTCTATCTGATTTGTTCCCAGCTGCACCTCCAGCATTCAACATACAATGTAGTATCTCAAAAAATACATTAAAATCCAACCTTATCTTACATCTTTCACATGATCATCATTTTTCATCCAGTATCTATTTATACTCTTATTCTTCAACAGAGTACTCTTCTATTCTATTCTACAGAATATCCTGAGTTAATGCTTTTTTAAGCAGGCTCTATGCCCTACATGGGGCTTGAACTCATGACCCTGAGATCAAGAGTTGCATGCTCTACTGACTGAGCCAGCCAGGTGCCCCCAGAGTGGATTTGTAAGAGCACAAAGCAGATCATGGAAATGCATTAAAAGCCTCTAGTGACTTCCATTTGAACTTGGCATAAACCCAAGCTCCATATGCTGGCATAACCATAAAGAGCACCCTTCTTCCTCTTCAGCTTCAGGTCCTACATTGTAGCCTTTCTTCACAATGTTCCACCCATTCTGATTCCTCACATGGACCAAAGGTATAATCTCAGCTCTAAACACTTGGCCTTGCTGTTTGCCTTGAAATAGTCTTCTCTCTGATTTCCACATGACTGGGTCCCACAAATCATACAGGACATAGAGTGAATTTCACTTTTCCAGAGAGGCCTTCTCTGATAACCCTTTCTAGACTTTCTATCTCTCTACTCAGTTGACTTTATTTATATCATACATCTTTTATTAGCTAACCAAACAAGATGATTTTTGATAGTATTATTTCATTTCACTAGAATGTATCCTCTGGACACAGAAAAGGTGACTATCTCCTGTGCACTTGGAGTTAAGGATTAATAATGATTAGCAAATAGCAAATACTCAAATATTATTTGAATTACTGATGAATTATGAATGTTAGTAGGTCCTAGAAGGTATGCCCATGTGAAGTATCATCAGTAAAGAGATCCAGGTGGATAGGTGGTAATGGGTATCAGTAGTGTTTTGGCTTCACCTGCCTAAGGTCTTTAGGGGGAATGCGGGGTGCTACTTCTCTGTCCAGTTTATGTGGCTCTGTGTGAGCCTCTAATACCGATTAGTTTAATCACATATGAAATCCTAGGAATGTAGATTTGATGGAGACACAGTTCTAGAAGGGCTTTAAAAACAACCATTCAATGGATGTGAAAGCAGCAGAAACATATGGGCAGATTTCTTCAGTTAGCCAGTATCTTCCTTCAGAGGCTCTCATTTTTCAGTGGATGTCTTCTACTTGTGGAAGCTTATCAGAATTATTTTCTGTTGCTCAGAACCAAAAGCCTGCCATAGATATGGGGGAAGGGGGCAGGATATGACATCAAGAGCTCAAGGTGAAGCCGAATAAATGAAGTAATAGGAAAGTTGATTTAGGGTAACAGGCAGACTGTTGCAATTTTGTGGGCGGTGTTCCAATGACTGGAGCACATGTTTAGATAGTTTAAGTAAGATCTGTGTTTTTATGAACCAGTCATATTTATTTAAAGGAGAGTAAAACGATGGGCAGTGAGAGGTATGGTAGTGGCCTCCAGTTAGTGTGTCAGATGTGCTATATTTTTTAAAGGGAAAAAAGATAAAAAAATATGAAGAAGAAAATCACTTTGAAGTGTCTTGTAATCTCATGTTGGTTTTTCTATCACTCTGACACTTTAAATATTGTTTCTGAGTAAATTTCTCCTCAGGTATTCTACTTACATTTTATTTCTTTAAGTTTTTTTATGTTTATTAAACTTTTTTTAATGTTTATTTATTTTTGAGACAGAAAGAGAGACAGAGCATGGGCAGGGAAAGGGCAGAGATAAAGGGAGACACAGAATCTGAAGCAGGCTCCAGGCTCTGAGCTGTCAGCAAAGAGCCGGACAGGGACTTAAACTCACGTGCCGTGAGATCATGACCTGAGCTGAAGTCGAACACTTAACTCACTGAGCCACCCAGGCACACCTAATGTTTATCTGTTTTTGAGAGAGAAAGAGAGACAGAGCGTGAGAGGGGGAGGGACAGAGAGAGGAGACACAGAATCTGAGTGGTCAGCACAAGTCTGACTCAGGGCTTGAACTCACAAACTATGAGATCATGACCTGAACTGAAGTCAGATGCTTAATGAACAGGGCCACCCAGGTGCCCCTCTCTTTACATTTTATTTATTTACTTTTTAATGTTTACTTATTTTTGAGACAGAGAGACAGAGCACAAGCAGGGGAGGGGCAGAGAGAGAGGAAGACACAGAATCCTAAGCAGGCTCCAGGCTCCAAGCTGTCAGCATGGAGCCTGACGAGGGGCTGGAACTCACAAACTGCAAGATCATGACCTGAGCTGAAGTCCGGCGCTTAACTGACTGAGCTAGCCAGGCACCCCTCTTTTTACATTTTAAATACCCAAAGCATGCAAGTATCTCTATTTTGCACCTCTAAGAATATATGCTACATAATAAAAATGAGGCTCCTTGGGAACCATGTCAAACTTCTCTTGTCCTTGATATGTGTATATTTCCCAAAGTCTCCATGATTTGGGTCGATTGATTATTGACACTTAATATCTTCATTCTTCAGATGGGGATTTGATATAAGCAGAGCCCAGTTAGAACAAAGGCAGTTACACTACAATGGATACTTATATTTTTGGATATAATTGTCTCCATTGGGATTCCATGAAAACTTAAAGCAACAGAAATTTTAAAAGGCTATGGATATCCTTCCATTAATTGAGAATATGGTTTTTTAATAGAGAAAATTCCTATAACAAAATAAAATGTTTCCTTTTATTATACAGGGAACAAGAGTTTTCCTGTTTCTTTTATTTACTCCCTTGCATTCTTATTCAATGTTTAATTATGGTCCAGTTTAACCTATTAAAACTATTAATATTGTTATGCACTTAAAATTCACTTAACACAAAAAATTCTCTTAATAGATATATTTTCCTTTATACATATGCTTCCCTCTGTAATTGTACTACTGGAGATTATTGACCTTCAACATCAATAATAACAATATTTGTAGAGTGTTTTCTGGTTAACAAGGTGCATTCACCCTTATTCACTCAATTCTCTCCTATAATCTATGTTCAATATCAATGTGTTTATTTTACAGGTAATGAAATAGGGCTCAGGAGTTAAAGGACTGGCCCAGGGTCATGTGAGTAGCAAACGAAAGAGCTGGGATTTGAAGCTAAGCCTGCACAATCTCAAAGTCTACATTCTTTTCCTAAAAATCATAGGAAAGCTATGTCATGTGAGGCTAAAGAGTACTTGGGGAAAGAAAAGAATGATCAATAAGGAAAAAATACATTGCTATTTTCTGTAAAAATAGTTCATCCATTGTCCTTGTAGAATTCCGATTCCTATGCCCTATTAGTAAATACTCATCTACAAATAGACTCAAGATCTCCAATTTTATCTCATCTTTTTCTTGTTCCTATTACTATTATTTTTATGATAAGTAGGTGCAATATTAAAAGGTGGTGTTTTCTCACAATAACTGGACACAATGATAAGTGTTTTACACCTGCATGACTGACAGGCGGATGAAACCCAGGAAGCAAGTTACTACACTGTACTCAATCATACCATTTCAAATCTCCAACTGACTTTGAGCACACAGCAGCTTCTAGTGGTTCTCCCGAACAGAACAGTAATCCTGAATGTTATAAATAGGTTGTTTGGTCAAAATATTGACAACCTAATTGAAAAATATATATCCTACTGTTTCACTGTTTGCTAGCCAGTGAAATGAGACAGAAACCCCAAGGAATCACAGAAGGCTTCATATGACCTGCCACTTTGACTTATGTAACTGCATTATCCCTGCGAATAAAAGACCTTGTTTATTTTTAGTTTCTTATTTTTCCCCATCAATGTGGTCTATGAGGCAACTGTAAACAACAAATGTTGAGAAGACAAAAAAAGTTGTTAGAACTTTCACAGCTTAAGCCTTTATCTGGGCCCTTCTTAAAGAGACAGAGAACAAAATTGTGGATGTATCTTTACCTCACCCCAAATCTACACAAGAGAACAGTGGCATTCCTATAGCTGGCAATAAAATAGTGAACAAAATCAAGGTTGTTTAGTAGCATGGGGACCTGGGAAGTGTCCTTCACATCTGCCATCCTGATTGATTAATGATTGATTATCTACACCTTACATATATTACAAGTAAAAATTGTTGACTACCTGGTTGTGTCATCACAAAACATACGATTTGCACTCTTTTGGGCTAAGTGCTGGAGAAGATTCAAACCTGAATGAAAATGAAAGACAGGCTACTCACTGAGTGCCTACAAAACCTTGCTTTGCAAAGTGGGGTCTGTGTGCAGGCAGCACACACGCATTACTCAGTTTAAGCTTTGGCTTATCCTGTTAACTGGGGATACACTGTTTTACTTTGAATCTTGTCTTGCAACAAACACAAATACAACACTTCTAGTACAACATCTACCTGAGTATTTCTCAGTCTTTAATGAATGGCTAACTAACCCTAAGCCTCACATTTTTCACCACACCACACGGTATCTTAAATTAATAATCTAATTCCTTTTGGGGTATGGCCTGCAATTCTCCCTCCAAAACTTCTTGCACATATTATCCCGTAATAGAGACCACTAAAATATCCATTCTTCTTTTAATTAACAGTATCTGAGTTTGTAGAGGAAAGTAATGTGTGTAATTAAAACACAACAAAATAAAGCCAAACAAAAATACTACATTTAAGGAAATTTCCTGGAAGTCCCTTCCAGCCACTCTTATGTGCATCACACTGCCCACAAATTAGTCACATGCTCCTGCCTAACTGAACGGAGGATGGGAAATATGAGACAGCAGACAGAATATTTGGTGGTCACCGCTATTTTTTCTCAGACTGATGCAAATGTTTTCTATTTTTTCTTGAATAAAAAAATGCTACATGTATTTTCCTGCAGCAAGAAACAGTAAATAAAATGGATGAAATATTGAAACTTCAGATCCTCTAAAGAGATAATGAACTTTCTTAAGAGAATGAAAAGACAAGGCTTTCTGAAAGACATCATTCGCTCTTTCTCTTGCATTGTGTACAGGATGTGTATACGATGCCTGGAAGCACATCATATTTTGATTTTTACCACGAGTCAAATAAACAGAGGAAAATTTCAATTATGTTGCAGAGATGTTGATCTTGACCTCAGTGGCCGCTGCACCACTGATGTCAGCCACCCCTTCAGAAATCATGTTGTAAAAACAATAAGCTTCTATTTATTGAAGTGACCAGTTTTTTGAAGTTGAGACTGTTCCTAATGAATACACTTAGTCATTAGTGCTGTACTGGATCTCAAACAGACTTCCAGTTCTAGAAACAAGTCCCAGTCTCTATGATATACTTCTTTTGTCATTTACTCTTTTCTTTTTTGAAATCTCCCAGTCAAGATGCCTATCTCCCTTCCCTGTTAATAAGTTTAAAAAGCCCAAATAAGAACAACACTGATAATGATTCTTTGTCCCTTGCAACCAAAAGAATTTAAAAGAAGACATCTTCAGAATTGGCCCAGTGTCATAGGAGAGTGTTGGATAGACCACCAAATCTCAGCGCCTGATCTAAGGAAGGTCTATGTGGTTATCTAATCCGGTGTTTCTCAAACCTGGCTACTTACATACAGTGCATGCTAAAGCAGAAGAGGGAGAAAGAGACACACACAGAGAGATTTCCTGGCTTCTTTCCAAAGCAACAGAATTTGTGGTAGGAGGAGATAGTTGATGGCAGGCAGTCTGAAAGTATAAGATACAAATTTATTTTTACATAAACGTCTCCAGCTGGATCAGTGATTTCCAAGGTCAGTTTCATAGCTGGAGGAATTTAGGCATAATTAAGGGAATTGACTCCTTTGGGGTCAGAGTGACTGACCCAACTGATGGCAGAATCAACATTACAATCCTATCTCCAGGCTGCCTATCCCAAATTGATTCCATGGACCACCTGTCTAGCGAGGTCCTTGGAGATATTTCTTTCTGGTTCCATTTCTATGAGGCAATGAAAACTGGATAATGGGAAACCTCTTTGCACATCCCCACAAATTTCTCATATGCACAGACTGAGACTCATTTTTCTACCCATCTATAAATAGAAAGCAAAGGGAGGAAGAAAATATAGAGAAAAATACTAAGACACACTATGTGAGGTATAGATCTCATTCATTCCTTTTTAGGTGAATAATGTAAGGCTCAATAAGTTTAAGACAAATATTTAAATTCACAAAGCTCAAGAATAACAGAGCTAGGATTACAAATAATCTGAACACCTTCAACTTCCATGCTGCTTTGTCAATAATATCGTGCAGCTACTGATGATGGACATGGCTTGCTGCCCATGTTGTTTAAAGAAATAAAGGTCTATCAAAACAGGGATTTGAAATCCAAAACAGCCCTGACATTCTTTAGTTGAAGGTGTCTCAAAGCCAACTAATGCCTAAGTGTCAGAGTAAGATTTTAGGATTAGTTTTGTCTAAATATAAATCATATACTGTTTTTCTTAAACAAAAATTGCAGTGAGGTTGCAAAAAAACTAGAAAGAGCAGAAGTTCCATATTGATGTTGTTTTCAGGGTCTCTAATTATAATTTCTGTCTCAAATTCTACCCTCCACTGTAGTCTATGGTCCTGCCAACTGCAGAGAATGTATATAAAAGCAAGAAGATGAGAAAAGACTCTATACCTTAGGTACTGATTCCAGATTGTTTCCAAATGAAAATGGTCAGGTATGAATTTCTATACAGAAAAAGTATGCCTGGGGAAGGAATAAGACAGGGCAATCAATTACGAGACCTATCCTTTTAAGCTTCATTCTGCCAGTGTTACACAGCTGTCAATCCCCTCTAATCCTGCACAGAATCATGGAATTATTTGATGAATGAATCTCAATTTCCCAACTCCCAGAGAGTCGACTTCTGTGATCTCGGAGGCTCTGCAAGAGTGGTGATGTGACTTACCCAACTCATATGAGGACCTCTTTCTCTAGCTTTGGATGATAAAACAGAACCTAACTAGAGTCCCTGGTTTTGCTCCCATTCTCCTAAAACTCTTTCTACAGCAGCAAGAGTTTAGGAAGTAAATCAGATCAGATCATTCTTCTTCTCATTTGGCCCTTGAAACTTCCCCTTCCCTCTCATTTATTGTCCTACCAGCATGCCCTGGCACACTGACCTCTGTTATTCAACATACCCATGTGGCCCTATCTCAGAACACTTCAACTACTATTCATCCTTCCAGGAAAGTGCTTCCCAGATCTCTCAATGACTGATTCCTCATGCTCAGGTCTCTGTTCCCAAGTTCCTGCCTTGGAGAGTCCATCCCTGTCTATCTCTTATCTTCCCTTTTAACAAAATTCTGCTAAAAATACATAAAGTCTAAAAAATGTTATCTGATCCATTTTAAGAATATAGTTTAGTAGTAAGTATATTGACATTGCTGTGGAACTAATCCCCAGAATGTTCTTGTCTTGCAAATCTGAACCTCTATACCCATTAAATGATAACTCCCATATCCATCTCTCTTTAGCCCCTGGTAACCACCATTCTACTTTCTGTTTCTGTGCATTTGACTATCCCAGATGCCACATATAAAGGGAATCTATAGTTATTTTGTCTTTGTGTGACTGGCTTACTTAGTGTGAGTCCTCAAGGCTCTTCCTTTCTGTAGTATGTGTCAAAATTTCCTTCCTTTTTAAGGTTGAGTAACATTCAATTGCACGTATATATCAGATTTTGCTTCTCCATTCATCTGTCAACGGATATTTGGGCTATTTCCACCTTCTAGATATTGTGAACAATGCTGATAAGAACATGAGTATACAAATATCTATTGGAGAACTCGCTTTGAATTCTTTATGCCCAGAAGTGAATTGCTCAATTATACTGTCATCCTAATTTTTTGAGAAACTACCATACTGTTTTCCATTGTGGCAGCACCATTTTCCATTGCCACCAATAGAGCACAAGGTTTCCATTTATCCACATCCTTGCCTACACTTGTTATTCTCTGCTTTTGTGATAGCATTCTAGTGGATGTGAGGTGTTATCTCTTTATGATTTTGATTTTCATCTCCTTACTGATTAGTGATGTTGAGCATCTTTTCCTAAGCTTGCTCATCATGCATATATCTTCTTTGGAGAAATGTCTATCCAAGTCCTTTGTAATGATTTCTTAATATTCCATGTCTAACCTAAATATTACATGTTTAACCATTTGGTAAATTTTGGTAAATGTTTAGAATGTTCTTTTATTATAACTATTGATATAAAAATACCATTGCACATAAATATTGATTGGCAATTCTGATTTTCCCTTCAGGAAAAATTTCCTAGGAGCAGAACTACAATTATTACATCAAGATATATGAACATTTTATAGGCTTTTGATTCATGTTTCCATAGCTTTCCAGAAATGATGCACCAATTTATAGTCCTACTTACAGGGTATAAAAGAAATACTTCCACTTTAAGGACACAATAGTGAGGGTGTTACCTGTAAAAGTGAAAAAATAAAGTTAAAGTTACTAATTTGAGAGCTAAATGTCCTCCTATTTTGCTTTGACTCACTAGAATGTTTGTCTTTTTCTCTGTGTAAAATGGCTTTATTAACTCTGATAATGGAGAAAATGTAGTGCTAAAAATCTTCTTAAGAGCTAAAATTCACACATCAGTCTGCACTGTGCTTGTTTGTCATAATTATTTAGACACAGTTTCTAAAGAAAATACTGGGATTCAGCTATATCATCACTTGGGAGACAGTAATGATTGATACCTTCTCAAATGAACCTGAGATCTCTCTGGCCTTAGAACAGGACAAAGCCAAAGAGTAACAGATTATGAGGCAATTCTTAGAACTTACAGAGAATCTGAATATTCCTGACCGACATTCTTAAGCAATAAGATTTGACTTTTGTGTTTGTAGCACCCTTTCAAATACTGTTCTAGAATTTCCTGTGGCATTAAGGGAGTGATTCAAAACCAACCATAGACAAGTCAGCAATATTATAAGTTATCTCATAATGTCTATAAAAATAATTCATGGCTCTTTCACTACTCTCTTGGTTATCATAATGCCTTATGCAGCAGTTAGTTTTTAGCCAGGCAAAAAAGAGCTCTACTCATTCCATTTCCCCATTTGTAAAATGTGATACTGAACTTCACTCATGATTCTCAAACTGAGTTCCTTGAAATCACAGGGGTACTGCAGTTAAAACAGTGCATTAAATTTGGGGTGGGGTGGGGTGATCTATGTAAGATCCCATAAACCATCCAATTCTTTTTTAAAAGCAGCAAGAATCTTGGACTAGACTAGGTATCTTTCTAGCTCTGAGACTATGGCTCTATCTTTTCCTTTCCACACCTCATTACACTTTCCAGCTCATGTTCATGATAGTTACAGGCAATAGAGAAAAGATTAATTTCTGGTTAGTTACTATTTTTTTTTATTCCTTTTGAACTCTAATAGGTATTTTCATGATACTAGTACTTGTATAACTCATATGTCATGTGCAGTTTTCTGGCCCCATTCAGAGTGATTTATGTGCTAAAGCCCCTCTTTTAATCCCTATAGAATCCAAAACTCTCTAGTAGGTAGATTTCAGCAAACAAATGTTGGGCAGAGAATAGCAAAGGGTAGAGAGCTGCCCTCTCTTGATCACTCTGCTTCTGTACGAGCATCTGTGTATGCTCTCTGTTCTGAAAAGTATCAGATGAAATCGTTCCTCAGATCCCTTAAAAATCCTTTTTCACAGAAGGCATTGTGTAGCATAATGTACTTTCTGGAATGTAGAAGAATGGGCTTCTGCTGGGATTGTGGGAGTTAAGACAAAATAGGAAATTGGCTTCCATCACAACCATAACAACTTCAAAATTCACATTAAAAAGATGGTCTTTAAAATAGACTTTGGTTTCCCCCCCATGAAAAAATTTAAACTATTTTTCAGTCGTAATTGCCTACTTCATAACCTCTCAAGATGTCATTCTTTTACTCTGTTTTTCTATTTCTCTTTTTCCTCACTCCCACATGGACTGCCAAGGAGTGAGTAGAGTCTTGCTACTGAATAAGGAGGAATCATTGGCTTCTCTGGCACTATTTCTGCTGCATTCTGCTCCGGAACTACCTTCATATACCCGAACCCAGCAACACAAAGAGACTTTGCATGTAACAGGATCTATGCTCCTACAAAACATTTTGGTTGAAAATAATTATGTTGTCCTTCTTTTATGTTTTTCTTTTCCTGTCAGAAGTTCTTACAGGAAGACCCATATATGATGATGCCCACAATCACCTGAGCCACACAGGTATTATTTCATATGTGCCATGTTTCCAGTATGTAGAATTTTGTGCTACCCATGATTTAAATGTTTTGTTTCAAATAGTTTTCCAACGGTGTTTTGCCCTTCAGTGACCCGATGTTTCTTTTAATAACCCTCTTCCCTGATTTCAAATGATTCGGTGACTTAAATGGGCATTCCAACGCTATATCAAATCCATTTGTTAAATCTTTATTAAGTTTAACAGCAAAGTCTCATAAGTTTGGCTTGGCTAATCTATCAATTTGAGGCTCATTAAGATAAGAAATGACAAAGCTGGAAGAGAATGCCTCTCTTTTCTTTGAAAATACTTATAAAATCAAGCACTCAGCTGTTTCCTCATTGAATACTGCTTTGGAAATGTCAGGCGAGTTTGGACTGTCAAACCCATCAAAAATACTGCTGAATTGCAAAGGAAACAATGACTACCTAGGGAAAACAGTAAACTGTAGGACCCAGGAGTCTGCTTTTCCCATAATAAGGGAAGAAAATTTTGAAAGGGCAAAGTTGGAGCCAACTTATTCCATCTGACGTCCACAGAAGATTTCTCACTTTTGGGGCCATGTGGAGAGGAACAATACATTTCTAGAACACAACTGTCTGGAAATGACTTCCCTTGCTTCTAGGAGATTTGTGTTTCCACTCTATCCTGTCCACCTGTGCCGGTTGTATTTTCCCTAATGAATCAGAAAACCTCTCCTTGCCTTTCCCCCAAACTTACAACTGCCTTTGGGTAGAGAGTTTCCCTGACACAGTGATACGGTACAATGAAAATGGGCACCTGAGTGAAATAAAATTAAGTTCTGAAGTATGGATGCAATTCTATACACTTATCCTTAGAAAAATTTACTCAGACGCTCTGGGTGTCTAGAGTTTTTCTGAAAGCGGAGTCTGATGTAAGAACTTAGTTCTCATTGTAGACAACTGGGGATCAATCCTACCGGCTGCTTTTGAGGTACTCTGTGGGTTGTGTCACTCTGAGGGATGACATATAAAACTGTTCATGACTCCCATTCTCCATTGTTAGAGGCTGACAACTAGGCATGCCAATTTCCTTATATGTTTGGACTGTCCATCAGTTGAGCAAGTTGCCAAGAATCTGGGGAAAATCTTCAAAGTAGAAAAACAGATATATAAGCCAGAAGCTTTAGATGTAGCACTCTTGTAATGCATAGGAACTGTCTGCCATGGCTACAGCTTGAAATCAGAGGTTGGTCTGAAACAGGTGATATAGATTATCAAATGTGGCTGCTAAAGTGAATCTTAATATTATATCCATTGTAAAGATGATGACAAACCATCTATTACCATGAGACTTAAAAGTGGTTTGTGTCAAGTATTCACATAGTGAATTATACATGAAGGTTGATCAGTAAAAACTTGTTAACATGATAAAGTTGAAGTTTTGAACACAGCATTCAAATTCCTCTGCTAACAGCAGTTGCATTTCCTTTCTTATCTCTTTCTCGTCTCTTTAATGTCATCTTTTCTCTAGCCACATTAATCTATTAGAAGCCCAGGGTCTTTCTTCTTGACAACATCTGTGGGTCAAGTCTCTTTCTTTCTAATCAAAAAACTCTCAATCCCATTGGAACCAATGGAAAAAAGAGAGTAGAAAGTTCATAAAGTGAGGCTCATAATTTCTGTTTATTTTATAACCTCATTTGTGTCCCAAACACTTTGAAATTTCCATTTGTTAATACCAAACTCCTAATATAAATACCCTTATGATTGATAGACTCAATGGCTATTTTTTATTTGCTTTCATGAATAGTTGGCTGAATCTGATGCAATTGGCTACATCTTTTTCTTTAAATGTTCTAATCTCCACTCTGTGAGTCTATTTTAATCTCACTATTATCTTTGTTTTCTTACAGACTTCTCTCTTTTGCCTACATCTTAACACTAGTGTTGGCAACTTTCCATCCTTGGCCCTCCAATTCTCTGCAAGTCCTTTCTTAGACAACATGGGGAAAGATGAGATCATCTGGGCTGCAGATTATGAATACATTTCACTGTAAACTGAACCAGACTAACAAGAATGCACTAAGGACTTGAACTAGTCACTTATAAGCTGAATCTACAAAGAAAAAAATGTTTATTTTGTTCATGCATGTTTCTAGGGAAAGTAGAATTTATCACAAAACAATCCAGATTTTCTGCTTCCCAGGAAAAATTAGACAACCTGGAAAAACTAGGCCAACATCTCTGTACACAACCACTGGCTGCAACTGAGTGACATCCTTCTACCTTTAGTGAGTTCCTAAAATACCTACACGTAACCAGTTCCAGTTCTGCACCCACATACGCATTTGTCCTGTTCTACACTACCTAGCCCAACTGTAAAGAAGATGAGAAAGAGTAAAAAACAAGAAAAACTTTTATATAATATATCTTCAGTTCATCAGCTTATCTTCATTTCTGTCACTCTCAAAGTCAATACTGTTAATTAGTACTTCTTTATTATCCTTACATTCCTTCCTTTCATTTTTTTTTTCTTCCCATGTTTCCGTATAACATTGAAATTCTTTCTTCATGGTCTCTTTCCCTGGCTTCTATCCTGATAGTACATCCTTAAAGGCTGGCATTCCTTGAAGTTTCATTTTTGTAAAATCTATCTATCTATCTATCTATCTATCTATCTATCTATCTATCTATCTATGTATCTATCTACCTACCTATCATCTACCCCATTTGTAACTAAAATTTGCAGACAGTATGGCTTGGTGAAAAGAGTACTGGATTTGGAGTGATAGATTGTGTGTCCTAATCTCTGCTGAGCCAGTAAATAAGACCTTTGGAAATCACTTAACTTCACTGGCTCTTAGCAAATGTAGAACTTAATGTTGAACTAGATTACTGTGAAGGACTGTTTTGGCTAAATTGTTCTAATTAGTCTACCTTTCTAACCTAGGGAAGCTAAATTCTCAAGAAAGAAGATCTCCTAAGTAAATTCTGACCAGATTTACAGTGCAATTTATTGTGCTTTTGACAACCATATATAACTTACATTTTAATTCTTAATATCCCTCTTTTAGTGTGTATTGACAGTTCAGTTATTTTTGACAAATACTTACACTCTAGTAAATATAACTGGATGATATGCTTTTTCAAAAACTCTTTCCCCCCCACATATGCCTGAGGGAAATTTTCTTAGAAGTGAAATAGTGGGTCTCCCAGGAATTGGAGCTAAATCCTAAATGGTGAACTGTAGCAAACATTTTTTTTTAAACAGAGTAAGAATAAGCAACAACTGCCTGTTTCTTCCTGGTTCCCCCACAAGCCAATCCCAGCATCTGAACTTGGATCCAGTAGCACTTACCCTCCTTGCGTGTCAATTCTCATTTTAGAATACATTGATTATGCTGGGCAGAAGGTGATAGAAATGGCCCTCCAATCGTAAAAAAAAAAAAAAAAATGCATGCAACATGACTACAATGCTAGGCATAAACTAAGAACTGGATACATGTAAATTTTATCACTGAATCTTCACCACCCCCACCACTACTCTTGAGGTTTATATCTTTAGTCCTATATTACTCAATGACTACTGAGCTCCATTGCCAAGGCACATAACTTATGTTCCCAGAGTCTTATAATGTTCACCTCCATGTTTTGTGAAGATTGAGTCCTAGGAATGGCATGGGTGGGATAACACAGGCCAACTGGGGACTCTGTAGCTTAGTTAATTTATTTGGGGCTCAGTTTCTCCAGGAGACACAATAACAGATTCGGGAAAGTAGATCTTTCATTTTTCTCCTGTACCTCTTTAGTGTTCTATGATTTTAGCATATTATTTCAGGGGGTTCTTTCCTGGCAAGTAAGGAAGATTCATGCCTTTATTTCCTATTAATCCTGAAGTTCTGTGATTTATTCCCTCAAGTTTTATGAAGTAATTACTTGCAAGAGCTCTTCCTTGTATGAACTGTAATAAAAATGACTTAAGAAAAACGGTTAGTCCTTGCATAAAATTATGCAGAAATTAAATTAAAAGGCAGGACATCTGTTCATTTCACATCAAGTCTTTTAGGATCTTCCCAAAGAGCTGCAGAGAATGTGATAATAAGGAAAATTGGGCCCATTCTGATTTCTATAATCGACCTTTCCTGCTCCCATGCTACAGTCTCTCCATTCCCAATTTTCGGCCTGATCTGGGCCAAAAGTTCTAATTGTGACACAGGAATTTCTATCATCTGATGAATCAACTGGCTCAAGAGGAATATCCACCTCTTCAAACAGATTTACCCAGGAGAAGAGATGGAAACATGTGGTTATGTAATGTAAAGATAATGAAATATAATAATAACTTTCCTTTATTAAGAATTTAATTTATGTCAGAAGCTATATTTATATTTGCATTTATTATTTCAGGAAGTCCTCACAACAAACCAGAACATAGTAATATAATTCCAAAGTGTTGGTTTAAGCCATAGGGGCATCTTTTACAGAAATGTCCCTAAAGACTGTGTACAAATAGGGGCAATAGGATCCAAAGCTTACTGAGTACCTATTTTAGGTTAGTGTATGAGGTGTCTTTTTTGTCCCAATTTATCTTTCTAAATCTCATGCAATCCGATGAGGTGTGGTATCACTGACCACTGTTTTCTAGACTAGAAACGTAAGATTCAGAAGTTAGGCCATTAGCTTAAGGTTACATGATAACGAAGCTCAACTGGGATTAAAGAGTGGTTAATAATTATATCTCTTGCCTCTTCAATTTCAGAAACAGACACAGGTTCCTAGTGTTTTCCTTCTAGGGGATGAATATCCCTTCTGGAGACATGGGGACATAGGGAGAGTTTTCTCTAATAAACTGAACACAGAAACATGAAACTTGCTCCTCTGATCACATTATACAATTTCCAGACAGACAAAACAAAACAAAAGAAGGAATAGTAATCAGAAGCTATTTATGGAATTGATGTAATTTGGAAGGAAGGAAGACAAATCCAAAACTGCTATTGTATCTTAATGTAATTAAATCAATATGATAGAGCTCTAAAGAAGTTTAGTTTCCCTATAGGTTTCTTTCTTTTGCCCCAGAATGAAAGGGAAAATTGGGCTTATGTATATATATTTTTTGTGAAACAATTTTCCTCCACGTCAGAAAACCAATCACAGAGCAGGAGGCAGCGTTTCCTGGGAGCGCATAAACCAATTTAAAAAGGATTTTAAAATCATTTCCTGTCCATGAATGTAGTCTGCAGAAGGAGACATGGGTATACCAAGGTAACTATAATAGCAGAGGAGATAGAAAGAAGGAGGGAAGGAGGGAGAACAA
The DNA here is from genome assembly GCF_022079265.1 of Lynx rufus. NCBI lineage: Eukaryota > Metazoa > Chordata > Mammalia > Carnivora > Felidae > Lynx > Lynx rufus. The sequence goes on along the minus strand of NW_025814830.1, from coordinate 33,943,684 downwards.
CTTCAGGAAAGAAAGAAGTTCACCTGCTAAGAACCCTGAGACTTCAGGGAATGGTCTGGCAATGGTCACTGTCAAAGGATTAATAAGGAAGGCATCTGCTGGGGACAGGTGGCAGCTCAGCAGAAAGGGAAACAGAGGCTTTTGGTGTCAGAAAAAGAAAACACAAATAAGAAACTCTTAATTCTACTCTTTCGTTAAAAAAAACCCTCTTTGATGTGAATTACTGTTAATACATATCAGTATTAATATTAAATGATAACATTCCCATGTTTGGTTAGAATCGGGATTGTGTAAGGTTTCAGCCTTCATGGGTTATCCTTACATGAAATTTTGTTAAAGAAAAAGATGTCATCCAAAGTGTAGATTCATAATCTGATGCTATATATAGGATCCATTCCCAGAAGTGTCAGGAGAAGAAATGTCACATTAAGTAGAAATTTTTAGAAATTGTGACTAGAAGAAGCTGAACAAAGTATGCTGGAAGAGGTTTCCCCTCATCACTGAACCATGAGAGATAAAGGTGCTTCCCTTTACAGAAACACACTGTCCCTTGAGACTCTAAGACCAAGAGTATCCCTGCTGTTGACTAGCATAGAGAGAAACCCTATTCATTCTTTCAAGGTCCCATAGGCTTCACCATTGCTAAAAAGGGAGTTCCTCAGGATTCTCCCAGTCCCTTTTTCCTGATGATACCTTCTTCAAGTAAAATTTAAGATGAGTAAATCTATCACTTTAGTTACTTGATGTAGGAAGTGTAACAGATAAATACATTTAAAAATAGATACATAAATCAAAAGAAATCAATTGAAATATAATGATGGGGGATAGGGGGCATAGACAACATAAGCTCCCTTTTTACTTGGTATGGAGTTTATGATGGTGTTACTGAAGGTCGAGTGAGATCTCCTTTAAGTGAGTATCCTGTAGCTTTCATAAATTTTGTTTTACTAACACTCGGCCCTATATTTTAATGCTGGGCCAAGATAGATGTATCCCAGCTCTAAGCATTGCTGGGCGATCTCACAAGTTGTATTGAAGGTGTTTTCTTTCTTTCTTTCTTTCTTTCTTTCTTTCTTTCTTTCTTTCTTTCTTTCTTTCTTTCTTTAATTTTTTTCCTCTTTATTATTATTCAACCTGGATTTCACAGACTAACAGTAGACACCAAATGAAAGCCAAACAGACACATTCACAGTGTCTGTTGAGGTACCGTTGCTGCTTCCACGGGAAATTTTCTCACATGCACTGGGAATCTTGCACATGGTCATGATACCCTTAGAGTCAGGTGTGGGTCTTTGGAGTTGAATTCCTCTCTAGATATATATGAAATAGCTCTCAGTGGAAGGAGGATGTCTGGCAGGGGCCAGAGACTGTATTCTGGGTATTGAAACCTGTACTGAGGCATTGGAGTGTGGCTGGGCATGTGGGAATGCATACAAATTTCTGTCTTCAGAGGATGGTGTCCCAGGGCTCTGATACTATGTTTTAGTGCTAGTTCTGCTCTTGAACAGACAGTTCACTCCCCTTTGAAATGCATATGTACATATACAGCCAACAGGAACTTTAGAAGTTTATAGGAACCAATGCTAGAAGGGTTCTGACCACCACTGAGGTGTAATTAAAATCCTTGACCTTTCTTGAGCCTCTGCTGGCCTGGCTTCTGTAAACACTACATGAAAGGAGGACCTGTTTGGTTGGGTCAGGGAGGGCACTTTTAGCTTCCGAGAGTCTGATTTAAGCTATTGTGTCCAAGAGGTTATTATCTTGGCAGATCGTAATACAATTAACAGACTGTAAAAAAAAAAAAAAAAAAAAAAGGTGTCCCCAACTTTGTCACAGAGCAAAGATAGCAAAGCTTTGATATCCAGAGCAATATGAATACTTTCTTTTTCTGAGAATCCTGTGGCATCTGAAAACCAAGACTTTGTTCTTAGCTTAACCTTAACTTTTTTTTATTTCTTTGCTTGGGTTCTATCTCCAAAAGCAGTGTGGTCCCATATGCAAGTAAATGCTACACGGGTCCATTACTCTGTCCCATTCAGGCTCTTTTGGGGATGTGAAATATCTAGACACTGTGACAGCACACATTACCTATAGGAAGGACACATGCCTATAGACTCAAAGACACCTTACTACTTGACAGATGTAACTCCACAGAGGAGATGGAAAGTTCAGGTTCACAGAGCCATAACAATGGTGCAGAGTGATGTCCTGAATTAACACCCTTTCTTCAGATTTCATCATTGCCAAACCTCTCCCTAATTACTATTTACTACTACCCTACCCCAAACCCTTCCCCTTCCAAATCATGTGTTAAACAGTTCCGTAGGTATAGAGGATAGAGCAATGAATGAAACAGACCATAAAGTTCCCACCGTCATAGAATTCCCAGTCCTGTGAATGAAACAATTAAAAAAAAAAAAACAATGTAACACATTAGACTGTGACCCACATAATGGAGAACAAGGCAATAGTGCAAGGAGGACAAAGGATGCTGAAGGACAGGGGACTGCTATTGTGTGGTAGGTCATCAAGGAAGTTCTCACCAACAAGGCAGATATTTTAACAGTGATCTGTACGTGCAAGGAAGAAATTTTCCTTGCTATTTGGAGGAAGAATATCTTAAGTAGAAGGAACAGCAAAGACAGAGACCCTGAAGTGGGAAAATGGCAGAGCATTTCCCGCAACTGAAGAAAATGAAAAACAGTGGCAATGAGAAGTGAATAAGAGAGTGGAAGAAAGGGTGGGAGGTAAGGTCAGAAAGCAGCTGAAGGCCAAGTCCAGTGGGACAACTGACCCTTGCAAGTATGCTGTTTTTTCCCTGAGTGAGATGAGATTTTGGAGAATGCTGAACAGTGGAGTTACATAATCTAATTTACATCTTACCAGGATCATTCTTTCCAGGATTTGACACAAAGGCTACAAACAGGGCGTCTGGGTGGCGCAGTCGGTTAAGCGTCCGACTTCAGCCAGGTCACGATCTCGCGGTCCGTGAGTTCGAGCCCCGCGTCAGGCTCTGGGCTGATGGCTCAGAGCCTGGAGTCTGTTTCCGATTCTGTGTCTCCCTCTCTCTCTGCCCCTCCCCTGTTCATGCTCTGTCTCTCTCTGTCCCAAAAATAAATAAACGTTGAAAAAAAAATTAAAAAAAAAAAACAAAGGCTACAAACAAATGAAGTAGGAGATATGAATGGAGAGAGCAATACAAGTTTTTGTTGTGGGGAAATTAAAAGCATTTTTATGTGAGCTTGTAGAAAATCCACTAGAGAGGGGTGTTGGGTTTTAGAATGCAGCAAAGAAAAATAGAACGACTGCTCCAATGATGAAAATTAAGAAGAGAAGGATAGGATATAGTACATTGGTGGGAGGATTGACTTACATGAGAAGCAGGACAATTAATCCAAATTAACAGACCTATATAGAGACCTATAGAGAATACAGACCTATATAAGAGACTATACATTAGAGGTGGATACACATGATGGTTTGGTCATGTGGACCTTCTCCTATTTTCTTGGTAAAATAAGAAGCAAGATTGTTAGCTGGAAATGAGGACTAGGGAGGTCATATTTTTTTTGATCAATGGCTTTTTTTCTTCCAAACACCTTCCTTGTCTATTCCACCCTTCATGGGATGCACAACAGACTCTACCTATTCTATTTTGTTGTAACTCTGGGGCATCTGTATTGTCCACAGCTTGCAAGCATTCCACAAGTTTGCTCAGGAAAAGTCAGTGGGACTTACATTGCAGTCATACTATGAAACTTTTAACACAAAGTGATTTTTTTTCAGTCAGAGATGCCTAACCCTCTTGAAATGTTCTTCACAGAGGCAATCAGATCCGGAATCCATATCTTTAGAAAAGCAGCCTTCCTCTTTCTCAAAGCAAACCAGGCACATAAGAAGCTTTCTTGGGATAGGCAGCCCGCTAAACCACATAAAACTGGCCCATTATTACTTGTGTCCTTGTAGGTATTTTAGCCTTTAAATGGTGATACTATCATTTTAATTAAAGCTGGAGTTTCTTCCACATTAAATTCAAAGGGAGACCGCAAGTTTCCATTCTACAATAGAAACTAAATCCCCAGTCCACGAGTAAAACAAAGTATCTGAATGAAGTTAGGCAGAGTTGGGAAGGTCTCAAAAAGTGATGGTGGGAGATCGTGTTATACAGACATAACATAGAGGAAAGCACAGAACTATGAAAGTTATACTCATAAAATCCCTTTTAGGGGGTATAAGATAAGACAAAATAAAAGCTGAAAACCAGGGGCTGTGTGGGGAGTAAAAAATACTTTGTAGAGAATCTTAGCCTACCTTTTTTTTTTTAATCTCTGAGTGATATGAATAATTTAATTAATATGCCAATTTTACACATGGAACATGGAGATACTTAGATTTTTAATCTACACCATACTAGAAAATAACACAGACTAGTGTTTGGCAAGATCATCACTGTTAATATTTTAAGCTGTAAAATTTGTTGTCAGAGGCTATCCTGCACATTGTAATACGTTTAGTGGTGTCACTGGCCTGTGCACAAGGGATGCCAGAACACGCTCCTTGTAATTAACAAAACGAAACGTCACCAGGCATTGACACATGTCCCTTGGAGGACAACGTCAACAACATCCTTCCTCGTTGGCAACCACTGCAATAGCCAAAGAGCCTAGCATAGTGCCTGGCACATGTATCTTGCCCCACACAGAAAAAGAATTTTATAAAAATAATAAAAAACAGACCTTTGCCTTTTCCCATTTGCAGCACAACAAAGGAAGGATTTTTTTTTTCTCAGCAAAGTTTGTGTTTCAATAGTTTTTGTTTTTTTGAGAGAGAGAGAGAGCCAGCACAAGCAGGGAAGGGACAGAGGATCTGAAGTAAGTTCTACACTGACAGCAGAAAGCTCAATGCGGGGTTTGAACTGTCAACCTGTGTGATCGTGACTTGAGCTGAAGTCAGACACTTAACCAACTAAGCCATCAGGAGCCCCTCAATCATTTGTTAAACTTTATTGAGAAATAATTGATAGATACAATTGTATACATTTAAAGTATGCAGTGTGAAGATTTTAAATCTATCTAGATAGATAGATAGATAGATAGATAGATATAGATAGAGAGAGAGATATAGATATATATATATAGTGGAATGATTACCAAAATCAAAATAATTTACACATCCATTACTTCACATAGTTAACACTTTTCTGTGTGGTAAGAATGCTTAAGAGCCACTCTTAGCAGCTTCCACATATACAATCCTGTATTATTAACTATAGTCACTACAGCGTGCATTAGATAATCAGAACCTATTCATTTTATAAATGACAATCTGTACACTTTGACCTACATCACCCCATGTCTGCCTCCCCAGAGCCCCTGGCAAACCCCATTCTAGTTTCTGTTTCTATGAAACTGAAGTTCTATACAATATGTTAATATTCTAGTAGATTATTTAGAGACTCATCAATTCTTGGATACAGTATTTCCTTGGATCTGCCAGGTAGGGCCCATATTTGGGGCTTTCTGCCTCAGGGCCCTCCATGCTTTAGAGTACCTTTTGAGCTTTTCTAAATCCCCTCCAGTGCCTAAGGGCCACTAGGCTGGCAATGACAAATGGTGTGTATCATGTGCCTGTGCTCAAGGTCTTGCACATTTCAGGGATGGCCTTGTTTGGGTACATGAAAAAAATTTAATGTAGGGTCCTGCAAACTGCTTGTCTCCACTTCTCCCATGAATCCTCTTTGGGGTTGTGATGGTTGCAGATATATCGTAGACAGGCCAATTACTGATATAAACTTTATTAACAGATTGGCACAATTACTAAAATTATCAGATGATTTATAAACTGGAGGTTATTTATCTAAGTGACACTGTGAACTTCAAGGTATCTTGATGCCCCTGAACAAATTCGTGTATGTGTTCAAATATACATCATATAAATTATTCTCAGGAAAGTATCTATGGATTTACCCAGATTCTGAATGGATCAGTAAAACAATTTCCTTTAGAGCCTTGGAAAAATAATTTAAATTTGGAAAATCTGAGTCTACTTTGAGCATCCACAGAGGGTAACTTTAGAAAGGTGCTTATCTCCAGGGATTTTTAGTGATTTCCAAAGTTCTCTGCAAAGGCTTTTAAGTTTTATGGGTAATTTGTGAAACACACAAAGACTGCGACATGTTTAAAGATAAGTTAGCCAGTTTGAAGTTGCAATAATCTATTTTTCATCTTGTTTAGATCTCAGAAAAAGCATTAGTCTGATCGTTTTTTCAGAAACATCTTTAGTTTCCTGTCCCTTTATGGAAAAGTCTCTCTTTGATATAGGTTGCCTTATAGAGACAGACTCACTGGCATATTTCCTGTAAGTTGTTGCAGTTTGCGTATCACATTTACTCTACATACTTACGAAAGGTCTTCAGTGGGCCAGATTAGCTTTGCTTTCCCGAGTTTTAAATGTTAACACTTCATTAAAGGAAGTTTAATTAAAGTTCTCATGCTAGACACTTTGTGACAGTTGGGCATTTGTACTATTTAATCATTGACATTCTCTTTCAGTGTATATACTCATTATGTGAACAATGTGTCTTAGTCATATAGCTTTTATATGATACATTTTAAATCTTATTAGTATTCCACTACTAAATCTAAGTTTTTACTAACCCATTTTCAATAAAGCACTTTCTTTTTAGTCCTGTGGATACCCATAGGTCCTGAATAAGACTCCTAATGTGTTATAGTCAACATAGAAATGATCTGTCAAAACAGTTTGGAGCTAGAAGGAAAAACTAACACTTCTAAAACATCATCAACAGGCCAAACAAAAATCTCATTTATACTTTATGGCAATTCTGTGCAGCGGTTACTAGCAATCCCATTTTAAAGGTGGTAAAACTAAGGTTCAAAGGAATACTCAACTGGTTATTTCTACGCATAGAAATAAAACTGCAATCTGTAGGTCACCAGGGACATGCTTTTCCTCAGGTTATTTAAAATATTTCAAAAGAGCGAAGAAAATAGTAAAAGGTTCCTTGTTGGGGAAATAAAGGTCAGGAACCACAGGACCATCTGGGTGTGATCTTCTAAACCCATGGAGTTTATTCAATAATAATTGCTACCTATTTATTATTAATCAAAAACATATACAACACAGAAATCATAACCTTTTTTGTTTACATGAAAAGGCCAAAGTTACCAGGCTTAGTGCAAATAAGAGTACTCGTATTAACAAAAATATGAGGATGCTTTGGCTCAGGCAGGAAATTCCCCAGTTTTATCTATGATTCTCACTAGATTTTTTAAAATCTTTTTTTTTTTTTTTTAAATAGGGCAAAGAACTTCACGGTTATCTCTATAGATTTTTTTTTTTTTTTGGAAATTTAGGAATTTAATTTGGAATCAATGGTTGATTGACCTTCTACTTATTTGTGTAAATGAACCTTATTTTCACTAAATGTCACAAGACAAATTATATACAGAGCCAAAATTAAAACCCATGTACTCTGTCCTCCTGACCATCATTCTCATGATTGCTTTGCCCCTTTGTCACATCCTTTATGACCTAAATACTATCTAACATTACATCTATTTTATTCCTTGAACCTTGCCTCCACATACACTTTTCCCCCCAACAAAAGTCTTAGTAAAAAATCAAGGAGAAGAGATCAGAGTACAAGAGAAAGGGTATAAATAGCAAAGAGAATCCTAGAGATTTATTTTCAGACACGTTGCTTAAGACAGTTTAAAGATGTCCTTCTCTAATGAACTAAAAAGTCTGCTGATTTAATAAAGCCGTTATAAAAATAGAAAGCAAAAGAGGGTGAGAGACGTTTTGGCTTATATAACTGAACAGGTAAGGGGTAGTTTTACGCAGACTTTATTCTTGAAAAGACCTTACACATGCAGTTTGGAAGATGACCAAAAGTAGGACCAGGTTTAAGTGGTTTTTGGAACTCGGCTTCCCAGATTTACTTGAGTGTACACTTTGAAATTAATCTGAAGAGTACTGTTCTGGTTATGTCTACCATGCTTAGACCAGTAGTTATGGACACAGGGGATACCGAGCCAAGTTCTTCCATTATACCTACAATCGTTGTGATTGGCAGTCTCAAAAAAATATGTGATGTGTGCAAGAGGTGATTCCTTAAGCTAAGGGAACATGGGCAAACATCTTCCATTACAACTTTCCGCAGAAAGGACCAAGGGTATTATAAAAGTTTCTTTCTTTGACAAAAGTCATTTCCACACCACAGTCTCTCTATTCAGGAACCAACATTTTCCTTAAGGTTAAACTAAAAATAAAGGCTACATATTTTATATCCTTGAGCAGGTGGAACTTATAATAATGTCTTTTTCTAATTCAATGAATGGAAAATTGCTTGGCCTGTTTTTTCATGTAATCATGATCATATCAATGATACCTATAATATCAGCATCAAAGCCCCTGACTCAAGAGCAGCACCAGAAAGTCTTGTTTCTGCTCTCCAGATATTTTATGTATTTATTATTGTAATATGTAGTTAAAGGCATGGAAAGGCCAATTATCTAGGTGAAAATCAGCCTCTACATGTGATTTCTGAACTGCTTGCTTCAGATTCTCTTGGAGTGATAAGTAACAAGGAGATTAAAACCTTCTGTCCCTAAATTCCTGGAGGAGAAGGGGAAAATGATTTGCATTTTAACAAGTACCACTGTATACTAAGCATCTGGGATAAGAAACAGCAAAACTCAGATGAATAAGGTACAGGTGAGCTGTCTTCCTCAACTTTTAATCTTTTCCATATGTTCATTTACCTGTATTTATTCATCCCTGAATCACTAAGCATCTAAAATAGCTCCAGGCATTTGATAGGAGTTCAATAAGATGTACTCACTTTTCTCAAAGAAGGAGAGATTGACAAGAAAATCAATGATTATAATGCAAAATATCAAGTGCTTTGATGGAAGAAGTAGAACAGAGAAGGAGAACCTAATCAAGCCTCAAGAGGTACCATGGAGAATTTACATAAGAAGATATGGGAGACAATTCACAATGGGCCTCTTATACACCTACCCATCTTTCTGAGGATGTCAAAATTGCAAGGCCCAATTCTGATGGTTCTTTCACCCAGACCACTTCTCAGGATTGATTATGTAGTTGTAAATTCTGAAAATGAGAAAACAGAGTGCAACAATGCACTGTGAAGCTCTACACTACACCTGGTCTTCCTCTGGTAACATGCTTGCTTATACTTGCTATAAAAGGAGAGGAAATTTACCCTAAAATGATACTCAACAATACAAAGACACGTATGCACAAGGTAATTCATTGTAGCATTGTTTCTAATTGTTTATAATCTCCAACCTATCCTCACACTGAGGATTGATAAAATTATGTTACATCCACACAATGGATGACTATGTATCTCTATATAAAAATATGAAATTCCATGAATCAGTAAGAGTGTTTTCTAGGATATATTGTTAAGCACAAAGGCAAAGCATATTAATATCTTTATAATGCTATGTGTAAGAACAAGAGGAAATAGGACAATATAAAAGTGTCTACTTCTTTAAAAAAATGAAGAAAAATATCCAGACTAGTGAGATTGCTTATCTATAGAACACGGATGAGAACAAAGTGAAAACAACAAAAGAGGGGTGAAGGCATTTCTTATTACATTCTGGCTTCTGCAACCATGTTAATGTGTAGCACACTCTAGAATAATACGTCTTTTAAAAATTAACAAGGCTACGTGCAAACCCTAAAATCACACACACACACACACACAAAAGAATCAAGCCATATTTCAAATGAAGAACATAATCTCACCGAAAGGGGAAAACAGAAAATAATTTTTGAACATAATATTTATAGGTCTGTAAATAAATACTGAACTCTAATCAGGAAGGTTTTTTTGTTTCACAGTAATAAAGGTTAACAATTCTGATACAACATTCTGTATATTTTAGGATTAACCAAACTAATAAATATATTATAGATAAGTATCTGCCATTTACTTTAAAATGGCTCAGAATAAAATTTAAAATTATGTATGTGTGCACGTGTGTGTGTGTGTACATGCATGCATGCATGCATTTGTATGTGCATGAGGGTGTGGGTGTTGTAAGGGCATATGCAAATTAAAAATAAGGCTTAATTCTCCTGCTTGAAAATAAGGGAGGGGAACCTCTCCCTTTATCTTAGAGCATTTACTTTAAAAACTTGTCATTGTACGTTCTTTCTCTGTCTTTTTGAAATGCATATAAATCTTTCAAAAAGCTAAATATGTCTCTTGCTTGCTAGCTTTATAACTCAGGAATGCCTTTAAGAACTGGGAACAATTTCGGGGCGCCTGGGTGGCGCAGTCGGTTAAGCGTCCGACTTCAGCCAGGTCACGATCTCGCGGTCTGGGAGTTCGAGCCCCGCGTCAGGCTCTGGGCTGATGGCTCAGAGCCTGGAGCCTGTTTCCGATTCCGTGTCTCCCTCTCTCTCTGCTCCTCCCCCGTTCATGCTCTGTCTCTCTCTGTCCCAAAAATAAATAAACGTTGAAAAAAAAATTAAAAAAAAAGAACTGGGAACAATTTCTTTGAAATGTAATCATCAAGGAGGATAGATAGCATCCTTTTCTCCCAATTTCTGTGATGAGGTAGGAGCCTAACTTTGGTTGTCTCCTTCATCCCAGCTGCAAAACTACTTCTTGTCTTAAATATGTGAGGAATTTATCTTTCCTTTGGTTAAAGCCAATTAGCCAATAGAGATTGGCATCCCAATTATCAAATGAACTTAGTAAGAACTATGTATAATTAATGGTGGTGTCAAGGCTTATTACTGTGGGCCAGGTATTGCTTATGAGAACATGTATGCAATAGGTTGTATCTCCTTGGCTATATGAAAGGGTGAGATTTCTATCTACCTAGGCAATCTCTTAGCATGTTGCCTGCAATGCACATAACATTCTGGTTGCATGCTTGTTTAACAATATAACTGTTTTCTTCCTAAGGAGCAACATCAGCAAGATGGCCAAAAAAGATATCCCTTGCCTGTATTCTCCACTCAACAACAATTTGGCATTCATCCATGGACAGAAGTGCCTTTCTGGGAGCAATGGAATCCAGCACATATGTTAAGGGACCCGGGAGGAGTTTCACCTACCTGTAATATAGGTAATAGGCAAATGGACCTCAGTCCTGGCTTTGGACCCTGCAGTGGCCTGTACGTTAGCTCCAGCCTGTCTGTGGCAGTCCAGGAGCCCCTTGAGAGTGCTGTCTTAGACTATTACCACAGATAAGAGAGTCTTTGTAGAAGTCCAGGTGTACAGTAGAGAAATTCTAGCAAACCTTAACGCAGCAAAACAAAACAAAACAAAACAACCCCCCCCCAAATGAAAACCAAACAAAACAAAAAATCAAGATTTTTGCCCATGTCGCCTGTTCCCCGAGGAAGCACAGGTCCGTGCCAAGGAAGATCTTCTCTGGTCCATGAATTCCGCACCCCCCCACCCCCGCCCGGGATATGTGAGAGCATGAGAGTATGCACCTGCTCCTTCACCCATGTGGGATGCCGCCAAAGAGGCCCATTTCTCCCTAGTTGCAACCAGAGTACTGGGTGTGGAGGTGACTGCAGGGCCCATAGAGGCAGGGAGAGTGGCAGATAGTTATTTTAGAGGGCATTAAAGGGACATATTTAATTCTACACTGGGGACACCTCATCTGTGGATCCCTGCAACTGGCCCTCAGGTACTCCAAGCACTATGTGTGCCTTATCCCTAGATACCCCCAATCTATGGCCTGATCCTGGTGCCTGGCCCTGCCCACAAAGAGAATGAGCTTCCTCAGAGAGTTAGTGAGCATGTGTAGAAAGCCATCTCCCGCCCCGGCCCCCATCCTCCCTCCCCACTCCCCACATCTATGAATCAGGGAGAGATCATAAACTTGAGCTTCAGCATCACACTTGGGAAAACAAAAAGCAAGCTATCAGCATTGGCCTAGTGCATTGCAAAATTCAAAATCAGTTGCCTTTCTATACACTAACAAGAACATACCTGAAAATGAAATAAAGAAAATAATCACACTTGCAGTAGCATCAAAAATAATAAAATAATTAGGAATACATTAAACCACGAGGTGAAATATTTATACTCTCAAAATTACAAGACTTTAATGGAAGAAACTGAATAAGATAAAAATAAATGGAAAGCTCTTCCATGTTCTTGGATCAAAAGAAATAATCCTTAAAAAGGAACTCAAACAATTCAATAGCAAAAAGTCTCAATTTAAAAATGGACAATGATCCAATTAAAAATATCAAATTAAAAAATGAGTAAAGGGCTTGAATAGACATTTCTCCAAGTACAAATGGCCAACAGGAACATAAAAAGATGCTCAACATCATTACTTATCAGGGAAACACAAATAAAATGACAAGGAGATATTACCTCACGCTTGTTAGAATCGCTATTATCCAAAAGACAGAAAACAACAAGTACTGGTGAGGATGTAAGCAAAAGGGAACCCTCTCGCACTCTTGTTGGGAATGTAAATTGGTGCAGCCTTGATGGAAAACAGTGTTGAAGTTCCTCAAAAAATCAAAACTAGAATTATCGTATGATTCAGCAATCTCATTTCTGGGTATATATCCAATGGAAACAAAAGCAGGCTATCAAAGAGATCTCTTCGTCTCCATCCTCAATGCAGCTTAATTCACAATAGTCAAGATACAGAAACAAGCTATCTGTAGGTGAATGAATGGATAAATAAGATGTGATTACATCTATGCCAATATCTCTATCTCCAATATTATAGTATACATTTGAAAGTGCCTAAGAGAGTCAATCTTAAATGCCCTCACCATGAAAAAGAAATAGTGATTATGTGAAATGATGAAGAGGTTCACTAATCCCATTGTGGTCATCACTTTGCTCATCACTTTGCTTCTATGTAAGTGTCTCAAGTCATCACATCACACATCTTAAATGTTATATGTCAATTATGCCTCAAGAAAGCCAAAAAAGTTGTTATATTTCTTTTCAAAAAAAAATAGGATTTCTTATGCCACCTGTACTACAGGCTCCTTTCCACAGCATACCCTTCTGCAAGTGAAGGATTCACCAGGCCCTTCACATCAACCTCTAGGGTATGGATTTGGGGTAATCAGCATGAATGCATAGCCATTAGGAAGATTCTTTTAATTAGCATAGGATGCTTGCATCAATTGGTGTTATTAGTACATATGTTAATAAAGTGTTGTGATAAAGTAGGTGCAGTGAGTGACAGAATGCTATCTTAGAAATTTATGAGGGAGCATAGGGCAAGCTGACAGGCCACAAACACTCCTCCCCCACTCCCCCAGGTGGGATTTGTGTGATAGTCCTTGGGGGGGGGGGCACGCCTGGTTGACCAAGAACAAAGGAAAAGGGAAAAACAAAGGGTTAACTAATAGAGATCATAGTCCTGCAGGACCTAAGTTTCCATCACCCCTCCAAAGTGATGTGGGAAACAAAGGCAGAAGGAAATGGCAGATAGAACTAAATTTCCATATAACCTCCAGTCCATTGACAAATACTTGAAGCTGGCAGAATAAAATGTTCCTCCAGGAACTCCTCACTGACTTAATGCTAATGCTTCACTAGAGGGAAAAACAACATTAGCTTGACAATACCTAGGCCTCCAACATCTTGTGAGTCTTCTTTAGCATATGAAAATCTCAGTGCAAACTTCCCTTGGACTTTACCTCACCCCCAACCCCATAGTATAAAACCAGTCTCTCCTCATGGTCCCAGGGCAGCTCTTCCTGCCCCTGGGTCCTGTCCCTATCAGTAAAATTACCTTTTTGCACCAAAGACGTCTTCAAGAATTCTTTCTTGGTCGTTGGCTCCAGACCCCATGAATCCCATATTACCATCAAAAAACCTCATCAGAAATGATCAGAAAGAAAATGAGAAAGTAGGATTCTTATAATTCTAAGTAAGCTTAGAAAACTATAAATGTCAGTTATTAGAACTGCAGGTAACGTGGGATGCCTTGGTGACTCAACTGGTTAAACGTTGGACTCGCTTTTGGTTCATCATGATCTCATGGTTTGTGAGTTTGAGCCCCACATTGGGCTCTGCACAGAGCACAGAGCCTGCTTGGCATTCTCTCTCTCTCTCTCTCTCTCTCTCTCTCTCTCTCTCCCTCTCTCTCTGGCCTTCCCCTTCACATACACATATTCTCTCTCTCTCAAAATTAAAACAAAACAAAACAATAAACAAAACAAAACTGCAGGCAATGGTATACTTCTAGTAGGGACTGGGGTCTGTGATTATTTCATCAAAAGGATGAATCAAGCACACTTTGTCAGATGGAACAATAGTTACTGAATAGCCAAGTGGTTACTAATACTGTAAGTCACTCACACCTTATTTCAAATTTTAGCTTTAGCCACACACATTGGCTCATACGGTCCTCACATGAAAGCATATTACAGGAAACCATATGAAGTTTAAACAACTGAATGAAGTCCAAAATATTTAGCACTATGCTTGGTGTGTAACAAATATTAACTTCAATATATAGCTAATTATTACAATGGAGAAGAAAAGGATGATTCTATGGTTACCTGTGTAAGCCACTGAGCACAAAACAAAATATCTCTAAACCTCTCAAAGTTCCCACATAATGGTGAGAAAAAACATGTATGTTTTAGATTAGGAACCTGACTCAGAAATGTTAATTGACTTGCCCAAGGTTACACACTAATGATTGATGGAACTGAAATGTGAGTTCCTATCTGTCCCAATACAAAGGAAATATTTGAATGACATATTACATGTCTATACTGAGCTCCATCATTATTCAAGTGTTTTATGCAGCCTGTGCAAAAGTCCCTCTTCCCTCCCAAATAGCTAACCAAAATAGCCCCAGCCTCAGAGTATTTGATTTCCACACATAAGTGCTCTTTCCTTAAAGTATAATTGTTGCCCGTATATATAAAATGAGCATACTTTCTGGTCTCACAAGTATATCTGTGAGAGACATAGTAGAGTTCTGACATCTGTTACTAATTTGAGACTTTAGACTTCAAAATGCTTTAAAATAAATGAAGCTCAATCAGATGTCTTTAGATGAGGAAGCTGAGAAAAAATAGTCCCTTTTTCTTCTCCCCACTAAGAGCCTAATATTTGATAAACAGCTATTCTATACCAGACTCTCACAAGGGCTTTAAACATCTTATCTCACTTAATGTTTTAAAAATAACTTCTGGCTCAGTTATTTTAATATGTCAACTATTTTTAAACATTTATTTATTTATTTTTGAGAGGGAGAGAGAGTGAGTGAGAGAGCGAGAGAGAGAAAGGGAGGAGCAGAGAGAAAGGGAAGAGAGAATCCCAAGCAGGTTTCACACTGTCAGCACAGAGACCCAACTAGAGGCTCAAATCCACAAACCAAGAGATCACAACCTGAACAGAAATCAAGAGTTGGATGCCTTACCAACTGAGACACCCAGGCATCCCTAATGTTAACTATTTTAAGTGTAACACCAGCATTACACTTTATACTTTCACTAGTGGGAGTCAGAATCTTATATTCAGTATTCACATTTGTTCACAAGCATATGCACACACTCTCACACAAACATCAGAATAATATAGCATTCTACTTTTTAACATAGGGTCAAGATAGGTTGTGTGAGGGAAGAAGGACAAAAGTTGCCATTGTATTATTCAACTGATCCTCATGTTCTTATAATTCATACACTTAACTGGCAGTGAATGATGTAGATCTTATACAATGAGTGTATATATATATGCAGTTTTGGGGTGACTGGGTAGCTCAGTTGGTTGAGCATCCAACTTTTGATTTCAGTTCAGGTCATGATCCTAGGATTGTGGGATTGAGTCCCAAGTTGGGCTCTGCACTGAGCATGAATCCTACTTGAGATCCTCTATCTCTCTCCCTCTATCCCTCTCCCCTGCTCATGCTTGCTCTCTCTCTCTCTCTCTTAAAAAAAAAGTTAAAATGAATACAAATATATATCTGTACAGATTTTACCCCCTCCAGTGGTTAAGTGGCATCTTTCTCCTTCAGGCATCTGATGTTATTTGCTTTGTCATCTTCAGTTACTTATTGTTACAGATGAAAACTCTTCACTATAATTAAAATTAGGTTGTTTCAATTTATGCTACAAACTTCCAAGTGGATAAGAACTACTTTTTCCTTTGTTTCTATTTTTTTGACATTTATGTATTCTTTTTTTTTTTAAGTTTATTTATTTATTTTGTGAGAGAGAGAGAGAGAAGGAGAGGGAGAGAGAGAAAGTGCTAGTGTGGAAGGGAGAGAAAGAGGGAGAGAGAGAACCTCCATGCTGCCCAATGTGGCGCTCTATCTCATGAACCATGAGATCATAACCTGAGCCCAAATCAAGAGTCGGGGTGTAACTAACTGAGACACCCAGGCACCTCGACATTTATGTATTTTAAGAAGTGAAGTTTGGTGTTGATGTTTGATCAATTATTTATTGTCATTAATATTGTTGTGATTGGTCACATAAATATGAATTTATTCTTGGCCTGTAGGTCACATTGAGATATAAAGTTATAATATTTACTTAGGAAAGATGTTATAGTATATGGATTTATCTATACAATAACTTTCTGAACTAATATTCAGAGTCATCGAACTGGAATAAATCACTAGGGTAAGAAAACCACTGGAAACCTCTACAGATTTACAATTAAAGTAGGCAAAACATTGGGGTGTCTGCCTGATTCAGTCAGTTGAACGTGTGACTCTTGATTGTGAGGTGATGAGTTCAAGCCGCACTTTGGGTGTAAAGATTATTTACAGAAAAAAAAAGTATTTAAAGTATATAAAGTCTATACTGAATACTTCTACATGTATATACTTTTAGTTGTATGAGTTAGTACCGTCTCAGCCTGTATTTCTCATAAATAAAATGGTAGGGATTGAGTAAAGATACTTTAGTTAATACATGTTGAGAAGTTTCCTAGTTACAAGCACTATGTCATTATTATTATTGATATTGTATGTCCTTTTGTTAAATTTAAAATGTCTAGCATCCTTTGTAAAGTTTTCAAGTTTGTTTACCTAGATGCCTTTGGCATCTGTAATTTTAACTTATTTTTTGAAAGCCATGAACAATTTTCATTTTGGCTTCATGCAGTGAATAGGTTTGGGGACCAAGTATATTTATCAAAAAGGTAAGAAGTTCTTAATATCAAAGGAAAAGATCTGGTCTGAGCATTATGCTTAGTATCCTCAGAACTAAATGCAAACCTTGAAACATGGAAGTTATATAATATTGCAAGGCATTAAAATAGGGTTCATAATCCAACCATTAACTCATCAAATTTCACTTTACAATAATTGATGCCTGCCACAGAAAGTTCCTTTTGTAAATTTTGTTTTTAATTTTAACATAGTCCTACAATTCTGTGATAATTAAACATTTTAATGATCATATAATTAAAAAGTAAATTTACTTTCATCAACTCATCCCACTCCCCAAAATTCATTCTTTTTATTTATGAGAAACTTACTTAATGTGACCATTATGAGAGTTACATTAACAAAGGAAAATCTGATGCTGAAAGATACTGGGTGACTTGTATGCAATTACTGACTTACTACATGGAGTCAGACATTAAACTCAAAGAATTTAATTCACTGAACTAATCTCCTAGACATCACCCTATACTACTTTCTTTTTCATGAGTTTTATGCAAATGCAATTGTCTTTATTTGTCAATGCATATAGATACACTTAATTTTTATAGTCTATATATTACAGTATTCTTAATGTACCATATTTTCTTTATATGATGAAAAACTTACAAATAATCTAAATGTTCATCAATAGATAACAATTACAAACAATTTCACAGGGAATGTCCTTATACATAGATGTTGGAAAGGGGCAAAGATGTTTAGAGAATAAAACTGTATTTGCAGATTTACTAACACAAAGGATATGTGCACTTCAATTTGGCAAATATTCCTCAACTGCCCTCTGGAAAAGTTGAAAAAATATATATTATCAGCAATGATGTACAAGAATTTATATTTCAGCATATGCTTCAACACTAGATATTAAACAGCAACCACTTTCTACCTATCAATCATATTAGTTGGTGTAATCTGTCAATATAGGGTAGCTGTAGGTTTCTAGGGGAAAAAAAATTCCATTGAAATACTGATTTAATAATATCATGAATAAGTAACTCTTCTCAGCAGCAAAAAATAAATACCCTACATTTTTTTTACGATCACACTTGAAACTTTCAAAATCTTTGAGATCTTCCACTGAAATGTTTGTCTCCAGTATGTGATTTTTCTCACTATGAGAGCAAGAAGCAAGCAAATATCACTTAAACACCCCTTTTCAAATAAAAGAGCATAAAGTGGAAACAAATGAAGTTGCCTTTTAGACAGATGCAAGCTGTCCGCCCAGAATATGACCTTTTCTCTGAACTTTCTTCCTAAGCTACCCCAGAGGGTGCCATATAAAATAGTAAGGATTCTGCAGAAATGTAGCAAGGATCGGGGGTCGTGTTCACATCTAAGCCAGAAAGACACCAGACAGCCTCTTTACAACTAGAAAATACCAGCCTCTAGCCATACATTTAAATTGCAAGCAGGAGAAAACAGTGCCTGGAAACCACACTGATATCAAGCTATGTCACATAACTCTGTCTTATGTCATATATATATATATATATATATATATATATACACACACACACACACACACACATATATCTGTATATATCTTATGATGTATATATAAGGGATATACAAGATTGGAGAGGTCAGTTAACTTTGCTTAGGTGATGACTATATTGATTCTTTGAATTATCTCAGACTACCTGCTGAATCCTATTATGTATACATTTTTAAAGAGGAAAAACATATCTAATAAAGTGGAATATCACATCAGCTGCAATTAATAATGTTTTGTTTCTAATTTATTTTAAACTTCTCCAAATTTGAGAAAAAAATAAAGCTATGCTTTAGGCTTCTGAGTGTGTGTGTGTGTGGGGGGGTTGTCTGTGTGTAAAATAAATAATTCCTGGTTACATGTAATACTATGAGACATTTATCAAACCAAGTTACAAATAAACATAAGGACAGAATTCTGAACTTTGTACACTGGCTCTGGGGTAGGACCTGGAAAAATCAAAAACAGTCACCCGCTATGGGCTGATACTATGGAAGCAGTAGCTGAAACACTCTTTTATCTTGGAGCGACTTTGACAGGTCTTGAAATCTCCCTTTGCCCCTCAACACACTTAGCTATCAGAATGGAACAATTTCAAGAGCTGAAGTGGGATAAGCAGCAGGGGTCAGAGTCAAGAACAAGAGCCAAAATCGAGCACGAAGGGAAAGTCCTACATTTCTCCAGTTTATGAAACCAAACCACCAGTGAGACAAATGATCATAAACCAGATTTAAAGCAACAGAATCACCTGACATATCTGTTGTCTAGCATGGCTTCTTCAGCTTTAACATCCTTGATAACACCGAAATGAGGGTTCCAAATATCATCACATGCCAGCCCCTAGGTATAAATACCCTGCCTGCAGAGGCTCCAGCTCTTTTGATACTTTCATTTTACTAGTCTTACTGGCTGCCCCCTAGATAGGCTGACACAACCATTACAAAAGGGAGGAGTCATAAGAGCAAAAGACACATGTTGAAGAAATGAAAGCATTGATGCTGTTTTTTATTGTTGTTGAAATTGCTGTGCGTTTATTCTGTCAGGTACTCTGTTGAGCACCTACTAGAATATGACAACTCTCAGGTGTTGACTGTCTTTGAAATCCAGCCTCACTTACTGTCCACTTGTTGCCTGTGTATATACATGGGCCAAATTCAGTTCACTTTTCCTACAAAATGGAGATAATTCTACCCCGCTGGAAATGACTGTAAGTACTTTAAGAGATAATAATGCTACTAAATAGTTGATATTTATTAAGAGCTTCCAGTGTTCCAAGAAGTGTGCTAAGCCTTAAAATGGGGTTTATAATTGTAAGAGTTATTCTGTGAGGTACATGATATCACATTCATTTTATAAGAAATGAAAACTCAATGTGTTTCATGTGACTTAACCAGGGTCACAATGAAAATAAATTATTAAGATGGCATACAAATCCAACTCAAATGTGGATCTCCCAATATAACCCTAATCTTGGACAAGATGTTTTATTAGCTCAATTTCCAGGATATTTCCTTGATTGTGCAGACAACCAGTACATGTATCCAGATGGTGGTAGTTCTTTGCTAATACTTTTTATTGTCATTGGGCAGGGAGAAAAGAAAAAAACTACCATGTTAATTCTCAAAGATAATCCTTTAAAATTTTTCTTTTTTAAGGTTTCAGAAATATTGAATGCTTTCTATATTATCACTAATTATATTAATAGATATGTGGAAACAATGTAATGGCTTCATGTAGTATTAATGCACTAATGGATATGCCAAGCTATTATTGTCATTCAAATTGATAGGGCATTTTGTCTTTAATGGCTTTGAGCGTTCATCTCCTTGAGAAGTTTTGGAGTCCATGCTAGTGTTTTAATATAAGCCCTTCCTACTGACTTAATACTTCACAATTAAAAAGAAAATGCTCTGCAACTAATGTGTTTAAAAGGCAGTGATCAGTATCTTATTGAAAATAGGTTACAATTTTTAAGCCTCTGTGTTTGCTAACTTTCAGTTGTCAAAGTAAATTAGAATTTAATTAGGGGGTGCATCTTGATCTGTGATTTGGAAACACCAAGAGGAGACTTATTTCCAGGAGGAATGAAGACACTACAATAATTGTTGAAGTTAATTATCAAGTTTTGCCTTTTAGGTGAAACAATTACTTCAGAAGTTTTGGAAGAAGAGACAGAAACAGAAAACAAAAACAAAAACAGAGAGACACAGTTATTACTAAATTGTTTTGACATCTTCTCTTTTCCTAGTATCTAACAGCTTTTCCTAGATGTATGAGAATGTTGTCATCCTAAAGCTACTCTATCAAAATATGCCACTGGATTTGTTTTTCTTATTTTGACTCTATCAGTCATATTGTATATTGATAATTAAAAACCCATTGGTTAGGTACAATGTGATATCAACCATAATAATTAGACACGTATGTTCTTCCTCCCATCTCTTCCTTTTTCAAATTTTTTTTTAAACGTTTATTTATTTTTGAGACAGAGAGAGACAGAGCATGAATGGGGGAGGGGCAGAGACAGAGGGAGACACAGAATTGGAAGCAGGCTCCAGGCTCTGAGCTGTCAGCCCAGAGCCCCACGCGGGGCTCGAACTCACGGACTGCGAGATCGTGACCTGAGCTGAAGTTGCACACTTAACTGACTGAGCCACCCAGGCGCCCCCTCTTCCTTTTTCAAACTCTCTTTCTCATTTGAAGTTTGTATTCAAGAATGAATCGTATCTATTTTTGAAGGAAAGTTCTTCGTCTGGGCTTGTTTCATAAAACCAAAATTTCTTTTAAAAATTTATACAACCACCAATTATGGTATTGTTTTAGAATACAGATATAGAATAGTTATTATAGAGTGTGAATAATGTTTGGCTCAAATAAATCTAAGTTTAATACTTACATAATTTTCAAAAATGAGAATTGAATCTGTTGGAAATAAGTCTCCCTACACTATCTATAACTCACATATTCCCTACTTTATAACTCGCAAATCCCTACTTTAGTTGACTTTCAATAATTTTCTCTCGAGATGGAAAAGTTTATAAAATATTGTGGTTTGGGGCACCCAGGTGACCCAGTTGGCTGAGCGTCCGACTCTTGATTTTGGCTCAGGTCATAATTCCAGGGTTGTGGGACCCAGCCCCATGACCAGCTCCACGTGGAGTGTGAAGCGTACTGAGGACTCTCTCTCTTTCTCCCTTTGCCCTTCTCCCCTGCGCATGCTATGTGGTCTCTGTCTCTAAAAACAAAAAGTAAATATATATATATATATATATATATATATATATATATATATATACACACACACAAACACACACACACACACAAATAGTGGTTTGAATATTCAATAAACACATGAGTATTAAGATTCCCTTTAATGCATAACACTTTTCTTTAAAAAAATCAATGAATATGAAAGCATTTTAGACAGCATGTGGCAAATGTTTAAATTAATGTTATCATGGTCAAAGATGCTTAAAACATTCTCCTTGCACATAAAAGCACTGTATTGCTCTGCCCATTCAGATCTATCTTCATGGTTGACCATTTTGGTATTCTTTCTAACATTTTAACCTTAATGAAAAGATTTCAAGATACAACAATGTGTCCAAACCAAATTTTAGGGAACCAGTCAATATTATCTTGGATTCAATAGATATGTGAATTCTAACAACAAGAGAATGAAGGAGTTTAATATGTTGAAGATATGGCATACAGGCGATGGTCCCTGGAACATCTGTAGCAGGAAAGTATAAGGTAGCAGGACATCAGATATGGAGTTGAGATTGAGGAAGAGGGCTTCTGTGTCTATGCCTATGTAAGTAAACGCTTGCAAAGGCCTATCTTACCACTACTAATTTAGAAATTAGGTGACAGGATCAGACTTGACCTATTCCTTATAACCAGGAATTCTTATGTATCACAAAGTGGAAAATAGTTCATTGATGTCTGACTACTGAGTGACAGTTAGGTGTTGAAAACACAGAGATAAATATCTAAAGATGGGCTCTTAGAAACCTTAACATTTGGTTGAGGAAAACATCAAGGAACCAACAATCTGTAAACACCATGGTCACCAAACTAATAATAAATTAAAAGCAAGGGATCTATAAGTATGCTCTAGACTCATCCTGACTCTGCCACATGGTTATCTGTCTTGACCTTGAACAATGAACCAGTTAGGAAAAAGAATTCATGTTAGGTCAACAGTGGAAATTTATTTTTCATGATTCATTACAAAAGTATTAGAAAAGATGATAGGAAAACAGTGACCATGAGACAACCGAGAGTTAAGATCAATGGGAAGTCATTATTACCTTAATAGCTTGGGAGATAAAAAGAAAACTTAGAGTTACCAGAGCTGAGTGGTTGAGGCCATTTGGCATCAATGGAACAATGGGGGTGAAGGGGCTCAGTAGGCACTGAGGGATTGCAGTCAATTCTGAAGATTCTGTGCCATATCAAGAGGACTGGAGATATGCTGACTTTTTACCATGCCCTACCTTCCAAACTCCTGCTCAGTGCCTTTCACTGTACAGAACAAATTGGAAGCAGTTAGTAAGGAAAACTAGGAAATACATATTTCAAGATACTCTCCTGTCCCCTGAACAGAGAAAGTATAAGGAGAGTATCAAAAAAGAAGAATGACTCTGACTACGGCACACAAACTGTTTCAGATCTTTGAGTTCTGTAAAAGTCTTCCAGGGGCTTCCCATGGCAGTTAGACTAAAACATGACCCCTTACCTTGACCAAAACAAAGCAACCCCTACCCCTCAGCCTCAAAACTCTATGTATTACACTCTGCATAGATTGTCCTAACATCTCCATATTCTCCCCCACATTTGCTGGGCTTCCAACTTCATTTTTATGTCAGCTTTTTCATGTTCAAGGACTGCTTTTCCCTCTACCTGGAATGGAACCCTTATTAGCCCTGTTTGATTGGTTTCAGATTGTCATGCAGATCTATTTCAATAATATCTCCTCACAGCATTTTTTCTTAGACCACCTGGTAAAGACCGGTTCCCTTTCCACTCAACCACAATCGCCTCAGCAGATTTCCATTCTTTACGAAGCTCTTTTATTATTTGGTATCAAGCAATGAATTATGAAGCTATATTTAAATTTTAAAACAAACAAAAAAACCCCACATCTGCTTATTCCTATATAATATAAATTCTATGTGAGCAGGGACTTTGCCTGCTTTATTCAGTATCTAAAGAATTCCTCTCACATAGTTGTTCTTCAAAATATTTATTTTTAGTAACTTGGATGAATAAGTGGTGCTATGAGAATATCAGCCCCACTTCGCATATGAAGAAATTGATGTTTGGAAGATTTGAATACAATGAGATATGTGAACTTACATAGTAGATGCTTTTTAAGTGCTGAATCTAAAGTAAATAGTTATGCAATCAGGAGAATTTTTTTTCGTTTTCATGCCAAAGGAAAAGAGAAAGATAGACTCAGGTATAAATCTGTCTTCCTTTCCAGAAGGACAGTGGAAAAACACACCTCAAAGACTTTGACAAATTCTTCAATAAAAAGATATTTTACAACAATACTTCAAGGAGGATTCCACAGTTTAATTATAACTTTATTAATGAGAGAAATTTGATTCATTTTATCATTCAGATTTACTATGGTCATGGTGATCATTATG
The DNA here is from genome assembly GCF_022079265.1 of Lynx rufus. Taxonomy (NCBI): domain Eukaryota; kingdom Metazoa; phylum Chordata; class Mammalia; order Carnivora; family Felidae; genus Lynx; species Lynx rufus. Next base: position 33,919,337 of record NW_025814830.1, on the reverse strand, counting down.
ATGTATTAATGTATAGGGATTTATTTATTTATGTTGGGTGATTTTACTACAAATTTATGTATAGCATGATGCATAAATTCTCCAGCACCTTTTACCAGCTACCAGGTTGAAAAAAGGACTTGTGGTAACCTGGAGATAAAGTCCCATTTTTGTTTTATCATCTCACTTTTTATCGTTGGCATTCCTTCTTCACTGGTCGCCTCAGTTTTTCTCATAAAACAGATTTATTTTGGTTTGATTTTGGATGAAAGTATATATTTATTTCACTCCAAAAGTAATGTACTGTGTATGTGTTAGAAATTATGAATAACGCAATAGAACACTGTTATAAAGAATTTGGGGAGATGAATCAGGTTGTAATTCCATCTCTAACTTTTTTGGGGTTAGGACTTAAAAAATATACGTAACCTTTCTGAGGTTAATTTTTTCACCTCTCCTTCTTAGTGCTAACAGGAGGATTAACTGAGAAAAAGGCATTTAAAACTCTGAAAAGAACCTACCACCTAACAACAACAACAGCAGAGAGTCATTAATATCTTGCTTTTCAAAAAATTTTGGTAAAAAACATATAATAGGAGATTGGCTCTCAACAGAATTTTAAAAGTACAGTACAGTATTATTAACTATAGGCACAATGTTATACAAAAGATCTCTAGAACTTTTTTAAATTTGAAACACTATACACATTGAAGAGCAATTGCCTATTTCTCTCTCCTGTTTTTTTTTTTTCTGTTTCTGTGAGCTTGACTACTTTAGATGCTTCACAGAGGTAGAATCATGCAGTATTTGTATTACTGTGACTGCCGTATTTCATTTAGCATAATGTCCTCATGGTTAGTCTATGTTGTAGTACATGACAATATTTCCTTACTTTCTATGTCTAAATAACATTCCATTGTATGTACATGCTGTATCCTCTTTATCCATTCATCCATGAATAAGCATTTAGGTTGTTTTCACCACTTAGCTACTGTGAATAAAGCTGCAATAAACATGGTAGTGCAAATATCTTTTTGAGATTCTGATTTCAATTCTTTTGGATAAATAACCAGAAGTAGGATTGCTGAATCATATGGAAGTTCTATGTTTAATTTTTTGAAGAACTGACATACTGTTTTCCATAGCATCTGCACTGTTACATTTTTACCAAAAATACAGAGGTTCTAATTTCTCCACATCCTAACCAACACTTGTTATTTTCTGTTGTTTGTTTTTTGATAGTAGACATCCTAACAGACCTGAGGTGATACTTCCAAAGATGAACACCAACAGTCTTACAATCATCCTTCCCACCCACATGTTAGTATACCATTCCTCTCTTCACAGAGTGGAGTCTATTTCTGGCCTTATAACTTGTTGGACCAAGAGAGTGTGGCCAAAAGGACACTGTGCCCATTCTAGGTTTTGTTCATACAGGTTGGGGAGCTTCTGATTTTACTCTCTTGAAAACTAGCCACCATAAAAAAAAAATTACAAAACTCAGGCTAGTGTATTGAACGAGAAGAGGCCATATGGGAACAGAGTGAGAGAGGTCACAGCTCCTCACCTGGCTGTTAGCACCAGTGTCCAGACATGTGAGTAAGGCCGTCTTGGATATCACTGCCCTGGCCAAGTTCACAGTTGAATAAAACCACATGAGTGACTCCAGATGGAGTACAAGGGAAACAGAAGTGCTTAGATGAAATCAGGCAACCTACAGAATTATGAGAAACGATAAAGCATTATTATTATAGGCTACCAAATATAATTTATTAACATAATATTATGAATAACTATTAATAAATAACTGTGATGTCAGGAATGTGCACATTCTGAGGTTGCAGCTGTGTCAGATACAATGAGAATGAGAGGTGATAGGGGTGAGAATGGAGTAGAGGCAACACATACATGGAAGCCGAAAACCTGACTGCCAGTCTTCTCCATTAGAATTCCCTCTCTTCACGGGGAATAATCCTCAGACTTTGTGTAACGTAGAAAATTCACCAAACTCATTGTGGCAGTTCAAGTAATATAATTCATGGTGTCATCTCTTTTTTTTATTCAAAATATACATGTTATTAAGTAGGCTTTATTTGACATCTGCATTATGAAAATTAAATGATAAAATCTGAGTGACCTTTATTATTTTGCATGGGGCTGCTCGCATCTGCTTATCTCAGTTTTTGAAAAGGTCATCACCAGTTGTACTATGGGATCAGTTAATAATGTATTAATATTTTCTTTGTAGGCCAAGGATTATCCACAAATCAAAACTCACAAACATTATGAAAACAGAGCTTACAAATAGTTGTGAAACAACTCATGTGGAATGGGTGTGTTATTTTCATATAAATTTGTTGCCAGGCAGTAACTACAAGAGATTAATGATACAGGTATAAAATGCTTTCAATGCACAAGCCATATTCAATAATGTAGTGGTGGGGAAGAGGGGATGGTGGTGCTGGATTAAAATTCAGATATAGCAGAGCAAGTTCTAACAATGATTGCATGACTGAAAACAACTCTTTAATTGCCTCATCTAAAAATGGGGATAAAGCTCCTTTTCAGGCCTAACAATAGTATGGCTATGAAAATCAATTGCAATACTGTTCAAAGTGTTATGAACCACAAAGTTGCTTATTTCAAAACTTACCCTAAACTAATGAATGTTCTTGGTTCAACAGAAGTTATTCCAATCTTTTCTTACCTTTTTTTCATAGAAACTGTGGGAGGTGTGGGTAGTGGTAGTGGTGGGCAGAGCTGGGTTTGGACCCAAGTTGAACATGGGTTGTCCCGCTTCCACTCTGGCTCTTGATTTCCTTAACTGAAATACAGCCCAGTTTTAGGGGTGTGGTGTGACTTAACCAAGGTAGACCATCATGCAAGTTGTTCTCTATTTCCCCTGGATACTCACAGCTCCTTCTCCACACTTTTTCTTCACTGCTCCATGGCCCCACTGGCTGATGTGTCTAGACTGCATAGTCTGAGACCCTGTGCTCTTGGCTTCTTGTTGGGTCCAGCTAATGGGGATCACTTACAAGAGATTGTCGAGCAGGAAGAAAGAGGGATCAGATTTTTTACCACTGGCTGTGACTGAGTTCCTCCAAGGCAAAGGACCCTGCTGAGAGCTCCTGTTCTACTTCTTTAGCTCTCTTTGGCCTTTAATAACTGCATCCTTTTGCTTCTTCAGGCTTTGGAGTGTCAAAGACCTCTCCCTGTGTCTTCCCTTAGTGCCTCGCCATCCCCTCTCAGTTCTTTCAACTCTTTACATTCCTTTAATTTGGAAATGGTTTCTTTATAAACTCTTGAGCATTCCATCTGTTTTCCTGACAAGACCTTACAGCTGCAAAGTGCCAGTCACATAATAATCTCTAGAAGCTGTAAGCTATATTATTATCTCAATTGTAATACGTGAAGTAGGAAAAAAAAAAAGTCAGATCATGACAAAGCTGTCTTTCAATTGTGTTTCTTTCTAACTTTTATAACTGTTTGTTGGAGTGGGGTATGTGCACATCACATACCTGAAATCATTAGAGAAAGAAACACTGTCCAAATTTGTAGGATGCAACTGGGTGAAGAAGAAGTCAGAGGAGAGTATTTGTTAAGGAACCAGACAGAGATGTTGATCCGAGACATCTTGGCAGGTTGTTGTGAATGATTTGTGAATACGCATGACTTTAATAAAAATGCACTATTATAATAGTTTGGCCCAAAATGCAAGTTCCCCTTTTATCCATATCAACACTAGGTTAGAGATCAGAGCAGAGACATATCAAGAGCCAAACTCTGCCTACTCACACACAGACACAGTATGCATGGTGGTAAGGTTTAACTTCTCGGTTGTCTTTAGTTCTACGGCTATATCAAAATGTCTTATATGTCTTTGAACCTTTTAAAAATCCCCCAAGGCACTTCAAAGATTTAATAAAAATAGTAACTGTCTTCATAATGTGCCCATTAACCAGGTAGAAACAGCACTTTATATAACAGATATGCAGACAAATATAATATTTAGCTAACAACCTTATTAGATAGTAAGATAGGTAGATAGATAGATAGATAGATAGATAGATAGATAGATATAGATGATAGACTGCTGACTAGGTAAGATTAGAGTTTTAACATGTCTTCTCTATGAACATTTAAAAATTTATTTCAATTCAAATGGCTTTATATTACAACCCTATTAAGAAAGAAACAAACCTCTTATCACTGTTCAAAAATTTTCTAGGCCACTATGCTGTTATCTCTGTGGGTTATTCAGTCAATGTTTCCTTTAGGGAATATAATTTTCTGTATCTCTACCCCCACCTTTCCCCAAAATACCCATTAAATATTATCCAAAACACTTTATTTTGATCCACCCCTATCTTGGCTCCTTTCTTTTTGTTTGCATCTGAAATGAAGCAGACATCTTGTTTACCAGGGACCATAGGAAAGTGAATTCACATATTGATTGACATTATCAAGCAGTCAGACAGACACTGTAGCAGGTAAAATTGCTTTTTTTTGTGCGTTGTTGTCTGTCAAACTTTAACAGAGAAAGTGATGTGTTTTTGCGAGGCAGGGCTACTATACAAGCAGGTAATGGGTCTTAAAAATGCTGCAAACGTTAATGGTGTTAGATCAATAATATTACTACCATAGGTAAAATGCTATTACATGTATTATTAAGACATTGTTCAAAATGGAGTGACTCAAAGGACTCTGAGAATGTATGAGTAATTGCTGTATCATTGGTAACATAAAATCCTAATGGAAGTTTTGTCATACAACATGATGTGTATACTTTTTTCACAGATTTCAAAAAAAGTGATTTTGCATTAATGCATTACAAGCTAATTGTTCAATTGCAAACTCAATTGCTCCATCATAGTATCATCTTCCTCCTAAATACGAGCCAACCGAGAAGACAGAAGAGGTTATTATTTTTCTACTCGTTCATCAATTTATTCCAAAATCTTTCATGAAATGCAAGGCAAACAATGGTACAAACACTCCTTAATGTTCTTAATTTTTGTAAATATTTAATATATTGATTAAATAAAACTGACCTTAATACCTTCAACTGAGCAGAGTACAATATCAAATGCTACAGAAAAAAAATTATAGATTGCCACAAAAATGATTTCTATTGACTAATTGATTCTAAAGATAAGTGAACATTTTCCTTCAGTGAAGTTAGCAAATCATGAGCTTGACCACTTTACCATTTTAAAAAGAATTCCTTCAGATGACTTAGTCTTTATATGTTTTATTTAGAGAACGTATATACATAGATGATGAAAAGTTGGGTCGATGAACGGAGGGCTCAATAGATATGAGAAGATCCCAAATTCAAATAGTGTAGGTCTCTTTCCCAAATCTTTATATACTTGTGTATCCATTTTTATTGTCTTAAATATGTGCCACTGGATTTTTTTTTCCATTGAAATTCTGTCTTGTCAAAGAGAAGATAAGAAAGGAAGGAAGGAAGGAATGAGGGTAGGAAGGAAGAAAGAGAAAGAGAGAGAAAGAGAGAGAAAGAGAGAGTGAAAGAGAGGAAGAAAGAAAGAAAGAAAGAAAGAAAGAAAGAAAGAAAGAAAGAGAAAGAAAGAAAGAAAGAAAGAAAGAAAGAAAGAAAGAAAGAAAAGAAAAGAAAAGAAAAGAAAGAGTCAGATAAGCAGTTCAAATAAGAAGAAAAAAAATCACTTAGCCAGGAAATATGGAAACACAGGCCACATAAGGGTGAATAGGCTTATGGGCCTTTCAGGAAGAATTTATTCCCCATAACTTATATTCAATTCTATTTCTAGTTCAAGCAACTTGAGCACTGTATTCCTGGTATCAATTTTAGCTTGTGCAAAATACAGCTGTCTAATTGCTAACTGAGAGGGGAAAAGTATATTTTTTGTCAAATTTCTGATGATCTCTATTGGTTTCTAATCCTGTCACATCTTTATTTAAAAAGTGCATCCCTTTTGTCTTTCTTAATAACTGGATGAATTTGTTATTGGAATAGATTTCCTATTATTTGTGTATTCTAAATTATGGAGCTTATAATACAAAAAGTACACTGCTGGTTGGTAGAAATGGGAAATGATTTTTCAACTTTTCAGAACTTCCATTCTATAAAGTATCAATGTAGATGTGTGTTTGTTCTGACTATAAGTCAGGCAAGAGGAAAAAGACAAATTACTCCATGGGGCAGGTAGTAGCCCGCTCCTGAGCTTGACTAGGGTCTCTGTCAGGACTCAGTTTTTAGAACTAACTGGATGTTCCATTTACACCCACGCAAGGTAACCATGTACCCCAGCAGTAAGCCCAGGTTAACTACAGAGATGTCTAACCTGAAGAAGTAGAAAAAAAATAGTTTCAGGTACAACAGATAAGACAAATGAAAATCAAACTTACCAAATTTTAGGAGGGGACAGTGTTTACAGGTGTGTAAGTGTAGTGAGAAAGAGATGGAGAGATGATCAATTAAACTATAAGTTAAAGTAGGCTGGCAGGAAGGCTGACCAACTGAAATGATGGGGACTGCCAAGATATCACAAATATTCGGAGACTCATTGTGGTTGATGGAGTAGGTCATCCCTGGGGCCTTTAAAGATGAGACCCTCTATCCACAGTCTGTCGATATTGGTATTTGCTGCCACATTTATGTATTCATATGATTTTTTGGGGGAAATAGAAATATATATATCACCCAAATGAGAATACATCTATAGAATTTAGGCATTATAAAAGCTGGGAGAAGAAGGATTAATAAACTAGAAGGGAAATGATTAAGAATGGTACTTGGACTTGGCAGACATTAACTTGATGCCACTGGCCAGCAAGACCCAAATGAAAACATGATGATACCCAGGGAAACATAAGGAATAGATGGGGAAATATTTTAAAAATTTGAATTACATTATAAAATTGATTCAAGGGTGAAAAATACTCAATCAAACAATGTACCATCAAAAATGTTTAAATACCTTTCTTGAGTATTGGGAAGTACGTGAGGAATTAATGGTAATGATTTTTATGGTCTAAGCTCTATGTGGGAATTACTCCATTTAATTCTCAAATAAGGTCTATGACATAAATGTGAATGATACTCCCATTTCTAAAGGTGAGGTAAAGCATTTTACCTAAGATCACCTTGTGCCTGAGTTAGCATGGCTAACAGTAAACCACAAGGACTTAACATATTTCATATGTTAAAAAATATATATATCCATCTTTGCTAATAGGGAAAACGATGGTTGGAAATCCAATGAAGATATGCAAAATAGTTTATGAATCAGTTCAAAGGCCAAGAAATTACCTGTCCTTGTTTTAAAGTCACAATAGTGGTTTTATATTAAAATAATAATTTTATTTGCAGGGTACCTGGGTGGCTCGGTTGGTTGAGCGTCCGACTTTGGCTCAGGTCATGATCTCACAGTTTGTGGGTTCAAGACCCGCATCAGTATCTGTGCTGACAGTTCAGAGCCTGGAGCCTGCTTTGGATTCTGTCTCTCTCTCTCTCTCTCTCTCTCTCTCTCTCGCTCTGCCCTTCCCCTGCTCATGCTCTCTCTCTCTCTCAAAAATAAATAAGCATTAAAAAAGTAATAATTTTATTTTCATGATCCAACTTTAATATATATTTATAAATTAATACATTAGCTTCTAGAAAGGAATTCAGAATAGTATGTGGAGAATGAATCTTTACACCACATGGGGCCATTTTGGGACCAATAATGCATTTAAGTGTTTGCAATTATTAAGTGTGTCCAGGGACAATTGCCATTTCACACAATTGCTGTCTTTATACTATCTTCTAAATGTTGCTAGTCTCATTACTTTAATTATTTTTGTAATTGATTCCTAAATTTTACCATTAGGTAATTTAATTAATGATTCCATTGATAACTTCATGTTAAAGTATTTTTAATGCAACCTTTCAGTTTGGGTAAACTAACTCTGGGTTTGAACTCTTTTTGTTGTTAATAATTATGAAATTTGTACCCAGAGTATAAGAATGACCCTTGGGGGATTTTCTGTTATCGTAAAGTAGATAGCATTAAAAGAACACTGAGCATTGATCAAGTGGAACAGTTCTCCAGTGATTAAAGCATCAATGAAGATAATTCTCTATTCCTCCTCTGATGGATAAAAAGAAGAGCAAAGATAATTACAGTCCAAGAGTTATCCCAACCATTAATTAGCTTCCTTTTCTAAGTAGTTTTATATCTGGGAGGAGGGGACTGACAGCCCTTGTTTTCTTTTTAATGCATGTATCTGATAGTGTCACACTTTTGATTAAACCATTTGAATGAATTGCCATTACACCAAAGATGATGTTCACAGTGCTTACTTTCTAAGGCTCTGCTTAATCTAGCCCCTGCTGACCTCTCTACCATAATGCCCTCCAGTACTCCTTGCCTTAGGGCATTTGTATCAAAGTTACCTCCACCTGGAAATCCCTGTCTTCCTCTTCTGAGTTACTTTATCCTTTCAAAGTGAACTCATCCGTGACTCCTTATACATTGCCAGATTTTCTTTTTTTTTTTTTTTTTTCAACGTTTTTTATTTATTTTTGGGACAGAGAGAGACAGAGCATGAACGGGGGAGGGGCAGAGAGAGAGGGAGACACAGAATCGGAAACAGGCTCCAGGCTCCGAGCCATCAGCCCAGAGCCCGACGCGGGGCTCGAACTCACGGACCGCGAGATCGTGACCTGGCTGAAGTCGGACGCTTAACCGACTGCGCCACCCAGGCGCCCCCAGATTTTCTTTTTATTAAACTTTGAGCTCTATGCATCCCTCACTCATAGCAGTCAGAATTATAACTTTACATTTATGTGTGCAAATTGAGTAGAGTATGTCTCCCTCATTAGACTGTGAGCTTCATGAGAACAAAGACCATGTCTGTTTCTATTCACCAATGGTTCCATTTATGTTTCATAAAACATAGCCCATTGTGACCATTCAACAGATTCATGCAAATGAGTGAATTAATACATGAATGAATACATACTAAACTTTGGGATATTCCAAAAAACAGTACAGTATAATGAATACAATCTGGTTGAACCAAAGGTTAACATAATGTATTTTACAGACAAATTCATGTTCAAATGATGCCTCTTTAATTTGACAACTGTCTCATTTGTATAGTGAGCATAATACAAAATGGGTAATTTTGAGGATTAAATGAGTTAATTTTCTCATTGTACTTTACCCAAATTTAGCTAACTAATGAAGTGCTGTGAAGCAAGTAACTTAGTGATTGATTGATTCAATAAATATGGAATGTATATACATATCAGGCTCTGTGATGTGGTTTTTAAAGCAAACTCTTCAGGACTGTTCCCTGCTTTCACAAAGCTTTCCTGATCCTATACTAACTGTAGTGTCACCAAGCCACAAAAAGATTAAACTAGGAAGCCACATGAGCCACCTTGAAATCATATAAAACTGTAATACATTAGATTAATATGCATTATGTAATACTGCCTATTATGCCCATATTTCAGTGATGAAATTACAGTTACATTTTAACTTTTGAAATCCTAGGACTCTTTAACTGAGTTGAGATACACAAACTCTAGTATGTCATTATAATCCCACAATTTTAATGTCTGAGTGACTTACTAGAAATTGACTTAGCAAATTTTAGTGTTTTGTTTTGTTTTTCCAAGTTTCTCTTGACTGAATAATTATCCCTTGATTCACTGACCACTCACTAAATAGAGTAAGTAGGAAAGTGATGAGTAATGTGAATTGTCTCCAACAGGTTACTAAAATATGAGTGACCCATATTGCAAGTACAACAATAGCAAACTACACATCACTGGCAAAAGTTCAGCAGTGAGTCTGGGGTAGTTGATCTGCTTACAAAATGGTCCGATGAGTAGAAGAAAGTTTATATGGTGAGAGAGGCATGGAATTTACAGCCCATTTTACAAGTAGAACTTGAGCACTCTAGAAAGGAACTCTTATATGACTCATGTTTATTTTATTCCTTGAACCATAAAATGATTGTGCACATGAATCCTAACCTATATTTTTGGGATACTACGTTATTATTCATATAAATATTCAGGCAAAGTATCAAGTACTATCTGAAAATAACATTTAAAATGAGACCAAGAAAGAGAAATATTAGCTACTCAATTAATTGTACCAGACATTTAGTGTGTGTAGAACCCACGATTTTATCCCAATAGCCACTATCCTCCACTTTATGGATAGGAAAATTAAGGCTTAAAGGTGATAAGTAATTTGTACAAATAACAAGTCTAATTAAAAATAAAATTAATCATTTACTTTTAGCTTCTCTGAATCAGAATACCACCTCCATGAGAGCAGAAACATTTTCAAGTTCACATTTCTTCAAAATTCTCAGAACCTAAAACCTGTCAAAATCAAAACAGGTGTTTAATACTATTTTCTTGGATTGATGAGATATTTTATACATTTTAAAAAGTCATGGAAAATTATGATTATAAAATAAGATTAAAATAAGAGGGCTGCATAGCTTTACAAACTCAAGAGTTTTATTTTTATCAATTTTAATTTTAAAACTGTGTGCTCAATAAACTTCTTTCTAATGTAATTATTTTTTCAATTTTTACACATTGCTTGAACTCAATAATTTTAAAGAATTAAATGGTCTGTCAAAAGTTTTTTGTTTTTTGGTTTTTTTTTGTTTTTGTTTTGTTTTTGCCTAACTTGAAAACAGGTTAATCACCGTAATGCCTCCTGATGTTTTCGTTTCCTTACCTCTATGGGCCTTATTATATATATCACATTAAGATATAATCCAGAAAATGGACTAACCTCAGTATGCCTTTAGCACTGTTTAAATCATATGCTGTGGGGTTGGTTACTTATTACCTCCTAAATAGGTCTTTTCAGTATCAGAAGTTACAGTAATCTGTTCTGCATCATGTTGTGTGGTCAGCCCAATTTCTCATCTCTAGACATACATCCGTTGTAGATTTTTATAGGGCAACAGTTCAATAACAGAAGAGAGTTAATCTGGATAAGGAAAGCAGTACAGAGGAGATACAATTAGGACCAAATCAACCTAAAGGCCCTGTGGTAGCTAGAGGACTCCCAAGGCAGTTGGGTTCTATCTACTTAAACTAGGTCATAGTAATCACTATAAAACAACATGAGTTCACTAAGTGAAAGTCACTTCATACTAATTTTGTTAAGCTGTTTTGTACAGTCCTTTACTAATTAGAAAGCTTTAAGGTTATCACTAAATATTGTTAAGTAAATCAGCCTGTTAATCATGGAAACAAAGATAACATGAAAGCTGGATATATGCCATAGTTGACAGAGCTTGACTGATATTCTGAGGGGTGGAGAGCATTGAGTCTGTCAATAGGAAAGAAGGTCTTCTTTGAAAGGCTATAGGGGTTTATTGTTTAATTGCCTGTTTTAATCCTGTGAATAGCTGGTTTTATTTGGATCCTTTCATGTTTCAGGCACTGTACTAGGCAAAGAATGAATGCAGGGTTTCAGAATAATGGAAGGAATAGATTCACCTAACTGGTGATATTTTCACTGTGTGCTTCCAGATCTTTACAGTTTCCTGGGCAATGTCTTAGCTCTCATGGTGGTCAAGAGTGAGACCTAGCAGCAGGGCTCCCAATCCAACCCTGTACTCCTTCCCAAGGATTTAATTTTTATTTATTTCATATGTCAATTGGCATACATTTGCAGTTGTTTAAATTCAGTGGCCCCTGAAATGTGAGAGAGCCACTGTAAGAATCATAAGAACCAAGAGTCAATAAGAGTTGTAAGATGTGAATAGGGTGAAACTGAGGAGTATAACTCATAACGTGGCAACTTTGATAAAGAAAGCCATCCTCATAGGTGCTTATTAAGGTAGGTATTTTCAGTTTCACCAATGGGGGAGTGGAGGACCAGAGGCAGTTAGTGACCTGTCCAATGGCAAAGGATGAAGGTTGTGTGGTGACACAGGAGGTCCCAGCCCACTTCATATCCATCAGGGGTATTTGGGAAACATTAAACAATCTTTCCACCTGGTGCTCTAAGAGGACAAGGATTCTAGCCCCTTCTTCTGAGGAGGATATGAAGACTGATATGTCACTAAAGTAAATGAAGCCACTTTAGTTGTTGGCAGAACACTTGAACCAATGTCTGAGATGATATTTAGTAGTACAAGATTTGATTTGAATCAAAGGAAGAGATCTGAATCTTCATCTTACTGTTTATTAATTGCAAGAATGTAGAAAACTTACTTCCCTCCTTTAAGCCTCCATATCCTCGTGTATAATTTATAAATAATAACTACCTTACAGGACAAGTGCTTGTGCTAAAAGTTAGTAGTCTAGGACGGTGACTAAAAAACAGATGCCAGTTGCAGGGTATCTACTTCAGTTTTCACTAATACATCTATAGATATAAATCCCAGTATGTAAGTTCAAAAATGTATTTCATGGGCGCCTGGGTGGCTCAGTCAGTTAAGCGTCAGACTTTGGCTCACGTCATAATCTCATGGCTTGTGAGTCTGAGCCCTGAGTCAGGTTCTGTGGTGACAGCTCACAGACTGGAGCCTGCTTCGGATTCTGTGTCTCCCCCTCTCTCTGCACCCCCCCTGCTCACACTCTGTCTCTCTTTCTCTCAAAAACAAATAAACATTAACAATTTTTTTGAAAGTATTTCACAATCCACCAATGTACTCAAAATGTTCTTTGACTCTATTTATAATATTGTTAAGTTGGGAGCAGGGTAGGTGTCCAACAATACAGAAAAACATTTATATGTGTCATTATTTATATTGCATTTCTGCAGTATATATACTCTGTTATTAAATTAGATATTTTCTATCTCAAAAGAGATATTTCAAAACTCATAGTTTTCTATTTATTATATTAAAATATAGTAAAATTAACCTTAAAGTTTACCTATGACTTACAGATTCCAGTGCTATCATTCTGAGGTGGCTCAGACTTAAAAATGTACCCAGACAATGACTCACTGGCCACAGCAAGTACAAGACCAATGCCAGAATCTGTGTAGAAAAGGACTATACAAGACTATAGGTTCATGGGAGAAACATGGAAGGGACTTATTGCAATCATATTTGCACACAATCTACCACTCAGAAAGGTTAACAATAACAACACCTACTTTACATGTTGTTGATGATTAAGGAAAACAAAGCATAAAAAGATGCTGAGGACATTGGGGTTAATATATATTAAACCCTTTTATTTGAGCTAATATTGAAAATGAGACACTAAAAATATTTAAGCTAGAAAAGAAAAGACAAACAGAATATAAGCACTGCCTCCATATGTTTACATAATCACTCTTCAAAGTCCTAACCCTCCAGAGTTCTGATTTGGGCATCTGGAAGCATACAAAGGGAAGAAGCAAAGTTTAAATCACTATCACAGACACGTAAAATACTGCAACTGATATCAATAAAACAACATGCATTCTGGCTTTAGTGTGAATTAGTTTATTTTTAATACTATGATCAAGATCCTATGCTGGAGACTGAGCTTGTACTTACATGGCAATTCAACATATCTTTCCTATTTGGATGAAATTATAATACAAATTAGGTGATTATTACTATTATTATTTTGAATACAAGAAAACCACATCCATTCAGGAGGATACGGAGAGAATTCATGAAAGGAGGAACATTTAGGACAAACTGAATCTGGCACCTGCAAAACTCTGTCTATTCTACCTCTACCTATCCATGACTAACCTCGTGAGCAGATGTTTGGAAGCACCAAGTTGGAGGTATATTAAGGACTAATTCTTTGGTATTACTGTCCAAGTGAGTTGGGACAACAAGGGGAATTTCCTGTGGAAATGGTAGAAAACAGGATTACTGTGTTGAAACCAATGTGCCTTTATTTTGAAATTTGGAGAAAGAACAATGGAAGGCAGACATTTGCTGGGTACTAAACTATTTATGAGTAAAGCCAATACCTTTCAATTTTCTCATGTAGAAACTTGACAGATGTGGTCAAAAGCCAATATGCAGTGCTCCTTTCTGAACGTGAAGCATCAAATTAAATGTAAGCCCCTGGCTTGCAGTAATATAATATTAACATGTGACTCAGACCTACAGAGGCTGATCTGTTGCCCAACTTCACTGTGTACTGCAGTTCATGTACTATGGGTGAATAGATTAGATTCTCAAGTTTTTTGTTGTTGTTGTTGTTGTTGTTGTTGTTGTTGTTGTTTTAGAACCTCATGTGATCCATGCTGTGGTCTTCATTCTCCTCTCACTCCTACAAACACATCCTCCCTATCTTATATATACTGAAGATGAGCTGGGAATGTTTCTTACATTTTGGAAAATAAATAAATAAATCAATAATCTTCAATGTGACCCGAATGAATTTTCCTTCATACCACAAAATGACTACTCACAAAGAGCTCATTTGTGATCCCCTAAATAATGAATTCTTTTTGTTATGCTCTTGCTCTGAAAAGAACTTTCTTTTTAAGACAAAACAGCACATGGTTTCTATACTGTGACAATTATGTTGGAGCTAATAACAAAGCCCTTGGTTGGGGGTGGAGGCTAGTGTCAGGTTACTAACTAAAATCATAAATCGGAATCCTTTATTAACTCCTATATGAGGAATAATATTAGCAGTATTATTTAGGATTCATAGGCCCTGCTATACAGTATACAATACCTGGGAAATACTTCCTTATGCAAAGCTCCACTAAAATTAATGATGCAAGGCAGCAGCCTCATAAAATTATGCACCCATATTCTCATAAAGAGCAACGGCAATTGTGATCATGTTTACCAGGCAGTTCTGGGGTATAACTCAGGATACTGTATTTGTGGGGGATTTGCTCCGTGGAGGTCTCTGTACCAGACCTGATGCTAAAACACTCCTTCTGTGTATTAATTTTGCTCCTGATAACAGGAAGTCCCCTCCTTTTAACTACATGGTCTTATTACAATCTGTAAATTCAGTAAGTAATGACTCAAAATAATATTTCAAACTGTTAATGAGTTTTAGACCCTTAGTTAAGGAATTAGGACAGTTGTAATCCTTCAGTGGGTAACAATCATGGATAAGACACCTAAAGCTATACCCCAGCATGAGGTACTTTACCTCTCTCTATCAAAAATATGAAAAAGTTGTGAATGTGTCTGTGACTAGTACTATAAGAATTCAAATCTAGACTCCCACCACTTATGAAATTTGTGATCTTGGAGGTTGGCAGGATTAATTAATTGTTTTTCATACAAATAGTTTAGAGTTCTTACTTTTGCGCTTATTTGTAAATATTTGATGGAAAGAGGTCCTCTGGAGAAATCTTTAAGGACACCCCCAGGATAAAGTCCCAGTAACAAGGAGGAAGACAAATTAATGAAATCATCTCTTTATTGTGTTACTTAAAAAGGAAAAAGAAAAACAATACAGCAACAACAAAAAGAGTGCCTCACAAACCTAAAAAGCAACTGTTTGACTTCACCCATTCCGATCAGGTTCTCATGATTGGTTTTGATTAGAACAATTCAAATCAGGACAGCACAATTTTATTTACAACCTGGTATGTGCCAGGCCATGTGTTAGACAATGGGATGCCAGAAGTTTTTGTTTTTTGTTTTTTGTTTTTTTTTGGGGTGTGTGTGTGCCATCAAATAGCTCACATTCTCACCGTGAACCATGCACAGAGCGGTGTTCTCAAAAGTCTGTTCCACTGTTTTTCTAGAAACCATATCTTATACTTGGTGTCATCTGCAATAACTGTAACTCATGAGGATTCTCAGATACTCTGCTTGCTCTTTATGAAGTCTAAGTCTGGATGGTAGCTAAGAAAAACACTCAGATGAACAACTATGAATCAACTCACAAGTACGCCAAAATAAAGTTCCAAATCTCTCTGCTCTACATTTAGTTTATAACTAGAAATCACATGATATCGGCCATTTTGTTTTAATATATTAATATTTTGTACCTCTATCACAAAATGGAAATGATTGATAACTCGTAGTCTTGTTTATGTGAGTTGTCATTAATACCTACTATGAGATTAGGCACCATAGTAGTTTCTAGCATGCATTGGTAATATAAAACTGATATTTCCTTCACTTCATGAAGTATATACTCTGAAGTATTTAAAAACATAGCTCTTCCATTTTGCTCCCTAACCCAAACTTCTAGGAAGAAGAGAATGAGACAGTTTATCTTCATAGGAGACCTCAATTTTCCCAGTGTACTTCAAGAATCTAGTCCTCTGATAGACACTGCATGAATATTCTTAGCCCATAAAATCGGAAAACACATTTTGCATATCCAAAAATCCTTGCTGTATAGGCTCAGAAATCCATTATTTTAAAGTGACCTAAGAAATTCTAAATATCAGTGGAGATTTGTTATTTTATTTTTAATTAAAAAAAATCTCAAGGGAATTATGTGGAGCGAAAAAAGTCAATCTCACAAAGTTATGTTATGTAGGATTCTATTTATATGACATTCTTGAAATAACAAAATTATAGATGGAGAAAAAACTAGTAGCTGTCAAATGTTAGGGATAGGGAAGGGGACGGTGTGTCTACAAAAGGGAGCACAAAGAGAGTCTGGTAGTGATGAAATAGTTTTGTATCTGGATTGTGTTGAATCATGAAACACCATAATCAACACATAAAATAAAATTGTATAGAAATGCATACACATACACACACATGCTAGTAAAACTGGTGAAATTGGAATAAGCTCCCTGGACTGTACTAACATTAACTTCCTGGTTTTGACAATGTACTTAAGTATTAAAATATGTATCCACTGGGTTTACTCAGGTGGATTTACCTGGGTTTAATCAGGTATCCAATTGACCTGAGACCTGTTGTACATTTTCTCAAAAGCCCCCATGAATCAATGATTATTTTAAGGCAAAACATGAAAATAAAAATATATACCTATTTCAAAAAGAACAATAGATAGTAGAGCAAAAAAATATTAAAAATAAAACCTCCTTGTTATTAGTAATTACTTTGCCTAGGCAACCAACTTAAATGATGACTACAGACAATGTCCAGATTGGACATAAATTAAACTATTAAATGTATACCTATTCATGCTTTAACTTTGAAATCCCCCACTGCTGTTGACATCTTGTAGAATTCATTTATTCAACTCACAGTCTGCTAATAACTATTCAACTCATACTAATGCTACAGATTAAAATTCTATGGAAAAATATGCAATTTCTGACTCAGTCTCAGACAGATGGTCTGAATGATTATTCCCAAAAGGTTCAACTTTGTGACAAGATCAATTGCACTAGCAAATATATATGGTGTTTCACATCTCACTCAGCTTGACGACGCAAAAAAGAATATGGGAAAACCATCCAATACTGAATATATACCTCATGCTTGCCCCTATTAAAAATGGATCTCAACATTCAGTGATGTGGGTCCCTTCCCTGAATTTGGGGGGATAAAGAGAGCTTAATTAATGGCACAAGCGGTGTGAAAATATTGCTGTGTGGCGGGAAGCACATGGAGTTTTTAGCTGTGCAACCAAAGAATTGGCAGGGATTTCCCATGTCCACTGCCAGCCATTCCCTTCCTCTGTTCCTCCAGATTTTGCCAGCTGGAAGGCACAGGCTGTGCTGTCTTTCCGCTTTCCCCCAAGCAGTGAAACTGGCTTTGCTGTTAGACACCCATACAGATTCACACGAATGGACCTTGCCCAGATTTCAAGAAATCAATAATTCAGTGCATTGAATATGGTTAAAAGCAACATACAGAAATGAAGGAAGAGGAATTTATTAATTTATTTAAGCATCTTTCACGTGGTGGTTTGCTCATCGGGAAAGCAGACCCACCTGAAGAATTCATGGTAATGAATTTTACTACTTAATGTTAATTTTTATGAATAATTTTTCCCATGGTATATTAATCTTTCTTTAGTATTTGACACATTTACTTATCTTCTTTAAATATTTTCTCTTCTGTACTTAGTGACAAAAAAACTTCCTAGGAAACTTTTTTTTTTCTAATTTTCTGTATTCTCCTACTCTGTATTTCCACCCTCCCTTGTCTTAAAATTTTACAGTTTTAAATTCAGAGAAAAATAGAGAAGATAGTAGGAAGAGTTCCCGTATGCCTGACACTCAGTTTATCCTGTGATTAGTATCTTGTATTAGTATGCTAATTTGTTATAATAAATCATCATTTATACATGATCATTAAATGCAGTTCATGTTTTTTTTCTTCAGATTCTATTAGTTTGTACCTAATATCCTAGAGTCTTGTGACCTCTGAAATGAATTTTTTTAAATTTGCAAACATGAAGGATTACTCTTTGTGCTGTAAAGTTTTATGCATTTTCATTAAAAAAAACAAAAAACCACACACTGTGTCATGTTTTCACAACTACAAAACAATAAAAATTTCCACACTCTAGCAATCCCCTGTGCATCACAAATTCAGTTGTTTCCCCCAAATCCCCTGCAACCAGTGATTTGTTTACTACCTCTGAAGTTCCTCTTTTTCTTAAAAAAACTTTTTTTTAATGTTTATTTTTCTTTGAGAGAGAGAGAGAGAGAGAGAGAGAGAGAGAGAGAGAGAGAGCAGGGGAGGGGCAGAGAGAGAAGGAGACAGAGAATCCAAAGCAGACTTCAGGCTCTGAGCTGTCAGCCCAAAGCTTGATGCCAGGCCAGAACTCATAGACCTCGAGATCATGACCTGAGCTGAAGTTGGAAGCTCAACCAACTGAGCCACCCAGGTGCACTCTGCTTTGTCTTGAACATCACAAAAACATAGAATTTTATAGTATGTAGCCTTTCAGACTGGTTTCTTTCACAATGGCAATATGCACTTGAGATTACCTATATCTTGCTGTGGCTTCCTTCCTTTTCATCACTGAATAGTGTTTCATTGTTTATTCACTCACCTATTGAAATATATTGTATTGCTTCCGGATTTTGGTGTTAAAGGGGGAAAGCTGTCATAACTATCCACATGCAGATGTTGAGTGGTCATAACTTTCCAAATAAGATGATCAAAGACCTATGAATGTGATTGCTGGATTGTATTGAAAATCACATTTAGTTTTTCAGAAAATGGTCACACTGTGTCCCAAAGTTACTGTGTTACTTTGCATTTCTACTAGTGATTACTGAGAGTTCCTGTTGTTCACATCCTCAGCAATTGGTACTGCCATTTTAAAAATTGTTAGTCATTCCAGTATGTTCATACTTATATCCCACTGCTTCTTTAAAATTTTTTTTGTAAATGTTTATTTTTGAGAGAGAGAAACAGAATGTGAGCAGGGGAGGAGCAGAGAGAGATAGAGACAGAATTTGAAACAAGCTCCAGGCTCTGAGCCATCAGCCAGATGTGGGGCTTGAACCCACAAATCATGAGATCATGACCTGAGCTGAAGTTGGAGGCCTAACCGACAGAGCCACCCAGATGCCCCCCCCTTTTTTTAAGTGTATTTATTTTTTAGAGAGAGAGAGCACGAGCAAGGTATTGGGACAGAGAGAGAGGGAGACAGAGAATCCCAAGCAGGTTCTGCACTGACCACACAGAGCCCAATGCGGAGCTCAAATTCACGAACTCTGAGATCATGACTTGAGCAGAAATCAAGAGTTGAATGCTTCACCAACTGAGCCACCCAGGTGCCCCAATATCCCATAGTTCCTTTACTTTGCATTTCTCTGGAGAAATATGATGCTGAGCATCTTTTCACATGCTGTTGTTTGCCACCTTTATATTTGCTTTGGTCAGGTGTATCTTCGGATTGTTCCAACATTTTGTTTTATTTAACTTTTTAAATATAATTTCTTATCAAATTGGTTTCCATACAGCACCCAGTGCTCACCCCAACAAGCGCCTTCCTCAATGTCTATCACCCACTTTCCCCTCTCCCCCACCCCCCATCAATCCCCAGTTTGCTCTCAGTATCCAAGAGTCTCTTATGGTTTGCCTCCCTCACTGTCTGTAACTTTTGAAAGTTAATCTTTGACAAAGCAGGAAAGAGTATCCATTGGAAAAAAGACAGTCTCTTTAACAAATGGTGCTGGGAGAAATGGACAGCAACATGCAGAAGAATGAAACCAGACCACTTTCTTACACCATACACAAAAATAAATTCAAAATGGATAAAGGATTGTTCCAAAATGGATAAAGGATTGTTCCAATATTTTAAATTAAATGTTTGTTTTCTTATTGTGGAGTTTTAAGAGTTCATTGCATCATTAGAGTCCTTAATATTTAATTAAATTAATTAATTAATTTATTTTTGAGAGAGAAAGGGAGAAGAGAGAGAGCATGCATGAGTAGGGGAAGGGCAGAGGAAGAGAGAGAGAATCTTACGCAGGCTCCATGCTCATCTCAGAGCCTGATGCAGGGCCCAACAGCACAACTCTGAGAGCACGACCTGAGCTGAAATCAAGAGTTGGACACTCAGCTGACTGAGCCACCCAGGCTCCCCACGAGCCCTTAATGTTTTAAACAGATATTTTAAATTGTTTCTCTGATAACTCCAACAGCTGTGTTATATGTAAACCTGGTTATGACGATTGCTTTGTCTCTTCAGACTTTATTTTTTCCTGCCCTTGGACTGTCTCTGAATTTTTTTTTAAACTGACATGTTGTATTGAGTAACTGGAGTTTGTATTTTTATGTCCACCTGGCTAAGAGTTGAGGTGAGTATAACGGTTTTTGTAACTATAGCATCCAGAGCCTTTAAATTCCTCTAATAACTTGTTATTCTATTTCTTCTGTTTCTTCTGCACTTTCCTATGTACTCCTCCTCACAGAAATTTTATTGACGTTCTTATCCCTACTGACTACACTTTTTTTTTTCCCTCTCACTCCATACAGGAGGAGTAACTACAGATGGAGAAGAAGAAAGGCTCTTTCTAGTTTGGATAAGGCTGCAGCCAAGGTTTGCATTGGGGGGTTTGCTTGTTTTCCCCTGGACAGTAGGCCTTTGATAAGGAGAAGGTTCTGGACATATTTCACAATAACTTCCTTTCCCATCCCCTCCCCCTCTCCAACATCAGAGAATCACCAGGGAATCTTTCTCAGACCTTCACTGTGAGAACCTGGTAGGATTCCTGGAGAGAAAGGCTATAAAGACATGGAAATCTCTAACATTGTGGACCCAGCAGTCTCTCACTCTCAAGCTAGTCCACAGTCAGCCTAAAGAATTTCACCCAAAGTTATCACTTAATTTTTACCTACAGTTTATGGCCCCCATGGTTTCTGCCGAGGGTAGGCAGATCTCCAGATTTCTCTGGATCTAACTGCCTTTCCAGGTTATGGTTTGGCAATTTGCCCTGAAACCTCAGTTCTCTGATAGGTCCAAGAAAAGATGGTGAATTTCAGTGCGCCCATCTTGTTCCTGCTCTAAGAACAGGAGTGACAATTTCTAAATTCCTTACTTTTTGAAGCTGAAACTAGAAACTTGCTGTTTTTTTGTGTGTTTTTTCTGGCCTTTTTACTTCTCATTTGATACATGGAAGTTTAGATACACAATGTGACTTGCCTCTTTATGATATATCCTATCCAGTCTAGTAGGTTTAACTGTATTACCAGATCAAGTGTCTCCAATAGCTAACTCTTTATTATTTTCCCACCAAGTCCTCCAGCTTCTGTTTTTGTTATTTGATAAAAGGATGCACAAGAATGAACTCCTGAAGATATCTTTAAATCTAATATTCAAAACTACACTCATCTCTGCCACTTCTACTCAAAACCCTAACATTAGCACTTGTATTAAACAGAATACATTCATTCCTGTAATCCATGTTCTGATCCTCAAAATCATTTATGAATGTGTGTTACAGAAGAAAAAAGGGGGTTTTTACTGGTTTTACAAGCCAGTTCCATGGTGGGTTCCATACTTCTCTTTGTAATTTCCAATTTCAAACTCTTGTTATCCCTACTTTTAACTCTTAGGAAACCTCCAAATTAGCCCTTTATCACCTTTAGTTTCTCTGGTTTTCATTGTCTCTTTCTTCCATGCTATTTTCAGATTAATTACATGGTAATAGAGACCACTGAGAGTTTAGAGCAGAAGAGGGAGTAGTCAGAGCTTTGGAAACAAATGTATTGTTACATTCATTGCTCAGAATCTCAGTCTCCTTCTTCTTCTTCTTCTTTTTTTAATCTCCCTTCCCTCTGCTATCCTTCAAGGATCACATGCTTCAAGACATTTATTCACATAATGTAAAATGCTTCCTTTTCCATATTTTTCATTCTGCTTACCTTTATTAGTACTATTCCATCACCTGAGACATATCAACACTCCCTTCACATGTGCAAGCTTTACCATTCTTTACCATCAAATTCAAGTATCTCCCTGCATGATAGCTTTCCTGAGTATATATTCAAGAAAGAAGTTTGCTGTATGAAGATTTATGTATTTCCTAAAGCATATATGATATTGCAACACATGTGTTATTAAGTTTTCTTTCTTCTACTTAGGGGAGCTCTTTGAAAGTAAGGATTATGGGTCTCACATCTGTATTATACATACATTTGTTTCAGACCTCTGTAGCATCTTCACTGCACATTGTATACCCTCAAAATAATTTGAAAGGATAAATAAGTTATAGAAGAAAATTATACTTTTGTAAATTGAAAACTAAATGTGAAATTACATATAATGCCAAATATTAAGTGTGGCAGCTAGAATAAAGTGACAATGATGACAACAAAACCAAATAAAACAAAACCAAGATGTCCAGGTTATGAATGCCTCAGCCAAAATGCCTATACCCAACTTATATTCACAATTCAACAATCAAAATATTTAGTCATTTCTAATCCTTTGATATGGGAGCAAAATAAGATGTCAAAAGTCTGAAGGTGTTTATGGTGACCATTTGTCCTGAAACTGATTTAAGTGTTTGAGGGTCTATAGATGCAAATGTATTTTAGGAATGGTGTTGCAGAGGAGAAAGAATATATATCTATATATTGTGATGAAGTGTTTAAAAGTCTTCAAAAAATGCTTCTCAATATTAAGAATAAATGCAATTTTAAGGAACTCTTGGAAAACAGCAGCAAGCTTATAAAAAAAAGCCTACTGTGACTAAGATTATGGTCTGTGCTTTTCTCATTAACTTTTCTAAATGACATGACTCTGGGAAGATATGTCAGTGAGGTAAGGAGTCTTCCTTGCCCAGTCTTCAATACAGAAGTGACAAAACACCTTGGTGATATTCGGAATTATTTTTTAAGATGTACAGCCTTGATTTGGAGTCAGTTTGAATTCTATTTCTTCAAGTAGGGTTAATGAAACATGGAAGTATATATTAGTTTATCAAATGTGTACCTATAAATAACGGCAACTGGTTAACATCGGTGAATCAATCTATTGCTCTGATGTTAGCACATGTCTGAAAATGTTTTATCATGGTTAAATAAAATGAAATAATTAAATAGTCTTATAAAAAGATGGCGTCATCTGTAGAACCCATCCCCATGGCAATAGCATTCTGCACATATAGCTTAGTCCTAAATTTGTATGTTATTTTTAACTTATCTTGAAAGACAAAGATCGTGAGTGGGGGAGGGACAAAGAGAGAGAGAGAGAGAGCATGAGCCCCAGACAGGTTCTGTGCTGTCAGTGTACAGACCTACATAGGGCTCCACCTCACCATCAGTGAGATTGTGACCTGAACTGAAATCAAGGGTCAGATGTTCAACGAACTGAGCCACCCAGGCACCCCAGCCCTAAATTTTAATTAAACATAAGTACTTTGTCTAAATAATTAATCTTTCAAGAGAAATAATTGTATATAGAAAATACTTTTACAGTATTTCCAAAATATTACCTTAGAATTAAAAATTCAGGCAAAATTTTGTAGAACAGAGCCTTATACAAATTAAGCATATTAACTTTATACAAATTATAAGTATATTAAGGGATCTCAAAGTACATCAGAAACCTCTGAGGTACAAGGTTATGGGCAATGTGGTATAAATGGGTAGAAGAATAACAAACAAAGTTGAATATTCTTGTTCTCATGACTTAGGTATAAAAGATGACTTCTGTTTGATGCAGGGAGTGCTGAAGCCTGCCAAGGCGAATGCAGATATATGAGGCATTGTGAAATTGCACTCATATATTTTTCCGTGCCTGTGATTATTTGCTGATTTACTGTTGTCAAACTCTGGTGCTCATTCATTTAATCACAAGTCCCTTCATGACATAATTTAAGGTGATCACTCAGGAGAATCTGGGGTGTGCCAGGAGCCTGAGGAACCACAGTGAGTTAGTGCTCCTGTGGATTCCTTGAGGAGCAATGAATTTCATGACTCAAATGGGTCCAACATGAAAATGAGGTTAGTAGCCATGTGCTGTTGCAGATTTTCAAGCACTGACATCCATTTTGGCAGACTGGGAAAGATTTCTTCTGAAGAGACTTTGGGAACTAGAATCAGCAGGCTGGTGAAGCCTAAGACCAGAGTTTCTGAAGGCCTGTGGCCAGAGCCTTGGCCAACGCTAACCCTCTGCCCAGTAGTGGCTTCAGGAATCAGATTCAACTGCCCCCTCCCAGGTTTCAAGAGGGGCTTAAAATACATTCTCGCTTCTCATACTGAGCCCCAGCTACTTGTGAGATTAAATGGATAGATTATTGTCATTAAAAAAAAGAAAAAAAAAAACCAAAAATATCAGGCAGAGACCAGAGTTTTGTTTAATACTTCTAAATTTCCTGTTTATGGTTAGGAAATGATGGTGTGCTTCTGAAACGTTGGAGAGCACTGCATACATTTTAGTTGTACTTTCAAGGATCCATGGTGCTTTTACTTCTGTATTTTTCACTAGTTTCAATGATTTTCATCCAATGTCCAACGTGTCAGCATTGCCAAAGTCTTTTTATGAACCATGGATGCAGTGATATTCTACCCAACATTTTTGACAGACATTTTTAGGAATTCTTACAAATTCCCTAGCTCACCACTTAAGAAAAAAACATTTCACAGAATTTAAAACCCGTGGGATACTTGGGACACACTGGATTAGTAAAGTTTAAGCTTTACATAAGCTTTTCAGAATCTTTAATATAAGAATATACCTTCTGAACGTTCAAGAGGAAACGAATGAGATATGCGTAGGAGACACCACACATTATTCAGAGTTTTGTAGAACTAAGTGTTCAAGTCTTATACCCCAAAGATACTAAGTCACAATTTCTTCTCTCCAGCCAATGAACCATCAACCTATTAAGTGGGATCATATATGCAAAATCACTTAATAGGTACTCAATAATTATCAGCCATTATTATATGGTAAAGCTCCATATTTTTTTTCCAAAAACATCTTTAATCTTTATGACTTCATTGTACATAGCATACAATGTATAATCCCTTTCCAACCCCTTGTGCCTCTCCTCCCTTTCTGTCTTCTTTCTATTCATATGCATTTCTTTGAGTCCCTACAATACTCCCAATCCTTCCTCAGTTAGGGTCTTCACCCTCTTGCTTTTTCAACCTAGAGCATTTTATTTTTTTCAACTTTTTTTTTTTTTAATTTATTTTTGGGACAGAGAGAGACAGAGCATGAACGGGGGAGGGGGAGAGAGAGAGGGAGACACAGAATCGGAAACAGGCTCCAGGCTCCGAGCCATCAACGCGGGGCTCGAACTCACGGACCGTGAGATCGTGACCTGGCTGAAGTCGGATGCTTAACCGACTGCGCCACCCAGGCGCCCCCAACCTAGAGCATTTTATAAACTCATCTCCTCTCTGCCTTGTGAATCCCTATTGATACTTCAAATCTCAACTCACTGGCCATCTTCTTGGAGAAGCCTTTAAACCTCAGCTCTTGACCACGTGCCTCAGCCACTTCTTCATATCATCACACCGGTAATAGCTGAAAAAGTATAGTAGTCATATATATGTATGTGTGTGTGCATATATATATATATATTTTTTCTTACAAGCAAT
Source organism: Lynx rufus (assembly GCF_022079265.1). Classification (NCBI taxonomy): domain Eukaryota; kingdom Metazoa; phylum Chordata; class Mammalia; order Carnivora; family Felidae; genus Lynx; species Lynx rufus. Next base: position 33,893,453 of record NW_025814830.1, on the reverse strand, counting down.
GGAAGACAAAATTGTGTTTTTCCATCATTATATATACATATATATGTGTATCATATATATGATATATATTAATGTTTATATATATGTGATATATATATCATATATATATATATATTAATGTGTATTTATTTTGAGAGAAAGAGAGAGACAATGAGTAGAGAAAGGGCAGAGAGATAGAGGGAGACACAGAATCTGAAGCAGACACCAGGCTCCGAGCTGTCAGCACAGAGCCCGATGCTGGGCTCAAACTCACAAACTGCGAGATCTTGACCTGAGCTCAAGTTGGACACTCAACTAACAGAGCCACCCAGAGGCCTCCCACCATTATATATTTACTTTAATTTTTTTAATGTTTACTTATTTTTGAGAGAGAGAGAAGCAGAGCGCAAGCAGGGGAGGGGCAGAGAGAGAAGGAGACACAGAAAATGAAGCAGGCTCCAGGCTCTGAGCTGTTGTCACAGAGCCTAATGTGTAGCTCGAACTCACAAACCGTGAGATCATGACCTGAGCCAAAGTGGGACGCTCAACTGACTAAGCCACCCAGGCGCCCCATCCCACCATTATATTTTTAAATCTAGCATAATAACTGATACATATTGGCTGCTTTATAAACACTTGTTGAATTAATAAATGACTAAAAATAAAGGCACGTTAACTTGTTACCAAGAATTATCTAGAATAATTCTGACCCCAGATTAGAGAGAGATAAATTCCTACATTCTCAAGCCTTAAGGGCTATGAAACCACTATTCCAAACAAACTCTTTATTGATAAAACAATTCTCCACTGTGATAATATTTAAGAAACATTTTTACCTTGTAAGAATGCAATGCAGAGCTTTCATTTTAAATTCATTGAAAATCATATGGGTTCCCTGATAGGTACTTTTCCCAATGCTTTCAATGTTTGGCACCTTAACGGGCATCTGCCTATTTGTTTTCAGCTCTTCTTGTCATGTGCAGGCCAATTTCTGATATATTCCATACATTTTTACTTTTATTAACATTTTTCAAGTGAAATGTCTCCTTATTTGTGATGACTTTGACTCCTCATTTATTCTTTCAATTTTCTTGCACAAATGCTCAGGGAAATCTATATTTTCTATTTCAAAATGTATTTTATCCATTTAGATAAAATTTCCTTTCCATATCTCCCATAAAAAGCACCACATATCCCTTTATTCTGCTTTTGAAGACTTTTTTTTTGGGGGGGGGCGTCTTAAATCCTTTTGCCAAAAGAAGTATAAAGATTCATTTTATCTTGCTTAGGGAGTGACAAAAGGCATTCTTCATCCTTCTGAGGTCTGTTTTTGCTGAAATTTACCGGGACACCTTTTGCATCACAAATTAAAAGGATTATGTTTGTCCTTATGTGGGCAAAATATCCTAAAGCATCTCAATACAATTCACAAAGTTTCAGGCTCAGTTTCCCCAGGGGGAGCTGACAGCTAAGATCTTCATGTGCTATTTATATCCATGAAAACAGGGAAATGGATGAAAATTTACCTGGGAGCCAGATTGTATGGACATAGCCTCAGGCTCCTATAGTCTGTCTCTGTTGTATAGACTGGATTATGCATGTTAATTACAGAGAAAATTTTAATTGTGTTTTACATTACCCAGGTTCATTGGGAAACTTTACTCCTTTGATGATTCTTGGTTTTTAGAATGAAATCTGTACAAGTTCTACTGACTGCTGGCTAGTATTAAAAGCTTTGTAGATAATTATTAAAGGAAATACTTTGTATTTTAATAAAGAAATACTCTCAGATAAAGTTACTGTATCTTGACTGTGGATAATGTAAAAAACCTACATTTATTTATAAGTATAAGTCACGAGGGAAAAACAGAACCCACCCGTAATCTATCAATCTTCCTCTATTGATTACATCAAATAATGACTCTTGAAATTTTTTTAAGTGTTTATTTATTAATGAGAAAGAGAAAGAGCGCAGAAGGAGGAAGGGCAGAGAGAGAGGGATACACAGACTGAAGCAGCCTGTAGGCTCCAAGCTCCAGGCAGGCTCCAAGTCCCACATGGGGCTTGAACTCACAAACCATGAGATCATGACCTGAGCCGAAGTTGGAAGCTTAACTGACTGAGCCACCCAGATCAGTCATGACTTTTTTAAACACAAAGTCCATCTCCCTACACTCCAGTCTTCTATACCCCCTCCAAAGGCCATCTTGTGTATGTGGTTTGCATCTTTTTTTTTTTTTTGAGAATTTTATCTTGTGAACCTTTCCTTGTATCAAATATTTCACAGAATTATGAAACAAAAAATGTCAGTGGGCTTCAGATATCTTAAAGTACAATGGCACTGTCCCTCAACTACTTCTGCCCCATTCTTAATGTTTATGAAACTGAGGAGACTTTCCCCATTCTCTTTTTTCTCTACTAAAATTCTATGAAAAGAGAAAAACGGTACTTTAAAAAAATTTAATGTTTATTTATTTTTGAGAGAGAGAGACAGATCAGGAGCAGGGGAAGGACAGAGAGGGAGACACAGAATCTGAAGCAGGTTCCAGGCTCTGAGCTGTCAGCACAGAGCCAGAGCCCCACATGGGGCTTGAACCTACAAACTATGAGATCATGATCTGAACTGAAGCTGGACAGCTAGCTGATGGAGCCACCCAGGTGCCCCAAGAGAAACAGTACTTTTTATGAGCATTTTTTTCTGTGCAACTATCAAAATGACATCTCAAAGATAATTTGCACACATCACAGGATAAGCATTCCCAAGTTCAAAGTGGAGATCAGCATTTAACATGTGTCAGGTGAAGAGGGTTTTGGAACATGAAGTTACACCTTTGCAATTTCCAAATTCACTTCTAATATATTTAAGGCCAGCAGTGTGCATATGTGCCACACAGGAATTTCTAAATTTCTTAGGGTCCATGTATAAAATGCAAAAAGTAACAGGTTAAATTTTTTTAATAATATTTAACTCAATACACTAAAAGTCCAATATTTCAACATGACACAAATAGTAAAAATTATTAATGAGATTTTTTTTGCATTAAGTTTTTGAAAATTGCTATGCATTTTACTCTTCTAACATATCTCGTTTTGAGGTAGCCACAATTCAATTGCTTAATAGCCACATGTGGCTAGTAGCTATCCTGTTGGACAGTGCACATACAAATATTTTTCTTTTATGTGAAAAAACAGTCCATGGGGAAAATTAGCTTCTAATTCAGAAATAAAATTCAAGATATGAGAGGGGTGCCTGGGTGGCTCAGTAGGTTAAGTGTCTGACTTCGGCTCAGGTCATGAACTCACAGCTCATGTGTTTGAGCCCCACATTGGACTCTGTGCTGACAGCTCAGAGCCTGGAGCCTGCTTTGGATGCTATGTCTCCCTCTCTCTCTCTCTCTCTCTGTGCCTCTCCAGCTCACTCTCTGTCTGTCTCTCTCTCTCTCCTTCAAAAATAAATAAACTTTAAAAAAATTTTTAAAAATGAAAAATTCAAGATATGAGAAATAAAACAGTTGTGGATGCTTCCACATTTTCCTTCTAAAGACCAGTCCGTTCTAATCTTTAAGTGTCATGGGTGCCAAATGATAGTGGCCCCCAAGTCCATTTTGATATTTGACAAACATAATTTGTCTTTAACACACACAACCCTGCCTTACCTTTTTCCTTATAATATTACACTTTGGATACTTAAAAGAGTTCATGATTATTAACCACACAGATCCCTACCCAATTTGGCAAATACTTTGAGTTATTACAACTCTATACTTTGTCCTGATATGGGACTAGATGATATTTGCTCTGTGGATTTAAGGAGAAGATGCAATGGAAAACTCTTTTAGACATGCACAATATTGAGCACATGTGAGGATTATTTTTGTGAGAAATGTGTTCTGCCATTTGGAGACCAAGAAAGTGTGTCTGCCCTTCTGTCTTTATCTTAAGTTAGCCTTCCATCGGGCATCCTGAACTAGGAAGCAATGTGTGTATTTTGGGCAGAGAGTACAGTGAGCAAGTGATTCCATCTTTCCTGTGTGAGTTTTACATGTTGTGGTAGCTGACACTACACAACTTAGCTGTACCACATGTCTGCTCAAGCTGATCAACACTAAGGTCTGATTATTCTAAAAATTTCTTGTTGCCGAAATATCATGTCAATTTCTGTCTTTCTGGGGATAAGATGTATGCAGGGAATTATAACATCACCTTTTAAAGCAAGTGTGAGATTCTTTTTTGGAAAGGAAAATCAGTGAGCTTAGAAGGGAGGGCTCAACCATGTTCTATATTGAAGTTGTCTCTCTACAAACCTTGTTGTTAACACTGCCTCAGTGTGAGGAGATAGCAAGGGGAAACCAGCACACTCGTCCGTATATGTTTACTGTATCCAGTCAATTTGCATTAATAGAGATTTAAAACTAGCAAATTAATTTGTGAGGTGGCTTGTTTGAGTGAAGGCCTTTAAACACCCTCGGGAGAGCTATTTTGAAATCAGTGAACACTTGGCACTATATTTAGAATGTGTGTTGTGTTTCTGAAATCTCAATAGCTATAATGTGCCAGTTCTGAAGTGAGGACTGCCTCCTTGTGGGATTCCATTGTGAAGTGAAGCGAGAAGCTTCCCTGAGTGATAATGATATATCCTTAGTGGTAGAGTGATTCTAACAGGGTCTACATGTTCAGAATCAAAGACTCCTTGTTTATTCTTTCAATAAATATTTAATATGCATCAACTATGTGCTGGTCCATATGCTAGACTCTGGGAAGACAGCAGAACCAAAATATATCATTCCTTGTCCCCACAGAATTTACATTCTAATAGATATTCAAGTGAATGAAATAATTTTTGATATCAAGAATTTAAAGATGGAATTCAACAGGTGATATGATAGAGTAATGAGGGAGGTTTTACATTTTATTATTGTGGTAATAACACTGAGCATGAAACATCTTAAAAATTTATAAGTATAGGCGTATCTGGGTGGCACAGTTGGTTAAGCGTCCAACTTCAGCTCAGGTCATGATCTCATGGTTCATGAATTCAAGCTCCTTGTTGGGTTCTGTGCTGACAGCTCAGAGCCTGGAGCCTGCTTCCAATTCTGTGTCTCCCTCTCTCTCTGTCCCTCCCCTGCTCATGCTCTGTCTCTCTCTCTCTCAAAAATAAACATTAAAAAAATTATATGTATATAATATAGAATCTTTAACTGTTGGCACAATGTGGTACAGCGAATCCCTAGAATTTATTCATCTTGCATAATTGAAAATGTATGCCCTTTGAACAGTGACTCCTCATTTCCACCTCTCCCCTAACCCCTGGAAATCACCATTCTACTCTCCATTTCTGTAAGTTTAACTTTTTTTGGATACCTCAGATAAATGGAATAGTAAAATATTTGTCCCTTTGTGAGTGGCTTGTTTCACTAATGTCTTTATATTTCTGACAGGGTTAGTCAATTAAGGTTTTGCTAAAGAGATCTGAGTGTTGTAAAGAAACCAGGGAATCAAATGAGAAGCCTGGGAAGAGGTTTGACAGTAGGGGACCCACAAATTCACTGGTGCCAGAAAGAGTTTTGTGTACAGGTATACCTTGGGGATATTGTGGATTTGGTCCCAGACCACCCACAATAAAGCAAATATTGTAATAAAGTGAGTCAAATGAGTGTTTTGGTTTCTCAGTGCATATAAAAGTTATGTTTACACTATAATGTAGTCTATTAAATGTGCAATAGCATTATGTCTAAAAAATGGCAGAACACATTTCTCATAAAAATAATTCTCACATGTGCTCAATACTGGGCATGTCTACAAGAGTTTTCTATTGCATCTTTTCACTACATCCTGATACCAATTATCATCTAATACCGCATCAGGAGAAAGTGTAATTTTTTTAAGATACATACCTTAAATACTTAAATTACAAAATACTGCACTGTTAAAAAAATGTCTAACCATCATTTGAGCTTCCTGTAACTAATAATCGATGAACACAGATCACCATAACAAACATAATAACAACGAAAAAGTTTGAAATACTGCGAGAATTACCAACATGTTACACAAAGATGTGAAGTGAGCAAATGCTGTTAGGAAAAATGATACCAATAGACTTGTATGATGTAAGGTTGCTACGAAACTTCAATTTGTAAAAAAAAAAAAAAAAGAAAAAGAAAAAAGAAAAAAGAAAGAAAAGAAAAGAAGAACAAAAAAACAAAAAACCCACAATATCTGTAAAGCACAATAAAATGAGGTATGCTTGTATTTGATAATCAGGTGAGAGATAATCGTTTTAGGCGTTTGAAGCTTAAAATTATATAAAAATCCAATAGATGGTGATCAAATGAATTTTTTTCGGAATGATTTGCTTTTGGTAGCATGTTCCATCTGTTAGTGTTGAACGGTGTGTGGCCAAATAAGAGTGGGAGTGAAAGATCAACGAGGTTCGTGGTATAGTGCTCCAGACTGGTGACAGAAACAGTTTGGACTAGGGTGGGAGCAATGAACGTAGACCAAAGTGGATGTCTCCAAAATGTGGTTAGAACAAACAGATAAAGAAGTGGATGTGGAGGTTAGAAAAAGGAAGGGATTGTGGTAACTCTTGGGTCTTTAATGAACAATTGAGTAAGTGGTGAGAGTATATACTGGATGAAGACTATAGGAAAAAAGATGCTTGGAGACTAGAAGAAACATATGATTTTGGACATATTAATTTTGAGACAAGTATTTTACATTCATCTTCCTACTGGATATCTAAATCTACAGTTCAGCAAAGACCATAGTCATCAGAGCCACAGGACTTGGAGACAATTCATCTTCAACGGTGAAGAACAAGGGTCTTGGTAACTTGGTAGTCAGTGTCACGTGACCACTGCTACCCGTGTGGGTAGAATCCAGCATATTATGAGTCGTGAGTGCTTGGTAAATACTGAACTGTTTATGAGCAACAGAATTTTTTAGTGTAGAGTGTGTCCCACACTTTCCAGGGGACAGTACTGGCAATGGGGAGGAATTGCATTACTAGCAGTATATTTACTAAAATCTTTATGCAGGAAAGAACCATATCTCTCCAGGTCTGGCTCAGGAGTCAGAACATCATAGTTGCTCAGCAGGTTTTCATGGAACCATCTACATGAAGGCAGACAAATTGCAGACAGTAATATTTGAACTATCAACTTTCTGCCTTTTCCTGGAGAAAAATTTAGGATTCAACACTTTGGAAACTAACTTAGGTATTTGTCATTCTCCTTTCCTTTCACTATCAAAGGTTATTTGAAGTAAATAAAACAATTAAAATAAATAAAATAATACAAATGAAACAATTCTTTCTGTAAAAGAAACAAATAAGATGAATATTGCTGATTGCAAATATCATCAGAAGCCCTTCTACTGAGAGGTTTCCTGAACATCTCCAGGAAGATAACAGCTAATGGACTGGCACTTCCATCAGTGTCTTTCTCCAGAAGAACACTCTCAGGTACTGCTGGCTGCTGCTGGGAGTCTCCAGGATGCTTCAGGTTTCTCAGTTTTACTAGTCTTCAGAAACCAAAGCTGAAGGTATTTTTTCACCTTTAGACCAGATCCAGCAAATATCCAACGGCACCACTTAGACTCAGAGGATACTCAGAAAATCTCTTGCTGTCATTCTGGTTTATGAGCTACTTTTATGTATTTATAATCATATCATGTCTTTGAATGAAGACAAACCTCTTCAAATTTAATCATCTAAACTATTCAACCACAAGATGGATCTGGGTTTTGGCTGTTTCCAAAGGTTGCTTTGGATCCTCTACGAGGGTGTTTATTAGAATAGAGCAAGGGACTCAAAGGCACTTGTACTCATCCCTATTACACTCAGTGTGCTCAGTAAAGAGGTTTACAGTGCACAAATAGTCAGAAGTCTTCCTTATGTTCTGAGTTTCCAGAGCTCCTTAAGACCAACCCCACTCAACCCATATACCCACCAGACTAGCAATTATCTGCCCTTAACAACTAATCATGTAGAGTATATTGAAAATTTTTCAAAAGGAGTTTAAACATATTTTGAGAGAAATACTGGAATAAATATACAACAACCAATCAGGTTACTTGAGAAAAAGGGCACACTTGGATATACTCATTCTGGAGTTTTATTCTTAACGGCTCTTTTGTTACATTGTTCATATATTTTTTTTTCAAATATGTATTAAGCTCTTACTAAATGTTGGCACTAAGCAAGGAGAATCTTGAGGACCCCAATATTTACTGCAACTTCATTGCTGCAGTTCTCACTCTGAATGTAATAGAATGTGCTTATAATTACTTCCCATCTCCTAGAAAGACAACAGCAAGTCCTGTTTCCATTATTATTAGCATTAGAGGCTTATATAAGGGATGCCATAAAAAAAAGCACACCCAAATACAACAGCTGACAGTCTGTGACAATCTAATTGCATTTCTGCCATCCCAGAGAAGCTATTTGTTGTCACTAATAATGATGCCATAAATTAACAATCAACAGGAAAGAGACAGTTTCAAATGCAGCCTCTTTATAATTTAAAGCAGGTCTTTGGTACTAAATACATTACCAGTACAGCTAAGTGTTCTTAGAAAGTAAATGTGTCTCTCCTCCTCACTTTATACTACACACTTTGATCAAAAGGGGGAATTGCAAGGCCGCAATCTTCTGCAGAGGCACTAAGAGTGGGGAAGTGTTGGGTGGCATTAACTCCATTCTTCCTGTGATCGTGATACAGTTCTCTGTGTCAGAGAGCCCAGAAAGAGTTAGAAATGCAACAGCTCGAGAATGACTCTTTTGCATGTTTTAAGGGAGGTACTGTAGGGTAGTACTTAAGAACATGGCCTTTTGAAGTCACGTCACTTTGATTCCAGTTTTGTACTTTCTAGAGCTATATAGCTCAATGGAGAAGCCAGTATCCATGTGTGGTTATTTAAACGTACATCAGTTAAAATTAAATACAATTTAAAGAGTGAAACCCATAGTCATACTAGTCACATTTCAAGTGCTCAAATATAAAATATCATCACAGAAAGTTATACTGACCAGTGCTATTCTGTAGCAATCGCTTTTCACTTCCACCACTAACATTCTAACTCAGCCCATGCCCATCAGCCACCTGTGTTGGAGGAGTAATCCCACTTCTTTCACTTTTGCTCCCCAATAATTTCTTCTGCACTCAGAAGCCATTGATGTCATTTTAAAACTTAAGTAAGATCATGCTATCCTGTTCCATAGTTACTCTTTATATTCTCCAAGCTCATTATGATGGCCTACCAAAGTTTACGTAATATGGCTCACATAGATCTTTCTCACCTTATATCCTACCACTCCACACTTACATCTCCAGCCCTTACTTCTTTCAAGCCACGGTGGCTTCTTTTTGGTCTTTGATTACTCTAACCATTAAGGGTTTTTACCAAGAAGTTTCCATCATGAGAAACGCTCTTCCTCTTTACTGTCATAAGGTTTATTTTTCCTGTTTAATTCATCTCAAGATTAATTTTCCCAGAAGAACTTACATGGATACTTCCTTATGTTTTATCATTTTAATTTCTTTATGTAGCCCTTGCTATTACTTATTAATTTGATTATTTACATACTTTATTTGTTGCTTGTTTTTATCCACTATATTATCTCCATGAAGTCGTCTTGTATCTGTTGTTCTGTGCTGAACGCTCAGGGCCTAGCAAACTGCCTGGCATAGACGGGAGCTCAATGAATAATTTCAATGACAGAATTTTAAATGCAGAATATCTCTCTGAGCCACTAAAAATTTCCACTGCATTAGATTATTTAATTCCCACAGTTTCCTCCTGAATGAGGTAATAATAATACTTCTTTTTTTGTTTTTTGGATGAGGAAAGTTCTTAGGCAATATTTAGCACCCTTCACATGTTTAATCAATGGCAGTGTATAGCAATTTCTCAAGACTCCCTACCCAATGTAGCTACTGGACTGTGAAACATAAAATCTGGCAATTGCTAAGGAAGCAGACGTGGAGTGGGGCACCTGGGTGGCTTAGTCAAGAGTTCAAGTCCCACATCAAGCTCTGTGCTGACAGAGTGGAGCCTGCTTGGGATTCTCGGTCTCCCTCTCTCTGCCCTTGCCTTCACTCAATCTCTACCTCTCTCTCTCTCAAAATAAATAAATAAACATTAAAAAAAAAGAAGTGGAGTGAACATTGGAAGCAATCTGGTTAATATCTCTTTAACATGAATTACCCACTTCTAGATTCTGTTTCATCTAATGCCTACATTTTATCTACGTGATTCCTTCTGTCTTATACCTGCTCAAGATGTGACCTGATTTGAACAGTCCAAGCCCAGCCAAGCTGCAAGTCATATGTTGAGGTCTATATCAGAACGATTAGGTAGACAATACTATAGAGATAATAACACATGATAAGAAATTGCATTACAGTTTCTGAAGCCTTCTCTCCTTACAAACTTCTAATCTTACATGATTACACATATGTACTCTGATCAGTAGATCAGTTTGGTGAGCTACTTCACCTCCTTGAACCACTGCAACTTTTATGTGTGTTAGCTTTTATACACAATTGTGAGATGACCAAGCCCGTTAGATAGACTACAAGGCACACTTATGTATTTTGAATATCAAAAGTACTTTCCAGGTTTGACTATTCGAACATGTGAGACGGTGAGAGGACCCAAGATGTTTTCTAAGGATAAAATGTAAATATGCTGAGGATTTGATTTATGGATCTAATTTTCGTGTGGACTGTACAAAGCTCCACCCATTCAAGCTCCTGAAAGCTCAGTTTCTGTTTTCTGCTGATTTTATGCATGGAGGGAATTGATTTTGACACCCTTCACTTGACTTACCAAACAAGCTATCCTTCCTCAAGGAATGTACATTCTAAAGAGGAAATGACAAATCCATAGGTCCATCCAACTCTAACAAGAAATAGGATGGAACTGACCATATTTGGGAGAAGCTAAAGATGATCTGGCCTGCTCATTAGAAATGAAATCAATTCTTTTATATTCTCTCCTAGGGGGTATTAGCTTTGTAAGATCACCAAGGCAATGCCTCAGACTTTGTCAAACACGTAAGGGGCAGAGGAGGACAGACACAGCAATGGTGAGAAAACACACACTGGAGAAGAAATTAAGGGACTGGTGGCTGAGTTGTTGTTGTTGTTGCTATTGTTGTTTTTAGGGGTGTGTTATTTGTCACAAACTATCCTCCCCAAACTGTGTTTATCTCATGGTTCTATATTTGACCTAAATCCACCTGATATTCCCCGCACCCCTAGTCCCACCATCTGCTCATCACTTCACAAATAAGTTATGCATTTTTCCACCTCTCTACTTTACTCAGGCAAAACCTTCTGCTTGAATTTTTCATTTCCACACTTATGGTTAAGGAGAGCCTGGAAGGTGCATCAGATTTTAATATTTAGAGAAATGGAAGAAGAGAGGTGTTTTTGTCCCACAGTATGAAAATCAATAACCCTTCCTCTACTTTTCTCAGTAGTATGATGACAACTCTGTTCTAGTACCTCTTTAATTTACCAATAGTTATTGAGTGACTACTATGATATTAAACTCTTACAGTCACCAGTGAAACAAATCTGTTTTACTCATAGGAATTTATAAGCTTTTTAAGGTCATGGAGCACAGCTAACTCATTTTTTTTAATTGCCCACAGGTTCTAGAGCTATTCCATAAACATATTAGAAGGTCAATGTTTATTAAATAAACAGAAGCATGATCCATCAGCTTCAAAGTCAATCGTAGCCAGAAGGAACCTAAGAAACCTCTTGACAGAAAATGAACAGCTCAAATCCACTGCAAACTGTGGCCAAAACACATGCTTCACTTTCACAAATATTGAATCTATGTCATACATTTGGACAAATCTCAGGCATCAAGAAAGACTCACTGCATGACATCTCCCCTGGAGGTTCAAGCAAAGGCAAATTGATTTGAGTACCTGGCCAAATAGGGGCATTCCTGTGGGGTAGGAGGGGCTGAGGACTTTGAGAAGATTTTGATCAGCGTGAACTTCTTCTCAGGAAGGGAAACAGGGAGGAGATAGTATTTGTTAGGCAGCTTATGGATGGATGGGCAGCCAAGTGGCTTGATGGGATAAAAAGAAATAGTTCTAAAACCATTTCTCTCACCCCCATCAAAAAATTTTCCCATCCATATGACAGGTCTGGGCTACTTTCCAGTAGTTTGCTTTACCAGACTGTATGTCTCTTTATTCCCAAATAGGAAAGGTATAAATGCTAAGACTGCAATTACATTTATTATGTTGATGTAGTTATAAATATAGATGGAGATTGATACAGCTATATCTGTTGATATAGACATGGATATGATCTGATTATCTGTAGACCAGTGATCAGTATAGACTGGAGTGCATCAGAATCATTTGTGGAGTGTTCAATGCAGATACTGAGAACTGATATCTGGAGTCCAGAGAATCAGCATTCTGAAGAATCATCTCACATAATTACCATGTGAATTCTTGGAAGCCCTTGTAACATGCATGCATTGAAATCACTACAGTCCTCCTTTTCCATTTCTCTCCTAAAATGATGCTTGCAACCAAATAAATCCCCTAAAAAGAAACTACCTCATTTTTAAGTGTTCCATACCTTTTTAGAGCAAAACCACCATATTATAGAGTTTAATATCACTATTTTTCATGAATAAAAGGAATTACGTAGTGAGGTGAGGATTTATTTATAGATTAAAACAAGAAACAAATGCTAAAATCGTCATTGTTGGGATAATCCTCATTCTTTAAAATCTTAAGCCTGTCCATTAGGATATCAATGATTTTTTGCTTCTAATCATTTAAGATGAAAATAATGTTTATTTTTTTATTTGGATACAGAAAGTGAATGAGTTAGTTCAGGTTGTTGGAAAGATCAATGGAGATTCTAAAGGATGTGATATAAAAATATTTCAAGATCTAGGAATATTGAGATTTAAGAGAAAAAGACAGAAAAGAACTAATATTCATTAGTCAGTACATATTAAGTTCACTTTGAAAAACTAACATAACCTGAAACAAAACTAAAGAAAAATTATTACACCTATTCTACATATTAGGACAAACCTGTAGAAAACCATTTTTAAAGTGTGTTTAGATTTATTAAATTAAAAAAATTCAGCTGAGTAAATCTGAAGATCTTATTTGCTTTATTACCCCATTCATGAATCAGGCAACATCTCATCTAGCAAATAAAGAGATGATCCACAAAGTTAAACAAGCAAACAAACAAAAACAACAACAACAACAAAAGGTTTTTAACTGGAGAGAGGGCTTTAAAAATTAAAAAAAAAAAAGGAATTTATTAACAAGGAATGCCTTGTTTGGCAAGGTTGCTGCCATCCTCAGGGGAGCAGAAAGATTCTACTGGTAAATTTCCTAGTATTCACCAAGACATCCCATACTGACTGGCTAAAGGTTACATTTCCAGAGAGTTGAAACTGCAGTTAGGTTAGGTGTTCAGTCTTGATTTGCCAGACTTGGCCTACCATTTTGGGCCTATGGTTTTCTTTGTAACAGATTTCAACTGATATTTACTGAATGTGTCTTATGTGTTAAGTGCATTACATGCCCTGGCAAGCAGCCTCTAAAATGGACCAATAATCCTCATCTCTAGGGAATTCATGGCCCTGAATGATATCCTTCCTTTAAGTGGGACATGGACTTAGCGACACTCACTTCTAATGAAGAGAATGAATTGTGGTCATTCTGATGTTCATGCAACATCTACTTCCCTGGTTTTATTTCTGACCATTTTCTGGTCACTCTTCCACAGACAATTCAGTTAAGACTAGGTGCTAATATATTGTACAGCTGCTTCAAGCATCCTGCTGCTTTGGCTGTAGCTGGGAACAACTGACTTTCCCAGCAAGCTCTGATTAGCATTTTGATCTCGACAAGCACTTTTCTCTCTGAATGCCAACACAGAAGTGATTGTTGTCACTGCCACACTTGAGGCTTCTACTATACGCCTACTCTGTGGTTTGCCCCCACTTATTCAAAACACACAATCTGCTACTGACACGCTCCAGATGTGAGCCATTTCCCCTGATTTCCAGGCATGTGTGCCTTTTGAGGGGACATAATCCCATGCAGACTGTGCTCCCTCTGGATTTGGAAAGTATGTGGGGTTGGAATGGGCGTTTTGGAGTCCCTTAAAAAATTTTTTTTAAGTTTATTTATTTTGAGAAAGAGAGAGAGAGCTAGAGCACAAGCGGAGGAAGGTAAGAGAGAAGGAGAGGCAGAAACCCAAGCAAGCTCTGCAACATCAGCGCAGAGCCCCATGAGGGGCTTGAACTCAACGAACCGTGAGATAATGACCTGAGCAGAGATCTAGTCGGACGCTTAACCGACTGCGCCACCCAGGCGCCTCTCTGAGTCCTTTTATTTTTTATTTTATTTATTTTATTTTATTTTATTTTATTTTATTTTATTTTATTTTATTTTATTTTATTTTATTTTATTTTATTTTATTTTATTTTATTTTATTTTTTGGGTTTTTTTATATGAAATTTATTGTCAAATTGGTTTCCATACCACACCCAGTGCTCATCCCAACAGGTGCCCTCCTCAATGCCCGTAACCCACTTTCCCCTCCCTCCCACCCCCCATCAACCCTCAGTTTATTCTCAGTTTTTACCAGTCTCTTATGGTTTGGCTCTCTCCCTCCCTAACCTTTATTTTCCTTGCCCTCCCCCACGGTCTTCTGTTAAGTTTCTCAGGATCCTTTTTTAAATGCTTGCTACTTATGATATATTAGCCTATTTAAAACTTCCCTAATAAAATTTGTAAGGGTTGTTTTACTTTTTTGTTCCTCAGTTTTTTTATCAGTGAAATGGAGAGAATAATTTGTGTGTATAGAGTGCTGATTTAAGTTTATCTGACTTATTTCTAAGATGGGAAGAAATAACCTCATTATTTTTCCTCTGACCTGTGAAATGTAGCAATGCATAGCACTGAGCCAATATATTGGAAGTACTCACTGCATATTTTACTTTCCTCTTTTCTTTTAAGAGATGATAAGAAGTGGTCAACGTATTAGTCCTAGGAATGTAAAGATCTTTTATAATTTTCCTTCTTTCAAGGCTTTAGTACTGTGAAACAATTATAATTCCAAAGAATTCTAATACATTTTATTTGAGTTACATGGAGGTCCAATTCAACTTTCCATAAATAATTCCAACCTACTGCTAAATGAGCTTCTGGGGGTGTGGCATATTAAACGATTTCTACTGGTGAAGGGGGTTGACGAAAGTAGTGGAAAGACTGTGACCCCAAGGCTGCTCTTTAAAATAGACCTCTCGGGGCGCCTGGGTGGCGCAGTCGGTTAAGCGTCCGACTTCAGCCAGGTCACGATCTCGCGGTCCGGGAGTTCGAGCCCCGCGTCAGGCTCTGGGCTGATGGCTCAGAGCCTGGAGCCTGTTTCCGATTCTGTGTCTCCCTCTCTCTCTGCCCCTCCCCCGTTCATGCTCTGCCTCTCTCTGTCCCAAAAATAAATAAACGTTGAAAAAAAAAATTAAAAAAAAAAAATAAAATAAAATAAAATAGACCTCTCTCCTCCCTGAGTGGCGTAATAGCCATTATTTATTGAGAACTCACGAAGCCTATGATGCTTTATTTCTAGCATCTAGCTATGATGCTTTTATTTCTATATGGTTTCTTAGTCTACAAAATGGAGATGAGGCTTTAGATCGATGTCCCAAGGTCACAGACAATCAGTAGCACTTAGGACACAAATAGTGTGTTTTTCTTTTCCTGATCCCCAAAACAGGACCCTTTTCGCTATTGGAATCTGGCTATTATTAGTAGCATTAATAGTAATAATCAGAAAGGATGAAGTCAGAATGGAAAAGTAATTAAATAGCAACAATGAAAAATTAAACCAAAAGTAAATTATTCCAATAAAGTAGAAACACAAATAGCGTTATGTAGTTCATAAGTAAATTTGACAGAGAAGTTCCAGAATGAGTAAATAAGTAAATAAATAAATAACTTTACTCCATAAGGTATAGGTAGTAAAAAAAATCATAATTGTAAGTGGTTACTATGTAGTAGGTGCTCTTCCATTAGGAAAATAGGTACTTTTCCGATCCTCGTTGTAAGGACTGTGACACATCATCTGTACTGTTTTTGTCTTTATGTCTATTTTATGTCTGAAACATCTAAGGTTAGAGAAGCTATGTAACTTCCCAAAGGCACACAATGAGAAATCAAAAGGGCATAGACTTGCCAAGCAGTCTGACTTCCAGGCCATCATCTTAATCACTCAGCAAATACTGTTTCCTGTCAAATGCTGACGTTTGTTATCAAGGAGTATTTTAAGGATACATGGATTGGGACTTGATATTAAGGCAAATGACAAAGAAAAAAAAGAGAAACTTTTATCAAAGATGAAGAGGAAGTCTTTATTCCCTAATCAAATGGTGTACTGTGAACAACATATTGAGTGTTTTACTGAAAACAAAGTATACTATATTTTTCACAAACAAAACATGGTGGTGAATTATGAATAGCATGCCAACCCAAGAGAAAGCTTTGGCAGTGTAGATTAGAACATAATATTTTATTCCAGGTGAAAACATGGTGCACTAAAAGCCAATAATTTATATAATAATTCATAGGTAGATTTAATAAATAATAAATTAATGACACAAGACATAATGCAGGCTCAAGATAATTGGTTTTCCCTCGATTTCACTACCTTTTCATCAAATTCCATACCAGTTTTCTACCATATTGGTTAATGGCAATGGAGTCCAAATGACATAAACCCAGGATGATAAGAGAAGGGAAAAATGTAATGTGATTATGGCTTGGAGAGATCACATCAAAAGAAGGCCTGATCTGAATCTTTATAATTATCCTTTATTTGACACAGGTAATACTGGTTAGGTAACTGTATCAATGGTTTCTACCTTGCTGGTTATCTAAGTTATGGATATTGAGTTATGGCAATAACCCTGTGGCTGAGAATTGTGATGGTCTAAAGTCACTATTTTCAGCCAGTATGGTATTGCAGAAAGTATGCTGGATTTGAAATAAAAAATATGCTTTTGAATCTTATAATTCTGCTTCAACTATGCCTCTGGTTGTCAAATACAATGCAGAATCCCAGTTTAAATCTGAACCTCAGGTAAACATCAAATATTATTTTTTGTTTGCTTTAGTATAAGAATATTTCAAATATGGGTACAGGACATGCTACCACTAGAAATTAGTCTTTATTTATCTGAAATTTAAACTTAAATGGGCATCCTCTGTTTTTAATTGCCAAATGTAGGTTTGAGAAAGTTCCTGGACTAAAATTTTTCTACTGACTATTGTGGATTAAATAATTATTTCTTGCCTACCTCACAGACTTGTTGAGAGGATTAAATAGTGGATCGACTTCCATCATTCATGTCAGTGACTGTGCCAACAACTTATGAACTTGTTTAAATAAAACTAGTATTGCATTACATTAAATAATGCAACAAACAATCCTTGCCCTTGAGTATGAAATTCTTTGTCCCACTGATATAACCTACTATTTAATATTTCTATATTGTTCACTTGCATATTATTCTTAGATGCATGTAAGTGTACAAAAGGATAAAAACTGGAGCGGAGGGATACTCATACTTTATGAATAGCAAGTGCCAATAGATCTAAGCTGTGATGGTAGATGAATGTATCTCTACCTTGCACAAAGGAAGTGCTTTGTAGGGGTTGTTTGGTGATGTACAGTTACATCAGTAAAAAATAAATATATCAACCAAGAGAGATCTCAGGAGATGTCTGTTCAATGATATGGATATTAGCTGCTACCTGGTTAAGTGAAGCCTATAGACAGAGTGAAAAATAGTGGTTCCCAAACCAAATATGCTGAATTAGCTTAGTATTTCTATTAAAATATAGGCAAAAAAGAGTAAATTGGAAAAAAAAATCAGTCAATCTGAGGTCCTGAGTCATCTAAACTCAGAAGTGTTAGCAAACCCTGGCATATTGCTTACACATTTAGATAAGAGGAAAGAGACAGATTCAAATCAACTTTGTATTATTATCCAATTGGTCCATATTTATATAAATAGAACCAATAGATGGTGCAGATGTCAGCAAAATATTAAATGATCTCTGACATGAATTTTATTTTAGTTGTCATTGGAATCCTGAGTCTCTTTCCAATTCCAGTTTCTAGTGGTCACAGTTAAATCCTTTAAAATTCTATCAGTCTGAACTATTTTGCATGAAGTTTAGATTTAATTGTAAAGATTTTTTTGTGGAAAAATGCTGAAGTCAATAGCATTTTGACTATTGTAGAGCAGCAAGAGCCAGATTGATAATAAGAGTTTAAGTTAGTTTTCCAGTGGACCTTGCAAAAATTTAAATAATTGAATTTTATTGTTCTTTTGATGAGTGGCTTCTGTGTTTCAAACTTGCTTGTCAGCTGAAATTTATTTTCTGAGTAAGGCAAAAGACCAAAAAAGTGTTATTCATTGCTATAACCATTTGAACATTTTTCAAGCATATTTGTAAAACTACAGAGCTAATTCAATAATTTATTGAAATTATCATAAAAGTTTAGCAAATCATGCATTGCGTTCTGATCCTGATATATGCTAGATTTCTTGTTTTTACGAGTCAGCAGCTTTATAACCATAACCATTTGAATTTCAAATGACAAATTTATATCTACCATAGCCCTAGAATGCATAAAAAATGATAAGAGGGCACCCTTTAAAGAAATTTAAAAAGAATTGTGCACTTCATAATTTGATATATGTAACATAATCCATTATACACCAGAGTTTACATTGTGCCAGCAAATGTAAAAGGGAATGCAGACTCTTGTGTGTGGCCAGCACAAGGCAACACAATAGAGACATGTTTCCCTGAGTTATAAATGACTGACTCCCTGGTATGCAATGTTCTCTATCCTCTGTCAAAAGGGGTGCATATGTAACACACTGAAGGGCTCTGTGGGCTTAATTAGTATGTTAGACTTTGGCAGAATGAGAAAGAAGAGATGCCAAGCAAAGTGAGAAAAAGAACTCTGGAGTCAACTCCACAGAGCTAGAGAATCCATAGAAATATTATTCCCCTGTCAAAAGTCTATATTTTCTGTACTTTGGGATGCCTTTTTTCAATACATCTCTCTTACCAAGTCCATTACCTTGTTATATACATCTTATCCCAAAGTAATTACTATCTTATTTGAATTTTCATTGAACTTTTCCTATCAAGGTCTAATAACAAAGGCATGGACAAAAAGATACTGTGAACAGGATGATGTTTTAGTTCTGCTAAATATTAAAATTCTCAAGGGCAGGGATTCTCATTAGCATAGCACCCCAAGTACTTTTCCAATGGCTAGAATAATGGCAGGGGTCAATAATCACATGACAGCATGTGATGGGGCCACAGATATGGGTCTTTATATCCTAGGTATCTACAAACTTTGTGTGTGGTCAAGTTAACTTAAATTCCCTGAGTTTTACTATGATTGTGTGTAACAAACATATGAAATGGTAGACACTGTGATGATTAGAAAATAATATGATGAGAGCACATGGCACATTAATCGAATGTTAGTGCTCATATGGTTTGCCCATCGCCTGCATTCCTCACTTCCGTAAATGGTATTGCTGTGATTGTTTACGTGGACTCTACCTACATAACACAACAAACCAAGAATTCTTGCCTTGAGACTGTGGGGCTTTTGATTTTAGACTATTAATTTATGAAGGGATCTTGGATTAAATTGTATGAATCCTATTTATTTTTTTTCATGAACACACAGCCCCACTAGATTAAGAGCTCTATCCAAAGCCACATAGTAAGTCAGGGACTATATGGAGTCTAGAGCTCTATCTGCAATGCACCACTTATGTTTTCTATATAGAAAAAATATATTTTTCAGGGAAAAATCTCTAAGATCTATTCCAACCCTCAGACCAAATGATCATTAAGCCAAATGCCTGGCATCATGAGTCACAAAATTTTTCCACATAACTTTGTAATATTATTTATATATAGGAAATTCGAAAATGCAATTATTTATTGGGTTTTATGCAAACTTGTATGTCTCCTATATTTTTATAACCAACACATCACATGAAACATTCTATATAACTGCTCTGTATTATAGTAGCAAAAACTAAAGTCAAACAAATTAGATACCATATACAAGCACCAAGCGTATTGCTTAAAAATTAGCAAGCATTCAATAGTTTATTGTCAGATAGGGTCTTTACTTTGCTTCCTTCCTTCATAATAAATAAATAAATAAATAAATAAATAAATAAATAAATAAATCAGCATAAACAAACAGAAAATATGCATTCTAAGAAAAGAGAGACTATCAAGACAAAAATCTGCAATGGCTGCGAATGTAATGAAACTGAATTGGACAGGAAGGGCAGAGCCTGACCTTTGTTTTGATTTTATCTGTGCATGCACCAGTCATTTCAAATCTCTGTGTGGCTGATGCATCACACAGCCTGTTTCAGGGTTAAGGCATCCTGTGTGAGGACGCATACTCCTCTCTACTTCTGTTTTGTTCTGGGGGTTTCTTTATTTTTCTCACTTTGGAAATCTTGCCCTCACCTAGCCACAAAAGAAGCCTACTAAGCTTTGAAACAGGAAGGCATAATTCCCTAAATTGTGGACTATATTCGAGTGAGGTGAAAGGAATCACAGTGCCTATGCTGGGGTGAAGGAAGAAAGCATTTCCACATCGGTGCAAGCACAAAGCTGATGAAGATAAATTGTTGAAGAGTAGACAAATGCAGACAGTTTGTCCTGATAGCATGCAAACAAGAGTTACCCTTTGCTGTCCCCAGAATTTGCCAAAAATTCCATGTCCTCCTCCACCAACATTTTTTTTTTCTTTTTTCCCTTTATAAATAACTTACCTTGTGGAAAGCTAGATGATGAGTATTTGAAACTACTCGACCAGTGAGGTTTTAAAATGCAGCTGAAAGACTGCCTTCCGGTGAAGAGACTGGCCTCACAGTTTAGAAGTGTAAATAGGTCTAGCTAATTGGAGCACCTGATATCCCTCCCCCTACTTCTTAAAAAAAAAAAAGCCTCTGATGTGAAAGGGCTTATGTCCTCAGGCAAAAGCACTAAACTTACTTGGGAGCCTCCCCCTGCTATAGCGGAGCCCACAGCCTTCATTGCCTCTCGGGCTGTCCCCTGGAACTTTCCCTCTGGAACTGTCCACTAGTGAGACACTCTGTGGCTACCTTTGACCCCTGTCCCTAATCTACTCTGACACATTCCAGGCTGTCGCACTGGATCATTCTATCTGGTTCATTGCACACCATCCGAGCCAACAATCGGCATGTCCTTTTTCCCATCTGTGTGTTCTAGTTTAGGCTGGGTCAGGAGAGATGTCACTGTTTCTCTACCTCACTTCTGACAGCTCTCTGATTTTCAGCATTTAACTTTATAAACACTCACTTGCAAAGACCTGAAGTCAAGTGACAGATATATTGGTAAATTCAGCACTGTTGAGAGTATTTTTGTTTATTGGTTTAGAAGGGCACTGGAATGTCTGTTTACACAGAGCCCCTCTTCTTCTCATCTAACCTTTTCCACTTTCCTAAGCATTACAAATAATGGATGTTATTATGATTATCCATTCTTTAATGCTCATTTCCAACTCTACCTGTTTCGAAAAGCTGCTCCCAGTTGCCCCACACCTAATGAAGATCAATCACCCTATGTCAATTCTATCAATTCTATGTATTTTAACTCTATGCATCTCCTATATATAAGTCTTCCAAATAAATACAAGATTGGCTTGCTTGTATATTCTCTATCTAGGCATCTCATTAGGTACCAGATTATTTGGTGGTGAAAAGTTCTCTGATTGAACTCAGTATGCAAGGAGACCCACATGATAACACATAGTTAAAACAGATGAGTATAAAGGAAATAAAACAGGTGTAAGGGGATAATTATTAATTATTCCATAGGGAATCAGAAAAAAAAAAGTAACATAAAAGGAAGGCAGTTATAACAAGAACAGGCTTGAGTTTGAATTCTCATTTTAATAGCTACTAGATGCTCAGTATCAAGCAAGGTGTTCAATATATTTGGCCTGATGTGTAGCCCAAATGGTGACAATGACTATCCATCATGCATATCTAAGGATTAAATGCATAATTAAATATAATAATGTGTGTCAAGCATTTAGCACCACAACTAAAACTCAAATAGTATATGCTTCACTCATATTGAGGAAAAGGGCTCAATATATATCACAGTACAAAATGAAGACATTATCAATAATTCTGGTGTAGCATTGACAGCCCATAAATATGTTGACTAAGTCAATGGCACTGGCATCAGAAGGTCCAAAATGGAAGACCTTAAGTGGCTATGGAATTTAATAATGATAGAAGAACCTTTCCTGTCTGACTACAGTATCTCTACTTCCATTCATTGCTCTGAATGCTCCATACTACAAGGAATCCGTGTGTGTGTGTGTGTGTGTGTGTGTGTGTGTGTGTGTGTGGCATGAGAAGTTATCACAGTAAAGACAGTGGCCAAAATACAAGGATGCTCCCTTGGGGAGTATGTGTGTACATGGCTGGGTAGTGATAGTGGTGGTGGAGGGTGGTAGGATATGATCTAGATGATGCTATTCTGACATCTAGCATGAGATATTTTTTTCCCATTTTATTAGAGCTTTTTGTCATATTCTGATATAATTTTCCTGCTAAAGAGGTATATTTTTATTTTATTCTGTCTTCAGAAAAAGAAGGAGCTGAAGAAATTATCTGTCAGATAAGAAATATGTAGTGTGTTGGGGTGCCTGGGTGGCTCAATCAGTGGAGTGTCCAACTTCAGCTCAGATCACAATCTCCTGCTCATGGGTTCGAGCCCCGCATCGGATTCTATTCTGACAGCTCAGAGCCTGGAGCCTGCTTTGGATTCTGTGTGTCCCTCACTCTCGGCCTATCCCCTGCTCATGCTGTCTCTAAAAAAAATGAACGGTTAAAAAGTTAAAAAGAAAAAAAAAAAGAAAAAAGATGCAGTGTGCAAGGCCACCCGCTTTCCCATGCCAGCTGGATTCATTAGTGTGGGGTTGGGAGAAGGCAAAAGATTTTTGACTTCATTGTGATCCAGGATTTTGGTCAGATCGTGGTGCCCAAGGAAAGAGGGGTAAATATCTGGTCTACTTTTTAAATTAATTCTGACATAGGGACTCATTCCTTCTTCCAGATGATGGTCCGGGAAAGAGCACAAATGGAATTCTCTTCTTTTTAAAAATTTTATGATTACTATTTTTGGAATTATCTTCTTTTTTTTATTCCATTCTGTAAAGCAAGGATTTAACCCTCTTTGTTTTCAGTCTAACTTGTGTAAGAATACCTAACAGTCTAAGGCTTTGTTTTCAGTCTAACTTGTGTAAGAATACCTAACAGTCTAAGGGGAAAGAATATTTGAGAAGTATTTTATAAATGTGATTAGAAAACTAACTTTTTCTAGAAAGAAAGCAGTGGAGTCTTGTAACAAAGCTCTGGCATCAGATCTCTGAAACATCAAAAACAGTGGTCATTCTCTCTTTCTCAGTGCACGCTTAGTTTCAGAACTGGTCATAGTACCCTTTGATAAATGCTAGGAGGAATATTTTTAGCATAAAATTTTGGTATTAAGATGATGCCACCTCCATTCCTCCATTCTAGGGATTCAGAGTCTGTGAACTGGTGAAGACAGTGAAGCTATTTGAGAAGTTCTGATTCTTTATGGTAACTATTCAATTCACACGTCTGCCACTCATCATGCTCACTACATCTACCTTATCTCTGGCAGGCAGGGGTCATCACTTGGCCCCTGCCATTGTGCTGTCTCACCATCTTCATTGGATTCACGAAGCAATTAAGTGGCAGCATTACCCACTGTTTTTCCTGGCCTACAGAAAAGACCTATTACAGAATTTCTCAAGAATGTCATTGTTCCCCTTACTCATATATGTCTCAGAGACTTAACACAAGGAATATTCTCTGGAATCTCTCAAGGGACATAGTTCAAAAGTAGCTAACCAGGTAAATTCTTACCTGAATTTTGATTTCCCTAAGCCTTTTGATAATTTTCAACAATGTATCGAGAAAGCCTAAGAATCTCAGCTGAATTCAATATAAGCCATCTGGGGAGTCAGCTTTCAATCAATCAACCAAGCAAACTGTAAACCCAAAGCCATATGAGATCAGACAAACAAGCAAAACCACTTGCATTTGAAAAGAATTTCTCACTCTTTTTCCTAACATATACTATTAGCTTCAAATGGGAAAACAGAAATGGCACTGGCTCTGGAACGGATGGACAGGAGTTCAATACTAGCTTCAATATTTATTGGTTTTGTGATTTAACAATGGGCTTCCTTACGTACAGTTATAAGTGTTAACCACCTCCATTTTTTTTACAGAAGAGAAAACATATTAATGAGATAATGGATATAAAAAATATGATTAGACAGTACTCTAGGAATATCCATGGAGCTAAACGATGGTGCATTAGATGCTACTCCATTCTCTAGAAGTGACCTTAGTGATCACACATTCCAATTCCCTATTTTAACAAAAAAAAAATACCCTGAAGTTTATCCTAAAGAGGATGGTGTAAATTTTCAGAGTTGAAAACTTGGTAGTGTATAGAAAAAATGAATCCGTGACCCACAGAATTTCTTGTGAAATCATTTCACATGGTATTTGAGGCAATTCATTAAATTTGAACTTTCCTAAATTAGAGAAACAATATGATGAAAAGTTTCAAAAAAACAAAAACATGATAGGTATGTACCTTGTAATATTTGGGGAGGGTGCAAAGTAAACTTGACTCAAAGATGATGTATTTTATCCTGAGTATACATGGAGGTATATGTTAAAAATCCAAGAAAAAAATATGAAGGGAAGAGCAATACTCATTTCTAACCATGTAAAATGTTATATTAAACAACACAAATTTTGAGAAGGATACAAATTGGGATTATTGTAGCCAATTGGAACCTCTAGTATGGCATAGATGCTATTGTTAACAGAGCATTTGTCCATTTGTTCATTGACTATTCAGTGAGCATTTGCCTTGTGCTAGGAACCATAAGTTTATGTGCTAATAAGGATACAGTAAAGAACACACATGAATCCTTGGTCTTGTGGACTTTCTACTAGAGTGAGGTGGGGGGTGACAGATATGTGACAAGTATGTAAAATCTGTAGTATGTCTTATGGTAGGAGAAAAACAAGTAAGTTAAGGTGACAGGGAGTGGAAGGAATAAAACCATTTTTTCATGAAGAGTGATTAGGGAAGAAGCCCTCACTGATAAGGTAACATTTGTGCAGAGATATGAAGGAAGAAGGAGTGAGATAAAGCAGTACACACAAAATGCTGTGATGTTTGAGCATGGCTAGAATGGTTCATAAATAGCAAAAATGTCAGCGCCAGGGACAGAGTGAAGAGATAGGGGAGTTGTAGGAGGTGAGGTGAAATGTGTAATGAATGTGAGGTCAGGGGGAAGGTGAGCAGGAGACACATCATGCAGAGCCTTAAAGATGAAAGCATATACTCTTCATGGTATGAGAAATCATTGGAGAGTTGTGAATAGAGAGTAACCTCTGATTTACATCAAGAAAATTATGGTTGCTTTGTAGAAAATAGAGGATAGTTAGCAATAATGCAATGATAAAGCATTTACCCTTTCCTTGCTGAATGAGTGATGTTGGGCAAATTAACATGGCTACTTTGGCTCTACCTGTATAATGGGGATATTGACAACTTAACAAAAGTGACCACAGTGTTGTGATGATTTGCTTGGATAAAGCATGTGGTCTCCCAGTCCAAACTCTAGCATAACTTTGGTGGAAGAGGTGAGGGCAAAGTCTAATTGATCCAAAAAAGACAATCGTCATATGGATGGAGCGTAGAGATCCCACTTGAGGCCTCTGCGTATTTTTAGTTCATGGAATTAACTACAATTGTTTAAAAAGAGAGAGAGAGAGAGAGAGAGAGAGAGAGTAAGAGAAAAAACCTCAAGAGAAAATAGATGTCTAGTTAGGGCCAAATTCTCAGCCTGGTCTCAAGTGTTTATACATTTAATATTTATTTAACAGGCAATCTATAGCTAGTTAATTAGATAGCATGCTTAATATCTCATTTTCTTTAGTTGTATGGGTAAATGCTAATTAAATTCCTGAGCATTCCTCACAAGTGTAATGCAATAATAGGAACATCGTCACACACTTATTGGTTCTGCAGATTTGAATTAATTACATTGCAAGTAGATTTATCTTTCATATATTTATACCTCAATAGGTGCTCTTCCCCGACAATCATGGGGGATTTAATTTCCATACCACCATCTTATTAATTCTAAATTAAATATGTTTAGTAGGAGTTTAATACTTGCTGAAGCTCTACTTAGTGATACTTCTTCCACACATCTAGATTTTGAAATTCATTTTGCCTGATGCTGCTAAAAAGGAATAGAGACAATTAATAAGGCAGTAAGAGAGACTGCAAAATGTAATTTGGAGACAAGCCAAGGAATTTGCTACTGGACTGTGCTTTACCAGTATCTTGGGGAACATCTCTTGGTTTGGTCAAACTCTTCTCAACATCTAGCCATAGGATGATACCTTTATGAAAAACAGAATATATAAAAAAAAAAAAAAGAAAAGAAAAACAGAATATATATTTTGTGTATTCCACTCTCACATTTTCTCTCTATTCTGCTGCCTTAATGCCTTAATGCTGCTGCCTTAATTCCAAGGTCTCTCATCTTCCACATAGGCCTTCTCCTAGTGCTCTGTCAAATCTAGCCTTGTTCCATCCATTCTGCCATACAGCTAGCTACCAGAGCAATCTTTCACTTATCAAAATGATGAGCCTGCTGCTCCTCTCTTTACCTCCAGAATATAGTCCAGATTTTTTACCAATGACATGTGACATCTTCCTGTTCACCCTTGCAATCTCTTTCTTCACCTTTGGTCCCATCAGTCCCCAAAACAGACTGTCACATGAAATTCTGAAAGCGTGAATGCTTCCAAGCGCCTGCTTGGACCTTCTCCTCTCTTTCCTAGCTCACTCCTACCCCAGTGCTCAAAACTCAGATGTATGCTGATTGAGTGAAGAGTAAGATATTTGTGTTGACTCTGAAGTATCTAATGCCAAATCTGTTTTATTTTTCTGGGGTCATGACTCCAGGGGTATGTGGACTGGTCCTTCCTCTTACGACCAGTTTTCTCTTCAATGTGTTCCTGGATTACTTCCCTCTTTCACAGGAATCATGACCCATTTTTTGTTTCCTATTCTGTCACTCACCTAGAACCCAAGGTGAGGTTTAATATATTTATTCAAAATTAATTTAGACTCCCTACTGAATACTAGGAACTATGTATGTATAATGCGGTAGAAAACCTATATCACATTACAGAAAGGAAGCAATGAACAGATTGATAAAAAAGAGTCTTGGTAAAATTAATTCAACATAGACCATAAGGGACTGGTTAAGAGTAAAAGCTCTGGAATATTTTGCTGAGTGAGTTCCTTATTAGTACTGCGTCTACACTCATCATCAAAGGGGTGCCTGGGTGGCTCAGTCAATTAAACATCTGACTGACTCAGGTCATGATCTCACAATTTGTGGGTTCAAGCCCCATGTCGGGCTCTGTGCTGACAGCTCAGAACCTGAAGCCTGCTTTGGATTCTGTGTCTCCCTCTCTCTCTCTGCCCTTCCCCACTACTCTCCCCTCTCAAAAATAAATAAACATTAAAAAAATTTAAATAAATGGAAGAGCTCAGTGATGCTATGAGGAATAAATAAAATGTAATTCAGGTAAAGCACCTGGATGATTTACTCACCTAAGCTATTCAGAAAGGGTCTATCTCAGCCATCTGATAAGTTTGGGAACTAGTGTATTTTAATAAATGTAAATAAGTACACATAATAGGTACTCATAAATATTACCTCTTATAATGATAAACAATGTCCTTATACTGTAAATGAGGAAACAAAGGTTCAGTCTTGTAAACTGTAAATGAGGAAACAAGGTTCTTGTAAAGAAAACGGTATATAACAAAGATAATAACGCCTGTCCTTTTATTTGCTTATCACTAAATAATAAATGCACGGGACATATAAATAAACAAGCAAAAATAAATAATATACAGCCTGCAGTTTCATCAATAAATTATACATTTCTCCTGGGTTGACAGAGAATTTACATTTTATTTGATGGTATTGATGATTGTGATAGCCTGAAAATTTTGAAGAAAATTACATTTGGATATTTCAAAGAGAGTAACTGCAAAGAGTAGATAATAATTTATAAGTGTATATATCTGTATGGCTAAATTATGAATTTTTAGCAAAAATCCAGAGGATCAGAGAGCTGAAGAGCCAGGAGAGGAAGAAGGGTAAGACTGGTTTCAGACTACTGTTCTCAATAAAACTGTACCTAGCCCTTTGCAATCTTTAAATAACTTTCTCGAGCGTTACTGTATTTAACATGGAGACTTGGAGGAAAGGTAAGAGACTGACTGTATGGTAATGAATAAGGAAATAGAAGCTTAAAGACAGAGAAAAGAAACTCACCAAAATCACAGACATGGTTAGTGGCAGAATTGGGGCTGCAACTTTGTACTTGTATTATTTAATCCAGGGCTCTGTCCACTACCCCACTGTTATATCCTTCCGCCCTCTTCCCATGCAAGCTCTGTGGGAAGTGTCCATTTTAGTCCTCTGCTGATTTTGGGAAACATTTTATTTATATGAATTTAAATAATTTAAATAGTGAGATTCTCTTATCTTAGCTTTTATTAAACAAGTTATTCAGAATTTAACAACAAAAAGCCTCTGTGTATATTTAATAAGAAGGTAACAGCACTTTAGCGGCCATTAATAAAGGATGGATTCTTTGTGTCCCTTGCTGACCAATTTGTCATCCAGAAAACCTTGGAAATTGAGCATGGAATTCCGGGGCTTACTGTGCCAAAACTCAAGGTGACTCTAAAATCATCTATTTCAGATTTTCGGTTGTCCTCAGCCCTTCCCTGATTTCTCTTCTGTGTTCTGGGAGCTGGTTCATTCAGCCTTCGCCCACCTCTAAATCATACCTACTTCACAGTGTTTCACCTGAATTTCTCCTTGCCTCTACTTAGCTTCCCTTTCTGTTCTCTCTGGTCCTCATTAGGCGTCTTTATTTCTGTGAGTCTGTGATGAGGCAATAAGTTATCTGTGTGGAAGTCGTTCATAGCTTCAAGGGTTGAGAATGAAGGGAGGGAAGATATCAAATCTTTTGTCCTGTCAGCCTATGATCAGAACCAATGGGATACTAGAGATATCTATCATGTCCTTGTCACTGTAATTCCATTTAGATCTTTCATTTTCTTTTTTATATACTCTAAACTGTAGATAATCTGAACTGGTATCTGCTTTCGAAGCTAGTAGTTTTCAGACTTGAACATGCATCAGAATCACCTGGGGGATTTATAAATACACAGATTCTTAGGCTCAACCCTTAGGGGTTCTCATTCAGTAGGATTCTGTGGGACCTAAAATACTATTTCTAACAAGTTTTCATATGATGCAATGCTGCTCATTGTGAATCATGTTTTGGGAACTACCTCTTTTTAAAAAAATTTTTTTTTCAACGTTTATTTATTTTTGGGACAGAGAGACAGAGCATGAACGGGGGAGGGGGAGAGAGAGAGGGAGACACAGAATCGGAAACAGGCTCCAGGCCAGAGCCCGACGCGGGGCTCGAACTCACGGACCGCAAGATCGTGACCTGGCTGAAGTCGGACGCTTAACCGACTGCGCCACCCAGGCGCCCCTGGGAACTGCTTCTAAATATGTGTTGATCTCTTTCACATCTATAATATATGATTCTCATCTGAAATATCTTTGACCTCCATTGCCAAAATTCCAAACCATCCTATCCACTAAAACTCACTTAAATGCTGTCTTCACTCACCTCTTTATTTACTGAACATGTATTAAGGCCCTGCTATGTGTCAGGCACTAAATTTGGTCTGTGGCCACAGGAAGATTTGATTTCAAAGCCATCCTTATTTTCTCCAGCTAGAAAGAACTGATAGCTTCTTCCTCTTAGCAAAACTTCTGCCCATTACCAAAGAATTGAACTTAAACCACCATCTTTGGCATCACTTAGAACTTGATAGAAATGCAATTTCAGGTACTACTGCAGACCTACAAAATCAGAATCTGCACTTTATTAGGATCCTGGTTGATTCATATGCAAAATTTGATTCTGAGAAGTATTGTTTTACTATATACCATAAACTCTTTGAGATAAAAAACTAGGTTTTATTTAGCTGTGAATCCCCTAAAATACCTAACAAAGTGTCTTGTCCTGCAATGGAAGGGGAAGGAGAGAAGCGGGCAAAAGACCACTGCCATTTTGTCAAGATTTACTTACCATAGGTAAAGTTTTAGTGCAGTGGCTGACACAAGCTCATTTAATCTTTACAACACAAAGTAACTAGTGGTCACTTGTTATAATGGATTAAATTCACTTTGCTTGAGTTTATTCTGGAATGAAGGCAAACTGCGACCATCCCATCAAAATTGTAGAGGATGTGGAAGATATCTAAAATCCTTACACAAAAGACAATTGCTTTCAAAATTTTATTTTGCTCTCTTCAGAAGCCTAGTGATTATTATTGACAATAGTCCTACTTATGGAGCAGAGTGTTTATCATAGAGTTAGGTGTTTTATTTGACAGGGTTTTGTTATGATGGTTGAATGGTGGTTGTTATTTTCCTACTTGTTGACTAATACAAGTGAAATACAACTAATACTTGTTGACAGACTGAAGATCATGCAGCTTTAGGTGGGGAAACTAAAAAAAAATAAATAGGTCAAGATTTGAATGTACCAAAGAAAAGTTCATTTTCTTGGCTAATCAATATTTAGTGTTAAGAAACATGTGGAGAGGCATTTAACTTTTACTATTTTATGAGATTAACTTTTATCCAAAACTCTGGTTATAGACCACTTTCAAAAAAGAAAAAAAAAACTATACTCATTTTCTTGAGAATAAGCTTCATGGGACAAATATAAGTCATAGCTGTGTCTTGAGTATCACCCAGCTAAAAGATTAGCAGTTCTTAATAAGGATGAGAGAATGGTGTTTGCCCTCTAGAGACATACACCAACGTCTAGAAATATTTTTGTTTGTTACAACAGAAAATGGGGTTTTGGCTTACATGTAATAGAGACCAGTGATGTTGTTCAACCTTTGACAATGCACAAGACAGTTCCACCCACAATCATATGGCCCAAAATGTCAACAGTTCTGAGATGGAAAACTATGATCTAATTAATGTGTTCAACAAAATAAAGACAGTATTCATTGAATCAAAAAATCTGAAAGCAGGAAAGGGCTTCTGAAGGAATAGAACCTAAGAAACCTCCTGTATTCTGCCTCTTGAGATGAGGATTCTGAGGCATATTCTGCTCAGCTCCACAGTGCTTACCCTTCAGAATTGAGCCCTAGTTGCAATCAGTGTGGTCTAACCTAATAACATCTTTGGGTCAGATTTCCCTCCTTTATTGTTAGCTCATCCTTTATGGAAAAAGAAAAACAGACTAAGAGCAAGACTCCACCTTTTTCTTCTAGCACAGTAGAATTCAGAACTGATGAGTTAAGCTTATTGCATATCTTACAAAGCCAACCAACAGAAAAATGCTAGAATGGGGCTGACGACAATGGTAATGGTCCCTATATTATGAAGTCTATTTTACTTTTCTAAAAGAAGAAAACTTAGAGAAATTCTGGATGTGGATATTGGTGAAGGCCCCTATATTAAGTGTCACACAAATCTATGAAAACACACACACACACATATTACACACACGCTGTTTCTCCACCTGTTTAGCAAAAAGGAAATAGAAAATATTCATTGTTAGGAATTGAAGAAGGAATGGTGTGACAACAATATCATGTATATACAACCAACAAGCCAGTGGTAAAATCCAAATTTCCCATGTTTCCATCACTTCTTTGTGATTGTGTGCATATATTTTTCTGTTTACCTTCTTAAAAGCATTATTGGGGAACCATTTTTGTCCATATGCTGAGAGTTTGGTACTAACAGTCCAAGGTGTTGTTTAGGTAATTAAAAAGTAGCCCCATTTAATTATGAAGGAACCCACATTTGTTTATGTTCACTAACTTTCTAGAAGTTCTCAGGTCACTGGGAACAAACATCTGTTTACGTTCAGTCACACCTTCAGAAAACAGTGTGGCCAAGACCATGCACCCCACTTTTTAGAAGAATGCTGACTTTTGCAGAATTGAAAAGGGAGACTTACAAGATAAAGTCATTTCCTAAGTTCCTGAATTCGAAGAAATCTTAGAATTATCTTGCCTGTTTGTCTCTTGTCATCTTATAGGTAAGAAAACTACATGTAACAAACAAGAGAATGACTTTCTTGGGATCAGTAACAGATTGGGATTAGAACTCAAGTGTCCAGAGTCCCATTTTAGTGTCCTATTAGTTACACCACAAAGTTTGGATTAACCAAAGGCACTATGTAGGCACCTATCCATCACCTCCTGCTTCTCTACCCACCACCCACCACCCACTCCATCTACACTCTTCCAGCTTTCAATCCAGGTCTTCCTTACTACTCATGCTGCCTTGCACTGCCCTGTGGAACTTGCTTAAAGCCCAAGCACAAACCTGCTTACAGGAAATTGCAGGACTGAATGTTTCAGAGATGCCTGGGGATATATTTGGTTATTGATGCTTTGAGAAGCATGAGATGTATTCTTTTGAAGTGGACTCATGATGACAACAAGCTTTTACTAAAGTGGCATTTTCTTCCCTGAGGGCTTAGCTGCAGAATGTATGTGAAATATGAAAGGATTACTTCATTTTGTTTACTTATTCAGTGTATATTTATTATTATTATTATTTTTTTTACAATCTGTGGTCATTGCCTCCTCTCATCAAACTCTGACCCAAAGATTCAATTAGAGAGCTTTACTGGAAGTTTGCTCTTTCTTGAGGTTCACCTGCAGGGTAGGAAAGAATATATTTTGGCCAGGAATCAAAGACACTGCAAACATCCTCTGCTCAAATTACTTTGAGTCCATATTTCTATTAAATTTCCAGTAAAGTATGCTCAATAAATCATTGCATTTGAAATTAATTGTTTCAATGAGGCATTTAATTTTGCACAATCCATTGCTCTGGGTGTATATTAGCTAAATATTTATGAGTTGATTATTTCCAAAGCAGTCAGATTTATTAAGGACGGAAGATAACTATCTTCCCGTATGATTTGCCCAAGATTTTTTTTTTCTAAGTGATTACTGAAATGTCAAAGTTGTAAAAAACATTTGTACATTTTACACAAAATGAAGTATGATGTGTTAGATTTTCAATTAATGTCCCAGGCTGTTCCATAAAGCGTGACAGTTTAAAGCTATCTCGTACATCTCTATCCATGAAGTTCCTAGAACTCAACACTAAGGGTGTCTTCCTGAAAGCAAATTTAATTATTAGGACACAAGCAAACCAACTTAACCTGAAAGCAGAAAGTCCACTCAAGATTTGGAACAGGCAACCAGGTGTACTTACTACAGAGTATTTACAAAATAAAAGCAGCAAAATAAATGATTATATTCAAATACCATTGATTACTGGTAGATATTTAATTAAAAATACAGGCAAAACTAAAGAGTTTCTGGTAAATATCCTCATATAAACTCCTGCTGGGAGCTACTTCATGAGAATTTAGAGGTTATAACACTTTCCCCATCCCTTTGTCTTTCTCTATTGCAAATTTTCAAAGGTGATCAAAGTGCTGTCTAATTTGTTGACCGATATTTATTTAGTATCTGGACTTGAATGTGTTTTTAGGAAGCTGTGGAAAGTGGGGGTGTTTTAAAAGTTTGGATTGGCTAAATCATGGAAAAAAGTAAAGATGGCCAGTGGATTACGAGTTGATGGCACAATCACCAGAACAGTCTTAGAAGAAGAAAAAAAAAATCTCTTGTATGCATAATTCAGATGATCATTTAATAAAAATAGAACATAAAAAATCACTTAGAGAAACAGAATTCAAAGGCCTACAATGTTAAGTTTTGGGATAAAAAAATTGAGAAGAGCTATAAAGATTTCTAATTTCTTCTCTCTCTTCTGTAGAGTCAGAGATGTCGGATCACCATTGACACAATGATTTGAAATATCTTACACATCTTTAAAACTAAAAGATGAATGTGCACTTGTAACCATGAACTGATACTAGGACATTTTATCTTTTGACATATGTATGTCTTTCTGATAGTTAGAGTTCCTGCTACCACCAAGGTGGAAACTCTAAGCACATCCTAAATTTCTCTTTCCTTTTCTCAACCACATAAAAGAGATAATGAATTCCTATCTAATTTGACTCCTAAAGCTCTTTCCCATGTGACCTCTCTTTATCCCACAAGTACTGCTGGAGTTCAGATCTTCATTGTTTTCTCCTGCCACTGTCTTCACCTGGACTTGTAGTGTATCCTCCTAAGGGATCCCTCACCACCTAATTCACCACCATTACCCCACTGAGGCTAACCATGCTACCAGACTAGCCTTTCTAAAATGCCAAAATGCCAAAACTTTCACTGATATCTCACAAACTAAAATGTGAAAAGTTTAGCATGGTGTAAAAGATCTCCTGAGGCCTAGCCCTACCTCTCCAGTTCCATTCTCCATCTTTCACTGGCCTACTTTATGTTCAAGGTAACAATGCTTAAGAAATTTCTTAGTTCTCTTTTATTCCTCTGCACACATAACTTTGCACTGGGTAATTCCTCTGCTTTGAATTCCTTCTCATTCTTGTTTTCCTGGGAAATCCTTCCTACCTTTTTGGATTCATCCCATGGATACTCTTTGTCTACAATGAAGTATTTCCTGATCCTGAACATACTCATAATCTTCTCTCTCCCTCTCTCTCTCTCAGTTGCCTCTGTTGGTACCCATCTTTATTGTCTTTATTATTATATCTATGTGGGCCTTTATCTAAGTTGTATAGCCACAAGCAAGACACTTAATTTGTCTGGAACTGTTTCATCATCCAAGTGTGCTACAAAGCATGAACTAAATTGGTTACCTCATTTAAGGACCAGAATTCACATTTTAAAGCACCTAGTAAGGTGCCTGTGAGTGATCAGTATGAGACAGTTAACTTAGTAAATGAAAGGTCAACCATTATTATTAAATTCCTCTTAGTCTCCCTTAAAACTAATTTTTTTCTCTAAAGCAATACAAGCATTTAACTCTTCACATTTCCTAAAAGAATTTCCAATTTAGGAAATATTTGGTTTTAATATTTTGCATACAAGAAAAGAAATATGGCAATATCCTTGCTATAAATAGTAATGCATATGTTAAATAGTATTTAATTTAGGGGTGCCTGGGTGGCTCACTCAGTTAAGATTTCAGCTCAGGTCATGATCTCACAGTTCATGGATTCGAGCCCAGCATTGGGCTCTACGTTGAAAGCTTGGAGACTGCTTCAGATCTTCTGTCCCTCTCTCTTTCTGCCCTATATCCTCTCTCCCTCCCTCCCTCCCTCTCTCTTTCTCTCTCTCCCCAAAAAAGTATTTAATCTCTCTTGACCTGTATATATTATTCCATTTCTTAAAAAAAAGTGATGTCTCTTATGAAATAAATCTGATATCTGCAGTTATTAAAACTAAGCTATATACCTCATTCTAGATAAGAAATCACTAATTACCTCATTTATTCATTCATCCATCTATCCATACGTTGACTCACATATTCATCAAAATGGATTCATATATTTGTGTAGGGCACATATTTTGAGCTCTGAATATGTTAGAAAACACCTAAAATGTCCCTATTCCTAAGCTACAAAATGGGTACTATGAATGAAGGACTAATGTGCTTGAACTTATTGCCCATATTAATAATTTAGACATTAACATTTCTTTATCATAAATGTGTTGTCTTCCTTAACTAGTTTAATATATTGATATATAAATATATTTATATCAGAGATGTAACAGGAATTATAATACGTTAAATTTAGTATGTGTCCATTTATCAATTAATTAGTTAAGAAAAGATTAATTTAATGACTCTGTGCCAGGCATCTGTGTGCTAAGTATTGAAGATTTAAAGTTGAATAATATATGGTCACTTCCCAGGAGTATTTCCCTGGCAGCTGGAGGGAGACAAGGAGACTGTTACACAATTATTTCCTTCAATGTGGTATGTTACAAAAGTGGTGTATATGTGTGGTGAGGGTGGAGTGAGGCAACAGTAAATTCTTCCTATAGGAGTTAGGCAATTCTATCCAGAAGGGAATATGTTTGGTCTGGGTCTTGAGATCTGGGTCTTGAATGCATGAGATGTTTCCAGAGAGGCCAAGTATTCTTGAAAAAGAGATTACACATATATGTTTGTGGGTTTAGAAATATTGCAGGGCATGTGTGGTACCATGAATAAAACATTATTTTTTTAAATTGTTAAAACCTCTTTTAAAAATCACTTAAAAATCCATTGAAATCTTATGCATCATCTAGTTTGGCATAATAGAGAAAACGTGAGCTAGGAATCAGATGTGTCTACCTTTAATAATGGCAACATTTACAAGATCTTGGGAAATTTTCATGACCTATGTGAGTCACATTTCCCCCATCTGAGTCTCATTTTTAAAAATCTGATAAAAAGCTTTATAGTGACACCTAATTTGCTTGGCTTTCATCAGAATTAAATGAGGCACTCTATTGAAACTATTCATAAAGTGCAATGTCAAAATGAGCATTAAATAAATGTCAACCCCCTTCTCCTTTTGCTTACAAAAAATACCAAGTGGAATTCATCTCTATAAAACCATTGAAGTATATCCCCAAGAATGTTATGTGAAAACACCTATTTTTCTTATTCAAATGTATTTCATATCTTTTATATCTCAGATTAAAGTTGCATTCAAAGTTTCATATTTGGTTAGAGAACCTTTGTGGCTCATTTGGTTAAGCGTCTGAGTCTTGATTTTCGGCTCAGGTCATGATCTCATGATTCGTGGGATTGAGGCCCACGTCAGACTCTGAGCTGACATCACGGAGTCTATTTGGGATTCTCTCTCTCCCCCTCCCCTGCTCACCCTGGCTCTCCCTCAAAATAAGTAAATAACTTAAAAAAATATTTCACATTTGGCTAAGGTCTTAGTGATTTCTGATTAGGGAACAGCTAGGTTTTCTCAGATTTTAGCAGACCAATATATCGCCAATGATTTTTTTTTAATGTTTATTTATTCTTTGAGAGAGAGGGAGAGAGTTTGCAAGTGGGGGAGGGGCAGAGAGAGAGGAGACAGAGGATTTGAAGCAGGCTCCGTGCTGACAGCAGAGAGCCCAAGATGGAGCTTGAACCCACAAACTGTGAAATCATAACCTGAGTCAAAGTCAGATGCTCAATTCACTGAGCCACCCACAGGTGCTGCCATCACCAATGATTTTAAGGAAGAGAGTAGCTGTACAAGCAATTTCAAATGCAAATTTCTTCAGTGTTTAACAATATAAACTATGAATTTATAGGCATTTAATAAAGTTAGATTTCTGGACACAAATTATAGGGTAGATATCCCCAGTGAAATTTTTTGAATCATCAGTCAGAGAAAAATTAGTTTTATTGTCATCATTATGTAAAGAGTCAACTTTGGCCTCACACAATCACAGCAGTCTTAGGAGCGGCTGACAGTTGTTTATCTCACAAACACACAGAGCTCACCCTGCCTTTCACCTTTCCACACTTTTTCTGTCAACAGCAGACATTTATTATCTGCAGGAAGAAAGAGATTACCTTATGCATTGCTTTTACTATGATTAATGTGAGGAATAATCATTGAAGGGTACAGTTTCACAAAGGAAACAAATGTCTGTCTTTATGGATTATTGAAAATCATAATGTTTCATCTTCTGTAGGAAAATGAAATGATCAAATACCAGTTTGCAGTATTCAAAGGAAATATAGATACCATTTAGATATAGTCAGTGTTCATCCATAAAGCAGGCAAAGCATTATATGGTATTCATGTAGGCATTAAGGCTATTGAACAAGATGAAATTGTGCTATAGAGGACAGAGTTGGAACACAGGCAAAACTGCTTTGAGTTCTTGATATGTCAATAGATGTGAAATGGCATAATTTAAAAGAAGCTTTATATTTATAAGGCACTTACATACCAATTATTTCATTTGACCTTCTTAAGATTCACTCAGATAAAAATGGGAATTTTCCTATGCTATACATCCATTTTACCATCAAGTCCCGGCTGCTGTCTTGACCTCCAAAGTACATCCTAAGTCATTCACGCTGTATTTCCATTAATACCACCTTAGTCAAAGGCTCCATCATGGCTCACATAGACTATCTCAATAGTTTCATAGCTGGTCTATGTCAGTTTGATCAGTGACATCTATTCTCTGTATGAAAGTCAGAGGGATACTTCTGGAGTATAAATTATATCATGTCACTTCAATGTTTAAAGTAGTTGGTGGCTTTGCACTGAACTTCAAATAAAATCTGCATTCCTAATTAAATCCTATTTATTTACCTATCGGCTTTGGAGTCAATGGGCACATACATGCCTTGGCACCTCATTTGCAGCTCTTGATCTAATAAATGCCCCTTTCTCGATCACTAGGTGTTCTAAGGGACCTTCAGTATTCTGCTGATAGGCTTTTTTAAGCCTTTTACATATTGATGGTTTCCTTAAGGTTCTTCTAGCTCATATTTACCATCAGCCCCCAAACCCCCATGTTTTAGGCTTTGTTATGATGACATTGTACCTCCAGGTACCAAAATATCTTCCTGTTGTCTGATGTTACATACTATGTCACCACAGCATGTGGTGGCTTAGAACAGAAACAGTTTCATTTGTTAAAGGATCTCTAATCTGGACTGGAGCTGGGAGACACAGCTCATCTCTGTCCATTAGATACTGGCTGGGGCAGTTCAAAGACTGGGGCTAGAATCATTAGAAGACTTTCTCACTTATGTATGTTGCTGGTCCAGGAAGACTCAAATGACTGATACTGGAACAGATGGGATTCCCTGGGCACATCCCTCTATCTCTAAGAAAAATCTTTTGATTTCTCCAACATTATAGCTTCAATAGAGCTGGATTTCTTTCATGATGCTTCAGGACTCCCAATGCGTATGATTCCAGCCTAGTCTTTGAGCTGAGAAGATAAATCTTGTTATTTTTCAGCACCTAAATTTTAGGGTAATTTTCTAGGTAGTAACAGATAGCTAAAACAAGTTGTGATAAAATATAGATCACACCATGCATAATGTCTTTGTTGAGACAGCAATATGAGCTCAAAAATAGTTTGAAAACATCATAACTGGAACGGGTAGGCAGCTTATTTTAATGAATCTTTTGCCTCTATTTCTGCCCAGCTCTCCATCTACAGGCATGTCTTTTTGTCTTTTAGAACTTTATGCAGGTTTATTGAGGTAAAATTGAAATACCGTAAGCTCCACATATTTGAAATCTAAAATCTGATCAGTTGCGGCATTTGAATCTATCCATGAAATGATCACCATAATTGATAATAAATAAACCTCTCATCTTTCCAGATTCCTCACTGCAATCCCCCCCTCCACTTTCCTTCTTGCCCTCCCCGATACATAGAAAACCAGTGCTGTGCTGTCCCTTTATATTAACTTGCATTTTCTTGCGTTTATGTACGTAGAATGATACAGCATGTATTACTTTTGTTGGTCCTTCACTCAACATTATTTTACAATTCACTGATAATGTTGTGTGTACCAAAATGGTTTATTTTTATTGCTGAGGAACATTCCTTTGTAGGAATATGGCACAATTTCTTTACCCATTCATCTGTTGATGGAAATTTGTGTTGCATCAACTTTTTGGCTATGACAAATAGAGCTGCTTTGAACATTTGTACAGTGAGTCTTTCTGTGGACATATATTTTTGTTTCTCTTGGGTAAATATCCGGGATTAAAACAGCTAGGTCATAAAATAGACAAATATTTAACAGTTTGATAAACTGTCAAAATGTTCTCCAAAGTAGTTGCACCATTTTACATTCCGAACAGCGGGGCATGAGTATTTCAGTTCTTCTACATCTCATCAATAGCTAGTATAGTCAGTTGTTTTCATTTTAGTCATTTCAGAGAGTGTGTAGTGGTTTTAATTTGCATTTCTCTAACGGCTAATTATTTTGTGTATAATTTCTTGTGCATTTCTATTCACTTGTTTCATATCCATATATCTATTCAAATATTTTAACCATTTTTCATTGGGTTATTTGTCTTACTGAGTTGTAAGTGTTGTTTATACACTGCAAATATAACTCTTCTGTAGATAACTATCTTTCAAATGTTCTTTTTTCCAGTTACCATATCCAAACTGGAGAAAAAGTAAACAGCACTCTCTGGCACTTTCTAAAATCTTGTGCTCAAGTATCATACTCATCACTTTGTATATTTTAATCTCAATCATTCTTATTTCTGAGGACAATTCAATGCAAAAAATATGCATGCGCAGTTCCCATTCAGTT
This sequence comes from Lynx rufus, assembly GCF_022079265.1. Classification (NCBI taxonomy): domain Eukaryota; kingdom Metazoa; phylum Chordata; class Mammalia; order Carnivora; family Felidae; genus Lynx; species Lynx rufus. The sequence continues at coordinate 33,852,894 of NW_025814830.1, read as the reverse complement.
CAATTAAATCAGAATCTCTGGAGACGGGATATAGGCCTAAGTTTTTTGTTAGTTTGTTTGTGTATTCTTTAATTTCATTTGTTTTTGTAATTATCCAGGCATTGTTTTAATGTACACTAATGGTTAAGAAGTCTTCCTAACATACCAGTGTTGCTGACAGGACGGAGGAAATAAGCTTTCTCATTTCTATTTTACAGATGAGGAGACAGAAATTCAGAGATGATGAGGAAATTGACAGAGCTACCATAGATACTGTGAGAAAAGGCTAGGATTCATGACAAGGTCTATTTACAAAGATTCTGCTTTGATTCATTCTCACTGTGCTGGAACAGTAACGAAAGGCAATTCCTCAAGAAGAGCAGGGGATATTCACACGGAGCTAAAGAATGATGTCCAAATTTGGCACACAGTAGTCACTCAATAAGTGTCTGTTAAATACTGAAAGAATGTGGGAAGTGAGAAGACCATGGCAGGCAGCCTCATAAACAGCTTATCCCCACTTTAATGACATTTTTCCCTTGACGAGTTCCAGTCTGATGCCTTTCTTGAGTTTAACAAAGACAGGCCTTTCACTGTTGTCTCTTCTAACCTGCCCATCACTTGTTCAGTCTGTGGAACCCCTGACAGCTAGGGAAGTCCCATTTGTAGGACTGGCTGCATAATTTATCTGAGAGAGACCCTCACTGTATGCTAGATATAATTTATCATCTGTTTAAAAAGGTGATTTCAGCATACAGACCCACCTACCAAGAATGTCCCTCTTCTCTCTGTCCACTTAGATCCTGCCTGTATTTTCAGACGCAGTTCCAATCCCATCTCCTTTTCAAAGCCTTCTCTGACCCCTCTTCCAATCCTATTGTAATTATTGTCACTGCCACTCATGCTGTAATCGATCAGGAGCTGCCTAATGATATCTACTCTACTATTTTCTTCACAGTTATTTTATATTCTGCATTACTTTATAACTATCATGATGTATATATCTCTTCCCTCCCTCAGTCATCAGATGGAATCTAGCTCTGTTGGCTGGCAAGAGCTGGGCCACATACTTATGTGTGTGTAGAAAAGTTATGCAAAAAGGGCTCACTCCAGCCTATATCAGATCACGTGCAACAGGGACATTTTTAGAGGAAAACCTCCCCCATGAAATGGGTGATTTTAAAGATTTTTGAAGGGAATTTTAGTTGAATCAGTTTGACAAATACTGCTTTCGCATAAATTATATCACCATATCTAAGGAGACAATGGGCCAACAGATGAATCATGGAGCTCCAGCGGCATAAATTGTGTAGTACAGGTTGCAGACCTGTCTCCATTGTGGAGATTTAGGGAATTGTTCTGTGAGCCTGACACAACCAACATCTCGTGCACTGATGCCAGGCATACCAAAGAGGTTTCTGATGATGGTATACGTTCTCTTGGAGTTGGTCTATAGACATGGAATGTTCATCTATATAAATCATTCGAATGATCACACTACCTTATCACCTATCCTTTCATTATGATTTCTAGAACAATTTGTCATCTATCCCATTTATGTCTCTGGATTTATCCCCTATCACATTTATCATTATTTTATATCACCATAAAGTCCTCCCCATTTTTTTTGAAAAACTTTTTCAAATATTTATTTTTGAGAGAGAGAGAGAGAGAGAGACAGACAGTGTGTGAGGGGGGAGGGGAAGGGGCAGAGAGAGACACACACAGAATCTGAAGCAGGCTCCAGGCTCCGAGCAGTCAGCTCAGAGCCTTAAATGAGGCTTGAACTCATGGACTACGAGATCATGACCTGAGCCGAAGTCAGATACTTAACCAACTGAGCCATTCAGGCACCCCTACAAAGTCCCTTCCTGATGCCTGATGATGTTCTGCCCTTTAGGAATCTAAGCTATTCCCTCAGCCTGAAACAGATCTCAAAATGATGAGATTAAAGAAAATATGTTTTTGATTTTGTCTTAAGCAGTGATATTCTGCTAATCACTAAATGCAGGAGAGGCAATGACAGGATGAGAATGGAAAGGAGGGCAGGGGTGATTCCAGGGGCCACTGTTCACCTAGGAAAGACTCAGATTTCCCCTAGTAAAAATGAAAAGCCATTGAACGTCTGTAGGCAAAAATGCATGTTAGAAGTTCTTTGACTTTCTGTAGAGAATGCTTTGTGTGGGTGAATACTGGAGATAAGCAGTTCATTATAAAGTTAATAGCACAGTTGGACGAAAAGTAATGGAAGAAAGTGACAACAGAGATGGAGAGCTGTCATGGATCCAAAATATATTTACCAAGTAACATCAGTGGGACTCAGTCATTGAGAACACCCAGATTAGCTAGGTTGGAGTTGATGCAAAACAGGACAAAACAGAAAGACCCATCCTCTGACCCTTACCTTGAAACGGGAAATAGTACTATTTGAGTATTTGTCAGTCTTCACTACATACAAGCTCAAATGGCTTTTCTTGAATTGGTTTCCTCAAAGTACCATGATAATAATTTATGGTACATCTCTCCTTTTATAATTGTTAAATGAACAAGATGCCTTACACCATGCATCGTGTAATCATTCTCACAGATCCTAATGTTAACATCCTTGAGATTTTCTAAGCACTGGTTAAATACTTTAACTGTCTAAAGTAATTGGCTTCAAGAACTTGAACACATCAATATTAATAGAGAAATTAGTCTTTGACGTTCCTTTACAAAAAGAATAATGATAAAAATAAATCCAAAGGGTATAGTGTAATGTATGCTAACGAGAGAGAGAGAGAGAGAGAGAGAGACAGAGACAGAGAGACAGAGAGACAGAGAGAGACAGAGAGAGACAGAGATGGTCTGAGATCTGTGCTCACTCTCTTGTGATGACTGATTAATGGATGGGTGTGTACTTCCAACTGAAAGGCAGATCCAGGCGTGTCCCAGAAAACAAGACCTATGGTAAAGAAAGATGAGGCACACATGCTGTAACAGCTTTGGGTTCCTCTAGATCTAAGGATTATCAGAGTCTCTCTCCAGTACTCAGTGAGACTTGGGGATATCAGAGACTTTCAATCACACTATAAAACACACAAGAGACCTGCAAGCACATGGTTAATTACCCTGACACGTAATTATAACAGGTCAACAATCAGAAGCCGACCACAGGATTTTGAAGGAAAACTGGCAAAAGACTTAAGAAAGAACAGAAGGTAGAAAAAGGGTAGAAAAAGGGGTAGAAAAAGGGTAGATATTATTTTGTTTATTTCACTACTTGCCTGATAAAGAAACAGACTCAGAGAAAATAAGACACTTATATAAGATCAAATAATTAAATTCTGGGATTAGCCATAATTCTGTCATAAATGTCAAAATATTTTTATATCTCTTTGTAAAGAGGGCCTCCTTTTTTCCCATTTGTTGTATGTATACAAGAATGTCTCCTTATGGAAATTAGAACAGAAGACATATTTTAAGTACACATGAAGGGTTAGAGTTACAGCAAGTGATCAATGCTTTGTTATTTAATTTGATATTGAGGAAGTAATTAGTATTTAAAAATGTCTATTTCACAATGTCTTCCAAAACCTCTAGGGGATTGGCATGGCAGACCACCTGAAATCCTGCATTCATTCTTCCTTTCATGATTTTAACTTGTACACATGTCTCCACTCCATTTAATTTTCTCTGTATCTATTTCCACTCTCCTGCTTAGAACCTCTATCACCTCTTACAATGTGAGCATGGCCTCTTTGCATTCACTCTTGCCCTACTCCAATATTTTCTCCAAAGAGCCCCCAAAAGAGTTAAAATGCATATAAAAGCATGACATGACTGCAAAGACTGAAATCTCTCAGTACCTTCCCCGTGTGTTCCAGTATACCCACAAATCTTGCTGAATGTGCCCCTTGACTCTTGTCCTGCACTCGTGTGTTTTTCTTTGTGCTTCATCCACTTTCGTCTTTGGTCCTGCTTCTTCTTGCCATGGAGACTTTGCAAATGCCATCCCTGTGCCAGAAGTGTATTACTGCCCTTACTCCCTTTCCAGTTACCTCCTGAGCCTCCTCCCAGATTTACTCCCGTGGCATTTCCTCAGTATTCTGTAGCTTAGGCCAGGTCATTTTGTCATATACTCCCATAGAACTAATGCCTTTCCATTTTAGTAGTTTTCCTCATTTATAATTGTATGGTAATTTATTGCTGGTTTCCCCATGTAGACCCTGAAACACATGAAGGTATGGACAATGCATTTGACTGAACTCACCACAATACCTGACACGTTCATGTAATAAGTTTTAAAGTCATGTACATATAAGGAACTTAACATTCTTTTAGTTTGTACCCTCATTATAAGGGGAAGGGAGTCAAAGTCCAGAGACATAAACACACTTTTCAGAAAGCCTAATCTGGGGACTCCATCCAGGCTTCCTCATTCAGTGATGCTTTTCTAGTTTGTCTACATAGTTCAAGTCCTTATACTTGTGTACTGTGGGTAAGCCCTTCATCCCTAAGAAATTCTTACTACTTTCTGTCTCTCTGTGTGAACATTTAAAGATTGTAGAAACAAGGATTGTAAGTGTCCAATAGTTCTTAATATAAAGAGAGGTTCTTAATCATATCTGCCAGCTTTCTGTTAAAGCTCCCCAAGTAAAAGCCTGCCAGGGCAAATTTTAAATAAAATATTCAATAATATAGGGATGATTTTTAATTTGCAGAGGTGTGTGTGTGGGGGGGGGTGTGACTTAGCATTCAGTTTAGATATCACTGTTCTGTCCTAATTCTTTCACACAGGATTTTAAATAGGAAAAGTGTAAATCACAATACTCCAGAGACAGCTGGGCACATTGGAAGGCAGTTAGGCTGCTTCTATCCTTCAGCTCTTCTTGGCCAGACTCTGACTAATTTCCTTAGCATCTCCATTTATATGTACACGAAGGACTGGAAAGGTTCACATCTTTCCAATCAGAAGTGCTGCATGGATCACTGACTTTGAAAGGGAAGTCAGGTACTCAACCTCTCTGCTCTGTCAGGGGAAGGAAAGCCTTTCAATTCAATCTCGAGTTATCTGGAAACTCTTCTCTGCAGCATGTTAATTGACTGTTTTAAAGGACACTGCTTTAGAAAAAAATAAGAATAAATGTTCTAGCCACTGACAATCCACACATTATCACCTTAAGCTTAACCTAATTAGATTGAGTCACTAGTCAGAAGTTTTGACCTTCAGAGAGAACAATGTTAGTGACTTTGGTCAACCATATATATTTCCTACTGAATATTAGATCTCAAGGAAGAAAAGCAAATTGTTCATACACAGCATGTGGCCTGTGAATATTCTTGACTCATTGCCTATTTGTACAATGAGAGAATGGGGAAAACAGTAGTAATCTTTATAATAGTATATTAATATAAATTGGCATGTTTTTGGTTTTTAAAAATCTGCAGAGTAATTTCACATTATGAGATCTAGTGAATTAGGTCCTAAGTCTCAAGTTTCTCATCTTTAAAAAGGATAGACAGACTTGAGTTATGGAAAAATATATCTGCTCAAATGATGCAATAGCACAGAAAAGTCCAGGAAAAATAGAAATACATACAAGATACCCAAAATAGATAGAGGCATATTAGGGTTCTGTGTTATTCCCACTGATGGCATGGAGAAAATGGCACCATTTTTCCACAACAGTGGGTACATTGTTGGGCTGTTGGTACAGTATTGGGTAAGTCCATGACAGGTTCGTGGGGAAGGAGCATTTCAACACTTCATGTAGACAGGGTAACTTCTAACGACCAGACACAACTTGGGAAGAAAATTCCTCCTGGAAGTACCTGCTGAGGATGAAAGTCATTCTCAACCTTAAGGTGGCTTCAGCTCAGCCAACTCTTCTTCCTACAACTGAGCCTTCTTTACATCTACACTTTCTCCAAGGGCTCCATGTTTAGAAAACACTGAGTGAGAAAAAAGCGAGTTAAGAAAATGGAAAACACTGGCATCTACTGAGTACGATGTCATGTTTTATGCCAAGTTCAGAGTAGATTAGTGTACAGTGCCTTGAACATAGCACACAATGAATGGTAATTATGTTATGATTGTTGTTATTATAATTATTATATCCTTCAGCGCCAATATTTCTCACAGCATGGTGCTGTTTAGCCTGCATTAGAATTACCCAGAATGCTTGTTAGAGATGTAGATTCCTGGGCTCCATTTGAGATGTGTTTTTTTTTTTAATTTTTTAATGTTTATTTTTCAGAGGGGGAGGATGGGGAACAGAGAGAAAGAGAGAGAGGGAAAGAGAGAATACGAAGCAGCTCCAGGCTGTGAAATGTCAGCACAGAGCCCAATACAGGGCTCAAACTCACAAACCGCAAGATTATGACCTGAGTTGAAGTCAGATACTTAACTGAATGAGCCACCCAAGTGCCCCCATTTGAGATGTTTTTTTAAATCAGACTGTCACTGCAGGCCCAACAATCTGCATTGTGAAGAAATAAAATGCTGATTCAAACAGTTGACACTCTTTTATATGCCAAGTATTTTACAAATTTTGTTTTAATACTTGCAAAAAATTATGATTTGACAGGAAAGAAAATGGGGGCTGAAACAGTTCTTCTAAATCCACACAGAGCTGATATTCCAATAAAGTTCTGCTTGACTTTATTTCAAACTGTGTCCTTTCAACTATTTGAAGCAGTGAGTTGTGAAAAAAAAATCCATGCTCCTGGGAATTACTGCTCTAGGATGGTCTTGAGTATTGCTTCAGCCCAGCCACAAGGAGAGGAAGAAAGAAATTAACAACATGGAGACTGCCCACTGCATTGGTGCTGAGGAAGACACTAATTTAGTGCTCATCAAGGAAGAAAATAATAGCCGGCTCTCTCAATTCCCCACATTTATATGGTAAGCCTTACTTCAAAGTCACCCTGGAAAATTACATGACATTTTTATCACAGTAATTTTCAGACTGGGTCATTATCTTTAACCAAACATTTGTGCCACACTTTGAACAGACACATATATCAGGCAGGCAGTAGACTGCACTAGCAAATTCAAGGGGAGACTTTTCCACAATCCTTTCTTGGTTGTCAGTCAAGAGATGATGGTGATAAGGGAATGAAGGAAAGAAATGTCAGAGGAAAAAGTGTAACCAACTCACGAGCCCAGTTATCAACACAAAGCACTGAGACTGGGGACTGGGGTTTCAACTAAATGGGCTGCCCTCTTGGTATAAATGGCTAGTGCTTAAGAGATAATTCTAAAATATCTATCTCAAACTGGAATCCCAGGCCTCCTATGTATTAGTGGTCTGACCTTGGGCAATCCACTAAACCTCTTGGGATACCAGCTGCTTACGACATATCTTAGAATATCTTTGTGCTGTGTATAAATTCTGCTAGCTGGATTTTTAAGTTTTATCATTGTTGCATAATTTGTGGATCTACTATCTAGTAGATGTCAAATGTTTGATCTTCTTGAGCTGAGCTCCACCTAGCCTTGGAAATATTTATCAGGTCTTTTTAGGCTAGACTGACACGCAAGATCTGCTTGTAAATCCAGTATATATTGTTATGTTCATCAGAAGAATTTAAAGCAAAAATACTGTATTCAGAGATAGAATTTATAAGTTCAAAACGTGCTTTTATTCATTATTCTCTGTGTTACTTTAGGCTGGTTGTATACCCTCTCTGAGGCTTAGTTTTCTCAACATAAAAGAGAGCTAATAATATTTAATTGAAGAGTTTTGTGCAGTAAATAATAGGATACTGTAAAATCATTGTCAACTATAGCACCTGAAATATAACATATGCTCAGATTGTCACTAGAATATATATCTGGTAGTTCTACTGATAAAAAAAAATATTCCATAGTTACTCTCTAGAAACAAAGGAATTTTAGTTTTATTAACTTAGGTGGAAACAAACCTCTTCTTGCCTGTCTGATCTCTCCTAGAAGAGGTTCGTAGATATAGTGGCTTCAGCCTTTCTTCACTCTTTTCCCCCTCTCCAGCGGCTATTGCCGGAACTTACTGCAGAGTGTTGACATTGTACAAATGATACCAAGGTCATAATTTATGATGCACTGGGCACATTTTATTTTTAGATGTCCAATGAAACAAGGTGTCAACAGTTTATCAATATCAAACAAAAGGATATATAGATCAAGCTTTTAGTAAATATAGCTGTGTATTCTTAAGGCAGACTTAGATATTACCAAGAGTTTAAGGGGTGCAGAGGAAGCCCTCTGGTTGAATGGCAGAAGCCTAGAGAAGTTCTGGGACTATACACTGGGCTCCAATATTTCATACACAGCATGTTATTTGTTCAGCAAGCATTTATTGATGTCTACTTGGATCTGAGCCTCACAGTAGAGGTTGATGTCTACTTGGACAGAGGGGCACATGACAGGACCCAAACATCAATTAAGTCATGTTTTAGTAAAGCACAGTGACCTCTAAGCTGACCATTGATTTGAGTACTACATAGAGGAATGTATGAGGTAAAGAAGATGAACAGGAAAAGGGACAGATGCCCAGTAGGCTTTGTTTTCAGGGCAATGATGGACATGTGAGTTATATCAGTCCAACTTGCTGCTTTTGTGGGGTTTATAACTGGGAGTGAGGTCTGGTATCAAATAAACAAGTATACAGTTAAATTTACATGACTTTAAAACAATTTTTATCTATTTATTTTGAGAAGGAGAGAGAAAGAGAGAGAGTGCATGTGAGAGGGGGAGGGGCAGAGAAAGAATCCCAAGCAGGCTCTGTGTTAACAGCACAGAGCCTGACATGAGGCTGGATCTCACAAACCATGAAATCATGAAAGTCAGACACTTAACAGACTGAGCCACCCAAGCGCCCGAAATGACATGGTTTTGAAACACTAAGAATGTAAAGAAAACACACATGGTTAGAAATATTAAATAGTTTATATAGGGTGGTCATGGAAGGCTTCTTTGAGAAAGTGGAGATTATAAGAGGGTATGCCATGAGGAGCTTTTATTCAATATTCACGCAGATTCAAAAAATGTCATTTTTCTTTCCTCACTCATTGTGGTAAACAGATGAATGGACATGGCCTGATTTTTTTTTTTTCCCTTCCTCAGAGAAAAAGGCTAGGATAAGCAATTCTGGGTCAAGGTAAGTAGGTATAGGAATAAGGAAGTCCAGCTTAATTAAACTGTCCACCTACACTCAACATTTTATTTCACTGAGATTTATTAAAACAGATATTTATCATTAATCAAAAGTCAATTGATTTCCCAAAAAACATTTATTGAGACTTAACAACTCAGTTATGTGTGTTATGTGGTTGTTAAGGTCTCAATAAATCTGTTTTTCCAAATCAATGTGAATTTAATTAAAATGCAAAAAAAAACACCCTATCTTGTTTGCTTCAAATCCTTATTTTATACAATTAATAGGATGTTATTAAGAACCTGATTTAGTAACTAGAGGGCAAGTAGAATTAAGTGTTCATTAGAGCAGCCAGTGAGTACCAGAGCAGTCAGAAGGAAACTAGGGAGACAGAAACAGTAAAAAGTTTGCTGAGGTGATCATCAGACATCAGTGGGGTGAGGCTGAAACATCACAAATTTTGACAGACCCCAAATTTCTATTAGTCAGGACACAGACAGCCTAATACATACAGGTCATATGAAAGGCAGATCACACTGACTTCATTCAGATCTTTGCTTCATTACTGTCCCAAGGGTCACAAATGCAGTACTGATTTCAATAGTGGCCCTCTTCCTCAAATTCTTATTTACCAGGAACCTGTGAATGTGACTGTATTTGGAAATAGGATCTTTGTAGATGTAACTAAGTTAAAATGAAGTCAGGCTGGATTAAGGTGGGCCCTAATGTAGTGACTAGTGTCCTTATAAGAAGAAGGAAATTTGGACACTTAGGGGAGAAGTCTATGTGAAGATGGAGGCAGGCAACAACACAGCACATCTACAAGCCAAGGAAGGCCAAGGATTACTGGCAGCCAACAGAAGCTGGCTAGAAGAAACAAAGAATTTTCCCCTAGACAGCCTGCCCTGCCAACACCTTCATTTCAGACGTCCACCCTCCAGAGTTATGAGAATAAATTTCTATTGTTTCAAGCCACCTGGTGCATAGTAATTTGTAATAACAGACCCAGGAAACTAATATAGGGGTAAAGAGAACTCTTGGAATAGAGCTAGCCTTTACCATACATCTGCAATCCCAGTCATATGAGGAGAACTCAAGAAATGGGAGCATACAGGCTCCTCTCTGTAGAATGCCTGCAAGACCTTTCCCATCAAAACTTTATCTCTGCTGGGTGAACGTATATCTTTCAAAATCAGTTCATTTGCCACCTACTCCATAAATGATTCCCTATAGATTCATTCAGAAGTGGTCTCTCCCTGTGAACTCCTGATTCACACCGATTTTTTTCTTTCAAAAGACAAGTCCTTTCTTTCAAAAGACATAACCCTACTAATTAAGCATTGCTGTCTATTCGGAAAATAAATACTAAAGGCTTGTTTGGTACCATTATGAATTCATTCAACACATGTGCATTGTCTATTATATGGCAGACTGTATGCTAGATACAGAAGGTACCATGATAAACAGAAGATACCATGATAATTGAAAGAGTCACAAAAATCTCATGGCTTACATGCTTATCTGTATGTATACCCACCAACCACAGTTATATGCATACAGGAGGTACTAAGTCATCATTTTTGCTTTAGTACACAAGCCTTTCTACTTCCCCACATGCAAGGAGATATAACACAGAGTCAACAGACCTGGTCAAAATCACATTCTGCCAGATCACATTTTGTGGCTAAGAGCATGATTCCTAACATTTCTGAGTCTCATAGTCCTGATTTCTAAAATGGAGCTCATACAACCTATTTTGTGGGGTTGATGTGAGGATCTACTGATAAAACAATTGTAATGCAATTCAATGAATATTAATTGCCCTGCCAAATTCCTAGGAACAATTACCCCTTGGTCATCAAATGATTTTATTTCCTGCTTCAACTTGCTCTTAAGCAGACAAGACAAAAAAACAAAACAAAACAAAACAAAACAAAAAATATAAAGAACAACCTGGGATACCAAATGATTCCATCTGACCCTGTTCCAACAGAATCCTCTCTTATGAGAACATCCTAGAAAACTGCTATCAGATACTGACTTAAAAAATAAGCAGATAAGACAGGTGAAAGGGAAGAATGATCTTTTGAGCAAAGCCAGCTGGAGACATTAGATTCGGTCACAGAAGAGCATTTAACTTACACTTGTTCTTAAGTGTATTGATTCCCCTCACCCTGGAGCCCCTATGCCAGGCCCAATGGGCAGCTGACCTCCAGTGCCCTGCTGTAGCAGTCTCTTCTGCAGTTTAATAACTGTCAATTTCTTACACTTTGCTGAAAGTATGAGCTTTGGGGATGGAGAATGGACACTGAAAAACTCCCCAACTCCTTCTGCTTAATAACCTTGTAGTACTTCTGCCGATGGAGCTCATGTGCACAGGAATTAATGAAAGCAGAGACATAGCATCATAAATACTCCAGAGGGTCAAATAGGGTGGGAATACCTGGCATTGTGTCTAATTAAGCTTCATGATGAAGGGAAATTGCAACCATTACACCCCTGCCCTCTTCCACAAACATACACTCGATTTATGAGTCTCCCCAAGGCCCTGCTTTGCTTCTTTGTGGTTCACACACTAGTTTTCTATTCTTTGGCATCCACGTAACATATTAAGTAATTTTACTTCTTCTTGTCTTTGTCTTTGTGTTCGGTTCATTCTTTTGACACACAGTAGGAAGAAAAGGCACTTGGAATCTCCCTGATTGTGGCTGTAATTCTGCTTAGATTGCCTGAAGACCTTCGGGAGTTGTGTGAAACCGTCCACTCTCTCTGTCATTCAACTAATGCTTAGTGCTGACTCTATTTCAAATGGAGAGAGATCAAAGTCCCTACCGTCAAGGAGCCACAAATCTGGTGAGAAAATATTTAAAAATTCACTTTTGGAAAATAGCATAAGAACTCCCCAGTAAAAATTACATTTATTGAGTTTTTCATGATGTACCAAGCATCCCATTTTTCCCCAACAGTCCCCTGAAGCAGATTATTATTACATTTTACAGATAAGGCACCCAAGGTTCAGAGATGTTAAATAACACAGGTAGAGTGCTGCTGCAATGAAGAATGCAGACTGCCAGGGGTGCATGGGTGGTTCATTTGGTTAAGCCACTGACTCACGATTTCAGCTCAGGTTATGGTCTCACAATGATGAGATCAAGGCCTGTATCAGGCTCTACTCTGGCAGTGCAGAGCCTGCTTGGGATTCTCTCTCTGCCCCTTACCAGTGCTTCTGTTCACATGTGCTCACTCGCTCTCTCTCTCTCAAAATAAATAAACATTAAAAAAAAATAAAGTGTACTTCCGGTCATATAAGTCTGAGTGAATTCAAATCCAATTCTATCCTTTATATGTTTTAAGACATTGACAAATAATTCCCACTTATTTCCAGAGAGAAGTTAAGTTTCATTCAGTTATGACAACAATCACAAAATGTGAAGTCAGTCCTTAATCTCTCAATTTCCCTCTGCACGTGTTTTTGCTTCTTAGTTATAACAACATTCTCATCCCTCTGTCACCTAAGAGTTGATCTGTGTGTGGTCCTCAGGCCAACAACATCTACTAGTGGATTGAATAGTTTGCAATGCTAAGCAGAAGTCATCCTACATAGCTTTTCAGGCTGCACTCCTGCTCTTCCCTCTGGAAAGGAGACAATAGGCCATCTTTAATTTACTAAATATACAGGTGCATGTGTGGTCATGTCATGTATGGGTGGAACTGTGTCCCTCAAAAGATATGTTGAAGTCCTTACCAGTAGTACCTGAGAAAGTGACTTTCATTTGGAGATAGGGTCTTGAGAGATGTATTCAAAAGAGGATGAGGTCATAAATTTGAGCCCTAATCCAACATGACTAGTAGTTTTATAAGAAGAAGAAAAAGGCCATGTGAAAACAGACACACAGGGTAAGCACCATGTGTTAACATAGGCAAGACCGGAGTTATGCAGCTACAAGCCACGGAATGTCAAAGATCAATGGCCACCACCAGAAGCTGGGAAGAGGCAAGCAAGGATGGGACCCAGAGTCTCAGAGGGAGCATAACCCTGCTGACACCTTGATTTTGGACACACCACCTCTGGAATTACAGGAGAATGAATTTGTGTTGTTTGCAGCCACCCAGTTTGTGGTACTTCATTATAGCAGACCCAGGAAATGAATATCAGTGGTCTCAAAAATTTCTTAAGAAAGTAATCACTTTGACACAGATTCCAGCAGTGTGACCACCTCAGGCAATTGCCATATTTGTTCGATGTCTCCTTGAATCTTTTTCTGCTGCACATAATTTGCCAACAAATGCTGTCACTATTGAACCACAAAATGTTTCAGCTGGAAGGACATTGGTCATCATCATGACGAATTTGTTCTAGCTATGTAGGAATTTTCTAGCTATGTTCTAGCTATGTAGTAATACAAAATTCTTCCCAAGGAAAGAAGTGACGCTCAAGGATTGGGACAGGAAAACATTCCAATTCCTCCTTCTCCCACGCCTGAGCTCTTTCCCTCATCAGACTGTTTCTTTAGCTCTTCTAATCCCCTCAGTTCTTAAAATATAAATCTGTGGGCAAAATCCAAACACCTCATTAAACTACCTCATTTGCCAAATACATAAAATGATTCCTTGGTATAATCATTATGATTCCAGGAAGAATAAATTTGGTAATTTTGGCTTTAAATTAGAATAGTTCTTTACTTAAGAGATTTTCAAATTTTTAGAAGTGGAAACACACAAAAACAAGAACAATAAGGAGGCACTTGTGGTGATAAGCACAGGGTGATATATGAAACTGCTGAATCACTATGGGGTACACCTGAAACTAATATAACACTGTATGTTAACTAAGTGGAATTAAAATGAAAACTTTAAAAAAAAAGAAACTGTAATAAAAGTTAAGAAAAAGAAACTTTAGTCACTAAACCTATTAATAAACTCATAAAGCTATAATTCCAGATACAATTACATTAATATTCATAATGTTTGTGTTAATGACTTCCACAAACAATCTATTGAAGCATATATGAAGTGATAACTGACATGTACAATTCAGAGGATAAGAAATGAGCCCTTCACAAATATATGGAAAACAATATAAAAGGATAAATAAATGTAAGTTAAATAACATGATACTCCTTTTTCTGTAATCAGATCATTGCTTAAAACAGTAATACAAAATATTAGCAAGTCTATGGCAAAAAATATATTTATACGTTATGATCAAGACGGTTCATTAGAAATGAAGTTGTCAATGTGAGTTAAGAACATTCAAATGTGTATATATTTTGACCCTGTAATTCTAGCTCTAGAAATTCATGTTCAGGGAAAAACCTAAATATTGTAATTCCTTGGCCCCAAAATATTTACTCAATATTTTAAAAATGTAATTAAGTATAAATATAGTTCTAATAATAGGGGAATCTTTACTTATACTATTTGACATGATATTATATAGCCAATAAAAATTATTCACAAAATGCTCTTAATAGCATAGAATGCTTAAGTTGTGGCACTAAATGAAATAAGGAAAGGTAAAAGTAAAAACATAGTAGCTAAATTTTTTTTTAAATGTTTATCTTTATTTTTGAGAGAGAAAAAGACAGAGCATGAGTGGGGGAGGGGCAGAGAGAGAGAGGGAGCTACAGAATCAGAAGCAGGGTCCAGGCTCTGAGCTGTCAGCACAAAGCCCGACATGGGTCTCTAACTTGTCAACTGCGAGATCATGACCTGAACTGAAGTCCGACGCTCAACCGACTCAACCACCCAGGCACCCAAGCTATGCATATTTAAACCCATTTCAAAAAGATACAAAAATTAAACTTCCCCAACTTATACTGATATGAAGTTGGTGCCATCATCCTCCCAGACCACCAAACCTCATACCTGTTCACAGAATATTCTCAGTAATATTTCTAGTTCTATAATACATACACATGTATACGAATTTAAAAAAGAAATACTATAAGGTAGTTACTTTTTCTGTATTTATTCTGAAAATTCATTCTATTGCTAGAAAATTGGAGTTGCCAAGCAGTGATAAAAAAGAGAATTATCAGTGTCTACAAAACTCCTTTTCTATACAAATACCTCCTAGCTAAGGCTAGCCTGAAGGGTTAAGAGAATGTATCTCTTTGGAGTATAAACCCTTCTCTCTCCCCCTCACTGCTCACCCCATCTTGATTTGGGTAAACTGTTCCTCTCTCCTTTCAACCAAAAGTTTTCAGCTTGACTGCTCATATTTTAATAAGATCTCGCCTTATGCAACTCTACAGATAATTAATCCCGAAGTTAAGAGATCGCCAATCCAAATGGTCAATTCAAGTACTTTCTTGGGTTTCAAAAATAGAACTGAAAAAGAGAGTCACCATTTCTAGTGACAGAAGCTTAAGACCGTGATGTTCTGCATGTGTTGGCAGCTTTGCTTCTCAACACACCACAGGGGAGAAGGCTGTTCAGTGAGAGAGGATGATGCCAGCAGACAGTGGGAGGCAGAGACTCTTGCCAGAAAGAGATCTGGCAGGGTTCTCTTCCCTGGATAAAGCGGTGCTTTTGCCCTTTGCATGGTTTGCTCAGTGAACCTTCAATTCAGTCAGAAGCTCTAGTATCTTTCTGATGAGAACCTCCATTTCCTTAAGCAGACTTAATTAGTTTTCTCTAGGATATAACAAGAGAGGGAGGTACCAAGAAAACAACTTGCCGAAGATAATTTCGTGCTCTGGACGGGGCCAGAGCATACATACTGGCTGTGAAGCAAGAGGTGATGTTAAGAGACAAAACTAGAGAGACGGCCCAGCACCAGATGTTAAAGGAGTCTGGCTACCATTCTTAAAAATGCCAAATGTAGCATGTAACCACACAGAAATTCTGATAGACTTTCAGGAAAGGAGTGACATAATCCAATTTGTGTTTTCAAAAGCACCACTCCAGTGGAGGTGTGGAAAAAAATTGGAAGCCATCTTAATAGTTACTGCGAAAGACAACGAAGACTGGAAGGAGTGAAGGGCCATAAGAAATGTAGAAGAGGCAAGGGTGAATAGTAAGTAATGTTGGCAGGTCATGTAGACAATGTTATACAGGTTTTTCTGAGTCTGATCCATATATTTCCAATGCCATATCTTAAGGGAACAACCCAGACAAAAGTCATTCACCTTAAGTTGGATTTTTATTGCCATGCTTTAAAAACTCTGCATTTTCAGGTTAGTAGGCACAGAACACAGATGTCTCTTCCCTTGCAGACTTACAGAACTCTGCACAAAGGATGCCAGGATTGATACATCTGAAATAATCATTTTTATTGTTGGACTGCTAATCAAAGAGCAATGTTGCCTCATACACAAAGGAAAATTATGAAAACTGCGAAGGTATCTTAAAGATGGCTCTAAAGCAAATTAAAAATTAATGACAAGCGAAATCAAATTCCTTTTGTGGCCCATCTTCCTCCACCTGCAGCTAGCTCGAAATAACACTGCCGAAGGAATCACATTAGTTTCTAATTTAAAGGGACTTATTCTAGCAAAGCAATCACTAAACCTCCAGTGACACCTGTCTCCCACAACCTCCTAATTTTTTCAACAGAGTAGGAGGGGTCACAGCAGCCAACGTGCACTGGCTCTTGCCTGGCAACTCAGAGAACTGCATGACCTTTGTTCTTGGAGAGGAAATTGCAGTTTTAAAAGCACATCTAAGGCAAGAGCTTGCCATTCACAGTGCAGTCATACCTGCCAGGTCACTGCTGTCATCCATCTCCAATAGCATTGGTTTCTTGGAAGAAATGACAATAACCAAGCAAAATGGTTGAGAAGATATTTTGTCATAACATAATGTACCAAGCTGCAAACACAACCTCTATTACTTGTTATTAGTAACTTACTCCCTGTCACTTTACAATGATATACTCAAGACCATAAATGCTACAGAGTAACGTGTATTTGGATTTCATTTTGTTCTGATCTCTTTTAAACAAACACAGGACTTGTATCTTAAGGAGTCATTAAACACAAACAAAAACAACAAACCTTTCTGATCTGGAGTTTCTCTTCACTAAGTACTAATGTCTCAGGCAAATGGCAACTGAATGAGGAATCTGCAGACATACATTTTTAATAGTGTTTGTGAGCAGTGTGATTTGGGATGGCTTTTTGTATGCCTCAGTTTTCTGATCTGTAATGGTAGCATAATCATTGCACCCAGATCATAATATTCTTTTGAGGATGTAATAAAAGGTGGTAAGTGTAAACTCTAAACATTTCCCCTGTATCCTGGGATTGAAAGTATAGCAGTACCACTTCCCATTAACTACATAATTGGCCCACAGTAGATTCTCATTACATCTGTGATAGAGGCCAGAGTAGGGACTTTGCAATTCATCTAGTGGGCAATGAAAAGCTATCTTATCTCCTAAACATAGATATTTATGCCCAAATGTCCATGATTGGATATAACTATCGCAGCGAAATCTGTCAGCTGGAGGCATAAAGGCCAAAGAGCTGTTGCAATAACCCAAATGAACAGAGTCAAGGACCTGGTTAAAGCTAAACAATTAGATATCAAAAGAGGGGTAGATTTACGAGATTATTTGATAGAATTTGATAGATTATTTCATATAATGGATGGAGCTTGAAAATTGACTTCAGTGTATCATTATGTCTTCAATAATTCCCCTGGTCCCCAGTACATGGCAGCAGGAACTGAAATGGATATTACACTGTTGAAGGACTCAACAGACGTTTGGTTAGGTAAGTGTTTCTGCTGGACAACTTCCAATTCCTTTCCAGTAAGGGTGGATTTCAGCAAGATGACATTTCTATCTGCATTCGCTACTTTTTGTGAAGGAAACTTTATGAAAACAGGAAGAAGATCTTCCTTCAGATCAGGTGCTCACATATTATCCACATTTTAATCATATTAGTTTTTTTTTTTTATACTGTAAATTTGATGTCAGTCGCAGTAGATCTCCACAAAGGAAGGAGGAGAAGAGAAGTCATACCATATGAGAAGCAATTCAGGAAGGATTTTCTAGAGATAAATATTTGTAATGTAATTATAGATCTGTCATCAACACCACTATAATTTCCTGTCAATCACCACACTGATGATAGGATCTTATCTTCCAAGGTATAACTCTCGTTTGCTGCAATGATCACCAGGATGAATCTTCACATGCAAAACCCCCACATAGAATTATTTTGAAGTAAGGTTCAAAACTGATATTTCCATGCCAGTGCCCACTGGTGGATCATCCATACGTCTTTAAACCTATTCCTGTGTGGGTGAGTGTTAGCTATAAATTATCAGAAACAGATGTTGGTGTATTCACCACATTCTGCCTTTTTCTGACACAACTAGCCTGAATGATCAATTTGGGAGAGAGGTAGGCATTTCAACTAAAAGGTTCCATACAAGCAAAACTGTAAAAGGTTCATTTAAGTGAAATTTAACATAAAAATGCTGGATTCTGGATTTCAACCCCAGTTCTTTCAATTTTCTCAACCTAGTATCTTTGGAAACTCTTCTTTCTTTTTTTATCCCAATGCTATCACTCATTATCTATCACCTGGACCACTTAGCAGCTTCCTAAATTATTTTTCTGCCTCTAATATGTACCGATCCATTTACTTCATTTTTTTCTGCTATAATTCAAAATGTTGTCATGTCATTCATTTGTATAAGAGCTTATATAACACCTTGCTGCCCTCAGGATCTTGTTTCAACTATCCATCTTTTTAATGGGTTAAAAAAAATGATTAAGATACAGTGTCTGTTTTCAAGTTAGTAAATCCTAGTGGCGAGACTCCACGTGTTGATGCATTTTTTTTCTGTTTACTTGTCTATGGGTTGTTATAGCTACCTGTCCATATTTCTTTAAAACTCCTGCAGAGAGAATGCCAGTTTCTACCTCTGTAAGTTAAGAGATGCATTGATACAGGAAGAGATCTCTGAGCTAGATCGTGAATAAGTAGCAGTTTAAAATTCTGTTAATCAGGAAAATAACATCATGAGCAAAGCAGAGACATTATGAAAGCACCACCATGTTTGAGAAAGAGTGAACATTTTAATTAAACCTTGGAGGGTACCCTTTAGAGGCTGGTGGAGTAGGAGATTAGGGAGGAGCCATTTATTATGGTCATATGGGAAAAGATTTTGCAAGCCAAACTAAAGAGTGTGTAACCCTAATGGGTGGAATTCAAATAGAACTAAAAGGGCTGACAACCTTATACACATTGTATAAAACTCACTCTGACTACAGCATGGTGAATTCACTGAGAAGAGAGAGAAATCAGAATAATGCAAGAGACCATGAAAGCAGATACCCTTATCTATTTAAGTTGTTCAGTATCCAAAATTCCCTCCCACTCTCATTTTAGAGATATTTTCATTTTGTGAATATTCCAGAGATATAGTACCTTCCATTCTGATCCAGAAACTGAAAAGGGAAAGAAATCTTCCTCCTTTTATCCCATGGCAGTTAGAGCTCAATTTTAAAATAAGCTTAGCCATTGGGATACTCCCACCTGGACTCTGAATCTAAAATGAGCAAGGCACATAAAGTTAAAGAGGCAATTAAGATCCACTCTCAACTAATGGGAAATCATGGAGGCACTGTGGTGGGACTATGCCACGGTGGTGGTGCCTGCAGCACCACAGTACTCTTGGAAGGCTGCTTGACCTTAGAAGATCCTTGTTCTGACCTCTAACTTACTACCCAGGCTTTTAGTATCATAACAGTTTGGAGCAATGGACACCACTTGTATAAATTCCTTTTTTTTTCTTTTTTAGATGAAGATGATATTGGTTTGTGTTGTTTGCATCCATGAGCCCAGAGCAAATGAGAGTTCAGCGCAAAGCAATGACAAGGGGCATATTGGAGGCACAGGTTTGAAGTAAGGTAGACCAGATGACACGGCTACCAGTGTACATTATAAGCACAACATACAATGCTTATATCATTCTGAAACTACATGTAGCTTTTTTAATCCTTATTTTTCTCATTCTTTTACATTTAGTAGGGCCATATGTAAAGGACACCATTCTATCAATGGCTATTCCACCATCATGGTGCTGCCTGGGCATTACTTAACACAGATTCTAGCTATCTACATCTGTTTCCTGGTAGTAAGAGTGGTGGTTGGCTCTCCATGAAATGCCAAGAGCCATGTGAATGTACATGAATATACAATTGGCAAGCTAGGAGATTTCACTGGACAGCAGAGGGCAACCACGTGGGAAAGAAATCTTAGAGACAGGTTAACTAGGCACTACAATGTTTACACTGCAGAATAGTGAAAGAAGGATGAATACGTAAATAGAGAACCAGCCACATCAGATTGTAATTACTGAGAGCTTTAAGTGCCAGACCATTGGAGAGCAACTCTGGAACTTTGCCTGGCTTATGCAGTTGAGCAGTGTGCTTTTCCTCCACTCCAACCACAGCAAACTAGTTCAAATAGTCCTCGCAGGTTTGATAGGCAGATTATCAATCAATTCTTACCTATTCTCCAGGCAGTGGTGATTTGGGGAGGAGACAAGGGAAGCTCTGAGAGTAAGAACGGAAGAAGTGACTTTATTCCCAAGGACTGTGCAAAAACCTAAAAAAAAAAAGAAAGGAAAAAAAAAAACCTCAGAACTTTGCAACTGTGCGCAAAGCAGACAGAGCATGAGTGCACAGTAGCCTAGGCTGTTCTTGGCCCTAATAGGTAGCACAGTGACACAAGCCAAGAACTATAAGGAATACATTATAAATTTTGCTGATCCCTCACTCATCTTCAACATCATCCTTTGCATCGAATTAACACTTAACTAAGTTCCAAGAACTATAATAAGCTGTTTATATGTGTTATCTTGTCGAATCCTCAACTATTCCTAGGAGTTGATATTATTGTCTCCATTTTATGCATGAGTAAACTAAAGCCAAATTTGACTTCATAGCCTATCTTTCTTTTCTAATTTTATGACATGGTCATCTAAGGTAATGCATTATCAACTTGTCCTAGGAAGAGTCAACACTCTGTTACACAAAACCAAAAACAAGTTTCTCTTTCACTTTTGTGATTTTCTGATCAATCATATACTTGCAGAGAAGTGAGGAGATGGAAAACTATTATTATCTGAATAAGAATCTTCTAATTTTTAACTCTAGAGCCTTTTCTCCGGTCAATATCCCCAGGCGAAATCACCAGCAAACAACATATCATTTGAGAAACTTATGATATTCCTAATAGAATTTACTATCATGAATATGATCTCCCTTCACAATAAAAACTTAATTTGAAATTGGCCTTAAAGCTGCATTTAGTCTTGCAGACATAGTGACTTTGTTTTCACATATGTTTTTATCTTATTCCCAGGGAATGATTCACATCTTGTACATTGTATCATATCAGTGAGGACACAAGATATAGAACTTACTTAAAGGAGGAAGTCTAACATTAGAGACAGACACAGAACGGAGCTCAAATCCTGTTACTCTAATGTTATTAACACCACTATTCTTAAACAGAATAAAAGTATTAGCCTACATGCTCAGGTAAACATAATAAATAACTCCAGAATGCTTTGGTACTGCACATCTACAAAAGTAATGTACTCTGTAATGTTGATGGAGCTCATTGCCATCAGTCATGTGGTGTGTTCACGAAGGACATCCAAATTTTAATTAGCTTATGCTAAACGGCTTTAGTATCAATTTAGGCAAAATGCGACACTTGGTAAAACTGTTTGGATGGCTGCAAGGAATAATAACTCATAGAGCACAATCACCAAGAGAATACTGTTTCATCAAAGGACACTGATTCTGATAGAAATCAGGAAAACATCTGGAAATGGGACAGGGGAAAGAATAAAGACAGAAATCATTTGAAAATACAGAGGTAATAATTTTTTTTATATATGAAATTTATTGACAAATTGGTTTCCATACAACACCCAGTGCTCATCCCAAAAGGTGCCCTCCTCAATACCCATCACCCATCCTCCCCTCCCTCCCACCCCCCATCAACCCTCAGTTTGTTCTCAGTTTTTAACAGTCTCTTATGCTTTGGCTCTCTCCCACTCTAACCTCTTTTTTTTTTTTTCCTTCCCCTCCCCCATGGGTTCCTGTTAAGTTTCTCAGGATCCACATAAGAGTGAAACCATATGGTATCTGTCTTTCTCTGTATGGCTTATTTCACTTAGCATTACACTCTCCAGCTCCATCCACGTTGCTACAAAGGGCCATATTTCGTTCTTTCTCATTGCCACGTAGTATTCCATTGTGTATATAAACCACAATTTCTTTATCCATTCATCAGTTGATGGACATTTAGGCTCTTTCCATAATTTGGCTATTGTTGACAGTGCTGCTATGAACATTGGGGTACAAGTGCCCCTATGCATCAGTACTCCTGTATCCCTTGGATAAATTCCTAGCAGTGCTATTGCTGGGTCATAGGGTAGGTCTATTTTTAATTTTCTGAGGAACCTCCACACTGCTTTCCAGAGCGGCTGCACCAATTTGCATTCCCACCAACAGTGCAAGAGGGTTCCCGTTTCTCCACATCCTCGCCAGCATCTATAGTCTCCTGATTTGTTCATTTTGGCCACTCTGACTGGCGTGAGGTAATACCTGAGTGTGGTTTTGATTTGTATTTCCCTGATAAGGAGCGACGCTGAACATCTTTTCATGTGCCTGTTGGCCATCTGGATGTCTTCTTTAGAGAAGTGTCTATTCATGTTTTCTGCCCATTTCTTCACTGGGTTATTTGTTTTTCGGGTGTGGAGTTTGGTGAGCTCCTTATAGATTTTAGATACTAGCCCTTTGTCCGATATGTCATTTGCAAATATCTTTTCCCATTCCGTTGGTTGCCTTTTAGTTTTGTTGGTTGTTTCCTTTGCTGTGCAGAAGCTTTTTATCTTCATAAGGTCCCAGTAATTCACTTTTGCTTTTAATTCCCTTGCCTTTGGGGATGTGTCGAGTAAGAGATTGCTACGGCTGAGGTCAGAGAGGTCTTTTCCTGCTTTCTACAGAGGTAATAATTTGCTGTCCCTTCATTGTGAGCAAATAAAGGCACCAATCTCACATGTGAAAAAAAATAATTACCACTCTAAGTAATCTCACACATACCAGACACACATACATTCATCATATTTACAATACACATGACTGTATACAGACATACTACACTGTGAGTTCTGCAAAAGTGCTGTATTATATTCATATTTCTATTAATCATGATACACTGGATAATAATATGCTTCCCAATGATGATTTCACATGTGCAAAGAGTCTAGGATTTGCACTCAGAGAGGGTAAAATGCACACTGTGGCTCCACCACTAGTTACTAGGAATATGGCTTTGGGCAAGTTACTTCACTCCTGTGGTTAATTTGTCTCACAGCTGTTGGGAAGAATCAAGAAGAAGAAACTGAATGGTATTTTGCCTGCTTTAATAAGTTCTATATAAATTAAAATGGTACCTGGAAAATAATTATGGTTAACGATGAAAAGTATACATATGTGAGTGGGCAGAGTGTTCTGAATCAGCCTGACCAGGCTGTGTTTACTATGTACCGATTTTGTGAACAGAGCAACCCAGATTATTTCTCTACAGGCTGATTTTCTCCATATGGAAAATAAGATAATAAAATTATTGATCTAAAGTTGTATGTGTATGTGGAGTGATTGATGTATGTGCCATTTTTATTATAAATATCTCTACTTTGGGGAAATTCTATTGTAACCCTGAGTTCAAGGAAGGAAGATTTTAAACTTGCCTGTAGGTGAGTTCATAGGTATGGAACCCACTTCTTGAATGCTGCATACGTTTATAAATAGATCAGATGCTAGGAGGGAAGAGGATGAAAATATCTGTGGCTGTCTTAAAAAGCTCAGAGTTACTAGAAGATCCAGTATATCACATTATAACAATTAGAAAAATATTCATGACCAAAGTGTTACAGGGTCACAGAGCAGAGGACTTTTGAGGTGGGTGTGATTAAAGGTTAGGTATTTGCAGGGCAGATACAAACTGTTCTCCAAAAGAGAACATTCTGGTATTCTTAGGAGAATAGAAATTTGGGTTCGACTAGATAGGCGTATGTGAGCAGTGCTAAGGCTGAAAATTAGGTGGAGCAGGTTTTAAAGGGTAATTCTTTTTATTGTGTGAAAAGCACTTAACATTTGATCTAGCATTTTAAATTGTTAAGGGTACAGTACAGTATTATTGACTTCAGGCATTATGCTGCAGAGTAGATCTCTAGGATTTATTCATTTTGCAGAACTGAACATTTCTACCCATGGCACAACATCTCCCCATTCCTCACTCATCCCACAACACCAGGCAGCCACCATTCTGCTCTTTGCGTCTGTTAGTTTGACTACTTCAGGCATCTCATGTAAGTGCAATCGTGCAGTGTTTGTCCTTTTGTGACTGGCTTATTTCACTTAGCAGAAAGTTCTCAAGGTTCACCCATGCTATTGTATATGACAGGATTTCCTTCTTTCCAAAGCTGAATAATATTCAATTGTATGTATACACCACATTTTCTTTACTCATTCATTGGTTGAAGGACATTTAGGTTGTTTCCATATCTTGGCTGTAGTGAATAGAATGTAAAATGGGGAAGGCACTATGGAAAATAGCATGGAGGGTCCTCAAAAAAATAAGGGGCATTGCTAAGGAGCTTTTGGTTGTTATGTTCTCTGTGGCTTCTTCTTCATCTGGTGGGTAAGAGCAAGTGAAAAGAGAGAGAGAAGAGAGAAGAAAGAGAGAGAGAGAGAGAGAGAGAAGGAATATGACAGGGATAGGGATAGGGATAGGGAGAAGGAGAGGCAGAAAATGAATGAATGATACCTAATTCATATTTGGATCATCACTGCACTAACCACATCAGGTTTCTGAATTTAAGATGCAGCTGAACTTATGAGCCGTGAGAACACAGACGTGTCTCACATTCTCTGTGCTTTAGTTTACCCAACCCCTAATGAGGGTCTAACAATTGTACTTCTATGTATTCTTTGGATAATCACATGAGATAAACCCAGTACATTATTTTTGTGATGCAATTTAGTCTTTACAAGGTCTCTTCTCATATGCCATTATTATTCTACACCTGCTTGGGCATATTCTGTAATGGCAGAGACCAGCCAAAATATCTATCAAAGGTTTTCTTTTGCCTGCATGAGGAGTTAAAATATGACCACTGAGATTGCCTGCTGAGACAATCAAAACGAATATTTACTTAGGCTAGTAATGATCAATGTCTTCTGAGTAATATGGAAATTGAGTTCAACACTCAGAATAAAGCCGAGGCTCTGAAACTAAGCAAAACAGTATTAGCTAATGTACTCCCCCACATAATTGCTTGTCTTTTGCTGCAATTTTCACAATGCAGGGATCATTTATGTGCACTTATACATTTTACTGTTGACTGCATGACTGTACAACACGTCGGGGAAAAAGGAAGTCACAGTAATAAGAATTCATCAAACATCCACAATTGCTCCTTTAAAAAAAAAAAGCCTCTAAGGAGAGTCTTAACACCAAACCCATTTATGAGCTGTCAGAAACTGTCAAAGACAAAACCTGGAAACTGGAATCTGGGGTGAGTTCACTTCTTGCATCAACCACCAGCTATTCAGGGCTCTTAAGCAAATTCATAAAATGTCAAGGGGGAAGAAAAGGACAAGGAATAAAGTGTTATACTCATTGTTGCACATAGGAATCAAAGAACTCCGCTGTAAGAGGTCATGGCCTCTTACAGTGAAACAGTGAGACCCAGCAGATAAAAGACAGACTTGGTAGATTTGCTTCAAACCTGAGTTTGGGAAACATGATCCTTCATAGGTCCCCAAACCAGTCTCCTGAAGATTCTCAAGATGGGCTGACATCAGATAGATAAGGGGCCTGGAGTACAGTTGTTTACTGCTCTCTGGGCCCCTTCCCAACTTATTCAGAGGCAACCAGTTAGTTATTATTGGGCATTAATGTTAAAAATCACTAAACATATCAGAATTATCTCCTACTTACAACCTATTAAATTATGTGTGCCCAGAAAGGCCACCCAAAAATTCAGTCCTGAGCCACCTTATGACAGAAAGATTCCAGGCACAGAAAGGGAAATGGAGGTTTTACTTTGTTGATTCTATCATATGACAGGATTTTTTCATAAGCAGGACACCAATGAGTTAGTTACTCATCCTGACAAAATATATTCTATATCAGCGTATTGCTAACACCACAGGGTAAGTGAAACAGCAAAGGACAAAAAAACTGTTAAGAAGGGGTGCTTTTCCCTTTTTTGTGTTTTTGTTTATCCTGTGCCTGGTCCTCTATGAACAAATTAACCCATTAATGTAGGGCATTATGCTTATTCTTTAGAGAAAAAAAAAGTATATACATTAAAAGAGAATCATTTTAGATGTCAGGCAATCCATTGCAATAAAATTAATTAAAAAATTTTTTTTCTTGACTGTTATATTTGAAAACAATCAGGTAACAAAAAAAGACACAAAATAGTGATTTTTAAGATACAGGGCAGCAAGGAATGAATGATTGTGCCCCCTGAAAGAGAGTATACAAATGAAGCGAGTGCCAAGATTGTCCCTGTTTGATGCTTGGAGAGAGTTTCTAGGCTGCAGTGCAGTACAGGAAAACTCAATCAAAGCCCAGAAGATTCTGTGACTTGAGCTTCAGCTGAGAAACAGGAGGCCAAGACAGGTAGGGTGTGTACAAAACAGAATATTAAAGAGAAGACTTTACAAAGACCGAGAACCCCAGAGGTCAAAGAACGCTCCCCCACCCCCACCCCGGAGCTGATCAGAATATGTTTGGGGATTTTACTCAAATTAAAGGCAAGTATCTGACGAGACCAGAAGAAACTGTATGCAATAGACAGAGCCAGGAATAGCGCCTGCTGCAAAACTAAAAAACAAACAAACAAACAAACAAAAAACCCTTATAATTCACTGGATATTGGTAGAAAGGCCATGCTTCAGTCATGGGGGATTTTTTGTAGTTTCAGCAAACATAGCAAGAAAACACACATGCACATACTAACCCGGGCATTTACACATATCCATAAACACTTCTATACGGAACAATTAAAATGTATAGTAAGCTAAAAATGAGCCCACAGTGTTTACCTCCCACTCCAATGGTGAGATCTGGCTGGCACCATGTCATACCTAATTTATTTAAACGTTCCACGGCACTCCGCGAGCAATAGTTTCCGAGCTGTTGATTGTACCCTCATGGGGGGGGAAGCTTATCAACTAGAGTACAATGCTTCTGTAGAGTGCCTATAACCACGAGTTTCACAGACTTTGTTCATTTCCACAGTTATTTAGCTGAGTACCTTTTCTCACACCTGCTTCAGTGAGATTGTTTTATACATGGCAGTACATTTAGAATCAGTTGTAATAGCCTGCATTTCATCCTGTATCCTATATGATTTTTTTTAATTTGCTTTCATTAAGGTTTAATCTTTATGTGGTAAATTTCTATGAGTTTTGACAAATGCATAGCATCTTATGTCCACCATTACAGTATCATTAAAGAATAGTTTCCCTGCACTAAAAACTGACACCTTTATAATATTGTAATACCTTTTTAAAATAACCCCTAATAGCTTTTCTTGTTCTGAAGGTTGCTTTGTCTGAAGTTAATGCAGCTACTTGAGCTTTTTTAATGCATAGAGTTCTATGTGGAAGTGCTGAATTACTATATATATTATATAGATATAGTACTGTATTGTACTAATATAGCACTGTATGTTAACTCAATAGCACTGTATGTTAACTAACTGGAATTAAAATAAGACTTAAAAAATTAATTTCATGTTATGTTAGTGTGGTCTATGCTAATCTATTTCTGTACTTTAACAGATCTTAGCCTTCATATCCAAAGTGCATGTTTTATAGACACATATGTTTGGGACATTAAAAAATATCTATTTGGACAATCTCTGACTTTCAGTTGAAACACTTGGACCATTCACATTTAAAGTGATTGTCAGGATAGCAGAATCAATACCTATCATGTTTGTAACTAGTGTTTACTAATTGTGTTCCTTCTTTGTTTCTTTTTCTCCTTTTTTCTTTCTTTTATGCTTTAATGGAGAATTTTATATGACTCCATTTTATCTCCTTTCTTAGCATATCAATTATACTTCTTTTTTCCAAATTTTAGTGGTTTCATTGGAGTTACAATATACATTTTTAACTAATCTAAGTCCAACTTCAAATAATACCACACTAACCAAGCTTTCTCATTTCTCCTGATAGTCCACCATGACTTTGCTATCATTTATTTAATGTATCCATTATACAGTAATTACCCAAAACATTGTTGGTCTCATACCTTTAAGCAATTATATTTTAGATCCATTGAGAATAGAAAAAAAATACTTTATTTTACCTTCATTTATTCTTTATCCAACACTCTCCTTTCATTTATGTATTTCTGAGTTTCAAACCTGTGTAATTTTCCTTTGCCTGAGGAACTTCCTTTAGCATTTATTGTAGGTAAGTTCTGCAGGCAATGATTCCCTCAGTTTGTTTCTCTGCGTGTCTTCTATAAGATAATTTTGCTGAATTCTATTTTGTTGGTTTTCTTCTTTCCAAGCTTTAATATGTCATTTTGTATCCTCACTTTAGTTGCATAATGTCTAAAATCCATGCCCTTGGTCCACTTTAAATAAGGTGTTTTAGCCATCCACCCACCCACTCTTGGTTCCCTAAAGATTTTCTCTGGTTGTCTGCAGTTTGAATGTGATATGTCTATATATGGATTTTCCTCTCCTCTCCTCTCCTCTCCTCTCCTCTCCTCTCCTCTCCTCTCCTGTCCTCTCCTGTCCTCTCCTGTCCTCTCCTCTCCTCTCCTGTCCTCTCCTCTCCCCTTCTTTTATTTTCTTTTCTACTTGAGTTTGGGAAGCTTTTATTGACTTAACTTCCAGTTCACTGATTCTTTTCTGGTAATGCTGAGTCTACTGATAAGCACATTGAAAGCATTCTTCTGAACTTGGGACACTTTCTTACACCATACACAAAAATCAGCTCAAAATGGATGAAAGACCTAAATGTAAGATATGAAACCATAAAATCCTAGAAGAAAAAACAGACAACAACATCTTTGACCTCGGCTGCAGCAACTTTTTGCTTGACATGTCTCCAGTGGCAAGAGAATTAAAAGCAAAAATGAATAATTGGGACCTCATGAAGATAAAAATCTTCTGCACAGTGAAGGAAACAATCATCAAAACTAAAAGGCAACTGTCAGAAGAGGAGAAGTTATTTGCAAATGACATATCAGATAAAGGGTTAGTATCCAAAATCTTTAAGGAAAATACAAACTCAACACCCAAAAAACAAATAATCCAATGAAGAAATGAGCAGAAGCCATGAACAGACATTTTCCCAAAAAAGACAACCAGATGGCTAACAAGCACATGAAAAGATGCTCAACATCACTCATCATCATGGAAATGCAAATCAAAACCACAATGAGATAACACCTCACACCTGTCAGAATGGCTAAAATTAACAACTCAGGCAATGACATATGTTGGCGAGGCTGCGGAGAAAGAGGAACCCTTATGCACTGCTGGTGGAAATGCAAACTGGTGCAGCCACTCTGGAAAACAGTATGGAGGTTCCTCAAAATAGGGGATTCCTCAGCAATCAAAAAGAATAAAATCTTATAATTTGCAACAACCTGGATTGAACTAGAGTGTATTATGCTAAGTGAAATAAGTCATACAGAGAAAGACAGACGCCATATGTTTTCACTCTTATGTGGATCCTGAGAAACTTAACAGAAGACCATGGGGAAGGGGAAGGAAAAAAAAAGAGAGGGAGGGAGCCACATCATAAGAGACTCTTAAAAACTGAGAATAAACTGAGGGTTGATGGGGGGTGGCAGGGAAGGGAGGGTGGGTGATGGATATTGAGGAGGGCACCTTTTGGGATGAGCACTGGGTGTTGTAAGGAAACCAATTTGACAATAAATTTCATATTAAAAAAAAGAAGTAAGTCAGTCAGAGAAAGACAAATAGCATATGATTTCACTCATATGTGCAATTTGAGAAACTCAACAGATGAACATAGGTGAAGGGAAGGAAAAATAAGATAAAAACAGAAAGGGAGGCAAACCCTTAAATATAGAGATCAAACTGCGGGTTGCTGGAGGGTTGGGTGGGGGAGATGGGCTAAATGGGTGATTGGCATTAATGAAGTCACTTATTAGAATGAGCATTGGGTGTTTACATGTAAATGATGAATCGCTAAATTCTACTCTTGAAACCATTATTACACCACATGTTAACTAACCTGGATTTAAATAAATACACAAACAAAAAAAAATAAATAAAAACATTCTTCATTTCTGCTACATTTCTTTTGATTTTTAGATTTCCTTTTCTTTTTTTATTCTTTTATTTTCATATCTCTCCTCATATTTCCCATCTATTCTTGAGTATTCATGAACACTTCTGTTGTTACAACGTTTATTTTATTACTTATATCTACTTTAATTCCCCGAGCTGATTACTCCAACATGGTCAGATCAGAGTCTGCCTCTGAGGCTTTCTTGCTGTAGCTATAGGTGGCAGACGCTCATAAGACTATTTTTGTCTTGCCTTTTGGCTTTTTTTTTTTTTTAAACCAGATCTATTGTATTTGGATATGGGAACTCAAGTAAATAGGCCTTTAATGTGAGGATTTCTATGATTTATGTTAATCTGGCTACTACTTTATAAATTGGGCAGTCTGCCATAGCTATATGTCACAGATGCTTCAAAGTCCTCTGATTTCCTTGTTTTTGTCCCTATTCTTGACCTTGGAGTTTCTTAAGAGAGATTATGTGCTTTGCCCTCTCTCAGCTGTAACTCCTGTCACAGGGACCAGGTTGGTGTGGTAGTAAAGGGTGGATTCTACAATCCTTCAATTAAATCTCACTTCTTTAATGTGCCTGTGTCTTGGGGTATGACCGTCACAAATGTTTCTGTGGTGTTACAGGTTTTTCTTTGTTTCCCTCGTTTCTTCCTCTTTTCCTTGGCTGCAGTATTTTGAACGTATTTTATTGAAACCCTGGTACTAGTTGACTAGTATGCCCTGTTGAATGAGACAGAAAAGCCTTGGGGGCTACAATGGAAGGAAGCCCCTCTCCAACAGATTTACAGTTCTAGCAAAGTCTTTCAGCTGAAAGACTTTGTTAAGTATATCTTATAAAGATTATACTTCCCACTATGGTGCATGAGCCAGAAAGGTATCATTCTTGGTTTTTCACTATGGAAATCTGGAGATAAAATCCACAAAAGTGTGGAACTCCATCCAAAAGTGTGCATGCCCCCCCCCACCAGGAGTTTATCACTACCACCCTAGTCCACATTTTATTCCCAGCAATTGGTAAACATTACCACTTTTTTTTCTTCCTAAGTTTATTTTGAGAAAGACAGAGACAGTATGAGTCAAGAAGCGGGGGGGGGGTGGGGGGTGGGGGGGGGGAGAGAGAGAATCCCAAGCATGCTCTGCACTACCAGCACAGAGCCCATTGTGGGGCAGGAACTCAGGAAGCTGCCAGATCATGATGTGAGCTGAAACCAGGAGTCAGAGGCTTCACTAAAGGAGCCACCCAGATTCCCTGGTCAATGTTATCATGTAAATGATCCTACCGCTTTGGGGCACTTGAGCAGCTCAGTTGGGGAAGCGCGTCCAACCCAGTTTCAGCTCAGGTCATGATCTCACCATTTGTGGGATTGAGCCCAGCATTGGTCTCTGCACTGATTGTGCGAAGGTTGCTTGGGATTCTCTTTCTCCCTCTGTTCCTCTCTCTCTCTCTCTCTGCCCTGCCCTTTCTCTAAACAGACAAACTTAAAATAAAACAAAACAAAAGAAAAAAATTATCCTATCAATTTGATGGCTCCAGCAACTTCCACTCCAGTTAAGCAGATATCAGCTACTGTACCTGTCTGGATACTCTATCCCTCCATATTTCAGAGTAATGGTCTCCAATGTGGCTTCAATTGTCCTATGGGTCCAGTATAAGTCATTAGATTTCAGTTTGTCCAGATTTTCTTGTTAAAAGAATGAAAGTGAAGACATCTGAATTCTTTAACATGTTGAAGCTAAATAAAACAGGTTTCTTTTTTTCTGAAGATAGTTATTCTTGTGTAAAGTTCGACATTGACAAGTTTTTTTTCTGCCTCATAACTTCATAAATATACCCTTATAAAAACATTGATCTAAAAAATTGATTGCTTGTTTATTTCCCAAATCAATAACTACACTGTAGAAAAAAGACAAGGGAACAAGGAAATGCTTCTTCACCATTTATGACTAATGTATATACTCCTGAATCATCTATCCTTGCAACTCCATATACAGACATTTAATGAATTGAAAGGCTGAAATACCATTTTCAGAGGCTTAAGAAAAACAACAAAAATGTTTCCCTGGAACAAAATTTGTGAAAAAGTTAAAGTTTTCTTTTGTTCTTTTTTTGCTTGTTTGTTTTATTTATTTATTTTTATTTATTTTTTAGGAGAGTGCAAGCAAAGTAGGGACAAAGAGAGAGGGACTGAGGATCTGAAGCAAGCTCTGCACTGGCAGGCTGACAGCAGTGAGCCCGATGTGGGGCTCAAACTCACAAATCACGAGATCATGACCTGAGCCAAAGTCAGACGCTCAACCAACTGAGCCACCCAGGTGCCCTGCTTATTTTATTTTTGATAGATTCTATAATCACTTCCTTCCCTTATTAATAACATGTAACAAGGGATACCCCTTTGAAGGGAATATATTGTGACACACATGGAAAGAGCTTATAACTGAAAATAAGTCTTTTAGTAAAGAGTAGGAGTGCTGTGATCGTGGTAGTTTGTTTTGTGTTCATTCAGAGAAGCTAAGTGAACAGGTCTTGATTCTTTTAAACTAGGAAACACAACGCAATTTGTGCCTTATTTCATATTTGTAATGGCCTTTTTATTTTATGGCCAATGGTGCATCAAATAGTCATAAATCAAGGAAGGTTATATGTTAACATGCTCAATTAAATATCGTGATGAAAAATAAAACTATGTACATGCATGTGTGTGTGTGTGATGTTTGTGAGTGTGTGTTTTAGATACCACCCGGTAAGATAGCACTGAAAATTTTTTGCACAGACATTAACTGTGTTGCACAGACATTACACTAGTTACAGCTATGTTGATATTATTTTAGAAAATGTATACAATTAATGAAGTACATGACCAAGAAATTAGGAGATGATTTAACTTTTGGCTCTCTTGTATTAATATTGCAGTATGATTTTAAAACCTTTGGCCCTGTTTCATCTATATATACAAATACAGAAAGAAAGAAACAAAAATGAGTTCAATGAACGGCAGTCTTGGTAACACATGCAATTTTGAGGCATCACTTAAAATTGGTAATTTGGTTTGCAAGTCTCTTCTTACTACCATGTCAAATTCACATAATATCTGACTCCCTGCTTTACTTCCCTTAGGGTTTATCTAATAAAAAAAAATGAAGAACCTCATCCAAGACACAACACGGGAAACTTATAGAACTCCTAGATATGCAGAGAATTTCTAAATGGCTCACAGAAATATCAAACTCATCCTTTTTCAACATTATGATATTATCTCCCTGCTTGCGAACATATGTTTACATTATTCAGTTTTGCTGTTGTTGATATGGCATAATATTAAAACCTATGGCCCTACCTTAAATTTCAACTTCTATTTTTCAATTCATACATTAAAAAAGTTTTAAGAACCATTAACTTTGAAATTTGGAGCTTTCTTATGAAATTGAATTGACAGAGAAATCTCCATAAGAAACAAGGAATTTTCTTATAAATTGCCCATTAAATTATAAATCAAGTAGTGATTTCTTAAGAAATACAAATCCTATTAATATTATTTCTGGAAGCTAGTAAGTTAATTAAACTAGTTTGGGATACATCCTGAAAATGAAAGTTGTAACTTATTTTGAAGTCAAGCTGTTTGAACTCTTAAATAGCAAGATTGACTAGGCGAAGGGATTTATTAAACAATAAACATGTTGTTGCTGATCCGGATAACTTTCTCAAAATATCAATAAACTATTTAAGAAAAGACCCTGAACTCTTTTACTATCTACCTCCAAATGAAAAAGAAAAGACTAAACATTTAAGGCAGTTGAGTTCTGGATTTGGCAAAAGAATAATTGTTATCTCATACTGGAAAAAGAGAATGTAGAATCTAATATTAGGCATAATAAATTTTCAGTCTCAGCTTTTCCATTTAAAACGTTTCTTTTTACTTTTCATTTATTTTTGAGAGAGACGGAGAATGTGAGCAGCAGAGGGGTAGGGAAAGAGGGAGACACAGCTGTCAGCACAGAGCCTGACGAGAGGCTTGAACTCATGAACCATTCGTGACCTGAGCTGAAGTTGGACGCTTAACCAACTAAACCACTCAGGTGCCCCTCTTCATTTTCAATTGAAGGGAAAAATTTAAACTCTTTGAAACTCAGGATTCTAAGTCTAAAAATGGAAATGTAACAGTTTGTATCTCAAAAAGCAGTTGCAGGAATGAAATGTGATCATGCATGCCAGACACTTTATTTAGTGCCTTGCCCAAAGTGGACCTCTCATATGTTTATGTATGTTTATGTAATCACTTGATCATTCACTCATTCAAAAAAGACTTGTCAAGTCTACACTGAGCAAGCACTGCTCTAGGCACTGGGGATAACTAGTAATCTGCTAAAGTAATCCTGCTTACAAAGAGCTTCTATTCAAGAGAAAAGCAAATGATATATAACATAAAAATGTGAAATGTATAGTGTTTTAACTAGTGATAAGGACTAGGAAGGAAATACAAAGCAGAGGCATGGGCAAGCTCTCTCTCTTTCTCTCTGTCTCAAAATAAACAAACTTTATAAAAAATGAGGGTAGAGTGAAGTAAAATACTAAAAAAATTGAATTTGAGTTTCCAATAAACAACACTTTTTTTAAAAGTACAAGTATGTCTGTGCAATATTTAGGCAATGTTGGGGCACATTTATACTAAAACTTTATTCTTGTTCACCTGAAATTACAATTTAATTGTGAACCTTGTTTTTATTTACTAAATCTGGAAACCCTACTAGGAATAGAAACTTCAAATGAAATAGCAAGAGAAGGTGACTTTTGAGTGAATCACTGAAAGAAATGAGGAAGCCAGGTAAGTATATCATAAAAGAACATTCTGAAAAAAGGAAAAGCAAGTACCAAAGCCCAGAGTTGGGGGTATGCTGGGTTGCAACATGGTGGCCAACATGGCTGGAGTTAGGAGAACAACTCCAGGAGAAGAAAAGGTCACAGATAACAGGGTATCTGAAGCAATAAGGCTTTGTAGGTCAGACAAAAGATTTTGTCTTTTATTTGGACATGAAAAGCCACTGAAGGATTCTGAGTAGAGAACTTGCACAATATTTCTTACAGTTTAATGGGATTACTCTGGCTGCTATTTCAGAGTGCTATTTCAGGGAGACAAAGACAGAAATGGAAAAGTCAGGTAGGAGGCTCTTAAAATAATTTAGGCAGGAGATGATGGTGGTTTGAACCAGACTGGTGGCAGTTGGGGTAATGACAAGTAGTCAAAATCTGGATATATTTTGAAGACAGATGTGATATTTGTAAGAGACTGAGTATTGATAGTGAGAGAAAGACAGTAGTACGGAAGGACTCCAAAACATTGGGCTAGAGCAACTAATATTTATCTCATCTACCTTTTGTTATACTTGGTGGAGGGCCAATATATACATTATTCGACAGAGAAAAACTAGGTAATGGCTTTGTGTTTTTGTCTATTTTTAGTGGGATAGGATTGTTTTTCTTCATAAGGAAATCAACAAAAAAAGGAGGCTTGGGAAGAATGAAATAATGTGAAAAGCATTTTCAAGGTTTTGCCACAAAATCCCTTTCAAAAAAGGAGACCACTTCCCAGTACATATAGATATACAAACTTAGTCTTACAGTCAATACTATAGTAAGGAAAGAAAAATAGCTAAGTCTGTGTTGTCACAGAACTTTGTTCTACTTTCATTCCAACCACAGCTTATTGACTTCTTTGAAAAATACTCTTTGGTATATGTGACTAATGTTGTCTCCAAAACAAAGGTGAAAACATGTATCTTTAGAACTAGCTTTTCTACAACTCCCTCAGTTTTTTTTTTCCAGTTATAACTGGTCTTTTGCCTTTCAGAAGGTAAAATAAATATTTCAAAGAATGGACTGTTTTCCTGAGAGATCTACTGTTTCAGGGGACCAGAGTTATAATGGATTGAACACAAATTTTGAAGAAATACTAACTACACTGAGATTTTTAAGTTCTCTGAGTCTCAGAATCATCGTCTATAAAGTGGATATGATAATACCTCCACTGTAGAGATTCTTTGAGAATGATAAATGATAAAGTCCTTACATTTTATATCACAAAGATTGGTACGTAGCATTCAGTAAATAATAAATTTTTAAAAAATCTTTGTTTCTTCCTTTGTGACATAAAGATTGCAGTGGATGTTTGCCATTTTTTCACTATTCAATAACTCAAATCTATTTTATGTTTATAAGACTTTAGATTCTGTAACTCTCAGTGAAGGCAGAGCTCACCTATCACAACTGAAACTAGAAACTCAAGACCCACAATTTGCAACTTCAATGCAGTAAGCACATAAGCTCAAAACCTAAGTTCAGCTATTCAGCTTTATTTGGCCAGACACTAGGAAAGCTAGCTAGCAAAGAGCAGTTTGTTATAACCCCCCAGTTACCAGCAGTTTTGGAGTACGGTGTCATGTCTAGTGCTCACCAGCTATGATTCGGGCTGTGCTACTAACTATATAACCTTCAGCCTTGGACTCCAGCCTTTCTTACAACTTTTGGAGCTACTAGTGTTCTTTAGGGAATTCCCCTGTGCTTTAATTACTCAGCTATGTCTTCTTTTGTTTTGAATTAAAAAATCGCTGCCATTTAGGTTATTTTTAGAAGATATGTGTCTACTTTTGGCTTTGTATTATAATGATGGATGACTGATATGGCTACCAAATTCCCTCACCAAATGAAATCAACTTCTCTGGACGATGGTGGAGCAGCATGGAAGTTCTCTGCTTGTCTTGTTCCTGAAATGCAGCCAGATCAGCACCAAACCATTTTGCACATCTAGAAAACTGATCTGAGGATTAACACAATAATCTGCATAACCTGAGCCACAGAACTCAGGAGGCACACAGAGTGGAGTGGTGAACTGAGGGAGACAGAAGCCACGGATGGTAGGAAGCTGTATTTTTAGAGAGAGGACAGAGGAAGGGGGAGAGTATAGGAAAAGCACTCCCCAGAAAGAGTGGAAACACCGACAAGTGAATGAACAAGAAAAGGAGAAAAGAGAAAGGAGAGGGTTTCGATACCATTAGGACGCTATAAACAGGGGAGAGCAGCATCAGAAATTCCACAGTTCAATACCTGGCAGTGCTCTGGGTGGGGGGGGGGGGTGGGTGGGAGGGAGAGTGAATCCTCAGGAACAGGCAGTGAGGTCCAAGGGGTCCATGGGCCACAAGGAGAGAAGAGGTTCCCCTGCTAGGAGGGCTTTTGGTAGAGGCCATGCACCATCCCCACAGTCAAAGGTCCACACGTACCCCAGAGAAAATGATTGCTGATACTCAAACAAGATGCCAGGGTGAGGTGAAACCTGGCATTTTGTCTTTTTATTTACCATAATCCCTGAACTGCTGTTGCCACGCAATCACACAAACTTATTTTGGGGCAAGCCAGCATCTGGCCACAATCTCTGAACCTCTGGAGCAGCCAGATCACAGGAATATTCCCAGTGGCAAGATGGTACCCAGTCTTGCTTGGGGAGACCCTCCACCAGAGGTCTGGAGCAGGTCCAAGTTTGGGGGTGCCTGGATGTCCCAGTCAGTTAAGCATCTGACTTCAGCTCAGGTCATCACCTCATGGTGTGTGGGCTCAAGTCCCATGTTGGGCTCTGTGCTGCCAGCTCAGAGCCTGGGGGCTGCTTCAGATTCTGTGTCTCCCTCTCTCTCTGCCCCTCCCCTGCTAATGCTCTGTGTCTGTTTTTCAAAAATAAATACACATTAAAAATATTAAAAAAAAAAAAAAAAGAAATGAGGGGTCTGGAAACACAGACCCATCTGAGAAAAAAATTGGGAGAGAAGTGTCGCCTACCAGCTGACAGTTTGGACACAGTGTTGGACTGGGCAGTGGATGGAAGCTGGAGACAAAGGAGGGATGCTTGACTGCTGGTTGGTGAGAGCACAGAGTTCTGGAGCTAGAGAACAGGAAGCTGGGTAATGCCATTTTCACCTCTCCCTTGCATGGGCATACACCTGCACGTGTCCCACACTAATCCACCCCAGTAAGCTAAGCAGTGTAACCTAGTGGAGAACAGAGCTGTTACACCAAGCCCCGCCCGACTGCACCAACCAAGCCCTAGCGGACCACCACAAGTCTCTCCGTCTGATTAGTGTATGAACTATAACGTACTTCAAAGTTTGACTGCCAAGGGAAACTGGATGTGATCTCATTCTATTTGCTGGTCCATCTACTCACTTTTCTTTTCTTTTTCTTTTCTTTTCTTATTCTTGAATATGGAAAGGGATAAATATTTTTATTCTCTGGCTTTATATAATTTTTTTCTAATTTTTTATACTATTTTTAATTTTTTTGTAAATTTACTTTTTATCCTAATTTACCTCATTCACTTCATTTTATTCTATTTCATTACATATATATATATATACATATATATTTAATTTTTAAACATTTTCTTACATTTCTTTTCATTTCTTTCCCTTTTATCTCTATTCTGTCAAGCTTATTTCAAAAACCAGACCAAAACATACCTAGGATCTAGCTTCCTTTATTTAATTTTTTTTGTGTTGCTTTTTCAATATTTTTATTTTTTGTATTATTAATTAGTTTTCTTCCTCAAAATGACAAAACAAAGGAATTCACCCCAAAAGAAAAAACAGGAAGAAATGACAGCCAGGTACTTAATCAACACAGATGTAAGCAAAATGTCTGAACGAGAATTTAGAATCACAATGATAAGAATATTAGCTGGGGTTGAAAAAAGCATAGAATCCTTTTCTGCAGAGAATCAAGGAACAAAATCTAGTCAGGATGAAATTAAAAATGCTATAATTGAGACGCAATCTCAAATGGATGCCACGGTGGCAAGGGTGGATGAAGAAGAGCAGTGAATCAGCAATATAGAAGACAAAATCATGAAGAATAATGAAGCAGGAAAAAAAAAGGAGGCAAAAGAGCATGATATAAGAATTACAGAAGTCAGTGTCTCAGTAAAAGGAATAGCAACTGAATCACAGGAGTCCCAGAAGATAAAGAGAGAAAAAAATGGGTAAAAGTTTTATGTAAACAAATCATAGCAGAAAACTTTCCTAACCTGTGGAAAGACACAGACATCAAAATCCATGAAGCACAGAGAACTCCATTAGATTGAACAAAAACTGACCATGAACAAGGCATACAATAGTCAAATTCACAAAATACACAGATAAGGAAAGAATTATGAAAGCAGCAAGGGGGAAAAAAAGTCCTTAAATTATAAGGGAAGACAGATCAGTTTCACAGCAGACTTATTGACAGAAACTTGGCAGGCCAGAAAGGAGTGGAAAGATATATTCAACATGCTGAATCAGAAAAATATGCAGCCAAGAAGTCTTTATCCAGCAAGGCTGTCATTAAAAATAGAAGGAGAGATAAAGCGTTTCCCAGGCAAACAAAAACTAAAGGAGTTTATGGCCACTAAGCCAGCCCTGCAAGAAATTTTAAGGGGAACTCTCTGAGGGGAGGAGAAGAGGAAGAAAGAAGAAAGAAGAAAGAAGAAGAAAGAAGAAGAAAGAAGAAGAAAGGAGAAGGAGAAAGGAGGAAGAGGAGGAGGACAACGACGACGACGATGACCAAAAGCAACAAAGACTAAAATGGACCAGAGAACATCACCAGAAACTCCAACTCCATAGGAAACACAATTACAATAAATCATATCTTTCAGTACTCACTCTAAATTTCAATGGACTAAATGCTCCAATCAAAAGACATAGGATAACAGAATGGGTAAGAAAACAAAATCCATCTATATGCTGCTTACAAGAGAACCATTTTAAACCTGAAGACACCTTCAGATTGAAAGTAAGGAGATGGATAACCATCATGCTAATAGTCACCAAAAGAAAGCCAGAGTAGCCATACTTATACCAATCAAACTAGATTTTAAAATAAAGACTGTTACAAGAGATGAAGAAGGACATTATATCATAATTAAGTGATCTTTCCACCATAATTAAGAAGATCTAACAATTGTAAAAATTTATGCCCCTGATGTGGACTAACCCAAATATATAAATTGATTAATCACAAACATAAAGAAACTCATTGATGATAATACCATAACAGTAGGGGACTTCAACACACCATTTACAATGGGCAGATCATCTAAATGGAAAATCAACA
The DNA here is from genome assembly GCF_022079265.1 of Lynx rufus. Classification (NCBI taxonomy): domain Eukaryota; kingdom Metazoa; phylum Chordata; class Mammalia; order Carnivora; family Felidae; genus Lynx; species Lynx rufus. The sequence goes on along the minus strand of NW_025814830.1, from coordinate 33,812,321 downwards.
AGGAAACAATGGCTTTGAATGACACACTGGACTAGATGGACTTAACAGATATATTCAGAACATTTCATCCCACAGCAGAAGAATACACATTCTTCTCAAGTGCACATGTAACATTCTCCAGAATAGATCACATACTGGGATACAAATCAGCCTGCAACAAATAAAAATGGTCAAGATCATACCGTGCATATTTTGAGACCACAATGCTATGAAACTCAAAATCAACTAAAGAAAACATTTAGTAGACCACAAATACTTGGAGACTAAAGAACATCCTACTAATGAATGAATAGATTAACCAAGAAATTGAAGAGGAAATTAAAAAAATACATGGAAGCCAACAAAAATGGTAACACTACAGCCCAAAATCTCTGGGATGCAGCAAAGGAAGTGATAACAGGGAAGTATACAGCAACCTAGGCCTTCTTAAAGAAGGATAAAAGGTCTCAGATATACAACCTAATCTTACACTTTAAAGAGCTGGAAAAAGAACAAATAAAACCCCAAATCAGCAGAAGATGGGAAATAATAATGATTAGAGCAGAAATCAATGCTATCAAAAAAAATCAATAAAACAGATCAATGAAACCAGGAGCAGGTTCTTTAAAAGAATTAGCAAAATTGATAAACCCTAGCCAGTTTGAGCAACAGAAAAGGAAATGACCCAAATAAATAATATCAAGAATGAAAGAGGAGAGATCACAACCAATACTGCAGAAATACAAACAATAATAAGAGAATATTATGAGTACTTTTATGCCAATAAATTGGGCTATCTGAAAGAAATAGACAAATTCCTAGAAACATATAAACTACCAAAACTGAAACAGGAAGAAATAGAAAAATTGAACAGACCCACCACAACTAAAGAAAGTGAATTAGTAATAAGAAATCTCCCCCAAAAAACAACAGTCCAGGGCCAGATGGCTTTCCAGGGGTATTCTACTAAACATTTAAAGAAGAGTTAACACCTATTCTTTTGAAACTGTTCCAAAAAATACAAATGGAGGAAAACTTCCAAACTCATTCTATGAAGCCAGTGTTACCTTGATTCCAAAAACCATACAAACACCCCACTAAAAAGAACTATAGACCAATTTCCCTGATGAAGATGGATGCAAAAATTCTCAACAAGATAGTAGCCAATCGGATCCAACAATACATTAAAAGACTTATTCACCATGATCGAGTGGGGTTTATACCTGGGATGCAGGGCTGGTTCAATATCCGCAAATCAATCAATGTGATATGCCACATTAATAAATGAAAGGACAAGAATCACATGATCCTTCAATAGATGTGGAGAAAACATTTGACAAAATATAGCATCCTTTTTTGATAAAAACCCTCAAGAAACTAGGGATAGAAGAATCATACCTAAGTTCATAAAAGCCATATATGAAAGACCCCGCTAATATCATCCTTAATGGGTAAAAACTGAGAGCTTTGCCTGTAAGATAAGGGGGGGATGTCCACTCACACCACTTTTATTCAACATAGTATTAGAAGTTCTAGCCTCAGCAATCAGACAACACAAAGAAATAAAAGGCATCCAGATAGGCAAGGGGGAAGCCAAACTTTCACTCTTTGTAGATGACATGACACTCTATATGGAAAACCCAAAATATTCCACGAAAATCTTCTAGAACTTATCTATGGATTCAGCAAAGTTGCAGGATATAAAATCAATGAAATTGATTTTACATTTTTATACACCAATAATGAAGCAGCAGAAAAAGAAACAAGGCATCAAGCCCATTTACAATAGCACCAAAAACCATAAAATACCTAGAAATAAACCTAGGTACGAGGTGAAAAATCTATACACTGAAAACTAGAAAACTTATGAAAGAAATTGAAGAAGGCACACAAAAAAATGGAAAAATATTCCATGCTCATGGATTGGAAGAAAAAGCATTGTAAATGTCGACACTACCCAACACAATCTACATATTCAATGCAATCCCTATCAGTTTAACACCAGCATTCTTCACAGAGCTAGAACAAGCATCCTAAAATTTGTATGGAACCAGAAAAGACCACGAATAGCCAAAGCAATCCTGAAAAAGAAAACCAAATCTGGAGGCACCACAATTCTGGACTCAAGATATATTACAAAGCTGTAATCAAGAGAGTATGGTACTGGCACAAAAACAAGACACTTAGATCAATGTAACAGAATAGAGAACCCAGAAATCAACCCACAAGCATATGACCAACTAATCTTTGACAGAGCAGGAAAGAATATCCAATGGAATAAAGACAGTCTCTTCAGCAAATGGTGTTGGGAAAACTGGACAGCAACATACAGAAGAATGAACTTGGACCACTTTCTTACACCATACACAAAATAAATTCAAAATGCATGAAAGACCTAAACGTAAGTCAGGAAGCCATCAAAAGGCTAGAGGAGCAGGCAAAAACCTTTTTGACCTCAGCTACAGCAACTTCTCACTTGACATATCTCCAGAGGCAAAGGAAACAAAAGCAAAAATGAACTATTGGGACTACATTAAGATAAAACCTTCTTCACAGTAAAGGAAACAATCAGCAAAACTAAAAGGCAAATGATGGAATGGGAAAAGATATTTGAAAATGACATATCAGATAAAGGGTTAGTATCCAAAATCTACAAAGAACTTACCAAACTCAACACCCAAACAACAAACAATCCAGTGAAGAAATGGGCAAAAGACATGAATAGACACTTTTCCAAAGAAGACATCCAGATGGCTAACTGACCCATGAAAAAAATGCTGAATATCATTCATTGTGAAGGAAATAGTAATCAAAACCACAATGAGATACCACTTCACACCTGTAAGAATGGCTAACATTAACAACTCAGGCAACAACAAATGCTGGTGAGGATGTGGGGAAAGAGGAACCCTTTTGCACTTCTAGTGGGTATGCAAACTGGTATAGTCACTCTGGAGAACAGTATAGAGGTTCCTCAAAAAATTAAAAATAGAACTATCCTATCACCCAGCAATAGCACTATTGGGAATTTTACAAAGGATACAGATGTAGTGTTTTGAAGAGAAACATGCACCCCAGTGTTCATAGCATCGCTAACAACAATAGCCAAAGTGGGGAAAGAGCCCAAATGTCCATCAACAGATGAATGGATAAAAGAGCATTGGTGTGTGTGTGTGTGTGTGTGTGTGTGTGTGTGTGTGTAATGGAGAATTACTCAGCAATCAAAAAGAATGGAATCTTGCCATTTGCAACAATGTGGATAAAACTAGAGTGTATTATGCTAAGTGAAATTAGTTAGAAAAACACAAATACTATATAACTTTACTTATTTGTGGAATTTAAGAAATTAAACAGAGGAACATAAGGGAGGCATAATTAATATAAAAACAGGGAGGATACAAAACATGAAACTCTTAAATATAGAGAACAGACTGAGGGTTGCTGGAGGGATTGTGGGTGGGGGGGGATGGACTAAATGGGCAAGGTGCATGAAGGAAGACACTTGTTGGGATGATGAAGACACTTGTTGGGTAAATGGGATGAATCACTGGATTCTAGTCCTGAAATAATTACTGCACTGTATGCTAACTTGAATGTAAATTAAAATAATAATAACAAAATAAAAAGACAACTCCTCTGGACTTAGCCATATGAAATATTCCTCATTTAAGCTCCTGGAGATAGTGAGTGCTACTTTATTAACTACTATAATGTAAAAATTGCCCCATGGTTTAACCACATCTTGTTTTAATAGGTCAATGAAGCAACTCTCAAAAGATTTTTTTAAAAAATGAATCAACTCGGGGGAAGGAGGAAGATGGCGGCGTAGGAGGACGCTGGGCTCACCGCGCGTCCTGCTGATCACTTAGATTCCACCTACACCTGCCTAAATAACCCAGAAAACCGCCAGAGGATTAGCAGAACAGAGTCACCGGACCCAAGTGCAGACGAGAGGCCCACGGAAGAGGGTAGGAAGGGCGGCGAGGCGGTGCGCGCTCCACGGACTGGCGGGAGGGAGCCGGGGCGGAGGGGCGGCTCGCCGGCCAAGCAGAGCCCCCGAGTCCGGCTTGCAAAAGCGGAGGGGCCTGACGGACTGTGTTCCGACAGCAAGCGCGACTTAGCGTCTGGGAGGTCATAAGTTAACAGCTCTGCTCAGAAAGCGGGAAGGCTGGAGGACAAAGGGAGGGTGAGCTGCGGAGCCCCCGGACGACAGAGCTCAGTTTGGCGGGGAACAAAGGCGCTCTCCAGCGCCATCTCCCCCGCCCATCCCCCAGCCAAAATCCCAAAGGGAACCGGCTCCGGCCAGGGAAATTGCTCGCTCCGCGCGAACACCCAACTCTGTGCTTCTGCGGAGCCAAACCTCCGGCAGCGATCTGACTCCCTCCGGCTGCACAGGGCCCCTCCTGAAGTGGATCACCTAAGGAGAAGCGAGCTAAGCCTGCCCCCCCTGCCGCCGTGCACCTTGCCTTCCCACCCCAGCTAATACGCCAGATCCCCAGCATCACAAGCCTGGCAGTGTGCAAGTAGCCCAGACGGGCCACGCCACCCCACAGTGAATCCCGCCCCTAGGAGAGGGGAAGAGAAGGCACACACCAGTCTGACTGTGGCCCCAGCGGTGGGCTGGGGGCAGACATCAGGCCTGACTGCGGCCCCGCCCACCAACTCCAGTCATACACCACAGCACAGGGGAAGTGCCCTGCAGGCCCTCACCACACCAGGGACTATCCAAAATGACCAAGCGGAAGAATTCCCCCCAGAAGACTCTCCAGGAAATAACAACAGCTAATGAGCTGATCAAAAAGGATTTAAATAATATAACAGAAAGTGAATTTAGAATAATAGTCATAAAATTAATCGCTGGGCTGGAAAACAGCATACAGGACAGCAGAGAATCTCTTGCTACAGACATCAGGGGACTAATGAACAGGCACGAGGAGCTGAAAAACGCTTTAAAGGAAATGGAAAACAAAATGCAAACCACCACAGCTCGGATGGAAGAGGCAGAGGAGAGAATAGGTGAACTAGAAGATAAAGTTATGGAAAAAGAGGAAGCTGAGAAAAAGAGAGATAAAAAAATCCAGGAGTATGAGGGGAAAATTAGAGAACTAAGTGATACACTAAAAAGAAATAATTTACGCATAATTGGTATCCCAGAGGAGGAAGAGAGAGGGAAAGGTGCTGAAGGGGTACTTGAAGAAATCATAGCTGAGAACTTCCCTGAACTGGGGAAGGAAAAAGGCATTGAAATCCAAGAGGCACAGAGAACTCCCTTCAGACGTAACTTGAATCGATCTTCTGCACGACATATCATAGTGAAACTGGCAAAATACAAGGATAAAGAGAAAATTCTGAAGGCAGCAAGGGGTAAACGTGCCCTCACATATAAAGGGAGACCTAGGGGCGCCTGGGTGGCGCAGTCGGTTAAGCGTCCGACTTCAGCCAGGTCACGATCTCACGGTCCGTGAGTTCGAGCCCCACGTCGGGCTCTGGGCTGATGGCTCAGAGCCTGGAGCCTGTTTCTGATTCTGTGTTTCCCTCTCTCTCTGCCCCTCCCCCATTCATGCTCTGTCTCGCTCTGTCCCAAAAAAATAAATAAAAAACGTTGAAAAAAAAAAAAAATTAAAAAAAAAAAAAAAAAAAAAAAAAAAAAATAAAGGGAGACCTATAAGGCTCGTGACTGATCTCTCTTTTGAAACTTGGCAGGCCAGAAAGAATTGGCACGAGATTTTCAGGGTGCTAGACAGCAAAAATATGCAGCCAAGAATCCTTTATCCAGCAAGTCTGTCATTTAGAATAGAAGGAGAGATAAAGGTCTTCCCAAACAAACAAAAACTGAAGGAATTTGTCACCACTAAACCAGCCCTACAAGAGATCCTAAGGGGGACCCTGTGAGACAAAGTACCAGAGACATCACTACAAGCATAAAACATACAGACATCACAATGACTCTAAACCCGTATCTTTCTATAATAACACTGAATGTAAATGGATTAAATGCGCCAACCAAAAGACATAGGGTATCAGAATGGATAAAAAAACAAGACCCATCTATTTGCTGTCTACAAGAGACTCATTTTAGACCTGAGGACACCTTTAGATTGAGAGTGAGGGGATGGAGAACTATTTATCATGCTACTGGAAGCCAGAAGAAAGCTGGAGTAGCCATACTTATATCAGACAAACTAGACTTTAAATTAAAGGCTGTAACAAGAGATGAAGAAGGACATTATATAATAGTTACAGGGTCTATCCATCAGGAAGAGCTAACAATTATAAATGTCTATGCGCCGAATACCGGAGCCCCCAAATATATAAAACAATTACTCATAAACATAAGCAACCTTATTGATAAGAATGTGGTAATTGCTGGGGACTTTAACACCCCACTTACAGAAATGGATAGATCATCTAGACACACGGTCAATAAAGAAACAAGGGCCCTGAATGAGACACTGGATCACATGGACTTGACAGATATATTTAGAACTCTGCATCCCAAAGCAACAGAATATACTTTCTTCTCGAGTGCACATGGAACATTCTCCAAGATAGATCATATACTGGGTCACAAATCAGCCCTTCATAAGTTTACCAGAATTGAAATTATACCATGCATACTTTCAGACCACAATGCTATGAAGCTTGAAGTCAACCACAGGAAAAAGTCTGGAAAACCTCCAAAAGCATGGAGGTTAAAGAACACCCTACTCACGAATGAGTGGGTCAACCAGGCAATTAGAGAAGAAATCAAAAAATATATGGAAACAAACGAAAATGAAAATACAACAATCCAAACGCTTTGGGACGCAGCGAAGGCAGTCCTGAGAGGAAAATACATCGCAATCCAGGCCTATCTCAAGAAACAAGAAAAATCCCAAATACAAAATCTAACAGCACACCTAAAGGAAATAGAAGCAGAACAGCAAAGGCAGCCTAAACCCAGCAGAAGAAGAGAAATAATAAAGATCAGAGCAGAAATAAACAATATAGAATCTAAAAAAACTGTAGAGCAGATCAACGAAACCAAGAGTTGGTTTTTTGAAAAAATAAACAAAATTGACAAACCTCTAGCCAGGCTTCTCAAAAAGAAAAGGGAGATGACCCAAATAGATAAAATCATGAATGAAAATGGAATTATTACAACCAATCCCTCAGAGATACAAACAATTATCAGGGAATACTATGAAAAATTATATGCCAACAAATTGGACAACCTGGAAGAAATGGACAAATTCCTGAACACCCACACTCTTCCAAAACTCAATCAGGAGGAAATAGAAAGCTTGAACAGACCCATAACCAGCGAAGAAATTGAATCGGTTATCAAAAATCTCCCAACAAATAAGAGTCCAGGACCAGATGGCTTCCCAGGGGAGTTCTACCAGACGTTTAAAGCAGAGATAATACCTATCCTTCTCAAGCTATTCCAAGAAATAGAAAGGGAAGGAAAACTTCCAGACTCATTCTATGAAGCCAGTATTACTTTGATTCCTAAACCAGACAGAGACCCAGTAAAAAAAGAGAACTACAGGCCAATATCCCTGATGAATATGGATGCCAAAATTCTCAATAAGATACTAGCAAATCGAATTCAACAGCATATAAAAAGAATTATTCACCATGATCAAGTGGGATTCATTCCTGGGATGCAGGGCTGGTTCAACATTCGCAAATCAATCAACGTGATACATCACATTAACAAAAAAAAAGAGAAGAACCATATGATCCTGTCAATCGATGCAGAAAAGGCCTTTGATAAAATCCAGCACCCTTTCTTAATAAAAACCCTTGAGAAAGTCGGGATAGAAGGAACATACTTAAAGATCATAAAAGCCATTTATGAAAAGCCTACAGCTAACATCATCCTCAACGGGGAAAAACTGAGAGCTTTTTCCCTGAGATCAGGAACACGACAGGGATGCCCACTCTCACCGTTGTTATTTAACATAGTGCTGGAAGTTCTAGCATCAGCAATCAGACAACAAAAGGAAATCAAAGGCATCAAAATTGGCAAAGATGAAGTCAAGCTTTCGCTTTTTGCAGATGACATGATATTATACATGGAAAATCCGATAGACTCCACCAAAAGTCTGCTAGAACTGATACATGAATTCAGCAAAGTTGCAGGATACAAAATCAATGTACAGAAATCAGTTGCATTCTTATACACTAACAATGAAGCAACAGAAAGACAAATAAAGAAACTGATCCCATTCACAATTGCACCAAAAAGCATAAAATACCTAGGAATAAATCTAACCAAAGATGTAAAGGATCTGTATGCTGAAAACTATAGAAAGCTTATGAAGGTAATTGAAGAAGATTTAAAGAAATGGAAAGACATTCCCTGCTCATGGATTGGAAAAATAAATATTGTCAAAATGTCAATACTACCCAAAGCTATCTACACATTCAATGCAATCCCAATCAAAATTGCACCAGCATTCTTCTCGAAACTAGAACAAGCAATCCTAAAATTCATATGGAACCACAAAAGGCCCCGAATAGCCAAAGGAATTTTGAAGAAGAAGACCAAAGCAGGAGGCATCACAATCCCAGACTTCAGCCTCTACTACAAAGCTGTCATCATCAAGACAGCATGGTATTGGCACAAAAACAGACACACAGACCAATGGAATAGAATAGAAACCCCAGAACTAGACCCACAAACATATGGCCAACTCATCTTTGACAAAGCAGGAAAGAACATCCAATGGAAAAAAGACAGCCTCTTTAACAAATGGTGCTGGGAGAACTGGACAGCAACATGCAGAAGGTTGAAACTAGACCACTTTCTCACACCATTTACAAAAATAAACTCAAAATGGATAAAGGACCTAAATGTGAGACAGGAAACCATCAGAACCTTAGAGGAGAAAGCAGGAAAAGACCTCTCTGACCTCAGCCGTAGCAATCTCTTACTCGACACATCCCCAAAGGCAAGGGAATTAAAAGCAAAAGTGAATTACTGGGACCTTATGAAGATAAAAAGCTTCTGCACAGCAAAGGAAACAACCAACAAAACTAAAAGACAACCAACGGAATGGGAAAAGATATTTGCAAATGACATATCGGACAAAGGTCTAGTATCTAAAATCTATAAAGAGCTCACCAAACTCCACACCCGAAAAACAAATAACCCAGTGAAGAAATGGGCAGAAAACATGAATAGACACTTTTCTAAAGAAGACATCCAGATGGCCAACAGGCACATGAAAAGATGTTCAGCGTCGCTCCTTATCAGGGAAATACAAATCAAAACCACACTCAGGTATCACCTCACGCCAGTCAGAGTGGCCAAAATGAACAAATCAGGAGACTATAGATGCTGGAGAGGATGTGGAGAAACGGGAACCCTCTTGCACTGTTGGTGGGAATGCAAATTGGTGCAGCCGCTCTGGAAAACAGTGTGGAGGTTCCTCAGAAAATTAAAAATAGACCTACCCTATGACCCAGCAATAGCACTGCTAGGAATCGGGATACAGGAGTACTGATGCATAGGGGCACTTGTACCCCAATGTTCATAGCAGCACTCTCAACAATAGCCAAATTATGGAAAGAGCCTAAATGTCCATCAACTGATGAATGGATAAAGAAATTGTGGTTTATATACACAATGGAATACTACGTGGCAATGAGAAAAAATGAAATATGGCCTTTTGTAGCAACGTGGATGGAACTGGAGAGTGTGATGCTAAGTGAAATAAGCCATACAGAGAAAGACAGATACCATATGGTTTCACTCTTATGTGGATCCTGAGAAACTCAACAGGAACCCATGGGGGAGGGGAAGGGAGAAAAAAAAAAGACGTTAGAGTGGGAGAGAGCCAAAGCATAAGAGACTGTTAAAAACTGAGAACAAACTGAGGGTTGATGGGGGGTGGGAGGGAGGGGCGGGTGGGTGATGGGTATTGAGGAGGGCACCTTTTGGGATGAGCACTGGGTGTTGTATGGAAACCAATTTGTCAATAAACTTCATAAAAAAAAAAAAAAAAAAATGAATCAACTCTCTGCTAAAAAGGCAAAATGACCTATTGATCACTGTTGCATTCAGTATAAATTACAATGTGCATATTTAATAAAATTGCCCTCTTTGAGGCAATCTAGAACAGAGAAAAAGCATCCAATCAGATCTCGCTTCAAATCCTGATTCTACCACTATCTCAGGTTAAGATTTATAAGCGAATTCCCCAATAAGCAGGGTCAAATTAACATTTATAATAAATCTGATGGCAAAAACAATTTTAGACAGTTCTTAGAGTTTACCTACCTGTACTTGTGCAGAATGGAATAAAGAGTTGATCAAGGAAGTTTTTTGGGGGAAAGGACATGGACAGAACCTCAAAGAAGAACAGGCACAAAAGGGCAAAGACATTACAGGAAGAGGAAATAGTATGTGCAAAGACATCAGAAGCGTGAGTGAAAGTTTGTGCCAGGGAGAATTTATGTTTTTGTAAGATTGGAACATAAAGTACAGATAGGAGAGTAGTAAGGCATAAACATGAACGGTTGGACAGCATCTAAATCATAACAGCAAGCTCATGGGGTGCTCAGGAATGGGATTTCATCTTCACCACAATGTGGAACATGGAAGAATTTTTTTATTGAATGTTGACAGGGTTTTATATGCATTTCTTGAAGAGCAGTCTGTGAGATGGGAACATACTGCCATTATCCTTGTAGGATAATATCAAGTCCTTAACTACCAAAGTTGCAGTTGTATTCATGAATGAATCAGATTTGATATTTAAAGTGGTCAGTAGTTAAATATTGGTCATGAGAAGAATAGAGGAGTCAATGGTGACTCAACTGCTAGTTTTTTAAAATCATTCACATGTGAGTTTGGATCAGGTTTTGACTCAGGAAGATCAGGTTTTGACTCAGGTTTTGTTTCAGAAACAGAGGAGAGATATTTGTCATTTCCTTCTTCTGTAATAGCAATCAGTACATTTCATTACCAGAGTACAAATAAGTCCAGTTATAGCATTAGTTAAATTTTATAAAGCTGTAGTGAGATTTGAATAAAATATGAAACACTTGACATAGTATCTACAGCAGAGCTAAATGTATTAAGCATGTTCCATCATCTTCTAGATATTTAAAAGGTATATGTTAATATATGGTTCTGTTGCAGTTAATAGCCTATATTTTCTCTATTATTTATTGACAGGAAAGATTTTCCAATGAGATTAAGCATAGTGATTGATTAGAATGAACATATCTTCAAATGGTTACATTTATCTTCACAGTTGAGCACGGTCCATGGCACACAGTTAGTAACACATATAATTGGCAGAGTTGAGTTACTGAATGAATGAATGTATCAGTAAATAAACCCATGAGTGATATACACTCTAAGAAACTGAGAACTTAATATCACTGTTATTTTTTCATATCCTATTTTGGTTCTCAATAATCTTTTATTTATTAAACTTGTATAAGGACATCTTATATAAACATACATATGTTGACATATTTATAATCAGCAATCCATTTATCTTCATCATTTTTGAGATCTCAATAAAAATTAGTATGATATACAGAGAACCATTTACTATGCTATTTCTTTGCCCTACAAAAAGCATTCTATAAGTGTTATCTATGAGTCTACTACATAATTCAGGGGGGAAAAAACTATTCAATTAGTTGACCTTATGAGGAAAAAGATTGAGAAAGCAAATAGATTTATGCCAATTTCCAGACATAATGTGCAAAGCCATTTATTGGAATCAGTTATTTATCAATAGATGCAGAAAATACAATTTATCTGTCTTTTTATTTCATATACCTTGAAAGTGGAAAACTGTCAATAGTTAAGATCTGAGAAATAAAATAATTTCCACAGGAATTCACAGCTGCCTTGTAAGCATCATACATGTATTTCTTCAGATCTATTTAATGTACTTTAATTACAGTGGCTTCAAAATTCCTAAAGTCTTTGAAAGACCAATAGAATAACTGATGTTGAAATACCCAGAAAACCAATTTCCTTACCTGCAAACAGTACAAAGTAATCCTTATCCTAGGGGGATTAATGCAATAGCATCTCCAATATACCTTATTAGATTCAGTCCTGAGGGATACAAGGAAATGTGTGAGCTTCTCCAAGGTAGGAGCCATGTTTGATTCTCAGAGGGGAAACACCACACACAACCAGATGACAAAGGCATAACTGTTTTGGACATGAATGCACACTCAAGGTCTTCTTCCCTTCTCTAGCACTTAAGGAGGATATAGAGTTAGCCTGCTCAAGTATTACTTAGACTTTGTTGTGCCAAGCAGAAAACACAGGTAGAAATACAGAAAAACAAACTTGCCTTGGAAAACCCAGACAGAGTAAAGTGATTTACACCTGTGCTAGCTCTTGGTACTTTAAATTTTTTTTTTGGTACTTTAAATTTTAAACGACTGTTCCAGGGACAGGGAGAGAAAAGAAAGACTGGGTATGTAAGGGTTTTTTAAGAGACAAATGGAAAAAAAAGACATGAGATAAGGGTGTGTGTGTGTGTTGTGTGTGTGTGTGTATGTGTGTAGCAGTTACCTTGCTATGTATCCATTTTTTCTCAAAGGTATGAAAATAATATTTTAATTTTAATTTAATTTTTTTGAAATAGAGCATGGCGGAAGGGCAGAGGGAAAAGTAAAGAGAGAATCTTAAGCAGTCTCCACCGCCAGCATTGAAAACAACATAAGCCTTCTTTCCATGACTGTGAGATCACGACTTGAGCCAAAATCAAGAGTGCGATGCTTAATCTACTGAGCCACCCAGGCACCCCTGAAAATAATATTTTAAATATGTTTTGCTTTGGTTTTCATATACCCTCCCATACAAGTGTATATTTATGCAAAACCATGTAACCACATGTTAACTCCTAAAATAATCTTTTTTCCAACAAAATGCAATGAATTTCTTTCAGACAAAGTTTGTCCCATATTAAAATGCAAATGCTTCTTCGAGTTGTCACTTACTAGGTTTCACAGGTCATATGGAATTTTTTTAAGGAATACTAATGAATTTTTTTAATTGAAGTGAAATTCGCATAATATAAAACATTCACATTGTATGCAACTACTATCTCTACCAATTATGAAGCATTTTAATTACCCTTGCAGTTTTAAAAATTATCTTAAGTCGTTAAAATATATCTAACACAAAATTTGTCATTTTAACCATTTTTAAGTGCACACTTCAGTGGCATTAAGTGCGTTCACAATGTTGTACAAGTATCACCTACATCCAAAATATTTTCATCACTCTAAAATGATGCTCTGTAACTATTAAACAATGGGTTTCCCATTTTCCCCTCCCATCAATCTATTTCCCCTCCCACTCATCTATTTTCTATCTCTATAAATTTTTCTAATCCTAGATATCTCCTATAAATGGAAATGTGTAACATCTATCCTTTTTTGCCTAGCTTATTTCACTTATAATGTTTTCAGAGTTCATCCATTTACAGTATGTATCAGAACTTCATTCCTCTTCATGACTAAATGATATTTTATGATATAGTTATGAACTGAAATTTGTGTCCCCCCAAATTCATATGCTAAAACCCTCCCTACCCCACAATGTGTTCATATTAGGTGAAGTCTTTGGGAGCTACTTAGGATTTAATGAGGTCATGAGGGTAAAGTCCTTGTGAATGGGTTTAGTGTCCTCCTGAGAGTCTTGAGAGAGCTACTTCCTTCCTCTGTTTTGTGCCACCTGAGGACACACATAGAAGAAAGCCACTTATAAACCAGGAAGCAGGCTCTCACCAGACAGAATCTGCCAGCCGCTGCCAATCTTGACTTCCCAGCCTCCAGAACTGAGAGAAATAAGTATTTGTTCTTTAAGCTGCCCAGTCTGTGGCATTTTTGTTATAGCAACAGGAACAGTCTAGGGTAGTAAATATACCACATTTTGCTTTTTCATTCATTTATTGATGGACAGGTTGTTTTCACTTTGGGTAATGGAAACAATGCCGCAAAAGACATTGATGTAACTATCTGTTTAAGTTTGGAAGTGTACTCTCTTCTTATATTTTGGGGGAGAGTTTAAGAAGAATAGGTATTATTTCTTTTCAGTATTGAGTAGAATTCACCTATAAAACCATCTAGTCCTAAGATTTTCTTTGTTTGGCAAGATTTATTACTAATTTAATCTCCTTTTTATTGATCTATTCAGGCTTTCTATTTTTTCCTGAATCAATTTTGGTGGATTTTATAATTACAGGAATTTTTGTTTCTTATAGGTTACTCAGTTTGTTGCCATATAACTACTTACCACAGTTCCTACGGTGTTTTCTGTTTCTATGCCATCTATACTATGCCATGTATAGGCATCCATCCTAATGTCTCCTCCTTCATTTCTGATTTTATTCATTTGAGTCTCCTTTCTCTCTCTAACTCCTTTTTAGTCTAGATCAAGGTCTGTTGATTTTGCCTTTTAAAAAAATCAAATCCTGGTATTTTTGTTGAAGGTTATAGTAGTCCATGTGTTTCATGACTTTTTCAAACTATTTTGGAAACACTATACTCTGTTATGTGTGGCTATTGCATTCTCTCTTTAGCTAGTGTTCAGCTAGAATTTTGACAGGGATTTCCTTGCGAAGAGTCAGTAACAGACAATACAAACCAACCAACCAAACAAACAAACAAACACTTTCTAGGCTTTGTTGCTTGGCTTGTGCTAGATTATTTCTTCATTACTTACCCAGGTTTATACTAAGGCTAGAGACTGGCCTAAGGAAAAGGCCTAAGGACTCCTTAGGAATTCCTATATACATGGGTGCTTGTGAATGTCCTAATACCCCAAAGAATTCCCCAGCTTTTCCTTTTGTGCCGTGTGCAGTCTACTGTATGTCAAACCCACAATCTTGTGTACCAGAAGTCTATGAATTTTTAGTTTTCCGAGAAATATTCACTGCTTTTTCTGCAGGAGTTCTAGGATAAAGGAAACACAGACAACAACCTTGCATCCATCTTTTAGGCAGCCCCTGAGATCTTACCAGAGATACACACAATAATTTGTGAATAAAGTCTGTTCTGCTCCATCCAGGATCAGGAATCAAGATCCCATAATGGGAATGTGGGCTGTCATTTTTAAGACTGATATCATACTAGTGGGGGAAGGTTGAGGCAAGGACAAGTAAAAACTCTACAAAGATTTTCTGCCCTTTTTAATTGCTTCCTTCTTGATTGAGTCTTCACATGGTTGCTATAAACCTTTGACTGTTTACCCATGTTTTGACAAACTTGGATCTGAAAGATTTTTTTGTTTGTTTGTTTTTTTGTTTGTTTGTTTGTTTTTGATGTTTCTATGGGTGGATGGGATTTTAGGGCTGCCTCCTCCACAATTTTCCTGACATAACCATCTTATAGATATCTTTAACCTTTTAATTTTGAAGTTAATTTATACTCACAGAAGAATTATAAAGACAGTTCAAAGGATTCTCATATTGTTTTCCTAATATCCATGTATAGGTTTCTCTTTACTATGCATATGAAGGACAGGGTCTTAGTAGAGGAGAAGATGAGAAGAAAATAGGAACACATTTTACTTCCACATTGATATTGAAAGCATAGGAATGGCATAATGAATTATGGAATAGGAGCAAAAAGGAGTCAAGAGCTCAAATTGTGTCAAGGTGTTTGCTACCCAAGGAGAACAGATGAGAAATTGTAAGTAAATATTCACTCTTCGACCTTAACCATACTCAATTGCTTAAGGCTGTCTGTCAAATTCTGAAATGAGAGTTGAACCATTATCTTGAATGTAAATGTTATAAAACACTAGCAATATGCCATCTATTAGTTTTATTACTTTTTTATAACAAAAGTAATTCCATAGGTTTTAGATTTTATTGTTTCAAAGCATGAATCTTTAAAGATATGTGAAATCAGAATCAAAATGATTTGAAATCTAAGTGCACCAGAGATATAGATCCTCTAAAGCAAAGATCCTGACTTCCTGGTACAGGTTATAACATTATAGATTTGGTGTGTGTGTGTGTGTGTGTTTGTGTGTGTCCTTAGACAAGAAATGATACATCTTCTCAATAATATTAAGTGATAAATTCCATAAATTCCCTGAAAAATTCTATTAGCCATTTAAAAATTGCCAAAAATACATGAATTGTTTAAATTTATTAGTAACGTCTACATTTCTATAATTAAAATGCTTTTTGATTACATAATTTTATATCCGTCCTAGATTCAATGAAGAAATACTGAGAAATATGGCACATGACAGTGATATTGGACATTTAATCTTAGCACTAATATCTTTACAACATGTAATATTTAGAACATGATGAAATATCATGGCATATTTTGATTTTATTTGGTAGTCTCTTTTGCATCCTTGTCATATTAATTTGACTGGATTGCATGTTTTATGACAGTCCATATAGTATAGTAAATTCAATCGTGTTTATTGCTGAATTAAAAAGAAATGAATGTTGAAGTTAAATTGGCTCAGGGAAACATGCATACTCAAATTGAGACATATATTAAAAGATTATTAAAGAAAAATCAATATTAATTTCCTCTTCACTTGAAATTTTAGGGCTATCTAATAAGTATCATCTTGCCAGATTTATTAATTTTTATGTATTATTAGCACAGAGGTTTGAAGTCAAAAAGTCTACTTTCTAATTAAGCAGCACATTTACTTTCTCTCTGACTCAGTTTCCTCATTTATACAGCTAGAAAAAAACTTCTAACATTGAATAATATTAAAGGGAGTGGGTTTTAATGTTTAATTATGTAATTATAATTGTATAATTATATGTTTACCACATATACTGTGCTAAAAAACATAATGAGTACTTAGAATCAAAGCAAGAAATGATCACACATCTTGAGTTAGGGTTGGAAGATGGATCTCTTTAAGTCCTTAAGAGATGATAACTCACCTTTCCAGTAAGAAAATGGAAATACAACAGTCATCAAGTTTGATCTTAAAAGACTTTAGCAGAACCATTTATCAATAATTAGAGAATTCACATAGATTTAAAAACCCACACACATATATTTAATATCTACATGTAAAAGGCCACAAAACAATCTCAACAAATAGTAAAAATCTGACAATACATATTATACTCTAAACACAATGCAATCCAACTTTACCAACGTGAGAAAGAGCCTATGTGATTAGTGTTAGAATCCCATAAAATAAGGCATAAAAATTGCTTAGTGTAATGGAAACAGTGGCCAACATCATGCAAGTCGAAGTTTGAGGGTTTTCTGACATTTAAGAACTGATGCTTTGCCCCTGCTCCTGTTCTTCCCTTTCTGTTGCAGTTAGCAAAATGCAAACGGTAGCACCTCTGTTGGTCTGAGTAAAGACCCAGACAACCTGCACTCGATCTACAAAAAAATCAAGGAAGAGCAAAACAAACCAAACACAAATAAAACTACTAACTTTTGATACTCTATTTGTTATATCCCAGAACAAACTACCCTATCCACTGATATAAATTCTCACGGGAGAGAAAGAGAAACATAGAGACAGAAAAAGATGCACAGAGAGAGACAGAGAGAGAAAGACTGAATGTAAAACAGAGATTTGGAATAAGTACAGAAGAACGAATAGACAAAAATGGAAAGAAAGAAGGAAGGAAGGAAAGGAGGGGAGGGGAGAATTTCATCGACACCTTTAGAAATAATGTTCTCTAATCAGAGGTAAGACACATTGCCAGGGCTTTGCCCATTGCAGATAAAATATACAAACAAGCCCTGTCAATGTCCACTTGTCTCATTTCCAGCATCTAAATTTGCAGATTGAATGAGTGTATGCAAATTATCTATAACATGTTTCTTTGTCTCCTGTCTTTGGCAGAGCCTAATCTTTGGCTCACATTTTACTCAGCAGAAGTAAATATTTGCTTCTAACCTCCTGGGTGTCTTGACTTAACACTGGAACACAAATTTCCACTAATGCATGAATTTATACTAGCTTTTATTTTTAACCCTTTTAATTGTTTTTAATTCTATAATTTGGGAATGAGAATTTGATAGCTAAGGATTCGATAATATTAAATCTTTTTAGAAACTGCTACAAAGGAATGTTATAAACATTTGAGGCTGTTTGTTTTAGTGGCAGTTTCATAATATGTACTGCCACTTTGAAATGAATCTAAAATGCCACGTACATTACATTAACTGGATTGCACCTAACCATATTCTGAATACTTGAATTATAGGGGGAATGTTTTTAAATTGTTATCACATTACAAGAGGTACCTCTGAGTCAATCAATGTAAATTTACTTCTTTATATGTTTACTTTTCCCCCAATGCATACTACGGGTGAACCATTTTTATGCTAATCACTGCATTTAGATAAGCTTGTATTTACATTTTATGTAACACTAGTCATTGAACAGCGAATATGTATGTGCTCCACAGATGCACTGCTGTAATGTCAAAATGCGATCATTACTTGAAGAAACACTTTTAATAGATTTCCTCAAAAGGGCTATGAAATAAAAATATTTCAGATATTTTAATTGACTATTAAATATATTAAAATATGTTTTCCTTGGAGGAGTATTTATAAAGGAAGTGAAGTTCATTTCACCTCAGTGATATGTCTAATAATGAAGAGGAGAGTAATCTAGGTGGAAGCAAGCCCCTTTTAGAATATAAGGAATGTATGAGCTGTACTCTTTCACTGTAGTCATATTCCCAGGTGCAAAATGCTGTTACTTCCCTGAAAATCATAAAATAGGATGTTGGAATGCTGACATGGAATCATGTTTCCACACGGCCAGGACTTTTAACTCAAGTTTACAATAGCTGAAAATGGCCAGGCACAAACTTGCCATGTTTTCCATGAGCTTAACAGAAAATGCTGGAGCTGCATACATTGCTTCCAAGGGTAAACTCACTCACTCATGAAAGGAATTTCTTGTACTCTAGTTATAAATGTTTATCTAGTGATTACTTAATGCTGTTTTATCCAAGTCAGGTTCATGCAGACAAAAATTTATTTCTGGTTTCTCTAGAAGAAATTCTTCTGGCCTTTGACATGCTAGGTAGTTTGAATTTTCAGGTTCAAATTTGTTAGCAGTCTTCGTTTCTCTTTGATCAGCATGTTGACAGATCAGAGAAAATCCATTCATTCATTCATTCATTCATTCATTAAGTAAATATTTAGTAAATACAGATAGCTCATGTTTCACGCACCGTGGTACCTGGTATTTATATCAACCATGTTTTTTGATTTAGGAGCGATAGAAATCAACTCTGCAGCATTAATAAAAAAGAAGGAAAAATGACCTGAAAGATTCTGAATATTTTATAAGCTAAAAGGGAGAAATGAATAAGTGAGTCTCAGAAAGGACAGGAACTAGTCAATTAGGTAGCAGTGGGATGTATCTTTATGAGGCTGACATATCCTCAAAATGAGTTCTGCAGGTCTTCAATCCTTGGGAGTGGGATTCTAGCCAACTCAACCTAGGGACGTCAGACGCTGAGGCAAAGTGAGTAGGGTGGACAGGGCAGCTGCCCAGACAGGTTTAGACTACAGGGGGAAGTAGATCACTAAAGGAGATTTGAGGTACATACAAACAAGAAAAACGACAGTCACTTGAGGTTACATGGTGATAAAGACAGTCATGATCTTTGTTCTCATTGATCATATGGCTCTGTAGAAGAAGCCAAAATAGAGAAGGAAAATGCTGTGTATGTTCCCACACCTCCCAAACAATTCATCATTGTTTCCCTGTATCTACTTAAATGTAATGGTATTGTGTTCATTTCTGTCTCTCCTTCATTTGTGAATAAAATGAACAACATTCTTCTGCTTTGGCCAAGGCTACAACTATACTCTTTCATTTTCAGAAAACTATAGCTTTGCTCAAGATGACATGAGACATGTAGTCAGTGTGCAAACTGCATGCAAATCAGGACAAGATGGGAAGAACTGATAGTGTGAATAAGAAACTAAAGAAGATCAGAAGATCTAGTCATACTGTTACATGGATCCTGTGTGTGTGTGTGTGTGTGTGTGTGTGTGTGTGTGTGTGTCTGTAAAGCTGTAAAAATGTTTTAAAATATAATGACACTCCTAGAATACCTGACACAGGAGGAGATCAATTTTTAATCACTTCCTCCTTTATAGGACAAAGTCATTCCCACTAATAATCATGAAGTGAAATCAAGATGGCCAGAAAAGAGAAAGTGAATTTTAACTTTTTGTATACAAATAAACATACTTATAAGGTAATAAATTACTCATAAAGCTAAAAAATATAGAAATAAATATTACAGTACAAGAGGATAAAAAGCTAATGCATTAATATTTTAATTATAATAAATTTTCTGTAAATAGGATACAACTATACATGTATATTTAACTCTTATAGAGTTACAGAAATTCATTTCTTATAGAAATGAATAATGATACTAGTCTTTCATTTTCAGAGTCAATTTCTGCAAGTTTATCAATTATAAAATGATCCTTCCTTTATGTTTAGTAAACAGGGAAGCCAAATCTGTTAAACTACCTTCATTCATCATGGACTAAAGACATTTTTTATTAATTCTAATTGTGATTTTTTTAAATGTTTATTTATTTTTGAGAGAGAGAGACAGAGCATGAACCAGGAAGGGGCAGGGACAGAGTGAGACACAGAATCTGAAGCAGGCTCCATGCTCTGAGCTGTCAGCACAGAGGCTGATGTGGGGCTCGAACTCACAAGTCATGAGATCAAGACCTGAGCCAAAGTCAGATGTTTAACTGAATGAGCCACCCGGGTATCCCTATCAATTCTAATTTTGAAAAAATTCCTTTAAAATAAAGTAATAAACACACACAGAAACAAACATATGCACACAGTGTCCCCATTTGATAATTAATCCCAAATCTTTCAATACTGTCCATGGCTTTTTCCTTTAGATTGAGTGTGTGGCTTTCAAATATTTCTGCAGTGAAAAATTCCACTAAAATATAATCATCAAAAAAATTCATCAAGGGGCGCCTGGGTGGCGCAGTCGGTTAAGCGTCCGACTTCAGCCAGGTCACGATCTCGCGGTCCGTGAGTTCGAGCCCCGCGTCAGGCTCTGGGCTGATGGCTCAGAGCCTGGAGCCTGCTTCCGATTCTGTGTCTCCCTCTCTCTCTGCCCCTCCCCCACACATGCTCTGTCTCTCTCTGTCCCCAAAATAAATAAACATTAAAAAAAAAAAAAAATTCATCATTGATTTCAATTCTATTCCATAAGAATTTCTGAAGCTATTCTTATTTTAGACAAATCAGATATAATGGCTAAATGATAGTGAACACTGAAATTAATTAGTTTATTTTCTTAGAAAAACTACTTGCTCTTAGGCTTTCAAACATTGTACCTTATTTTTTTTCCTGGAAATATAAGACCAATATTTTCCATCATTTCTCCTGGATTTTTAAAAGTGTGGAGTATTTTATCTATGTAAATGCCCACTTTCTTACATTTTCATACATTCTTGCATAGTTAATAGCCTTCTAAATAATTTATTTGAGTAAAGCTCAAAGTAAGAAATTTAAAACTCATGGTTGTCCCCAACTTGAAAGCACCCAAATATAGAAGTCAATTAATTACAAACATAAATAAATTCATTGATAATAATTCAGTAATAGGAGGAAACTTTAACACCCCATTTACAACAATGGACTGATCATCTTCACAGAAAATCAACAGGAAACAATGGCTCTGAATAATACTCTGGACCAGATAGACTTAACAGATATATTCAGAATATTGTGCATGTGGAACATACTCCAGAATAGATCACACATTGGGTCACAAATCATCCCTCAGTAATTACAAAGATATTGAGATCATATCATGCATATTTTCTGACCACAACACTATGAAACTTGAAGTCACCCACAAGAAAACATTTGGAAAGACCAGAAATGCATAGCGGTTAAAGAACATCCTACTAAAGAATTAATGGTGGAGTGTCTGAGCAGCTTAGTCAAGTGAGCGTCCAACTCTTGATTTCAGTTCAGATCATGATCTCAGGGTTGTGAGATCAAGCCTTGTGTTGGGCTGCACACTGAATCTGCTTAAGATTCCCTCTCTCTGTCTCTCTCTCTCTCTCCCTCCCACCCTCCCTCCCATTGTCCTTATCCCCAGCTTGCCGACTCTCTCTCTAAAATGAAAACAATAGGGGCATCTGGGTGGCTCAGTTTGTTAGGCATATGGCTCTTGATTTCAGCTCAGGTCATGATCTCACAGTTCATGAGTTTGAGCCCACATCAGGCTCTGCAATGACAGTGTGGAGCCTGCTTGGGATTCTCTCTCCCTCTTTCTCTGCCCCTCCCCTGCTCATGCACTCATTCATTCTCTTTCTCTGTCTCTGTCTCTCCCTCTCTCTCTCAAAAAATAAATAAAGAAACTTAAAGTGAAATAAACTTAAAAAATAAAAATAAAATACAGTAAAAAATAGAGAATAAATGGGTTAACCAGGAAATTGGAAAAAATGAAAAATACATGGAAGCAAATGAAAATGAAAACATGACAGTCCAAAACCTTTGGGATACAGTAAAGGTAGTCATAAGAGGGAGTACATAGCAATACAGACCTACATCAAGAAGCAAGAAAATTCTCAAATATACAACCTAACCTTACAGCTAAAGGAGATAGAAAAGGAATAGCAAATAAAGCCTAAAGCCAACAGTAGGGAAATAATAAGGTTTAGACCAGGAATAAATGACATAGAAACAATAACAACAACAACAACAAAAAACAAAAACAGAAGAAAAGATCAATGAAACTAGGAGCTGGCTCTTCGAAATAATTAATAAAATTTATGAACCCCTAGCCAGACTTATCAAAAAGAAAAGAGAAAGGACCCAAATAAATCACTAATGAAAGAGGAGAGAACACAACCAACATCACAGAAATACAAACAATTGCAAGAGAATATTTATTATGAAAAATTATAAGCCAACAAACTGGGCAATCAGGAAAAAATGGATAAATTCTTAGAAACATATAAACTACCAAAACTGAAACAGGAGGAAATAGAAAATTTGAACAGATCATAGCCAGCAAAGAAACTGAATGAGTAATAAAAAATCTCCCAACAAACAAGAGTCATGGGCCACATGGCTTCCCAGGGGAATTCTACCAGTTAATACCTATTCTCAAACTGTTCCAAAAAACGGAAATATAAGGAAAACTTCCAAACTCATTCTATGAGGCCAGCATTACCTTGATTCCAAAAACCAGTCAAAGAATCCACTAAAAGGAGAATTACAGGCCGATATCCGTGATGAACATGGATGCAAAAATTCTTAGCTAGATGCTAGCATATCACCTCACAACTGTCAGAATGGCTAAAATTAACAACACAGGGAACAACAGATGTTGGCAAAAATGTGGAAAAAGGGGAACCCTCTCAAACTGTTGGTGGTAATGCAAACTGGTTCAGCCACTCTGAAGAATGGTATTGAGGTTCCTCAAAAAGTTAAAAATAAGACTCCCATATGACCCAGGAATTGCACTACTAGGTATTTACCCAAAAGATACAAAAATATAGATTCCAAGGGACACAAGGACCCCAATGTTTACAGCAGCATTATCAACAATAACCAAACTATAGAAAGAGCCATTAATGCCCATTAACTTATTAATGGATAAAGAAGGTGTGGTATATATATTTACTAGATTATTACTTAGCCATCCAAAGGAATGATATCTTGCCATTTGTAACAACGTGGATGGAACTAGAGTGCATTATGCTAAGTGAAATAAGTCAGTCAGTGAAAGACAGCCACCATATAATTTCACCCATATTTGGAATTATAGAAACAAATAGATGAACATAGGGGAAGAAAACAAATAGAGAGGAAGGCAAACCATAAGAAACTCTTAAACCATAAGAAACTCAAACTTAGGGTTGCTGGAGGGGAGATGGGCAGGAGATGGGCTAAGTGGATAATGGGTATTAATGAGGGCACCTGTGATGAGCACTGGATGTTATATGTAAGTGATGAATTACTAAATTCTACTCCCGTAATTTTACACGAGTGTAATATTACACTATCTGTTAACTAATTAGAATTTCAATACAAACTTGAAATAAAAAGAAAAAAGAAAACTCATGATAAATACTATATGCATATAGTGTTATTTATAGTATATACTATAATGAATGTATATTATATACTACTACACTACATAATATAGTATATACATACTATAAACTTTATTATATGTAGCATATATAATATACATAGTATATAATAGTACAGAATAGTATATAGTATATTTTCATATAATATTAATATATATACATAAAGTTTATGGTATATTCCTGTATTTTGCATATATTATTATGTCTGGTTATTCTCTTTGGAAACTTTATTCCAGAGAAAAGACAACACACACAAAATGATAGTTTATGTTGATTCTATTGCTTAACGAAGTTATGATAAAAATATAAACTGCACACAAGGAAACTCTAAAGATTATGAAGCATTAAAACTTACCCTGATAATAAAACATGTAGCACAGTCCAGTGTGCTTGGGTTGACTAAATAATTAGGAATTTCCAAAATAATTTATATGTAATATAGGTAAATATTTACACATCAACAGTGTATTTATGCATACACATGCAAATATATATGACATGTATGTACTGTATATATGTCATATATGCATGTATATATATATGTTATATGTATAGACTATATACTCCCTCCTTCCCTCTATCTTCCTCTTTTCCTTTCATTTATTATCTACTAAACATTTATTGTACTTTTACATATGCCAGGAAATAGGTTGTTTTATGAAAATACATAAATTAGAATAACTCACAACCTAGGAGAGAAAATGGACAAAAACAA
This sequence comes from Lynx rufus, assembly GCF_022079265.1. Lineage (NCBI taxonomy): Eukaryota > Metazoa > Chordata > Mammalia > Carnivora > Felidae > Lynx > Lynx rufus. The sequence continues at coordinate 33,787,510 of NW_025814830.1, read as the reverse complement.
CCATAATTATGGTTAACTTTAGAGATTTCCAAGGAGTTATGAGAGCACAGTAAAGTAATGGCATTAACATCAATTCTGAATCCACAGTAGGTCAATGTGACTGATTAAAGAAGAGAGTCTACAAATAACCAGTTTTTAATTGAACTTATATGTGAAAATTAGTGAAGATGAAATATTTCTTAAACAAAAATAATTGTCTCCTACTTACTGACAACAAGATACATTCATCTATTTTTTTTTTTTTAATTTTTTTTTCAATGTTTATTTATTTTTGGGACAGAGAGAGACACAGCATGAACGGGGGCGGGGCAGAGAGAGAGGGAGACACAGAATCGGAAACAGGCTCCAGGCTCTGAGCCATCAGCCCAGAGCCTGACGCGGGGCTCGAACTCACGGACCGCGAGATCGTGACCTGGCTGAAGTCGGACGCTTAACCGACTGCGCCACCCAGGCGCCCCGATACATTCTTCTAAATTCATTTCTCTTTTCCCTTTTGCCACTGGGAAACACCAGGAAAAATATGAGTTTATAACAAATCGTGTACCTTTGTTGTATTTCCTGAATTGCAATTGCTTTTATGTATTTTAAATTACATATTCCCTGATCCTGGTACGGGATCAGTATTCTTAGTTTTCTAAGAGGAAATAAAATATATGGGTGTTTAATAAATAGCCTTTATTATTTATGTGGTATATTTCACTGAAACTAAAAATTCTTAACATCAATGGAAATTGCACATAATATGTAGAAAGACACTTATAGGTTATTTCAATTCAGTTTTAAAAAACACTGGATCATCAAAAAATAAAATGAAAGAAACGTACAATTCTACACATTAAAAAACAAACAAACAAAAAACAACAACACCCTCACATGGGGAAAAAAGGATTTGAACAAACCCTACATTCTAGTCTTAGAGAGAGAGGAACAAACTAACTACTCAACGCTATTAATTATTTTTCTCCCACTTCCTTCACTTCACTGGCACCCGACTTTGGTCATCAAGAATCCATCCATACTAGGAAGTTTTTAGCCTGAGTTTCTGTGAAAAGTAAATGAACAAAGATACCTTTTGGTTTCATACAAGGGGTGGCAGGTAGTCAAATATGACATATGTGGTCAGATATATTAGGCAGTCTCTCATTTGTGTAGGTTAAAAAAAACTAAATAATATAGGTATTTTAAATAAGGAGATTAATGAAGTTTATAATTATAATTAATGATTATAAAAGTGGTAAGAAATTTGAACCATCATTATTTTAATCATTAGCACTAAATTTTAGAATGTATTTGGAGAGAAAATAAAAGAATTTTTAAAATGAAGTATAAGATTAGCATTAATAACTAGTTGGGATTAAAGCTTAAAATGTGATGCTCTCCCCAACTAAATTCATCTGTAGCAATTTTTTTTTCTCTAAAAACAGAACACTAATTAACCTTATTACATTACAGCACAAATAACCAGGACAATATAACAAACTCGCTAAATAATCTTAATAATTTAAAAGCAGGAATCATTCTAGCAATCAGTTGACACATTTAGGAAGCAGGAATTATAATTAAAACATGACATTAATTACTGAGGGAGATAGGAGAAAAAATGAAAGATTATAAACTACATTTGTTAACAAATTGTGTGGCCTTTAGAAAGTTACAATACTTCTCTGACTCTCACATTCTTAATATGTGAAATGAGATCGAGTAATATCTATAGTTCACATTTTAAAAAAGCCCCTAAAATATGAATGTATGAGAATGAAATGGCTGTTTAAATTTGAATTGTATCAGGTCACCAGGCTAGCTCAGTCAGTGGAGTGCATACTTCTTTTTCTTCTTTTTTTTTTTTAACGTTTATTTATTTTTGAGAGGGACAGAGATAGGGCACCAGTGGGAAGGGGCAGAGAGAGAGAGGGAGACACAGAATCCAAAGCAGGCTCCAGGCTCTGAGCTGTCAGCACAGAGCCCGAAGCAGGGTTCATACTCATGAACTCTGAGATCATGACCTGAGCTGAAGTCAGATGCTTAACTGACTGAGCCACACAGGAACTCCAGGAGCACACAATTCTGAGCCACACAGGCACCCCAGTAGCACAAAATTCTTGATCTCTGGGTTCTGAGTTCGAGCTCTATGTTGAGTGTAGAGATTACTTAAAAAATATATAAATCTTAAAAAAAATCTGTATTGTATCACACAGTGGAGGACAGCAGATTTATTTTAATAGCTATCGATTAGTTCATATTAAAAACGTGGAATAAAATAATACATGTTTACAGACTAAACAAAGGGAATGATCCCAGATTTCCAATTTAATTTAGACCGAACTTTGAAAATCTGTGAATGTAATTAGCTACGTGCTAGATATTATAAAGTGGAAAATTTAATAAGTGATTTACACTCAAACAGGTCAGTATTAGCAATAGAGAGAATAAGTAATTATGTTAATCATTGTTTGCATTTATATCATTTGTTTTTTTAATTTGTAATAAGTGCAATTAAATTCAATGAAAAGAAAGAATACTTATAACTGGAGTGAGAAGGAAATGTGCTTATAGGAAAGAGTATTTATAACTGGAAATGGGAAGAAAAAGGGAAATCGGGGTGACCTTCACAAGAAGTTCTAACAGATTTATGTCTTGCAATTAAAAAATATTATTCGTTTTCATGATTTATGTAAATAGAAACCCATTTTTAAAAACCAAAATTGGCACTTTCATATGGTTATCATTTCCTTCTTGTCTCTCATGACATACTCACATAAAATGTGGTTATCCTGAAGAAATGTAGTAGCATAGCTCACAATTACACCTAAATGGAACCATCAAGTGTTTAATGGCTGAAATTTAACAAAATTTTACGGCAACATTTAATAAATCAAAAAAAAAAAATCACGGAAGTTTTAAATATATATGTTTTAAAATATCCTATTTGAATTCTGCAGTAATCATACATCGAACTTTCACTCCAGGATTAATCCTCTCATTATTACTAAATATGAAGTAACACTACTTTTGATCTAATTTGTCTGGGAATTTTGAAACTAATTTTCTTTTTAAGTAACTGAGCCATAGAAGACTTAACTGAGTTAACAAGTGTAACAATGTATAACATGATTTTTTTGTAGTTTTGTGTTTATTACAAGGAGACAAGGATCAATACACAAAGGCAAATATCGAATGTTTACATATACATTTTCCTTGTGGTAGGACTGTAGCTCTTGGGCTTCTGGGTTTAAATTGGGATTTAATTTAGTATTTATTAAATCTTACCTTAGGCCCCAATGGATATGCCATATCTTGTCTTCATTTTAATTGTATGAACTAAGGGGCACATTAAGTGATAATTGCCTTTTTCATATCTTTAATTATGAAGTTACAATGATTACTTCATCATTAGTCATTAAATGTATAGGGGCGCCTGGGTGGCGCAGTCGGTTAAGCGTCCGACTTCAGCCAGGTCACGATCTTGGGGTCCGTGAGTTCGAGCCCCGCGTCAGGCTCTGGGCTGATGGCTCAGAGCCTGGAGCCTGTTTCCGATTCTGTGTCTCCCTCTCTCTCTGCCCCTCGCCCGTTCATGCTCTGTCTCTCTCTGTCCCCAAAAAAAATAAAATAAACGTTGAAAAAAAAAAATGTATACATTAACGAGGCAAAAGATCCTGCTTTTCTTTGTTTGCCCTTAAGGGTTTTAGAGAAGCTGCAAGAAAAGAAAGAAAAAGGAATCATAGAAAGACACACTTGTAGACCCAGAGTAGAGGCACGTCTTTCTTAGAGGAAGGGAAATGAAAGAGTTAGGTAAAGAGAGGACAGAGTGCACTGTGTCTCTTTGGTACTTGAGGTGACAATTACAAAATTATGTCAGACACTCCAATTATACTGAATTTTCTCTTAAGACACCAATACAAGTTTAGTAGTGCATTAACTTTTTATATTTCTTTTTTTAAGTTTTAACCTTTTATATTTTAATAAAAATCATTTTAAATGCAAATTTGTTTTGTTAGGACCCTTGATTAACCTAATGTGTGAATGGATTGTTCTTTATAAAAGTTGCAAGCACCCTCATTACTATGCATGATATTCAGAATCAGACAATGAAGATAAAGACTAAAAGGGAAAGGTAAATGATACCTTCACGTCACATGATACAATTTAGTGGAACGTAGGGACTTTGTAAAAGGGACTGTAGTTCTATTTCAGGCTGTGCTGGGAATATTCGGGGGACATCCCTATAGAGGTATTTAACAAGGTACTCATGGTCCTAGGCAATAATAAAGATGAAGATTAGAAGCCAATAACATGAAGGTGGAAATGAAGTCCATGAAAATGGATGTCCAGGGAGGAATTTTATAGTAAAAATAAAAGACTACAGGTGGAGGTATTTGGAGAAAGCTTCCTAGAAAAAATGCTGACACTTGTACCAGAAATTCTGTACATTAACCTGGTACCTAGAGGTGATATTCAGCCTGGTACCAGCCTGAATTTCCAAGAGAACAAACACCAGTGATGCACTCATCAATTGAAAGCACTGAATCTGGACCTGCCATGGTTCAGTTGAGCAGTTGTACACAATTAGGGGGGAAAACATATTAGGGAGATTCAGAGAAGTATTATACCTGTGAAAGGGATATGACTAGAGATCCAGAAATCAAGTGTGAGAACCTGTAGTATTCTCAAATGTGTACTCTCTAGGACAAGACAGGATGAAATGAAAAGGCAAAAAAATAAGCTCTCAATTGAAAATAATAATAAAGGACAATAAAACAGTATGAAATGAGGAGACAGGAAGTATAAGAAGACTTTTGAGGTGTAGAAAATTTGATGATAGCTAAAGAATGTCATAATTAACACCCAATTGGAAGTCACAAAGGATAAAATGGATAACACATTGGGATGGTCTCCCAAAATTAATGTGGGGAAATCATCAGAGAAGGGTGTAATTTTGTCTGTTAGGTCAAAGAATAGAAAGCCAACACAAAGAAAATTAGTTTTCTCAAAAATGAAATGTGGTTAAAAAAAAATGGGGTGGGAAGGGCACCTGGGTGGCTCAGTTGGTTAAGCTGTCTGATTCTTGATTTCAGTTCATCATCTCATGGTTCATGGTTTTGAGCCCTACGTAAGGCTCTGTGCTGAAAGTGTGGAGCCTGCTTGGGAATCTCTCTTTCTCTCTCTCTGCACCCTGCCCCCACAAAATTCTCGCTTTCTCAAAATAAATAAACTTAAAAAAAAGAGAGAAATAATAAAAGATATAATAGAAGAAAACATTCTATAATTTTCATAATCTTTAACTTAGGCATTTAAGTTTTATAATAGCCCAGTCTAAATTAATGAGTAAAGATCCTTGTGACTTTATTCAAGAAAATCATTCTCAGGGCACCTGAGTCGCTCAGTTGGTTGAGCGCCTGCTTTTGGCTGAGATCATGATCTCACAGTTTGTGAGTTTGATCCCCAAATCAGGATCACTGCTGTCAGCATGAAACCTGCTTTGGACACTCTGTTCCCCTCTCTCTGCCCCTTTCCTGCTTGTGCTGTCTCTGTCTCAAAAATAAACAAAGATTAAGAAAAAAGAAAATCATTCTCCAAAATTGTAGATTGGATGTTAGAAAAGTATGCTTCTTAAAAAACAAGCAAAAAACCTTAGCTTTCTCTAACTCACCAATAAAGAAGCAGGTATTAGTTATTAAAAATCCATAACCTGTCATATGTCAAATTTTACTGATTTATCTTGACAGATTTCTTTAAAAATAAACCATATATTTGCCGCAAAGAGAGAATATGTATAACCTAAATACAATCTAATATAATCTTAGATTTTACATTTTTCATTGCTGTTAACAAAGTCTAAGAAGTGATCAGATAAAAAAAAAAAGGAAAGTAGGGGCACCTGAGTGGCTCAGTCAGTTGAGTGTCCAGTTTCAGCTCAGGTCATGGTCTTGTGGTTTGGGAGCTTGAGCCCCATATCAGGCTTGCTGCTGTCAGTCTGTCAGCACAGAGCCTGATTTTGATCCTCTGTCCCCCTCTACCTGCCCCTCCCCCATTTGTACTCTCCCTCCCCCCAAAAAAATATTTAAAAAAAGGAAAATAAATTTATTTTAAAAATAGATATCTCAAATATCTGTTGTTCAGTCTGTGCCTGTGTTCCTCTCAACCAGCAGCACTCTGGATCTCATGTGTAGCATGCCAGTTATGTTTGCATTACTTCCTTTAATTCTACATGCCATGAAAGCAGAGACTAAATCATTCTTAGCCACCTTTATACCTCTAGTACCTACTACAATTCTAAACATGTAATACAATTCCAAGGAAGAGGGAAAAAATTTATACATCCACACACACACACACATACACACACACAAACAAGACACACATTCAAGAATTCCTAGATTATACTTATTGTCAAGAATGCAATGAATAAATGGCTTTACTGAAAGCATCACTGCTTTCTAAAAATTAGAGAATCAACTATATTAAATGTGTGTACTGACAAATGAAATTATTATCAGTGGCCATTATAAATGGCAGCATTTCAATTCTGTAATACTAAAGTGAGCTGGAAGTTAGAGGGTTATTCTTGGGCTCTAGGTCATCTCATCAGGACAACACTGGCCTTCATTATCTCGATCTTGGTAAGATGGTGGCTACCAATTAATAAATAGAAAAAATTTACAGCAGTTTTGGGATACTGCAATCTATGGAACTTGTAATTCTGGCTATAAGAAACGTCCTTTTACTTGTCTAATTGAAACAAACAGAAAAAAATTTTTTGCCCTGGGTACAAAATTTAAAATATAAATAAATTGCTTTGTGCAATTAGTTTACCAAAAGGATATTCTTTTACGTGAAAAACAAAATGGCTGTCGGTTAAGGTGCTTCTAGTTATATTTCCCAGAAAACCTAATTAAGACAAAATGTCAGCTGTGTTTTCAGGCAAACTTGCTTATGCTAAAAATTACCCATGGTAGAGAATCTTCACCTGGGCTAGGAAGATGGTGAATGAATTACAAATACCTGGAGAGAGATTTTAGTCTTCCTCAGTGAGGTTACTCTTGTGATGTTTTTTAAGGACTCATTAGGGCCTTGCAAATACAAGTGTTAGAAAATTGCTATTTGGAACACAGAATCTCTAAGTAGTTTTTGCTTTAACTAATGTGACTTGTCCTCTTTCATCTGTGCTGTTACATGGGTAGAGGTGAAGAGAATAGTCCCTGGAAAATGGCTTTACTCCTGAGAACACTCACTGAAGAAATTCTCCTCATAGCACCCTCCTGCAAGGGCTTCCATTGCTATGTTTCTGTTCACGCGCCTTTCTGAGGGAAGCCTCTGCCAAAAGTGGCCTATTTGGATGTTGTGAGTTTGGTTGTGTAACCGAGCCTATGGCCACCCAAAGTGAATCCTGCAGAAAAGTATCAGCAGTGGGTTAGATTTTTTAGATAATCAACCATATTTGGTTGAGGTACAATATAATTAGAAAAAAAAATTGAGAACTTTATGATGATAGGACACTAATGCCTAAGTTGGGGTCAATCCAGCTAAATTTAATGGTAACATTCTGCAGCAGGTGACAAGAGATAGATATTCCCATTTTGAGGACTGACAGAAGACTGGAGGAAAGCAAATTCATACTGAGAAGAAATACTGCCCAGGGTCCCCATCAGACCTGATACGGACCTGGCCAGTAACTCAGCTGCAGCTTGGCTGGCAGGTGTGATTCTGGATGCATACAGGTGCATTAGTACCATTTGAGCAGATTATAGAAGATACAGGTCAAATCATGAACTGAAGAGCCAAAGTGGGCACTCACAACCCCTTGTTTCTGACTGTGACGGTGGACAGTTCAAGGGCCTGTAGCTAGCATGTTGGATGCAATTGCCCTGAGGCTCCACTTTACTGCAAACTCCCTTTGAGCCCCACTGTGCTGGAGAGAATGAAGAACTGAGAAAAATGCTGAGTGCTGGAACACGATGCTAGGAAGATTACACAAGGGTCTGACATCTAAAGGGTCTGCAGTGACCTTGGCAACAACTTGCCAAAATTCTAGTACTACAAAGATACATCTTTGTGGAACATCCCAATCCCCATGTGTGGGGTGTGTCCCAATCATGACCTGAGCAATGTCTTACGATGGCAGTGATAATAATATGGATGCATTTCTGCAGCTGCATGGGGATTTCTACTGCTAAAGTTAGGACTGTCAAGGCTGCACCTATAAAGTAATTCCTCAATACTGAGTTTACACACTTACTTCACCTACTGATTTAACCATCTACACAATATAAAGTTTGGGATTGCAGTTTGAGTTTTAAATGCCAAACAAGGATAAGAATACTGTTCTTCTTTTTTTTTTTTTGACAGGGTTGTAACTGTGCCCTAAGATTTGATGAAACACCAGATTGACTGATTATTATATTTGAAAGGCATTTGTGCTAAAAGGGATAAAACAAAAGATTTATTGCTCTTTGCCTGTTGTGTCCTACACCTTCATATAATGTTTATTTTATGTAAATTTGCCTCATGATCATCAGAATATAAAAGACACAGTAATACTAATTATCCTCCCCCATATAAGGTTTAATTGGTTTGGGAATGGAGGGGAAACTAATACCTTTTTGATAGTTCAAATCCTGGTGGTCAATTGTGTATTGACCTGCTTTCTGTATGTCAAAGGGATTAGTGTTTGGAGGTGAACTCTGAGTAAAGGGTCAACAAATCCTTTTCGCCTTTTACATGAAAAATTGACCTTGGCTCAACATGCTTCTAGCTCTACTCTCCCAGAAACCCAGTAAAAATGAAATGTTAGCTCTGTTCCTGGCAATATTACTTAATAGCAAAGTCACCCTAAGACTGGTAGATTGCCTTTCATCGAGAGGTCTAGGAATGAACTGTATACATCTTATGAGGCAGCGAGAACTTTGGTCTCACCTGAATGAAGTATCATTAGCAACTTGGGATCCCTTGGAATATGGAGCTGCTAAGCAAGGGTGGCTCCAACCTCTACTTGTATGATCTCATGTTCTTATAGCTTAGATGGTACTCACACAGGGACACAGAGAATAATAGCCCCTGGCCCATTATATGGAGTAATGTGAGGATGTCTGTTGAAGAAACACACATGATGCTTCCCCGCTGGCATGCTCTGTTTTCTCTCCTGTACCTGTCTGGGAACTGGAGGAAAAGAAGTCATATATTATGATACTGGCCTAATCCTTGAGGAGCTGGCATTAGCTGGGAATGAAGGACACAGACTTGTGTGTGTAGACTTTTACAGGTCAGAGATTATTTTTACAGGCCATAAATTATTCACATGACCACCTAATAAAAATGTAGCAAATGATTTATAGTGAAAAGTTCTAAGCTTAGTAAATTGAATTACTAAAAACAACACACATACGTACAAACACACACATAATTATGCCACCTAGGTTCAGATTGTGTATTTCATTTCCATTAAATATACTTGGTAAAACTGGGTATAAAATCACTTTGTTTTAAAAATCATAGTATAAAAAAATCATGCAAACAATTTGGTTATATGTTTTTTTGTGAATATTCTCTTTCATTTAGTTAGTCATTAATAAATATAGTTTCTAGTATGAGCTATCCCTCACAGCCTGGATATAACTTGAAATTTTGGTTCTTTAAAAATTCTGTTTACTCAAAATATGTATGTATGTATGTATGCATGTATGTATTTTTTTTTTACAAAATGTTCAGAACATTCTTTATTCCTCTGAAGAAGGACATTTCAATAATGTGCAACAAAATCCTTATTGGGATAACTTAAACTAGCAGTTGTTCATTTCACTGTTTTCAAAAATTCTGCATTTTTTATTTTCGGGCAGTAATAACGTTTGTACATATATCATGCAAAAATTTAATCCATACAAATAACAAAATAATACCAAGTAAAATAGATGCCTCATTATATTAAAATGTTTAATTGTTTTTAATGCTTATTTTTGAGATAGGGACAGAGCCTGAGTGGGGGAGGGGCAGAGTGAGAGGGAGACACAGAATCTGATGCAGGCTCCAGGCTCTGAGCGGTCAGCAAAGAGCCCAAGGCAGGGCTCAAACCCACAAACTATGATCATGACCTGAGCCGAAGTAAAACGCTTAACTGACTGAGCCACCCAGGGTCCCCTAAAATGTTTTAAATGTAAAATGTTTTAGAGTTCCTGGCCACAAAGGAGATAAGGTAAACTTAGAAATCTGAAGTTAGCCATCTCTTATTAACTTAAACCTTGTTTTAAATTTCAGCAACATGCATCAAGCTGTTTTTAATGTGAAAAAAATGTTTTTAAAAGATATACAGATCCTAAAAGAACAGTAACTTTTATGCATTTATTTCAGTGTTTTTATGGTTAGGTGAATTAGATTAAAACTGATGTAATATAAAACCTGATCATAATTACATCCACTTTACATCTTTAATTTTAGTTTTTAGGACAGTCTGATTCTTTTGGGTATCTAATGACAGACTGCTCAGGGATTAAGACAGATTAATATGCCACAGCTGGTGAACAACATATAATCTGTTGGGAAATATAATAAACACTTTTCACCTCTGTTGCAAAGTATTCATTATGTCTCTGAAATTTAAACCAAAGACACTCCAAAAGTGGAAAGAAGATGGCAACAAAATGTGGAATTAAAAAAAAAAAAACAAAGACAGCTATAGTTTTAAGAATTGTTTGACAGTTCCGTGAAGGAGAAACAGGCATCCTCTTAGCTCCTACCCCAAGCAGCCATGGCATATGCCACTCCCTCTACCTTACTGGGGGACAGATGCCCTTGGCTTCTGGCTGGGTGCTCCTAAAGGGCTATCAATTCAGCCTCTGTTAGGACGGCCTATTCTGCTGTTTGCCATCTGAAACTTAGGGACATTTCTTTGCTACATGGAATGAAAACTCCATCTTCCTGTTATTTCAATCCTTTGATGCTCCCTGTTCTCCCGTGTTCAAGTGTAATTCTGTTACTTAAGTAAGTTCTTCTTGTCATTAAGGACTGTAATCATGATGATCTCTACTCATCTGACTCGAAGAATTAGTGTCCTTGCAAATGGAGACAAAAGGACTGTAAACTTGTATTAACACTTTTCCTTTCCAGAATTTCTAGGATTCCCTATCCAGTTGAGAGACACAGACAGAGAGACAGAGAGACAGAGAGAGAGAGAGAGATAGAGAGGGAGAGAGGGAGGGAGAGAGAGAGAGAATTTATACACAGAATATGCATTACATACAGTTTTAAACAATATTAATATAAAATAGGATTACTTCTTTTTTTAATTTTTTTTTAGTGTTTTCATTTATTTTTGTGACAGAGAGAGACAGAGCATGAGCAGGGGAGGGGCAGAGAGAGAGGGAGACACAGAATTGGAAGCAGGCTTCAGGCTCTGAGCTGTCAGCACAGAGCCCGATGCGGGGCTCAAACCCACAGACTGTGAGATCATGACCTGAGCTGAAGTAGGACGCTTAACCGACTGAGCCACCCAGGCGTCCCTTACTTCTTTATTTGTGTAATATCTTCCATGAATTTTCCTCTCTGTATTCACTAACTGATAGAAATACAATTCTGATTCAGATATAGGCTGACTAAACTTGTTTGTCCTTTGTCCGTCATTCTTCTTTAGTTCTAGCCTATTGCCTATGCAGACCTATGCTGGTACCTAAGAGATACTCGGATTTGTTTGAGCCCAAATCGGGGCATACCAATACCCCTGTGTTTGTATTCCTTTTCCATTGCTGAGAAGTTGAGAAAAATGACTATTTTGCATTCGAAATACAATGTTTCTAAGAGAAGAATTTCAGTTAATTGGGTATAACTAGAGACCCAAAATTATGCTCAGAAAGCTGTACTCAAATGAAGAAGTCTTGATTATTCTATAAAAATTTCTTGAATTAATTTTATTCTCAAACTTTACCAAACAAACTAAAATCACCTGGGTTGCTTATTAAAAATGCAAGATTTCTGGGACCCACAATCAGAGACTGTTACAGCACATCTTTGTTGGAGTCCGAAAATCCTTATTTATAATGTGATTCTGACATAATTAACCTGCTGACTTAATCTCAGGAGATGCTGTTCTAAGAGACACAAATATCTCTTGAAATACCTGTAAGTGCTTGATTTCCTTTGAAGTGGTATAGAAAGAGGATGAAGGTAGGGAGAAAGTATTTTTCATGACAAATTACAGATATCACTGTTCTTAAAGAGAGTCTTCCTTCTAGTACAAGTGCAAACATTATTTTATCACCTATTTTTAGATCAATTATGAAATTGCCTCAGATAAAAGTTAATAAGAATGATTATTTCTAATATAAACATTCTCTGGCACCCCACTCAATGGTGTATTTTTTTTGACTCATGCTGAATTATTCCATTCGCTTTACCTTTATAACCTCCTGCAGGTAGTTAAAACCTATAATTACGGCTCCAGCAGGAAAGAACATTCAAATTCATTCCACTTCTTACCAAATTCTAAATGTGATCTTTTTGGTTTCCCCATGGTTGCTTGGTTACATTTCCTGTGTGTCCAAATGAATTGATTACAGGAGTACAATGTGAGCACAGATATCTATAAAGCAAGACCTTTGACCTTATGAATGTTATGTGCTGCCTCTCATTTTTGTTTTTCAAACTAGAAGCTGAAATGAACTTTTGTGTCTTTTCCAGTACCCTTGAATATGACAAGGAGGGATTTCTCCCCTGACTCTAGAAGTACAACTGATAACAGACTCATTGTACACTTATCTCCCTCCGATTCTCCTGTCTCTGCATCTCCATCTTTCTTTGCCTCTTCTTTCCTTTCTGCCTGTCCCTTTCACCTCCATCAGAATTACCAACAGCAGTAAGAGCTGCAGTGGTTGTATGAACTCTGACATGTTACTTAATTCACTTACTTATCAATTTTATCATCTTAAACTGAAGTAATAATAATACGAACTTTGTAGCATTACCATCAGGCCAAAAGGACTCAATGTACACCCAGTGCTTAGAACAGTGCCTGGCACATAGCAAGTATGCTATCAGTTTGCCATTATTATTACTTTCGTTATCACAACAAATACTTCTACCAATCCTATTCCCTATGTTACCAATTATTGAGAATCTGCAACGTATGTGCCAGACATGGCAGTAACTGCTTTCTACGTTACTTATTTAATCCTCGTAAGAATTTAGTGAGATAGATATACTTTAAAACATGAGTGGGAAAAGGAAAACTGAAACCTAGAAGTTAAGCAATTTTGTGTTCACACAGTAATCCAACTTGGGTGATGCAGTCCATGTGATTCTCAGGAAGTGAGGTGAACTCATGAAGCTAGGCCAGAGACGGCAGGTCAGAAGTGGATCCTCTCCAAGTCACAGCAAAATCTCCACAGTGAGCCCTCCCCGCTCCCAGGTTTGCAAAGACTGAGAAGTTGCTTGCGAAGACAAGTAGGAAAAAGGGAATCTGAAAACGTGAATTCATCAGGAAGGTGGGGTCTCAAAGATCTCTATCTTTGCTAGACCAGAGACTACTATCTTGTTAGCAAGGTGAACATGCTGACCATCAATTTGTTATTGATAAATTCTACAGATGATATGAGAAGGGTTATGTAAGCCCTTGTACAGGCTCTCAGGGCTAAAGGATTCTAGCTACCTTTTGCCTTAGGACAACCACGTTTTTTAAATATTTGGCAAATGGTAAATATATGCAAGTAAATAATGGTGCTATAAATATCAGAGTGCATGTATCCTTCAAATTAGTATTGATGTATTCTTCAGGTAAATACCTCATAGTGCAATTGCTAGATTGTGGGGTAATTCTATGTGTAATGTTTTGAGGAACCTCAATATTATTCTCCAGAGTGGCTGCACCAATTTGCATCACCACCAACAGTGTGTCAGAGAGTCCCCTTTTTCCACATCCTTGCCAACATATGTTGCTTCTTGTGTTGTTAATTTTAGCTATCCTGACAGGCGTGAGGTGGTATCTCATTGTGGTTTTGATTTATATTTCCCTGATGATAAGTGATACTGAGCATCCTTTCATGTGTCTGTTGGCCACATGTATGTCTTCTTTGGAAAAATGTCTATTCATGTCTTCTGCTCATTTATTAAGTGGACTGTTTTTTGGGTGTTGAGTTTGATAAGTTCTTTATAGATTTTGGATGCTAACCCTTTATCAGGTATGTCCTTTGCAAATGTCTTCTTCCATTCTGTGTGTTGCCCTTTAGTTTTGTTGATTGTTTTTTTTTTTTTTGCTGTGCAGATGCTTTTTATCTTGATAATGTCCCAATAGTTCATTACTGCTTTTACTTCCCTTGCTTCTAGAGACATGTCTAGTAAGAACTTGCAGAGGCCGATGTCAAAGAGTTTGCTCCCTGTATTCTCCTCCAGGGTTTTGATGGCTTCCCAGGTCACATTTAGATCTCTCATTTATATTGAATTTATTTTTTTGTATGGTATAAGAAAGTTGTTTAGTTTCATTCTTCTACATGTTGCTCTCCAGTTTTCCCCAATATCATTGGTTAAAGAACTTTTTTTTTTCCATTGGATATTCTTCCCTGCTTTCATGAAGTTTAACTGAACTTATAGTTATGGGTTCATTTATTGAGTCTCTGTTCTGTTTCATTGATATATGTGTCAATTTTTTTATAGCAGCATTATCTACAATAGCCAAATTATGGAAACAGCCCAAATGTCCATCACCTGATGAATGGTATATACATATACATACGTATGTACATACACATATGTATACACATATATATACATACACAAGTATACCATATCTTCTTTATATGTATATCAGTATATATATACATATATATGTATACTGATGAATTATATATATATATGTGTGAGTGTATACATTCATAGATATACCACATCTTCTTTATATGTATATATATATATATATATGCATACACATATATACATATGTGTATATATATGTGTATATATATGCATACATACACACACATATATACATGTATACATGTGCATCATGGAATATTATATATCATAAAATAATATATGCATGTATATATATATGTATGCATAGTGGAATATTACTCACCCAAGAAAAAGAATGACATCCTGACATTTGCAAAGACATGGATGGAGCTAGAGAGTATTATACTAAGTAAAATAAGTCAGTCAGAGAAAAGTAGGTATATCATATCATTACTTTGTGAAATTTAGGAAACAAAATGAACAAACATAAGGGAAAAAAGAGAGAGAGTGACAGAGAGGCAAACCAAGAAACAGACTCTTAATTTTAGAAAACAAACTGATGGTTACCAGAGAGGAGGTGGGCAGGAAGATGGATTAAATAGGTGATGGGAATTAAGGAATGCACTTGTGATGAATATGGGGTGTTGTATATAAGTGTCAAATCACTAAATTGTACACCTGAAACTAATTCTACAGTGTGTTAACTAACTGCAATTTAAATAAAAATTTTAAAAAATAAACATAAGTAAAAAGAATCAGACTAAAAGAAAATAAAGAAAATAAATATATGCCTTCTGTTTTTTTTTCTCCTTCTGCTACAAAACCACTATACTTATCTTTACTTGACTAAATCCATGATTTGTGTTCATATAACAATAGAAACTTTTTGATTGAGGAGGATGCACAGAGGGTCACATTCAGCCTTGTTATGAGATCCAGCTTTACTGGTTAAGCCAATGATCACAGCCAGTTAGTGGTAGAAATGAGATCTGAATCCAGATCAATCTGATTTTTAATTCCTCTGCTGTTCTTTTACTTAATGTTTTAAAAATTCTGATTGTGTTGGGGTACCTGTGTGTCTCAGTTGAATGTCAGACTCTTGATTTCAGCTCAGGTCATGATCCCAGGGTCATGGGATCAAGTCCTGCATCAGCCTCCATTCTGAGCCTGCTTAAGATTCTCTTTTTCTTTCCCTCTGACCCCTCATTCACTCATGCTCTCTAAAAAAAAAAAATCTAATTGTGTCCAAAATACAGTGCCTCACGCTACACGTATACTTTACCTTGGTAGCATTGTATTCCTTCCCTCAACAGTTTTCAGGGAGGCTTTGCTGTTCCCTACCCACCTAAAGGAGATGACAATAAGGAATGGAAAAACTGATGATTATTCCTGTTACCTACTACAGTATAATAAACTGCTCTAAAGCTTAATGAGTGAAAACAACTGATATATTATTATATCTAAAATTTTCAAGAATTCAAACAGGACTCAGGAAGGTTTTTTCACTTCCCATAGCATCAGCCAGGGTAGATGGTAGCTGAATGGTCACAAGAGTCCAAGACTAGGTCATTCACACACTTAGTACTTCAGCAGAGATCACTGGTGATCTTGACACATCTGGGCTCCTCTCCATATAACATCAGGTCTCTTTAGCATCAAGTCTCTTTAGCATAAACAGCAACATGTTTGAGGAGACTTGGATAGATGCCACAAGACTTTTTATTACCCAGGCTAGGATATCCCAGAATGCGACTTCTGCAATATTATACTGGTAATGCAAGTCACAGGGCTAGCTCAGATTTAAAAGTAGAAGCATTAGATACCATGTGTCAATGGGAGGATTAGCCAACACAGCAGCAACAACAACAACATTTTTAATCCATTAAAATCTTCCAAGTGACCGCAAATTATTTAAATTTCCCACAAATGCAAAATATACTTACTCCTTGCAAAGCACCCCAAATAATCATCTCATTATACTATCAACTCAGGCTCAAGGCCTAGGATATGATTATCTAAATAAAGTCCAACTGTGGATGAAGCACCTCAAGTGCAATTCCTTGTCTATGGCATCAATTGACCTGCAGATAATTGAAATAAAGAGACACATAATTTGCCTTTTAAATACCCCAACATGAAGTGGTGAGGCAGACACAGGATAAATGCAAGACTTCAGTAGACATTAGTACACCCCAAAGGTAAAATGAAAGGAACATAAAATACCTAGCATGACAATATCCTCTCCTTCTAGCCCTCATTGATTGCTTCTTCCAAGCCCTTTGAGCTTCTACTTGCTCCTACATGGTTGCAAAGTGATTAACAAAAGTGTTCGTTTTGTACAGAATCTCCTGAATTTCCTTTAGCCTAGACTGAAGGTGAAGAGAATCAGTTATAGTTCAATAAGTGGAGCACCCAAGAATTTGCAGGTTCTGTGTGTGTGTGTGTGTGTGTGTGTGTGTGTGCAATAAACCTTGGTTGTGTGACAGTCCTCTCTTTTTTCTTTTGGGAGATATTTTATTAAATTATTTATGATTATTATTGCGACTTTTATGGTTTATCTCACAATGCTCCAAAAAAGGTTCTTTGGACAACAGTTTCAAGTCTTTTATTTAAAATTCTTTTCTCTCAATTCACAGGTAAGAGGCTCTTCCCTATTCTGATTTCAGTCACTTGTTTCTAGCTCAAATGTTATTGTCTTTTCAAAGATATATTCAGTGTGTGTGTGTGTGTGTGTGTGTGTGTGTGGGCACACGTGCACGATGTGCAGTATGCCAACAAGCCTTGTAATGTGACAGATTCTGGGACAATACACATGAACAGGAAACCAAACCAAAGTAAATCAAACCATTGAGGAGCTTACAGTTTCTTGACACTTGTCTATACGTGAAGCATAAATCTTACTATAACATATTAAGGGGTTTAATTGAAGCATTCATAGAGACTGGCTATCTCTACACCTCTTTCAAATCTGGTTTTAACAACACAACACTGAAAATAAATATGTTTCAAGTGGAATGAGATTATATGTATCCCACAAGCCACAATATTAATGTAAAACAAGAAGAAAAGCTGTTGACAGACATCAGTCATAAGTTTTATTGACTCCCCAGTCATGTCTGCACTGGGGTCCAAGTCACAAAGAATCTACTAAGATCTGAAATCTGATTGTGTAAATGCATAGCTCATCCATCCACACCAAACTAAGGGTTCAACACAGCACATATGAATAGAAATGTATCTCATCCTCAATTTAAAGGCCCTGTAAATCATGAATAAATGTGAAAAGTTAAATAAGTATCAGTTTTACTTAACTTCTAGGATACGCTGAAAATCCATAGTATATAAAAATGTTATAGTTTTAATATAATAATAATAATAATAGAAATAACTTTAATAAAAACAAGCTAACATTCATTGATCACTTACTTGCTCCAGGCACTGTTCTATGTTCTTTTTATGTAGGGTGACCTTTTAATTGTAATTCTAACTGGGAATCAGATAAAAGTGAAAGGGCATACAATTTATAATTACTCCAGGACTGTCTTATGCAAAGGGGGATATAAGGATGCTCATCTCCATGCTCTGCCTGACTGAGTCCTCATCCAATCCTGATAAAGGAATTATCAATTATCCCCAGTCCTTTATTGCAGATGCTACGTAACATATTTAAGGTCCACCTTGCAGCCTATGATTCTTGTATCTGACCATCCTGATCAACACATTTCTATAGAAAGAAGTCATCCTGTGCTTTTCTCTATTTTTCATATACTTAACAGATCCTTCCGTATCCAGAGACACAGTGCCCTACTGTTTTGTTTTCCAGACTGAATGAGCAGAGCTGAAAAGCACACAGTGACCATGCCTCACCTCCACCACTGTATTTTCTTAAACATCTTGGGCTCTAAAGCTAAGCTGCTTTATGCTGTGAATCTAATTAGTTTTTTTTTTTTAAACAAGCAAATACAGCTGATATTGAACCTTGATTGTTTGCTATATTGAAGTGGGACCATACGTTCAAGGATCATGGCACCACTTATTAATCACCATTGGCTCCCATTCACCAACTGCCCACAGATGCCCCTCCAGTCATATTAAAATGTGATTTTGTATTTAAATGCCATTCTGTTAACCTCTTTTAATTGCTATAAGCACATAAAATTGTGTTCTTGCCTTCTCAGGACTTTCAGTTCATAGATTCTATTTATTTTTATTTCCTCCTCCTAAGACTTTAAAAAATCTTGTTTAAAAATTATGTTTAACTGAATATTTTCAAAGTGCATCTTTATCAAGAGGCAGATTTTCACATATTGAAAATGTATGTGTAAATATCATTTTAAAGAGTGATAACATTTAATTGTATTTATTTAAATTATTTTTTAAGAGATGTTAAAAATAGTTGTAGAATAGAAGCTGGGAAATAAGTTTTACTTCATTTTAATGACCAGGGTATAGACATGAATTCAAGTCCCATCTCTGCCACCTTTTAACTGCAGGATCTTGAGAAAAGAAATATAAAATAAATCTCTGGGCTGTCTTTTTCTCATCCATATAAAGTAGATATTATTAAAAATCTACTCCATAAGATTGATGTAAAAATTAAATGACCAAAAGAAAATATATGTAAAATATTTATTTGGTAAAGGGTTATTACACAAAATATGCAAAGGACTCTTACAACTCAACAGTAAGAAAACAACCCAATTAAAAAATGAGCCAAAGACCTTAACAGATACAGATACCTCATGAAAGAAGTTACAAGGATGAAAAATATGCATTTGAAAAGATATTCCACATCACAGGTCATGAGGGAAATGCAAAATAAAAAGAACAATTCAAAAGCACTACATATCTAGTAGAAAAAAGAAAATCCAGAATAGTGACAGCACCAAATGCTGGCAAGAATGTAGAACAACAGGACCTCACATTCACTGCGACTGGGATGCAAAACGACACAGCCACTTGGGAAGACAGTTTGGTGATCTCCTTACAAAACGAAACATACTCTTACCATATGATCCAGCAATTGTGCTCCTTGGTATTTACCCAAAATGTTGAAAACCGATGTCTAAACAAAACCCGGCACATGGATGTTTATAGCAGCTTTACTCATAATTGCCAAAACTTGGAAGCAACCAAGATGTCCTTTAGTAGGTGAATGGATAAATAAACTATGATATCCAGACAAAGAATATTTTTCAGTCCTAAAAAGAAATGAGCTGTCAAGCCATGAAAAGACAAGGAAGAAACTTAAATACATATTCCTGAGTGAAAGAAGCTACTCTGGAAAGGCTATATTCTGTGATTCCAACTATATGATATGCTGAAAAAGGTGAAACCATGGAAACAGTAAAACATACACAGTATATATTAGTAAAATATATGCTAATATTATATTATATACTATTCATTACATGTAACAGAGACAATGTATCCATTGTTTCACTATATATAGAATATATATTAGCATATATTATATATAATTATGTATTATATATTATATGTAGAAGTATTAGTATATAATATATAGTTTATTATACATTATATATTAGTGAAGAAAGAAGGATGAAAAGCAGGCATACAGAATTCTTAGGCTCGTGAACCTATTCCGTATGACACTATAATTCTGGATACATATCATTGTAGGGACAGAAGAGTTTTCCTTTCTTCCCTTCTAAGTTCTATGGCTGGTCTAATAATTAATTGACATAAGACAGATTAACAGGAAAAAAATTTAATTTGCATGTAAGGGAGCTCATAGAAATATGAGATTCAAAGAAGTGAACAAAGAAGTTTGCTTTTATACCTTGTAGACAAAGAAATGAGAAATTCATGAACAATTGGCAAGACAAAGAAGTTTGTGCTTGGGGTAGTAAATTAATACAGAAGTAACAAGATTTGTTTATATAGCCTTCTTGGCCCTGAATACCTATCTCTGGCAGTAAGAATGTCTTGTTTCTTCCTGGTAGAGGGAGGTTTATTTTCTATGTGGGAGATTTATTTCCTGCCTTTAGGGGGACAGGAGGTCAGAGCATTCTTAGATCAGCTGTTTCTTATGTAAATGTAATTCAAAATAATCAACATGTCAAAGTGGCATATTTGGGAGCATCCTGCCCTGAATTCCACCATCATTTTTCCAAACTCATGGAATGTATAATACCAAGAGTGAACCCTAATGTAAACTGTAGACTGGCTGGTATTAATTTGTCAGTGTAGGTTCACCGATTATAACAAATGTGCCAATCCAGGAGTGGGGAGGGGTTTTTGTCAATGGGGAAGGGGATGGATGGAGGTGCAGGTACTTATTTTTTTCAGTTTTATTGAGGTATAAATGACAAGATTGTAAGATATCTAAAGTGTATAACATGATGATGTAATATATATATATATTCATTATTCATTATATAGATATTATGTATGTGTATACACACACACACACACACACACACACACATGTATTCATTGTAGAAGGTATCCCCTCATTGAATTAACACATCTATGATCCATAGTATGTGCGGCCTCAGCATGACATTATATGGTGCTAAGTCTATATCTGCTCTTTACTTGCAACTCTGTGCTCACCAAAGTGTCCTCCTACAATCTCCTCCTGACAAAACTGAGCAGGATGAATGCCCCAATCATCATCCCTCTTCCAGTGAGAGAAAGGAACTAAAGGGTAATACCTTAACATCCTCACTTCTTGGGAGGCATACCTCTGAGGGAGCATTCCCTAAGATCTACTAGAGGTCAACAATGGGAATGAGCCTCAACTGCCTGTAAAGGTAACCTGCTCATTAACATACCCCACATTGCCTGTCTTCCCTTCTGTAATTTCTCCACTCCTACTGGTATTTCAGGGATCATTTACCAAATCAATGGCTTACACTCAATCTGTATCTCAGCATTTACTTCTGTGGGAACCCATCCTAAGACATTACAATAGGTGCTTAATCAATGAGTCGCTCTTAGACAAGGTCTTGTAAGGAGTCAGTAAAGGAATCTTCCAGCCATCTAACAACAAGGACCGCAAAGCTAATCACTAGGTAACACTATGCTAAGCACTTTCACGCATTTTCTCATTCAACTGTCACACAAAGCTTTATGGAGCTGGGATACTATTTATTCTCAATTTACCAACAAAAAGGTAAAGTGCAAGGAGTTGTTGGTTAACGTGCCAATATCACACAGCAACTATATGACAGAGTGAAGATATAAACTCCGTTTAAAAATGCATGTTCTTGGTGTGCCTGGGTGTCCCAGTCAGTTAAGCGTCCGACTCTTGGTTTCAGCTCAGGTCATGATCTCATGGTTTGTGAGATCCATCCCCAGGTTGGGTTCTAAGCTGACAGCATGGAGCTTGCTTAGGATCCCCCCATCCCCTCTCTCCCTCTGCCCCTCTCTGGCTCACATACACTCTTTCTTTCAAAATAAATAAATAAACTTTTTTAAAAAAATACATGCTTTTATACTTCAGCTGTTCTCTCTCCCAAGACAGTTTCTATTGCTTTCCTAATTAGTCGTGTGCAGAATTACCAACCAATCGGTCAGATATGTGACGTTGGCTAGAATCAGAGTCAAGGTTATTCTTTCCTCCATCACTTCTCTACTGGAAATGTTAATTTATTCCATACATGACTCACCAGAACAATGCAGGAAGGGCTTTTAGTAGGAACCTCATTTTCATGCCTCACAGTCCAGGCAAGTCATGATCAAATTTCTCAAATTTCTCAAATTCTGGCCACCCTTTAAATCTTGCACCATAACTAAAGCAGTAACTAGAACGCTGTCATGTACATGTAAGAAAATGTAAATTGAATGGTCAGGGATGATGAGCAGGGTATTCTCTTAGGACATGTTTTGATACAGTACCCAAATATAACCAGCTGAGAGAATGGAGTATATTGATTGCTTTCTTTGTACTTCATGGCATACTTATACATAGTAAAAATTAAGAATGAAGAATAACTAGTAAAAATAATCCATTTATAATGAAAATAAAAGATAATCATTTTTCATTTTATCCATATATTTATGCTTTAGGGTACTAAATATCCCACCATTTAGCATTATCAAAAAAACAGGATAGATGGTTTGCTATATTCCTTTTAAAGAAAGCTTTTGGAAATGAGAGTACACTAAAACCAGTTTTAACATAATTATGAAGCTAGCTATTTAAATATATTTTTTATGATAATCCATGGGGCTTATCAAACCCCCAAGACATTCTGGAAAGTTTACATATCTGAAAGTCAAATAGATACAGAAAAAAATCCTTCTGAGAATAATAATAAGAATACAGAAAGAATAAGAAAGACTGGTGGCTTTTAGAGAAGAAAAAAACCAAAGACACAGAGAAATTGTATGACCTCCTCAAGGTCACAAAAGGAGTCAGCGACAGAGCCAGGAACAGTGGCCAAATCTTTTGGACTCTTTGTCCAATGCTCAATCCACCATACTTTACTCTCTCCATGGTGTGCAATTTGCTTCTTAGCTCCAGTCACTCAGATGCACTCTTTGGCAAAGTGGGCTGTTCAAGGAAGCAGGAGAGTCCTTTCCTCTCAAAGTCTCCCAGCATCAGGGCCCAGCATCAGTCCCAGCAGGGGGGATGCCTTCCCTGTCACCCTGCCACAGCCTACCCACAGAGATGTTCCACTGGGTGGGGCTCTGAGTGCCCACTGAGCATGTTAATCCTTAACGTACACAGTTTTCTGGTATAGAACATCTGTGGAATCCAAGAGTGAGCAGATGGTGCTGAGCTGTGCCAGACTGAGCCCCTCTTGCCTCTAAACTCATTCCTCCCTTAGCATCCACAACCATGGCAGAAGGGACCCTGTGCTTCTGCAAAGAAAGGGGGCAGAACTGTGGGCAATGATATCCTTGAAAAGGAGAATTTCTTATCTAGCTCATCTCATCTCTGGTATTAATTTACAGTAAACTTGTGCCATCTTCGATTTCCTGAAGTTACCTAGCTGTGGGAACATATGGCCAATGGAATAAAGACTCATTTTATTGGTGGAGTCACTTTTCCCCATAGATATTCTTTTAATTATATTCTCAAGATATGCCTATTGGAAACTTTTAGGTCCATGTACTAAACAATGATTGCTAGCAAGATACCTTTAAAATATGTTTATAATGATTTCATGCTACTAAACCTCAGCTTGGATAAGATAAAATCTCAATCTAATATTTATTAATGAGGTGAGAATCTTTATCTTACTTTAGACAGAAGCCAAAACTTTGAGAACTATTATAAGTTCCAATATGTGTGTATATGTCAGGGGGGGGGGGCACTTAAAAATGTATTCTCTATTTTTAAAAAAAAACTTTTATCTCCACTATGATTCAAGCAAAATTAAAATAAAACACTAAGTTGAATATTTACATTTTATCACTAATGTTGGTCTTCCAAAGAACAAATAAAATATAAGTCCCACTGCCCTATTAGCAAAAAGTCTTGAAAGAATTGTACTAACTCCTTCAGCCTATTAACTCAATGTTTAATGAACACTCATTCCAAACCAGGCTTAGTTGGAAAAACAGTTTTGTATCCAAGAGTCTTTCTCTTCAGTAACTCCTCACTCATCACACAGGACACAAGCCTCACAAATGTCACCTCTGACACTTCACCACTATATGTATAGAGGTTTTCCCCACACTAAGCCATTCTCCATGATAAAAGCTGGGTGGCCTATAGGGCAACTCAATTCTGACACTATCTACCTGGAAACTGGGTTAGGTTACATTGGTTAAGCGTTCAGTCCTATAATACTGCCCCTCTTCCCACTTCAGATGCTACTCGCAAACCCAGATTTCACCTGTGCTTCTGACCCACCAGCTATAGATCAGAAGTTCCAGTGACTACCCCTCCACCTTGGGTTTGATTAACTTGATCAAGTGGCTCAGATAACTCAGGAAAACATTTTGCTTACATTTTTCCAGTGTATTATAAAAGGTTATGATAAAGAATACTGGTGAACATCCAGATGGAAATGATGCATAGGGCAAGGTATGTGGGAAGGGCTTCAGAGCTTTTATGACCTCTGTGGGGGAGCAACTCTTCCAGCACTTTCCACGTTCACAAATCCAGAAGTTCTTCAAGTTCAGTCCTTTGAGCATTTTGAGCATTTCTTTGCTTAGCTATGATTGATTAAATCATTGGCCACTGAGCATTTATTCAACCCAGAGGTCAGGGGGTTGGACTGAAAATTCTAAGCCCCCAATCACATACTTGGTTCTACTGACAGCCAGCTTCCACTCTTAGGTGCTTTCCAAAAGCTACCTCATTAACAAGCAGGAGACAACTTATCACTCATCGCTTTGGAAATTTATAAGGGTTTTAGGAGATTTGTGTCTGGGATGAGGTCAAAGAGCAAAGATTAGAGCAAGAGATGTTCTTAGTGCTCTCAGCACTTAAGAAGGAAATTAACAAGGGTTTTAGGAGCTCTGTGCCAGGAACCAGGAATGGATTTATATATATACATATATATGTATATATATATGTATATATATGTGTGTGTATGACATATATATTAGACATATATACATATATGTATATTTATACATATATGTATATATATATTTTTTTCTGTTACCTCACACAGGTACTGTTTTAGGTAATGAGAGTAATGCTGAGAATAAGAGAGCTGAGAATCTTGCTCCTATGGAACTTGTATCCTGATAGTAAAAGAAAGAAATAACAGACACACAGATATAAACTCTAAAAATGATATTATGAAAAACAAGAATGATGTGTAAGGGATAGAGAGAAAGAGTAAGTAATTTACTGTGTATATGGCCAAGGACACATATAAATAAAAATGTTTGGGGCGCCTGGGTGGCGCAGTCGGTTAAGCGTCTGACTTCAGCCAGGTCACGATCTCGCGGTCCGGGAGTTCGAGCCCCGCGTCAGGCTCTGGGCTGATGGCTCAGAGCCTGGAGCCTGTTTCCGATTCTGTGTCTCCCTCTCTCTCTGCCCCTCCCCCGTTCATGCTCTGTCTCTCTCTGTCCCAAAAATAAATAAACGTTGAAAAAAAAGTTTTTTTAAAAATTAAAAAAAAATAAAAAAAAATGTTTGCGAAAGAAACTATTAGAATTTCCATTTATAACACTAACTTTAAGAAAAAAAAATAAGTTTTACCCTTATTTGCAATGTAGACTGACACCAGTGCTCTAATGTGTTCCAATGGTCAGATCCCCAGGTACAGATGCAATCCTGCTTTTCTTCAATTTCCTTCAATAGTGTAGCATTCCTGGGGTCCCTATTTGCTCCCTTACGTGTTTGTATGCTTCAGTGTCTTGCTACATAATGCAATTTATATGCCTTTACATCTAATATAAAGCTTCCATTCAGTTTTAGACTTTTTATTCTATTTCATAAGGAGACGGGATGAGCCTGTGAACATTTTATTCATCTCACAAAAGTTCATTTATCACTTTGTGTCTAAGCACTTAAAGAAGTTATTAAATGTAAAGAAGAGCTAAACATTTCTTTTTCTTTCCAAAAGATTTGTGTGTCAAATATGAGTCCTTTCATGTAACAAGTGACTATTAGTATTGACCTATTAAAAGATATTTTAGGGGAAAGATGATTAATTTGTCTTTTCAAGGTAAACATTATGTTTACATTGAGTGATACAGTAACAAATTTAAAAAAAATGTGTGCTGGTATGAAGGTTTCTCAAGTAATTAAAAAGAGAATTACCATATGATCTAGTAATTCCACTACTAGTATTTACCCAAAATATATGAAAACACT
This sequence comes from Lynx rufus, assembly GCF_022079265.1. Classification (NCBI taxonomy): domain Eukaryota; kingdom Metazoa; phylum Chordata; class Mammalia; order Carnivora; family Felidae; genus Lynx; species Lynx rufus. The sequence goes on along the minus strand of NW_025814830.1, from coordinate 33,761,049 downwards.
AATTTGAAAAGATATATGCACCCTTATGTTTATTGCAGCTTTATTTACAACAGCCAAATTATGGAAGCAGCCCAAGTGTCAACTGGTAGATGAATGGATAAAGATGTCACACACACACACACACACACACACACACACACATGCACACAGGAATATTACTCAGCCATAAAAATGAATGGAATCTTGCCATGTACATCAACATGATGGACTTAGAGGGTATAATGCTAAGTGAAATGAGCCAGAGAAAGACAGATACCATATGATTTCACTCACACATAGAATTTAAGAAACAATATAAATGAAAGAAGAAAAAAGACAAACCAAAAAACAGACTTTCAATTACAGAGAACAAACTGGTTGTTACTAAATGTGCAGAGAGTGGGGAAATGGGTAAAACAGGTGAAGGGGATTAAGAGTACATTTCCCATGATGAGCACTGAGTACCGTACAGAATTGATGAATCACTATATTGTACACCCAATGCTAACATAACACTGTATGTTAGCTATATTGGAATTATTTTTTTAATGCATGCTTCAGAGAGAGCATCCTGGAAATGGATATTTGCAAATGTCTTTATTTAACAGGATTTTGTTATTGAAAATTGTTAAATGTATCACAAAAACCCTGTTACCTATACTATTTAAAACCCCAGAAATAGAATTTTTAAACTACCTTACAAATATTCTAAGAGGTTGTCTGTTTTGAATTTGTGTGCTAAAAAACATTAACATGCAACTTTTTGTGATTAGTTTGCAAGAATAACTGATTTCACAAGGGAAGTTGACATTTAGCACCCTAATTTCAGCAAAAATTCACAACTGGTGGATAAAATTGATAAATCTGGAGAACATGATGGAAGAAACTCAGTCAAACATGCATTTACACAATTACAATCTTTTTGAAAAACAACGTTTGGAGTTACAGCAGCAACCAAAAATAGGACCAGAATAGTCTATGGTATAAAGCCTAGTTCTAAATTCAGACTAGTAAAGCAAGTTATAATGAAGCCACTTTAGTGAAATGGCTGCCACTAAAGTATTAACAGGACTTTTACTATGAGCAAGAATACTTTCTATACTATTTTAATAAAATCTGTTAAAATCCTATTCACTTCATTGTCAATGTAATAATATAGCAATTATATACAATTAGAAATATATGTTTATAATTAGTTATACATATGCAATTAAATGCATATATATGCATATACAATAGGGTCTATACTGATTTTTTTTATTGTTTTTACTGCGAGATATATATGGCAAAAATTTGTGTGACTAGGTTGGTAATAGTGGAGCTGATGATAAAATGGCTGAATTCAAGATACTGTTAATAGACACCAAACAGTGTATAAAGGAACAATAAGCCAAGTGTGATGCCTAGTGCTCTGATCTGATCATCATTCACTACAGTTGTTTAAACCAGGGGAGGGACACAGTTTTGTGCATGTGTGTGCATGTGTGTGCATTCATGTATGCATGTTCACATTCATGTGTCTGTAACGGGGAGAAGTATGCCAATGGTTGCCTTTTGATGTGATATTTCTGCTATGTTATTTAGATATTCAAATCCACATCCATAGTAGGCAGTTAAAGTTACAACTCTGGACTGGGTATGGGGTTTAGGAAATCATCTGTAAGTATGTGATTTATGAGTACCTAAGTTAAATATCATAAAGCAGAATGAGACTTCCTAGGTAATAAGTAATGACTGAGTAGAGAAGATGGTCAAGGACTAGCTCTGGGGAACTCCAATATTTGGAGTCAGGAGGACATGGGGGAACCAGACAAGTAGAATGAAATGTAGAAGGCAGGCTGCAGATGTATGTAGAAGGAGACCGTGGAGTGTGTGCATCCTGAAAGCCAACTGAAAAATTGCTTTTAAGAGGAAGATATTTGGTCAAAAAGTTGGAGGAGGAGGAGAAGTAACAATAAGATTTGGCAACTTTGAGATCATTAATAATCTTGGCAGATTTGGTTTCAGTGGAGCAGCTTGAATGAAAGCCTGATGGAAGGGAGCTGAGACAGAAAAAAGGGACAAGGAAGTAAAGCAGACAGTATAAACAGCTTTTCACAAATATCGCTGTCAGGGATGCATATAAATGTCTCTCCACCACTGTCCACTCACCAACTGTTGTAAACTTCCCACAGTCCACCAAATACTTAGTCACTTGCTTTCTATGGGTTTCGTACATGCTCCACATATTCTTCATGAAATGCCTTTCTCTTCCCTTTACTCACTATGTCCCCCCTACACTACTCGAGAGTGACTTCCTAGCAAATCTCTCTCTCCTCTCCAAAATTAGGAAGAGAATGGGAGGGGTCCGCTTCGTTGACCTAATTAATCCACCTCGGAAGCATAGTCACTTTGGTCTTCAAGCTCCTCTAGCTCGTGGCATGGAGACATTCGTTATAAAAATCCCATTGCTTCTTTGAGATTTGTTACTCCAGTCTCCCCAGTTAGCCTGCAATTTTACCAAATACATGGACTATGTCCTTGATCTCTTCAGTGCCTGATTGACACTAAGCAAATGCTCAATATGATCATGTATTCAGCGACCATATCTTTCTGTAATTCAAACCAATTAAGTTAGCAAAAGATAAATAAATGAATGGAAATGAAAACACTTGTCCATATCATAACTATAGCAAATATGAGAAAGTGATATATTCAGATTTAACTCTGTCAGAATCATTAGTATTTCTGTCTTTGGAATCTATCAGTCAAGTGCAGGACAGAGAGACAGATAAACAGAGACAGAGAAAGAGAGAGAGAGAAGCGTTTAGAAAGAAAATAAAGTGTATTTTTTGATATGATCAACAATCTTCTGGTGAAGCTCAAAGCAATTACAGACTTACATGAGCTATGTCCTAGTTTTCTTATTTTGTTAAATTTGTGCTACATTAACCCAACATGGGAGCTGCTCTGAAGCGATTTCTTCAGTGCTTTGGAAACCTTTATCAATATCACCTGTTCACTTCACTTGAGCACTTCTGTTGTAGAGACCTAATGGCATATCTGTGACCAAAGAAGTCAGTGTAACTTCCTGAAATGGTTTACACATTACCTAAGGAATGGAGAAAAGCACTGGGTATTTAGATTTTTATTCTGTGTTTATCCTTATAGATCTGACCTTGTCCTTTGCCCTTTGCCCTTCCATTTCCATTTGCTTATCTCAGCTTGAATTGAAAACTGTTAGAGGCCGGAAGAAAGAGGAGAATATTTTATCTGGCTAAAATGTTAGGTGGATAAGTATTTCCAAAATGAGCTCTGATTTACACAAGCACAGCAGAAAGAAGGCTAGAAAGAGATGTTTATTTTAAGTGCCGAGTACTTGTTAAGGGCTTTACAAACTTTCATCTCAACACATCAGAACTTTCAAGTGGACATTGTGACTCTTCAAAAACACTGAAAATTTTCCAAAACAGACTGAGACGTAGAGTTACCCATTGAAAAAAAAGTCCCAGTGCTAAGGAACAGAAACAGTGGATTCAAATTCAGGTCTGCCTGGATTGAAACCCATACCCTCTGCATTAAATCATGTTGCCATGGGGGTAGGGGCAGGATGGTGGAAGAGATCACGTCACACCTTTACTTTGAGGTCTTCCCCAGTAATATAGAATATCTTGCAAGCAAGAGATGTGAATTTCAACTCCAACTTATATGGGAAATTCCACAAATCATTTGTTCATAGGTTTGCTTATAAACAGTCACATAAAAGAAGGATCAGATTCACTTATTTTGAGTTTAAGCACCTTTTCAGTCTGCTATGTGTTTGTACATATACACATACCTTTGTTTTCATATTTAAACCTGATCAGTCGTGAACTTCAAACTAAGCTAAATTTGTCACTACAAATCTAGTATCTCTTATATTAAATAAATGGCATTTATTTAATATAGCAAATTTAATGTGAACTTTCTCAAATGAGGCCAAAAGCCAAAGAAGAAACAATGTCACCTCTTTATTTGCAAAACGTGCATACGTACATCTATAAAAGAGGCTAGATGTAAACTGTATTAAATAATGCCATTTAAAAATGCCTTGAGGTCCTCAAAAGGAAGCATCATCAGAATGCATTGTAGTTATGAGAATAACAACAATACAGTAATTTGTCATAAACAATTAAATCATGTTCAAAGTCAGAGACAACATGGGGAAGTAATTGCAAATGTAAACTACTGTAGTCATTACCTTTATATCCAAATGTCCCTTAAAGAATTTCAGCAGTTTCTGGTATACTCATAAGAGGAAACTCAAAAGAAGGAACATCACAGATGTATTAGACTAGAATTGCTCTTCTCTCTCATGATATGTTTTCATAGCTTGCTGAATGATAAAATACAAAATTTGCTTATATTTATTCACTGAGTATTGACAAAGAACTTTCTTTTCTACTTTTGTATCTCTAATTACTACCATATAGTAGCTGCTCAATAAACATTTATTAAAAATTCATTAAATGCGTTATAGGAATAGATCATAATGAGATAAAAACAATACAAGTTGTTACAAATAGTTCTTGAGAGAAACTGTGAATTATACGCTAAAGGGTTTTAAAACTTTGGACAATTCCCTATTGTCTGCCAACTAAAGTCTGTGAAAGAAATCCACGCATGTGGATGTTCTTTAAGGAAAGAACACTGTTCACAAAATGCAATATGGATGCCAGGAATGACAGTCTGAGCTCCAACAGACCACTTAAAAGTCTATTAAAATACTCTATGTGAGATATATTGCAGACCTGAATTAGGATAAGGGTGGTAAACTATGAGTGCTATTCTTGAGGTAGAATTGGTAGGGCTTGGCCAGTGATTCCATGTAGTAATGCCATTGACAGTGTCTGTGTTTTTGAACTGGAGTGATCCTGAGGCCGGTAGACCATTAAGGAAAAATGGGAGAGACAAGGAGGGAAGAATAGTTCTGGGTAGATATGATCCTTTCCATTGCAGACACATACGTTTAATGACTTCTAGGCACTACATATGTACCTTGGTAATGCATGCTATCTTCTTAAAATAAAAGTGATGTAATTTTGACTCATTTCCTTTTATTTTATCTGCAGTGAAGGCTGAGAATAATTGCTCAGCTTCCATTTTATCCTCTCTGAACGTGTTTCTAGGTTAGCCTTTAATATCCTCTTTGAAATTCTACATTCTAGTTTATCCATCAGGCTTCCATTATCTGGCACAATCACCATGATCTTCATACTTCAGCCTTATTTATCTTTATATATTGAAAAAAGAGAGAGAGAGAAAATCTCTACCTGGAAAAGGCATATAAAAATATAGGTTGTACTTTATAAGAGTAGGAAAGTCTTTCTCAATGTATGGCTTTTTCTAAGATTTTAGGGTATGGAAATGACACTAACAGACTTCCATTGTCAGAATTAATTCACACCTCTGGGCCCTCTTTAGTGGCAGAAACTCATGCCACTCTCCTCAAAAATCCTCAATATATTCATTTGTCAGGGAGGGCAGGGCACCACCTAATGGAAGGCTTTCTACTCAAACCATTTCTTCCTCAGAGAAACACTACTGACTCCTGACTAAGACACAGCCACCTACTGCACCAGCATATTCCTCTCCTTCAGAGCACTTGCCACAAAGAGGACTTACTTCCACATGTATAATTACCTGATTAAATTCTGCTTTCCGCACCATACCATACCTTCAGGGATTATACCTGTTTCTACTCAATACTATATTTATAATGCTCAGTGTAAGTCCTGGCAAATAAAAAAACAATGTCCAGTAAATGTTCAACGAATGAGTGAAAGAGGCAGGGAAATTGATGTCAATATGAAAGAGATCTCCAAGTCTAAAATACCGTGACTCCACTCTTTCATTTAACAGGAGGTATCTGATTTATTATCCTATCAGAAAGTTTTGGGATATTCACTTTTCAGAATCAACTTCCAGAATAAAGAAAATATATATTACAGGAATCTCAGATATCTATTATTGCAATAACAATATGACCTTAGCACTAACACAAAATAAAACAAATGAAGATAACTCTTAGAGAAGAAATCTTATCTGTGTATTAGGTCTGTCAGCAAGACTCACAGGAATATGGAATAAATTGTTGTGTTGATCTACTTATATGCATGAGATAGTTTGTAACAAACATTTATTTTTAGAGATCGTTATTTTCTAACTGCACAATAAATTGCTGCTATTTGCATAAGAGAATTGTTTGCTTCTTTGATTTTCTATTCAGATTGGGATTTATTAATATTTAGTCATACTTGAGATGGATGCTTTGTCACTGAGTATGTTAACTGTAAGGTACAAATTCCCATTATTCACTATTTCCAAAAATTCCATTAATTCACTATCCCAGACTATAGATTGCTCATTATGCTCCTATCCTCCTGGAAGGTTTTTTTTTTTTTTTTTGTTTTTTTTTTAACGTCTATTTACTTTTGAGACAGAGAGAGACAGAGCATGAACAGGGGAGGGGCAGAGAGAGGGAGACACAGAATCTGAAACTGGCTCCAGGCTCTGAGCTGTCAGCACAGAGGCCGTCGCGGGGCTCAAACTCACGGACCGCGAAATCATGACCTGAGCTGAAGTCGGCCGCTTAACCGACTGAGCCACCCAGGTGCCCCTATCCTCCTGGAAGTTTTGAGGCTGAAGCTTAAGTACAAAAGTCAGTGAAATAATCTTGAAAACTGGGCTGATAAGGCACCTAGGTGACTTGGTCAGTTGAGCATCGGACTCTTGATTTCAGCTCACATCATTTTCTCATACTTGCTTGTATCAGGCCCTGTCTCAAGCTTCACACTGATAATGCAGAGCCTGCTTGGGATTCTCTCTCCCTCTCTTTGCCCCTACCTTGTTCAAGCTCGCTTGTTTGCTCTCTCTCAAAATAAACAAACACTAAAAAAAAAAAAAGAAAATCTTGGTTTAAAAAAAAAGGCATGTACTCTTTATGGCTTCAGTATGGTTTTGCACAATGTCTGACAAAAATATTTAATGGATGTTCAATGAGGGACCAAGAAGTACAAGTTACTTTCAATTGCAAGAATTTGTATGAGATCAGCGGTTTAACTGTCTTATTCAACTTTCTTTCTGGTAAATTTACATAACTCTTATGCTTGAGAAACAGAAAATTTCTAATGATTTCAATTTATTTGAAATTAAGAAATTATCAAGTTCTTCACATTTTCTAGGCATTGTGTTGAACACAAAACTCTGACTTTAGAATTATACAGTCTATTACAGCATCACATTTAAGGTGAACATGCAAATCTCATACGTTGGTTTCTGTGGCTTTCACACCATTTTTTCTTCCTTGATATATTTAAAAATAAACTAGCAAAAAAACCAAAACAAAAATAGAGAACGACTTTGAGCAACTGTTTTAATGATACACTGAAAATTCTTTCTAAGAGGACCTGGAGACTAGAAGATATACACATTTTTTGCATATTTTTTCTTACTGAACATGCTGATGGGTGCACGCTGGATCTGAACATTCTGGAATCTAAATAGTTATTTAGAAATGTGGAGTGTGGACCCACTGCAAGCTTTCAAAAAGTAAATAAGGTTAGAGCTACCCCCTCTGAAGGCTGACACCCACTCTCCAAGAGTGTTCCCTCAGTGTTGGACAGTTAACACTATTGAGTAGGCCCCCTAAGTCCTAAAGGATAACAGTAGATGACAAACATTAAATCTTCAAGTTTCCTTTCCTGGGAGGTTCCTCCTTTGATTTCTAGAAACTCTCTCAGATTTCCCCTTTCAGGGTCCTTCATTATAAAACTTGGCTGTTATAATTCCATTGTGTAATCCAAAATATTACTCTGACAATTGGTATTATTGACATAAATTAAGAATATACTCTTTCTTCAGTCTATTTTAAATTCTTTGAGGACAGGATATATTATTTGCCCGTATCCTTATTTATCCAATAAAATGTCTAGAACTTCAAAGGTGCTCAGTATGGTAGTTGAATGACGAAGAAAACTATATTATTAATAGTTCCCTTTGACTGAACATTCCAAGTGTATCCTGAGCAACCTGGCACAAATTCGTAGAGGAAATCAAAATTCAACTTCCTACTCTGTTAGTCAGAAACTCATGCCATTTGTTGTTCAACAGAGATAGAGCAAAAAAGAGTCAATAAAACCAATCTATCTAGCGCAGGCTATCTTTTTTTTTATTTTCTCAGCTTAATTCGATGCATTATTTTCTACCTTTCATGTATGTAAAATTGATAGAAAAATTACATTATGTAACAGAACCTTGGACACAAATAGATTGGTGGTATGTTTATTGTTGCAGTATTTTGGTTTGAGCTCCACAATAGCTTTCTCTACTCCATTATCATAATAACAAATACGTATTTTATGTAGTAGGCTTTTAAAAGATACTGTGGGAATAACTGGGGTTTAAAGTCAGCTAATCATAGTTTGAATCTGTTTTGTCATTGGTATTTGGATACCTTGGGGGACAGTCACTTAACTTCTTTGAGTATCAACTTTTCTACCAGAAAATTGAAGATAATTTTTACCTTAGAGCCTTTTGTGAAGATTAAGTAAGTTGATTTACGTAAAATGCCCAGCACAATGTTTAACACAGAAAATTCCCCAATATACAGTGTTACACATATTTATCACTTCTTCTACTGATATTTTGAGAATGTTTGAGCTAACATTAGAAAACAAATAAAAATTAAAAGAAGAATTAGAATAACAATAAACTTCTTCACCATATTTTAAAGTGCATCTAAGAATGAGGAAGCTACCATTCTGTATAAATTAAAAGAAAAAAATAAAGTCAACTTGGCATTTACTTTGGAGGTCTGAAGCATTGTAAGTAAATTGTATCCAATAATTTTAAAGTAGGCAGTTCAGTTTATCCATGGACATAGTTTGACCTTTTTAAAAATTTATTTAATTGGATATGTATATGATATGCCTACCAAGCTTACTTAACAAAAGATGGGGAAAGGGCAGTTCACACAGAGCTGGGCAGGAAATGATTAAGTGAAATTCATGTGAACTGTCACAGTCCAGCGGGTGGGGAATATTTAATGATATTACCCTAAGTATGCTATGATTACATAGGATAAGGCATGGTGTTACACAGGAAGTGGCACCATAGCCATATTTCTGCTCAAATGCTTAAGTTTAGAAGTCAACGAGGAAGGTAAATTCATGACCAAAAGATTAGAGTTAAGATATCCCTTCCAACAGAGTAGAAAAGGGAAAAACAAAGAACACTCAGAACACAGTGAGGTAAAAATTCAACAACTAAGCAAACAAGGGCATAAACGTTTCCCTGCAAAAAGTACTGGGCAATAGCCATTTTAGAACTACATAGCTGAGGAAAGTCTCCTTAGGAATAAGATGATCAAAATATTAAAGATAAGATGTATTTGTAACAGTATTAGGGAGGCTGAACTTTCTTTCATACAAGTCCTGACAAGAATACAGAATTCAGAATCCTAATGCAAATGAGCAAGGGATACCAGCAGCTCAGGGCAGCAGAAGTAAATGAGCAAAACTTGGAAACTGTAAGAGAAACAAGACAGAGGAGTTAATTCCTTAATATTAAAGTAGTTGATTTTTAGTGATCAATTTTTTAGTGACTAGGGAAATAGAAAACATTAGAATCAACTCATATATTTTGAATTCTGTAATACAATTATATGTGTAAGATAACTATAAAGTATGAAGCATAGAGTTCTATCTACATTGTTTGGGTAGTTGTTAAAATTTTTTTTTGAATTCATATTTTTAGTTAAAAAATCTGGGAAGTCATAAAAATAAATACTTTATCAAATAGATTAAATCTGAAAAGTTATATACAATATACTTCCTCATCCTTACAGGATAATGCTGTACTTGGCTTATTTAATATGATATGCCTATGTCTCAGAAGTTATTTATATAAAGGAGAGTGTCTTTGGAAAAATAGTTTGAGCATAATTAAAATCTCTCTGGAAAATTTCCAAAGTCTTACTTTTCAAATTGATTTGCCAAGCCTCTATTTATTTTTTATTATACTGAAGTAACAAGGTCTTTTTATTTTTTTCCAAATGAAAAAAAAATCTTCTAATGATAGTCTTCCCTCACACTAAATTTAGAAATTTAGCTTCAGCTAAGAAATGCTGCCATAGGGCTATGGCACTATTAGCTAAACACCCTAAAGTTCTTCTTCAATACAAAATATTGTGGTGATACATAGAAACAAACAAACAAGAAAAAAATTTAAGTAATATTCCTGAGAGTATAACAAGGTGTTAGCTTATTATCATGGGTTGAAGTTCATTTTCAGCTATTCATTTGTGTTTTATGAAAGCATGGCTCTCTCCTGAGCAACCTGGCACAAATTTGTAGAGGAAATCAAAATTCAACTTCCTACTCTGTTAGTCAGAAACTCATGCCATTTGTTGTTCAACAGAGATCGAGCAAAAAAGAGTCAATAAAACCAAATGTCTGATCAATTCAGTGAACTAAGTAAATTATTATTCCACCATTAATGACCTCCATTACTTCAATAATGCTTGTGGAATGACTTCTATGCCAGAATTTGTCCTAGCCTCTGAACATCATAAGGTTCATGTGCACAATACGCTTACAGTCCATTGGTAAATAAAATAAAGTCCCCCCCCAATAGTAATTACAGTGCATCATTAAATGCATTATGACAAGGAAATTAAAGAATGGAAATGAAATTTAGTTGTGGAGGAGACAGTTAAAGAAGACATTATGGGGAATTGGAAGAAGGATTAGGACACTGTGAAAATTATTTTAGGACATAAAGTACATATGTTACCTCTCCACCAAGCGGGAAAGTCAGGACTGAGAACTGAAGGAATTTCAGCACAATCAAAATGTGAGTTAAAGAAGATGGGGGCTGAGGTAGAGGTAGGGAGGGGCATATCCATATCAAACCCCCTGCATGATAAGAGCCCTAATTTCTATTCCTCTCCGTATAAGGGAGGTGGGGAGCCATCTTGCCAGGACAAAAGCATGAGTAATGATGTTATCTAATGCCATACTCAATAGAGTGACAGGAAGTATCCATCAATCTGAGCACAATCTTAGTGACAGCACTTTTCTGGTGGTCTCAACAATGCCAAGGAACACCCACACATTTTCTTAACCACAGTGCACCAGTGAGTCAGCCAGGCATGGAGAACCCTGCTGGAAGGATAGGAAACAGTGAGGCTCTGCTCAGAGTCACCAAAGGCCATGGCATCAGGATTATGCTGGGCTCTTGCAATGTAGCCCATCATTTCTACCTTTCTAACCCTGTTTCCTGCCACTCTCCCACACCCTCGCTGTGGACCAGTTACCCTCCTTTGCTATTCCTGGAACAAACTTACACACTTTGCAATTGTTATTTACTTTTGGCTTCTGCAACTGCTTTCTCTTCTTTGTCCTGTTCTATATTCTGTGATAGCATTTTTATCACTAGATATAGTATATGTTTATTTGCCTGTCTATTCTATGTCTCTGTCATCAACAGTCCCCTCATTTCTAGTGAATATGAACCGAAAGGAAATCAGAGAATGTATTTTCTTCCTCCTAAATTTTTGTAGAATGAAGGAAAAAAGCAAAGAGGGAAGAAAGAAGGAAGGGAGAAAGAGAAAAGGAGGAAGGGAAGAAGAAAGGGATGAAAAAAACGTTGGAAAACCTCTTTTTTTAGTGTAAGAAATTTTATATAATGTATTTAGTTTGGTCATGAACTAGCAATGTTGTTTTCACTGTTAATATATTTGTCTCTAATATGAAAGAATTGAAGATACTCATATGCCATTAATAGTCAGTACAGTCTGTGAGATCTTTGCTATTAATATCCATCTCCCTTTATGGAAACTGCAAGCTTCTATTAATCAGGGATAATTCTTTGGTTACCTTTGCAATGAGAAAATCCAGATTATTAAACAAAGAATCATTTGTTTAATTGAATTAGAGTTTTGATATTAAAAAAAAAAACAAAAGGTGATTTTAGGTACAAAATTTTGTTCTATGTTTATACTATAGTAAACAAGTTGACTATGGTAATATGTATAGCCAAATAGCTACCATTTATTAACTAATACTTGTCAGACAGAACGCTAGCTATGTTAGGGATGTTACTGTATTCTTTTCTCAAAATAAGCCTTTAAATTACACAATATCTGCATTTCACATATAAAAAAAATAAGGGTTTGGAGAAAAAGCCAATTTAATAAGGCGCATTTGTAGCAAAACTGAAATTTGAATCTAAGTGCATTTATTTCCAGTGCCTATATTTTTCTCAAAGCACAAATACTGGATCTTATTCTGCTTTGTCATTATAGATGTGAATAAAGCAATTATTTCCTAAATAATTCAATAAACATTCACTAAGTGCTATTAAATATGCCTGCCTTCTTATGTATCTATCTACTGTCTGTGTCTATTTTTTTGCCACCTTTTTAAGCTGCCTTGCTTCCTCTTCAGAGCAAAGATTTATGTAGCACAGTAACATAAAATTATTTTTTTAATGAGAAAATATACTAGAAGAGGATTAAATACGACTAACAAAGGTGGAGCTAACATAAGGCTACTATGCTATATAACATATAGAAACGAATAAATTTACTCAAAGCTAGTAAAAAATTAGTCCCTAAATAATTTCTAACAGTCACATCATTGAGAGAATATGAATCAGCTACATTTACAGCTGGTAATATGGGGGAAAAAAAGTAAAACAAAACTATATTTTGGGTAAGTATAATTATGTCCAATGGTGGGAAGTGAAAATTCTCCTTCATGATGATCCATTAGTTAATGAAGACCCAATGAAGACGCAGTGAATGAATTGCTGAAATCATCAACAGCACCCACTAGTACATACAAGGATTTCTTGAGGCTCCTTCTTATCAAGGACCACCACGTAGCTAATGGCATCATTCCAAAATTTGATTGACTCAGTGAAGATTTTGGTTATTGAATTTCATGCTGGCCATGACACTTGACAGGTTTAATTTCCAGAAACATTTCAGGACACATGAAAGAACATTTCTATCACATGTCAGGCGATCTGCAAAGTACTGAGGAAATGTACGTTAGTAGGTTTGGACGTTACTTTGTACAGTTCACTACCAAATGAAAGAAAGGCATAATGAATCAAGTACAAAAGAGCGAAAGATGCAAAAATGGGATGTATTTGGGTGTAACAGTAATGCACAGAAATTACACGTCAGAACTAGATTAAAAGAAACCCAAAGATTACATTAATACCATAGTCTCAGTCAAAATAAACTAGATTTTGCTTCTGTAACAAATATCCCCCTCCCCCCACTCTCTCCCCCTACCTTGCAATCTCCAGTTTATAATGTAACAAAACTTTATTTCTCACTTAGGTTCTATGTCCAGTGGAATCTGATGGGGTACTGCTTCTTCTTTGTGGTGGATGAACTCTAGACTCTAAAATTACCATGAGAGGATTCCTGCCTCCTGGTGTTCACACCTTTGTGACACTCTTCTCTTGAGTAGGTAAGAGCTATGATTTTTTACCAGTCAACAGAATGTGGAAAAGGTGACCAGGACTGTACTCCCACTATTATGTTTTATTATAAGAAGACTCCAGAATGCTAACAGATTGCTTTCTAGAGACTCTCTTTGCTGGCTTAATGAAATAAGTGTCCATATTGGGAAAGCACACAAGGAACTGTGGGGAGCCTCTAGGAACTGTGGGCAGACGCTAGGAATAAAGATGGCCTCTAGTCAATAACCAGTAAGAAGCCTGGACTTTCTACAGCTGCCAAGGAAATGAATTCTGCCAACAACCTGAATGATATTGGAAATGGATTCTTCCCACTCAAGCCTCCACATGGAAATGTAGTACAGCTGAAACCTTGATTGCATACTACTGAGATCTTAAGCAAAGAACTCAGTTAAGCTAAATTTGGACCCTGATCCACAAAAAAAAAAAAAAGTGAGACAATAAATATGTATTGATTTCAGCAAGTGTTTGATGACTTGTTATCAGCATAGAAAATTTCATCTTAATATATGCTTTCTCTATCCTGCAAAATTGCGACTAATTGTGAATTCATCCATTCAGAAGCAACGCACTTTGCTTTAGTTCAGTTTATTATCAGACTAACTCATGTAGTCATGTATGCTATAGAAAAGGTATTCCTTCCATATAGCTAAAAGAGGAAAAGCACGATAATACATGTGTAAATAGAGCTAGTGACACCCAAAAACATTTTATAGTGTGCAATTTTCTGTTAAACAGGACATAGGCTGTGATGGAAATAAAGTCTTTTAATATTACAGAGGGAGGAATTGCTAGTGAGAAATCAGAGATTTTTCTGACAGTCACACTTCTTTACTAAATCTGTGATTAAAATTCTCCCCAGAACATGTGCAATCAATAAATATTCCTCTTTCAGGAAAGCATCATCAAAAACAAATATTTGGTAATCATAGTAAACACTCTTACAAATAAGCATTTTACAGATAAATAGTAAGATAATACTACTCATTAGAATTCATTATTATATTTTCCCATTATCTCTGCAAACACATCAAACATGTTTTTAAAAAGCTGTGCCAAACTTAGATATTCATTTTTTTTCTCTTAACCATATATCCCAAGATATCTTACAATAAATCTCAGCAAAAGAGAGAAAATGACTCTTTTGTAAAATAAATCAATTTTTGGTTCCTTAGTTGTCAGCCAGTTTGATCTTCTAGGTCAGTATTTATTTTTTTTCCTAACTTTCAGAAAATAGTTCCAATCTAACGAGTACAAAGAATTTATGTTTAGTTTATTTAACTGAACCCGTACAGAAATTATGACCTTAATTCTCCATTCTACCTCAAGAAAGCTCCAGTGACAAAAACTTCTATACTCAATAGAGTAGGGCCAACTATCTCATGCTCATTTGAACTCAAGAACAGATTTGAAACATCCTTAATCAAGGTTTAGACCTTGAAAGTCTTTTGTTTCCAAGATCAAGATGGTAAAACTGGTGTAAAAATGGCCCCTAGGACAGAATTCAAGGAAAGGTGTGTAGGATGAGAATACCTTGATGACTACTTTCATTCTTTTTAGCATAGAATCTTCTTATTGGAAAAAAAAAAGAAATAAAATTGCCAAATTATACAGTTATGTATACTTGTCCCTGAATGTTCAAGAATGAATTTGATACAATCTAAACTCTTACGGAGTTCACAGCCCAAAGGTTAAAAAAAAAAAAAAAGATTCATGTGATGCTATAAATCTATTTTTATATGTGTAAATATGTTGATTGAGAGTATCAGCTAATAAAAAAAAACCATAAATTCAGCACTCAGAGTGGAAGACTGATTTGGAATACTTCCTAAAGAATCTCAAAATAATAAATAAAATAATAGTGTATTTCATAGTATTTTGAGTGATTACGATATTCAAGTTAAAATTTTAAATGTTTACAGTTGTTATCACCACAATAATCTTATTAAGTAAAAGTTACCAACATACCAATAAGTATCTTAAGGCTTAGCGACATCCAGTAAGCTAGTCAAAATCACACAGCTAATAAGTAGAGATTTGGGTTTTCAGAAGATGAGATTCTAATTGCTTGATTACCCTGCCTCAAAAAGGGTGAATGAAAATCTTCAACAGACAGTACAGAATATTCCAACAGTATAGGCAAAAGTAGCAAACACCATGGTAAAAAGCCATTTAGAATGGTCAGAGATGAGAGTAAAATTAAGGATAGTAGGTGTATGATTATAGGCAAAGCTGGTTCATTAATGGTCTCAAAATGGCACGGTATGTGATTCAGTCTCTCTTTGGAGACTGTAGATAGATAGTGGTGAATGGTGAAGCTAGGTGAGAGAAACATGCATTGAAGCAAGAACTTGAAATTTAGAGGAAGGAAAAAAATATACAGAGAGAGGGTTTAGCCTCGATTTGTCAGTAAAATAAGCCAACAGCAATAGAAACTTGAGATCAGAATGAAAAAGAAAAGTAGCAGATAGTATTGGTGAGAAAGAACAGAGAGAATGGGGAAGGATTCTTTGGAATTATTTGCACCACTTTAGCAATAATATTGATAAATTCAGGCCTCCATGATGATATGCTAGCAGCTCTTCTTTAAGCTCGACATGAAAGAAATGTAGCTTAACTCCTGAGTAATCATTTACTACCATTAGGACTTCCGGTGTGTGCTTTCACAATAAATTACATTTCCCTCTCATTATATTCTAATGAAAAAATGCACCTAAAAACAGAGCCCCAAAATACGTGAGGCAAAACTGACATACTGAAAGGAGAAGCAAGTCAATGATAATTGTGGAGATTTCAATCCCCCACTTGCAATAATATGCAGAACAATTAGAAAATCAACAAAGAAAAAGAAGACTTGAACAACACAGACATCAGCCAGATCTAAGAAACCTCTACAGAACACTCAACAACAGGAGAATACATTGGAAAGGACATATGTTAGGTCACAAAACAAGTCTCAATATGTTAAAAACAATTGAAATTATACAAAATGTGTTCTCCTAAAAAAAAAAGAAAATAAAACCGGAAATCAATAGAGAATAAAATCTGGGAAATTAACATTATATGGGAACTAAGCAACACATTCCTAAGTGGTAATGAACTGAAGGAGAAATCACAAGAAAAATTTGAAAATATTGTGAGATGAATAAAAACAAAAACCCCCAAAATGTCAAAATTTATGGGATGCAGCCAAAGAAATACATAGAGGGAAATTCATATTTCTACATACCTATAGTAAAAAAAAAAAAAAAAAAACAGAAAGACTTCAAATCAGGGCACCTGGGTGGCTAAGTCGGTTAAGCTTCTGACTTCAGCTCAGGTAATGATCTCACAGTTCGTCCGTAGGAGCCCCGTGTCGGCTCTGTGCTGACAGCTTGGAGCCTGGAGCCTGCTTCGGATTCTGTGTCTCCCTCTCTCTCTGCCACTCCACTGCTCTCTCTCTGTCTGTCTCTCATATATAAATAAATATTTTAAAAAAATTTTAAAAGAAAGATCTCAAATCAAAAATCTAAACTTCCAATTTAAGAAGATAAAGAATACCAAACTAAGACCAAAACAAGCAAAAGGAAATAAATCATGAACACTAAAATGGATGTAAATAATGGAAGAATAGGGAAATCATAAAAATCAAACAAAAAGTTGGTTCTTAGAACAACGAAATCATTTTGCTAAACATTTAGCTAGACAGATGTGGGGGGGTGGGGAGAAAACAGAAATAACTAAAATCAGGAATGAAAGAGAGGGCAGTATCACTGAAAGACTGTAAGAAGGGATTATAAGGGAATATTGTGAACAACTATGGGCCAACAAATTACGTAAACTAGGTGAAACAGAATATTCCCAGGGACATAAACTACCAATACTGTTTCAAGGAAAAACAAAACAGAACAAAACAAAATCCACCTAAAGTTACAAGTAAGAATGAATTAATAATATTAAAACTTCCCACAAAGAAAAGCCCAGAATCAAATGACTTCATTTATTATTTCTATCAAACACTTAAGAAAAGAATTAGTAATGATCCTTTTAAAACTTGCCCACATTACAGAAGAGAAAGGAAAATATCTCACCTCAGTCAATAAATCCAGTATTAAGCTGAGGCCAAAAACAAAGACATCTCAAGAAAATCCCAAAGCAATATTTCTTACAAATACTGGTGAAAAAATTATCAGCAAAACACTAGCAAACCAAAACCATCAACACATAAAAATAATTATATATGTGATTAAGTGATATTTATTTCAGGAATGCATAGGAAAATATATTCAACATAGGCATACCAATCAATATGGTACACTATATTAAGAGAATAAAGGAAAGTATCCACATGATTACTTTAGTAAATGTTGAGGTCATGGCAAAAAATTAAGCACCTTCTTAGGATTAAAAAAAACTCAACAAACTAGGAATAAAGGAGAAGTTTCTCAGCTTGATAAAGCTTTTCTTTAAAACACTCACAGATAACATCGTATCTGTGAAAAGACATGACAGATATTAAAACTTTTCCCTAAATCAGGAAAAAAAAAACAAAAAAAAATGTTTGCTCTTAACACTTCGTTTCAACATTGTCCTGGAGATTCTGGGCAGAGCAAATAGGGAAGAAAAAGAAACAGAAGACACCAGACAAGAAAGGAAAAAGTAAAATTATTTCAATTTTCAGACATTTTCTTGCATGTATAAAATCCTAAGGAATCCACCAAAAGTGCAGGGGCAGTATCTAGAGTTTATCAAGGTTGCAGGATACAAGATTACTATAAAAAATTAAAAAAAGCAATGTTTTTATATTAGCAATAAACCATATGATAAAGTTGATAAAACAATTTCATTTATAATAGCATCAAAAGAATAAAATACCTGAAGACAAACTTAACTGAAGAAGTATAAGATTTGTACATGGAAAGTATAAAATATTATTAAAGAAATTAAAGAAGACATAAATAAATAGAAAAGACCTCCATGTTTATGAATTAAATGATTTAATATAGATGGAATGGCAATATTACCCACACATATCTAATCAACAAAACCCCTATCAAAATTCCAGCTGTTATTTTTGTTTTGTTTTGTTTCTTGTTTTTGTTTTTATTTTGTTTGCAAAAACTGACAAGATAATCCTTAATTTGATCTCAGGATTCAAGAGATCCAGAATAGAAAAAAGAAATCTTAAAATAGAAAAAAAGTTATAGGACTAACATTTCTCAATTGCAAAACTTAGTGTAAAACAACAGTGATCAAGACAATGTGGGGGCGCCTGGGCGGCTCAGTTGGTTAAGTGTCCGACTTCAGCTCAGGTCACGATCTCACACTCCGTGAGTTCAGGCCCCGCGTTGGGCTCTGTCCTGACAGCTCAGAGCCTGGAGCCTGCTTTGGATTCTCTGTCTCCCCCTCTCTCTGCCCCTCCCCTGCTCATGCTCTGTCTCTGTCTCAAAAATAAAAATAAAAACATTAAAAAAATAAAAGACAATGTGGTACTGACTGGACAGAAACCTATCAGTGGAATAGAAGTGACAGTCTAGAAATAAACCTATACAATTATAGCCAGTTGATTTTCAAATAGGATGTCAAGAGCATTCAACGAGGAAAGAATAATCTTTTCAACAAAGAGTGCTGACACAGCTGTTTATCCACATGCATAAGAATGGAATTGGGCTTCTAATACATATACATATACACATACACACACATATATACATATATACATATTAATTGTATATATATACACTATATATATATTAATTTAAATTGTATTATAAACATACATGTAAGATCTAAAACTAAGCTCAAACCATAAAGCTCTTAGAAGAAAATCTAGGAGTAAGTCTTCATGACCCTGGATTAGACATAGCCTTCTTGGATACAACAAAACCACAAGTGACAGAAGAAAAAGTGAAAGAACTGAACTTCATTAAATTAAAAATATTTGTGCCTCAAAAGACACTATCAAAATGGTGAAAGAAAAACTACAGAATGGGAAAAATATCTGCCAAAAAATATTCTGCTAAGGATTTAATATCCAGAAAATATAAAGAAGTATTACAAGTCAACAATAAAAAGACAAAGAAAATAGTTAAAAATGGGCAAAGGATCTGAAGTGATAGTTTTCCAAGGAAGACATAAAAATGGTGAATGAGCACATGAAGAATGCTCAACATCATTAGTAATTGTTGTCATGTAAATCAAAAACAAAACGAGCTATCACTTCACACCCACTAGTATGGCTAAAATGAAAGGTGATCTATAACAAGTTTTGGCGAATATGTGGAGAACATGCAACCCTCATCATTTGCTGGTGGGAATATAAATTGATGAGGGCACTTTGGAATACAGTTTGGTGGTTCTTCAAAATGCTCAACAGAATTAATATAGGACTCAGGTCTTTCACTCCTAGATGCATACCTAACAGAATTAAAAACAAATTCCTTAGGGGGTGATAACACTTCTGCAATTAGATAAAGGGATGGTGACATGGCTTTTATGAGTTTAATAAAAACCACTGAATTGTTACTTTTAAAATGTGAATTTTATGGTATGAATATTATACTGTCATAGGTGATTTATATCTACATTTAAAATTTCAAACAAAACAAAACAAAAAAGAATCACCCCCACGGCAGAGAGGTATATGCATGAGGATTTATATTCAAAAATAATTCTAATACTAAAATACACCAAAATGTCTAACAATTAATTGGTTAATAATTAAATAAATCATACAGTAATATAATAGTATATTACTTTGTTATTGAAAAGTACACTTATGAAGACCATAACAAATGTATGAGACATATTTAAATGTCGTGAGTGGAAAAGACTGAATATAAAACTGCATGTTCACTTTGATTAAAATGATCTATATGAATTTGAAAGGAGGTATAATACAAAGAAAATTCTAGTCCTTCTGACTTCTTCATGTACAAGTTTAAATCCCAAGTGTAGAGATATAAGAAATAAAGCCAAAGAAATTATATGCCTTCTCCACGATCCCAAGAGAGAAAGGGCAGAGATAAAACTAGAATGTAGATCTTTATATAACTCAGTCTCTGTGAATACTTAAGATAGTAGGTTTATTAGGCCAATACTCCTTGAACTATCTCCTCTTCTCCAGCCTGCCATAGATCTTACATGGTCCAAGTGTGCCTAAAGAAATACCCACCTTGTACCATATGTGTTCCACAAAAACAAACTGCTGTATACACTGGTGAATGCAAAAGGACCACTGATCACTTCCCTAGGTATCACAGCAATGTCAAATTGCTCTAAAAGCTTCTAAACTCTTAATTTTTGTACTTCTTTCATTGCATTCTGACAACAAAACATTTATGGAAAAAAACTGGGAAGCAAATTTTGAGTTGTAATGGTTGAGATCATTAAATAGGAAGAAAATAAGGAAGGTAGAAAGAGGGTGGGGGAAAGAAGAAGGGAAGGAAGGAAGAAAGGAGGGAAGGAAGAAAAGAAGAGACAAGAAAAATGGTCTATAATATGGTGAGTTTTTAAAACATGCATCTTTAGTAGAAACTGAAATAAAATTAACAACAGTATAATGAACAACAATCCAATTGCTCATTAAGTACTTTAGGAGCTCAGGATTACAATTTAAATAGATATATTTTCAGAGCTAACAATATGAACCATTCTGAGTAGTCAAATACATAAATCATTACAGCAATTACACTTTTAAATACTACTTTTAATTGAAATTGAAAATTCTCTGCCCATATATTTACAATATGCTTTCAGCACCACTTTGAGCTTTCCATAGGGCAAATGTGTTTTAGAAAGGGCTATGTTTTAGAAAGTGGTCACCAATGGTTATTATTTGCTCAGAAAAGAGAAATCAATAAGTAGACAAATGTTCTACTATTCATTCAACAATATTATCAGGGATGCAGAAGTTGTACTGTTTTACAGGGGAGAATAAAATGAATACCTTTAATATGGCATGTGTTTATATATTCCCTTCTCAGAAGTCTTTACTAAGCTTTTAGTAACAGGTATATTGATGGAGGACTATTTTTTTTTCCTGTTGCTAGAACAGGATGCCCTTACTTGAACATGAGGTATTTAAGTTTAAGGTCAATTATTTGCACTTCCACTTCAATTAAGAGGACATGGCCTCATAGTTTAATTTACAACAGCTAGTTAAACTCCCCAGAAAATACTTCAGAGTGCCTAAATAGCAATTAGTCACTGGGAAAAAAAAAAAGAGGCAGCAAAGTTCAAATAACTATCAGATTAGCACACACATCACATATATTATCTTATTAACTCAGTAAAATACTTAGGATAAAGAAATGATGGTGTTTTTTTTTTCTTTTTTTTTTTTAATTTTTTTTTCAACGTTTATTTATTTTTGGGACAGAGAGAGACAGAGCATGAACGGGGGAGGGGCAGAGAGAGAGGGAGACACAGAATCGGAAACAGGCTCCAGGCTCTGAGCAGTCAGCACAGAGCCCGACGCGGGGCTCGAACTCACGGACCGCGAGATCGTGACCTGGCTGAAGTCAGACGCTTAACCGACTGCGCCACCCAGGCGCCCCAATGATGGTGTTTTCTAAACCGTATAAACATCTTAGGGAAAATGTAAGAATTAGGTTAAATACATATTATATTGGCAAGTAAACTACAGAGGAAAATGAGCTTCTGGATAGTTTTATATAAGATGAAGGGAAAACAATGCTTTGTGTCTCTTTTTGGTATAGATTTGTTGATATAATTTTGTCCATATTTTAATTTTCCCCATTTCAATCAATGCTCTGATAGTATAAGTGGCTTGTGATTCAAAGAAAAGAAAATGTGTTATAAATCATAGTAGCTAGCATTTGATTGGCAAATGTCATGAGCTAGACCTTTTACTAAATTAATCTAAAAAATATTTCAAATAATTCCTTTAAAACTATATAATCACGGTCTATAGGATAGAAAAATATGAATCAAAATTTGAAAGTGATACAATAGCAAGTATAGGAAATACTAGCCTAGATGATGTTTAGGGTCTCTTCCAGCTCCAACATCCATTAAACCTTAATACTGTAACTTTTTTTGGCTTTACATGGATTTTATTAAAACCCAATTCATAGTTTACTCATATGTGACATTCTGTACTATTGTGCAAAATATCCATTTAAAAATCCATGAAAATGTCAAAGGGATGAATGAGCAAGTGAGACCTTCTTGATCTCATCCATTAAAAAACTCTTCTTCATAATTTAGATAGCAGAGGCATATCTGATTACATAACTATATTCCATGGAAGTATCCAAGTGCTTTTGTGGGGGTACACCTCAAAGCACATAAATCATGCAACTCCCTTCCTTGCTACTAAAAACTTATACTGATTTAAGGGCTTGCTTTAGGGGGAAAAGTCACAGTGTCAAGACAATTGCAGGTGTTATGCGAAAAGCGCTTATTTACTTTGCTCTTGGGAAAACAATGGTATGTTGCTATGACAACTGTTACATGACTTCCTTTTCAAATATTTATGTGTATGCACCAACGCACACACACATGCACACACATGTACAGGCTGTTCCATGCATTTTCATATACATGCAACCTATTCGAAGAGCATTTGTACTCCTAGCCATGTATTACTCACAAAAATAACTAGACAACAGGAAAATCATAGGAAAACAATTTAATTTTTCTTTCCTATTAAAAATGATGTGAATTGGGGCACCTGGGTGTCTCAGTCAACAAAGCGTCCGCCTCTTGATTTTGGCTCAGGTCATGATCTCACAATCATGAGATCAAGCCCCACATCATGCTCTGTGCTGGGTGTGCAGCCTGCCTCAGATTCTTTCTGTCTCTTTCTTTCCCCCTCTGCTCCTCCCTCATGCACATGAGTGCTCTCTCTCTCTCTCTCTCAAAAATACTTACAAAAATAAAAAATAAATCTTTAAAAATGAATTGAATCAATAAGGACCCCAAGATGAAGCTTCTTAAAGTAGGTATTAGGCATTCAAATGCAAGGGTTTAGAAAATAAGGGTTGAACTAAATAATAAGCTTAATATTCATAATGACGTTGGAACCCTACCTACAAAATACTGTGTTCAACTTCACATTAAAAATATATAAAAAAAAAGATTTAAGTTTAAAATCACAGAATGGTTTAAAGGATTTCAAAAGTCATCTTTTTGTATTTTTTATTTGATTTGTAACAAGCTGTGATCCAAACATGTACACCTCATATAATCTTTATATTTCTTCTATATCCTCAAGCTACCTGTAGTCTTATTAATTCATAATTTATTTATTGATTTGCTTTTATATGAAAATAGATTGATATGAAAAGGAAATTTAATATCACTAGAGTAAATGAAAGACCCAATATTACTTGTCATAAATATAAAGTAACTGCAAAAGGAAATGCATAAATTCTTTCATCTATGTACCATCAAACATAATTTTTATAGAACTTAGTGAATTTTTAATATACTGGAAAAGACTTCAATCAATTCTATAGCATCCTCAACAAGTGTCTACTTGATCATTACCTCCACAGACATAGAACTCCTCACATGCAAGGAAAATTATGCTTCAAAAAAAAAAATCCACTCAAAAGAGAGAATGGTTCACACCTCATATTAAATGTGTCATAGCAGCTCTCTTCAATTATGTAAATATCTTTTTCAGTGAGAGTTTTTCTGACTTCCCTATTTGTGTCTTTTAAAAAATTTCTGCTGTGGTCATGCTAGCTTCCAAGAATAAAAGAACTACGAAAGAACAGTCCATGCCCTCAAAGCATTTATGTCCTGGTGGAGATAAAAGCAAACCATATTTTCATAAGTATAAGTAGAGTATGTAACAGGTGCAAAAGAAAGTAGTCCCATAGTCTGCTGCTATTTCCTGAATTGTATAGTGGAGACAGAATTTACATTGAGATGAGGAGGAAGAGTTTGTCAAGTAAACAGGTGGTGGAAAACTTTTCCAGGCATAGAAGCAGTATATACAAAAGTGCAGAAATGGGAGAGCTGGTCTGAGTGAAATGACTGTAGCAACCAGATATGTGTCTGGGAAGATGAGGAGAATCTGTAGATGGTAGGGCTCATCAAGAAGATAGGAAGAAAGACAGCAAAGACATTGTTTCTTAGGTGGTATATTCTGATGTTATCTTGCAGACAAGGTGAAGCTGCTGACTGATGTTAAGAAGGAGAGGGGTAATTCAATATGTGTTGTAGAAGGGAATTTGACAAAAATGTCTATAATGTTGTAGAGAGTTTTAAAACTGATAAAAGAAGGATAAGGTAAATGGTTTCACTTAGAATTGAAAAACGTGTCCAACTGACACAGCAAGGAGATTGCGGGACAGCAAGGAGATAGATAAGGTTGGGTCACTGATCAGACCAGTGAGTAACAGAAGCTAAGAAACCAGGCTTATGGGTGCATTTTTTACTTGAGCAAATGGAATGGGAAGAGAAGAGGTGAAAAAGATGAGCCCATGTGATGACATCTTAAATTTAAGTTTTCTTGGGAACATGAGGTGGAAGAGAGGTCTAACGTTCTTAGGAAAGGTTAGATCTAGAGGGGTAGATTTGGGATAAAACAGCCATTAGATATTAATTGAAGTTTTGGTGTATCAGCTGGAGATGAGAAGAGTACCACAAGAATATTTAGAGAACACAGATACTTACAGGAAGATAAGATAAAGCAAAAGAGTGAATTTTAGCAACATAGTGTAGTACTAAAATTTCTGATGAGTCATTGTCAAGTAGAAGTGATGGTGTGGTGGAGAATTCAAATCAAGTGAAGACTGAAAAGATGTCCACAAAATCTCATATTGGGCGGCTCTCCCATTACTAATGGGAGCAGTTTCAGAAGACTAGTGGCAGAGGATGGCCAAAAACAAGTGGAAAAAGTGAAAGTAGAGGATTCCTTCTCAAGTCTTAACTAAAATTTAAACACAGAAAAATGAGTACAGGCTGGGAAGGCATCACCACTGACAACAAGTTGTTTCTGCTTCTTTAATTTTTTAATTAGGTTAATATTTATTTACTTTTGAGAGAGAGAGACAGAGCACAAGTGGGGGAGGGGCAGGCAGAGAGGGAGACACAGAATCCGAAGCAGGCTCCAGGCTGTGGCTGTCAGCACAGAGCCTGACACGGGGCTGGAACCCACGGACCAGGAGATCATGGCCTGAGCCGAAGTTGGACACTTAACCAACTGAGCCACCCAGGCACCCCATGTTGTTTCTGCTTCTTAAAGGACCAGAGTCCAGAGAATAAGGCAATATTCCACATTTATCTTACAATAAACAGACTATATGGAAAAAGTATCTCCAATAAAAGCTGCATTCCTCCCTGTTTCCATTCATAATTCCTTATTTTCCATTCTTTCTGTCCCAGATCCTACAGCTTAAGGACCACTGTCGAAACACAGTCACAAAAATACTGAGGAAGAAATTGGGAAATGGAATATAAAATAATCTTTGAACTTTTATTTCACTCAGCTTTTCCCCAGAAATGTTTGAGCATGTGGTCCTTTTCTTACGACAACCCTGCCAACTAAGGGTCTGGGGAAAATTCTTTGAAAAATGTTAGTCTACATATAACAATAAATGATACCTTATGTAACAGCAATTTGGCATGCAAAAGATGACAAAATGCTACTTAAATATTTATCCTCCTGCCTTATGTTTATTTCAATACATTTCATTTGGAACAGGTAAACACTTCCCATTACAGCAGAAATGCTCAGAGCATTTACTATCTGAGTGCATGTGAGTGATTCCTTCATATGCTATCCTCCACTTGAGAGTCACAAGCTAATTTGGCTGCCATCTTATGTTGTTATTTGTTTACTAGCTCGCATGTGTTGTTACAACCTAGTATGCTGGGTCACTAGTATTCTATAGTGTATATTTGGGGGATTATAATAGGGAATATGGAGTGCCTACTATATAACCAACTCTATGCTGATCACTTTTCATGTCACAACTTATTTATTCCTTTCTAAGATCACTATGGGTTGTATGCTATTATTGTCCCTGTTGTGTGACTGAAGAGTGTCAGAGGTGAAATGACCTGTGCAATGCCAGTGAAGTAAAGTAGGTCCAGAGAGACCTGACTCAGAGCTATGATTCTTTACCACCTCTTCTGCATTCATCCTGATAGCTGCGGAAAAGTTGCTCAATAAGTGATAATTCCCAGAATAACTGATTTGCTTCACGGTGGCCATTTTTTTGTTCATTTTTAGCCTCATAAGAAAGTCAATTGGCTCAGACTTCTAACTGATACTTTATCGAGGCCTGAGCATTATTACAAAATCACTTAGAAACTGTAGTTACAAAGAAATCTTCGTTAAATGGGCTTCTCACTTGTCAAGAAATGACTTTGGATACAGTACACAGTTTTTATGGTTTTCTTAACTCTTGTGCATTACATAAATTCAATTTCACATTTGCAAAGTATTCCAGACAGTACTTTCTAAAATGAATATTTCATATGTGGGCTTGTTAAAAACACTTGTCCTTCAGTTTTCTACTCCCCCCTAAAGGAAACCATAACCTGTAGGAATGACTGCCTGTTGAGTTATATGGCTGTGGAGTTCCACAATAATCCTGTAATTCTTACCCCACAAGATATTTCTAGGCAGTACACTGTACCTGTGTATTATTCCTACAATGCAAAATCCCACTAAAGTCAATGATGCATGTATCCATTTCATTTCAATGTGACTTTGTATAATAAAAATAAAATATAGTGAGGAGAATACATAATGAGCTTCCTGCTAAAACTGTTCAAAGTACAATTAAATAACTGAGGAAGTGAGAAATTACCTTAGTATGAAAGATATACCCACAAATAGATTACTGTTAATTTAGGGTATGCTCCAAATTACACACAATTGCTAAAGACTTTCTTAGTCCACAATGTATCAAAATACCTACAGGGGTGATTACTATTGTTCCCCTTCTTGGAACGAAAATGTCAAAACACACTACCAACTTTTCTTTTAGCACCTTGACAGTTACTGTGCACCCCGAAGTGACAAAATCTATGCAATATGTGCATGAGCTGCATTTAAGTTTTTTTAATAAAATAAATTCTCCTTCACATCAAAATCAACAATGTAGTAATTAAATGAGTATAGTTTTTAGTGGTTTCAGATTATTTTCCTCTTATTCCCAACTATTTATTCCTCTGATCACATAGAATGGAAAGCATTTCAATATTAAAATTTCATCTTTTCTAGGCTTTCAGCTATTCCTAATCAATGTGTTCTACTGAACAGAGATGTAGAATAGAAGAGTAGGGGGATATGATTTAATATGTGAAACTAAACAAATACTATATATATAGATCGTATATAATGCAAAATTGAAAGCTCTTATGTTTTGAATTGTCTAATTTTTGGAACATGGTTTATTCCTCCTTTATCTATTCGGGAAAAAACTCTTATCAAGTACCACTTATATGCCCCATTCCTTGATGTTCCATTAAGGAAACCCACTTTCTAGGTTAATATATTCCCAACCCATGCCTCCCACATTAGATTGTCCTCAACAATTCTATGTCATTTTCTCATCCAATGATTATCTTCTCAAATATCATATCATGTGAAAGAACTTGATCTTTAGGACCAGAAAGACTTGGATTATGACCCCAGTGCAGGCATTTTCATGCTTCCTGACCTTGTGTAGTTTACTACCTCTGAGGTTTATCATCCTCATATGTAAAAAGTTGTTAATGTTCATCTCACAAGCTCTTTGTTAAGATGTGGGTTAAAAGAGATGTATCTAGGGACTCCTGGGTGGCTCAGTCAGTTAATGTCATGAAATTCACATAAAACAAAACAAAATAAAAGAAACAAACAAACAAACCTGAATGACTGGGTTATGGAGTTTTCAGGTATGTGAACACATCCAGGTTTTGAAAGGGTGGCCCACCCCAAGCTCCATGGAGATCAAAGCTCTTGCACTTGGTCCCTTCTGGACCATCCCTCTGTGCCTCTTCAACTGGCTGTTCTTTTGTATCCTTTGTAATATCATGTATAAAAAGCCAGTCATAGTAAGTAAAGCATTTCCCTGAGTTCTATCAGCCACTTTATCAAAATTTCGAATGTAAGAAGGGGGTCATGGGAATACCCAATTTATAGCCAGTGTCAGAAGCCCAGGTGACAACCTGGGACGTGTGATTGATATCTAAAATCAGGGGTAGTCTTTTGAGACCAAGCCCTTAATCTGTGGGGTCTGCACTAACTCCTGGTAGTTAATGTCAGAAAGTAGGGCATCCTATTAGGGTCTGCCAAGAATTGGAACGTTGCTTTTTCCTTTTGGATAATCTTTTTTTTCTTTCTCTATTTTCTGGTCTGTGCTATTTTTTCACCCCACCAAAATCCTAGTAGTCTTAAAATGCAGATGACACACTACTACTTTCATGAAACCTTCAGTAATCTCCCACTAGGCTGTAACATTCCCTCCCTTTGAACTCAGAAATAAATCAGTATAATAATAAGGAGTAGGTCAAATGTTAGATCTAAAAACAAACAAGATTGTGATCCCTTTCTTCTTGAAATTTACGGTCTGGCTGGAACTGTGTATGTGTAAGAAGTGAAGGAGATAGGTGTGCATGTGGTAGAACAAGATGTCTTCTCCATCTATTGCCCACCCACAGGGTAAGGACTCCATAACTGTTAAGATTTAGAGATTTTACAGAATACCCAAACACTTTTAAAGAGAACAAAGCTAGCCTCTCATATCCCTATTTCAAATCTTACGGCAAAGCTAAAGTAATCAAGACAGCACAGTGCTAGAATAAAGATAAACATATAGATCAATGCAATAGAATTGAGAGTCCAGAAATAAACCTTCATATTTATGGTCAATTGATTTTCAACAATGATGCCAAGACAATATAATGGGGAGAAAATAAATAGTCTTTTCAACAAATAGTGCTATAGGACAACTAGCTATCCACATAAAAAAGGAATGCAGTTCTCATATCATACACAGAAATTCATTTAAAATGGATCATAGACATAAAGGCAAAAGCTAAAACTATCGGATTATTAAACAAAAACATAAGGATGAATTTTTGTGATCTTGGTTAGGTAAAGCCTGCTTATATATGAGAACAAAACTGAAAGGGACCAAAGAAAAAATATGGACTTCCTCATAATTTAAAACTGTTGTCCTTCAAAAGACACCATGAATAAAGAAAAAAGGTAACCCACAAAACATGGGGGAATATTTGAAAACCATACACATGATGAGGGTCAAGTGTTTAAAACACTTTTACAACAAAAAGAAAACAATGCAATTTAAAAATAAGCAAAGGATTGGGGAAACCTTGGTGGCTCAGTTAGTTGAGTGCCTGACTTCGGCTCAGTCTTGCTCTCCCAGTTTCTGAATTCAAGCCCCACATCGGGCTCACTGCTGTCAGCACGGAGCCTGTTTCTGACACTCTATACCCCCCCTCTCTCTACACCTTCCCCCTTGTGCTTTCTCTCAAAAAAATAAATAAAACATTAAAAGTGTTCAAAAATAAAGAAAGAATATAAATAGACATTTCTCCTAAGAAGGCATACTAGTGCCAACAAGTACATGAAATGTTAAACATCATTATTCACTGGAGAAATGCAAACCAAAACCACAAGATGCCACCTTCACACCCACTAGGATGGCTATAAACAAAATAATGGAAATTAATAAATGTTGCAAAGGATGTGGAGGAAGAAGAACCATTATACATTGCTATGGGAGTGTAAAATGGCACAGCTAGTGTGGAAAAGTGTTTGACAGTTCTTCAATAAACCAAACACAGAATTCTCCTGTAACCCAGGAATTCACCATAGAGGCATATAACCTCTCTCTCTATATATATATATGAAAATAGGTGTTCAAATAAAAACTTGCACACAAATGTTTATAGCAGCACTATGCACCATAGCTGAAAGGTACAAACAAACTAAATGTCCATAAACTGGTGAACGGATAAACAAAAAGTGGTATATCCACACAACGGAATATTATTTACCCATAAAAAGGGATGAAGAAGTGATATATGGATGAACATTGAAAATATTATTCTAATTTAGAGAAACTGCTCACATAAGACCACCAATTGTATGATTTCATTTGTAAACCTTTGAAAGACAAAAGACAGATTCAAGGTTCAAGGACTGAGGGGTGGAGAGATCTTTAGGGGCAATGTGAAGTAGAGTAAGTGGGACAAAGTCACAGTTTGAGGGGATAGTTCCCGTAAGAGTCTTACTTCAGGCACCAGATTCAAATTTGGAGAATCTCCGGACCACTGTCACTTCAGAAAAGCTGTCTACAAATTGGGAGGCTCCCATCATTACCCTCAGGTTTGATAGTTTGCTAAAATGAATCACATAATTTGGAAACACTATACTTATGATTACAGCTGTATTATAATGAAGCTGTATTACAATGATGTAAATTAGCACTAGCCTAAGGAAGAGCTGCAAATGATCCAAATATGAAGGTCTCCATCATCCTCTCCTTGGCTTCCTGGACAGCATTACTTTCTCCTGGCTATGGTGGATGACAAGACTCAAGGAATATTTGAGTCTTGTCAAGCAGAGAAACTCACCCAAGCTTTTGGTGCCTACGGTTTTTATTAGGGTTTGATCACATACTGCCTACATGGCTGATACTGCCTGCATGACTGACCTTCATTTGCCAGAACGTCCTAAAGGTTCAGACTAGTACCTATAGTCTCTAGTTCCTCCGGTGGTTGGGATAGATGTGGCATATCCCAAATCCTTCATTATAAACCACATTGATAGACTATCCAGTGGTCAAAGTCCCCAAAAAACTGCTCTTTTCCTGCAGGACATTTTGGGGACCTAGACATCACCTCCCAGTAGCTGAGGGCAATGGCTCTTTTTGAGTAAATTTAACTCTTCATTGTATAGGAAATGACTGCTTATGGGTATAGGGCTTTCTCTTTGAGATGATGAAAATGTACTTATCAATTTTAGCAATGATTGCACAACGCTATGAATATACTGAAAACCATGGAATTTTCCACATAATGGGGGAATTGCATGCTATGGGAACTATATCTTAATGAAGCTGTTTAAAAAAAAAAGATTAAGAAATTTTGGTTGGAGTGGTCTTGTCTAATTTGCTGACAGTGCTGCATTTTTAAAGTTTTTATTACTCCAGTTTGCATTTTAAGTATTTAGGATTCTCTGTTCATAGAAACCATCTGTAAATGCTTTCTTTTCCCAGGCTCAAAATATAGCTCCATTTCTTTACACACACACACACACACACACACACACACACACACACACACACACACAGAATTGCTAACTTATTTTCCTAATGTCCTCCTTTAAGGACTGAGCAAGAGCTTCTCATTGGGGTAATGGAGCCTTAAAAACGAACAGAAATTATTCATATTCCCTACATTAAGAAACTTGCTCACATGTGACGTTGAGAGGTAGCACAGAGCAAACCTCTTTTAGATGGGAAACTCTTCAGCAAAGGAGTTTGTGAACGAGCTACATATATTGAAGGAGAGGTGGAATTTTAAGATCAATCATACCACAGTAGCTATTGATAGAAGACGTTTTCCTGCTTGTTGGGGAAAAAAAGGGAGAGAAGGTAGGAGGGGGTAGGTGATGGGGAAGTGCCTCACATAGTCTAAAATAGCCTCACTCTGAGCAAGGTATGTACAGCTTCATTCTAAGGAACTAGGAAAAACACAAAGTCTTAGAAATAGAAACCTTCTTTTTGCAACTTGTACAAGTCTGACAACAAAAGAAATAAACTGTTGGGGAGATTTCCCAGGGATGAGAACGGAGGGAATAATAACTAAATAGTATCCACCCTGTGCCCTAAACACAGCAGAGTAGAGAGGCCAGGTGGCCCAGAGTTCCTGATGAGTAGACTGGTGTTGATATCACACAGCTGTGGTTTGGATCTTAGCTGTTTCACTTTCAGGGTGACTTTAGGAAATTCACTGAATTGGGAAATTCAAAAACTGAATATTTTTGAGCCTTAGTTTCAACATCAGCAAATAATAAATAATAAAAGCACACATCTTGGATGCTTCATTAGGATACAATGAAGTGAGATAATATATAAAATACATTTATCATCTTATAAATGCAATATATATTGGACATGATTGATGTACTTATTATTTTAGTAGCAAAATCAGCTCATGTGGTGATCTCTTCATGTTAGGTAGTAGCTCCATTTCACCAAAGACTATGGCAGGCATGAAAATTTGGAGAAAGAATTGCACCACAATATACAAACAAACGAAATAATTTAATCCCATTTATACAACTTACTAGCTTTTAATATTTTACCTTTAAAAGCAAGCAAAAATTAAGATGTCCATAATGACCATAATTTTTCCACTTCAAATGGCATTTATAGATTCCTAACATGAAACAGGGAGAAAAGGAGAAAGGAATGTTTTTCCAGTTCTTCATCTGGATTATTCTGAAAAGTTGTTTTTTGTTTTTTTTTTTTGTTTTTTTTTTTTAGTAAACAAATTCTTTGACTTCAGAACATACTGGATTACTGAGTCGCTATGACATTTAATAAATAAAGAAAGCCAATCAGACCAGAAATGTTTAGAGATGTTTTGTAAATTTGACTGTTGGATAATTCATTACAACAAAGACTAGTGAATGAGATTTTAATTATCTTCAGAAGAAAAATTTAATCAAGATAAAAGCTCCATAAAATGTACTAATTTGACAGCTGATGACATAAACAATTAACTATGCAGAACAACATCTAGTGTTTTAGGTGAAATAATGTTACTATCAAACAAAAGGTGATGCTGTGGTCTATTCACTCTAAATATACAGTATATTTCAACAGTATACTAGAAAAGAAATAAGCTAAAAATGAGTCAATGTTAGTCCTCATTTCATGACATTAAATTTTGAAATGCCTCAGAGTTGTTAAAAATGAGAGGTTGAAGAGGTTGATAAAGCATTTAAATATTATGATATGTCAATTAAATTTAATGTCTAAAGAAGGAAAATAATTTCATCCCAGGTTATGTAAATATACCAATGATATTGCTACAGAATTATTTTGTGTCATCAAAGCAGAATGACTGAATGCCTCTATGTTAGAGTTCAAGGAAGGCTCACTGTAAACATTTGGACTTAGGCTGCTGCTGAATTTCATTTGTGTATTTCTGGCTTATTCCTAAAACAGCTTGAGTCAACTACTGCACATAAATTAATTGCTGAGATTTTATGGTATAAGTTTTTTCATAAAAGTGATACAATTCCTCTTTAAACTGGTTACTGGGTAATTCCCTTCTGAAAAGAAGGAAAAGAAGTAGGAAAGGAAGGAGGGAAGGAGGGAGGAGGGAAGGAAGGAGGGAGGGAGGGAAGAAAGGAGGGAAGGTCGGAAAAAAGGCAGGCAGGCAAGAAGGATGGAAGGAGGGAGGGAGAGAAAAGAAGGAAAACAGGCAAGCAAGAAGGAAAGAGGGAGGAAGGGACTAAGGGAGGAAGGAAGGAAGGAAGGAAGGAAGGAAGGAAGGAAGGAAGGAAGGAAGCTAGTTATTAACTAACTAGATTTTATCAGGATGTTTTAATAGAATTAAATGAAACTATTTGGGTGTGGGGCACCTTGAATGAATAAATGATTTCTGAAGCATATTTTCTATGTGCGTAATAATTTGTTTACAAACATGCACGTGCATATGCATGCCAGGCTGAATCAGAAAATGGTCTCAAAGGTAGAAGCACAATGAAGAGATACCATTAAATCCCATATACTGTTGGAGTATAATGTCCTTGGTAGAAGCTATGTCTAATTTTCACTTTGTCAGCACTGCAGACTGAGTACTCACCCAAAGACAAAGACCACACATGCTCAGCAAATATGCATGGGAGGACAGAAGAAATAAGGTAGAGAAGGAAATTATTTTAGTGAGTTCTTTTACTTAATCAAGACCATGTATCTTTCAGGGCTTTTAAGTTTTAGCTTTGGTTGCAAAGCTCCAATTATTTTCCCTAAAGCCCATGAGCTCTAATTCAACAAAGCAAATTGAGTTATGGCATCACAGCATTTAACTGTGAGGAAAAATGGCGCTCAGGGCCAATGTTGTGGTAACTTTGGAAGTAGCTAGGGAAATAGTGTCCTCAAAAGGAGCCTGTTCTGGATGGGGATGTGAATGGGTTAAATTATTACTCATATAGAATTTATAGGTAAGCTTTATTTTCTCTTTTACTATATAGTTGGTAGCAAACTAAAATTTTTAATCCATACATTTAAATTATCTGGCTTATACAGATTAGGGAAGAAGAAAGGATCATCCATTTGCCCTTGACTCCTACACTGAACATGTCCTGAAATCTCAACCACCCAGGCCCAGAGCTAGAGGACATTTATCATGTCCAGCACTCACTTGCATGCACATGCACACATATATGCACACACATGAGTGTGCACACGTGCACACAAACTCCTGACAAGCATATCCTATATTAATTACATTTTTCCAAGAGGAAAACAGAGTTAGGTGTATAGTTAATTTTTCTTAAGGTTATATATTTGGAAGATAGAAAAATGAGATTAAGAACCCTCCAAAGACTCAGTCACTCAATCTGGCTACTACCTTTTCTGGCATGGGAAGAAGAGCATCAATAGTTAATTAAGGCCAAAGCATCAGATATACTTCTTTGAGACCTAGAGACCAGGATAAACGAGAGCAATCTTGGAGCTGACCAATGTGGCAGGACGGGTGGGAGGTACCGGTGTCCAGGTCTATGGACACTTTCCTGCTTGCATTTCAGCACACCGTCTCAGGAGGTAGAAGGGATGAATAACTTCTGGCTCCTTCCTCCAGCTCTGGGTCTCAGTGCCAAGATCTGAGCACCTGCTTACTTTAGAAATTCAGGGCACACAGAGTGTTTTCCTCTTCCTTCATCTGTAGAGGCCAAAGACTTCCCCCAACCTCCAGACTCATTCTCCCCAGAAGCCTCAAACCTACCTCTCCTTCAAATACATGTGACCATTCCCTAGCCACTTGTCTTGGCTCATTCTAACTCAGTTTACCTGCTGGAAGACGAGTGGGCAAAATGTTGTTATATAAGGCAGAAGTTAAGCAAGAAGCATCATTTATATTGGGGTTCATTTTCATTAATACACTTGAAGAGAAATAAAAAGCCAAAAACATGACCTTGTTTGTCAGTAGAATCTGCCCTCTACTTCTCTCTGTCTCCTCTGTTCACACACACAGAGAAGGTTCATATATAGAATCAATTGCATTATTCACACCCCTCTGCCCACAGAGAAATCTCCATAGACCTCCATTATCTTGGCAGACTCTTAAGCCAAGTAAATTACAGTGGTGTAATTGAAATAGTAGAAGTCAGGTTTTTTTTTAATTTGACTTAAGACCCTTCCAAAGCAAACAAAGTTAGAAATATATGTGAAATATTCTTTACTGTCTCATTGTATTTTAGTAAAATACGATAAGCATGTTTTTATGATTTTGTTGAAGAAAAAGTTGGCTGTCAGAGCCATTGTTCCCACATTCAATCCCCTCCTTTCTGAAC
Organism: Lynx rufus; assembly: GCF_022079265.1. NCBI lineage: Eukaryota > Metazoa > Chordata > Mammalia > Carnivora > Felidae > Lynx > Lynx rufus. Next base: position 33,725,045 of record NW_025814830.1, on the reverse strand, counting down.
ACAGATTAAGAGAATGGCAGATGGTGCCAAATTGTGTGAAATATTTTCCCTTCATGGCATTGTCGTTCTCTTTCATTCTCGTTCTCCTTGGCAGCCTTCTCCAGCAGCTGTGTTGGCAATGGTGACAGAGCCTATCAAATACAGGGAGCTGATGAGCTTTCAGAACTTTCCTGTAAAGGTACTTAACACTGGCTTTGTTCTCACCTACCTGTCTCTGAAGTTTATGAATGAACCTCCCTTCTTCCCTAATCAAAGCCCCTGGGAGAGTTCCAGTCTGGAAGGTGATTTTTTGTCATGCAAATTGGTTCACAGACCTTGGGGCTATATCCTTAATCACGGGGGGGCAAAAAATAGGGACTCAGGCAAATGCTTGAGGATAGGAGATAAAATGTCATTCCAAATGAAGGTTTTATTTATTAGAAACATAAAAAGTCAAATAAATTATTTATTAGATTTGTTATACGTGGTAAGCAAGAGTACGGCTCCAGAGTATTTTTTATCTCTTCTGCTTCGTGTCTTCCTCCTCCACCTCTTGGCACAGTTTCTAAGCATTTCTCCATATCTATTCTATTAATTTGGAATAGGTCACTTCTAAAATACTTAACACTGCATGTATGTGTGTGTGTGTGTGTGTGTATAATTTTTCCCGAATATTGAATGCATTTTAAGATAAATTTTTGTTATGTGAATTTCAAAGAAAATACGGGTGTTTGCCAGCAAGAAATATACTATCACTTAACCCTTCTTCCACACCCTATTCCCCTTTCTTTCCCCCATACCAATGGAGACCAATGAAAGGGTAAATAGATAGAGTTCTCTTAGGTACTAAAGTTATTATCTGAGAAGTGTGAAGTATTAGTGAGGGAAAGGTCCATTCGTCCTGTGAAATGCATTACTCTTGAAATGCATTACTCTTGAAATGCATACTCTTAAAAAAATGCATTGGGGCACCTGGGTGGCTCAGTCAGTTAAGCGTCTGACGTCAGCTCAGGTCATGATCTCATTGTTCGTGGGTTTGAGCCCCACATCAGGCTCTGATTCTGTGTCTCCCTGGAGGCCTGGAACCTGCTTCCGATTCTGTGTCTCCCTCTCTCTGCCTCTTCCCTGATAATGCTCTCTCTCTCAAAAAATAAATAAACATTAATATTTTTTTAAAAAATGCATAAAACCTGTGAATTCTCTAGGGATACAGAATAGGATGTTTTATTGATTTCCAGGATTAACTGAGGATCAACTGACAGGGAGATCAAGATCTACTATTAGAATGGAGGTACGATTCTGAAGGGAGAGGTGGCAAAGTGGTAGAGAAACCTTGGGTGCTGTAGGGAGACAAGAGAAAAAAGGCCAAAGAACAGAAGGATTCCCAGATGTCCAGAGAAAGTAGACTACTTAGACAGAATGAAGACTCAATAGGTAACACCTGCTTTGCACTCCTTATGTGTTCACATGTATAAGAGAAAAAAGTTTTCTGGAAAGGGATTATTTTTCTTTGGTTTCTAGGACAACTAAAGGGTCACACACATTTTTGAAAAATCAAATTAACCAGGGGTGCCTGGGTGGCCCAATCCATTGAGCTTCTGACTCTTGATTTCAACTCAGGTCGTGATCCCAGGGTCGTGGGATCAAGCCCCATACTGTGCTTCGCACTGAATGTGGAGCCTGCTTAAGATTTTCTCTCTCTCTGCCCCTCTCACTCTCTCCCTCTCTTTCTAAAATAATAATACTTAAAAAATAAAATCAATCAGAATCATGAGCTAAAGAAAATGGTATATGCACTCCAAATCCAAGAATCAATTGACTCTTTCTTCAACAAGAACAACAGATTCTTTTAACATCGCTGTAATTTGTAAGAAAGCAAAATTAACTTAAAATTCCTCCAACCAACTGCATCAGTATTATGACTCAGAAATTTCTAGTGAGAAAATGATAATGGATAAGAATTAATTGCACTTTACTCAGTGTTTCACGTTTGAAATGTGTCAAAGATAATGAGTATACCACTTGGTGCCCTAATGGTATTATTTAATTTGAGGGGAGACCAGCTTTTTTATGAGGATATTACTTATGTTCCCCAAGGCATTACTTTTTGTTGTTGCTTTTGATTTATTTTTGTTTTAGTTTTGTTTCCAAAATGCATCGGCTGAAAGGAAATTCTTTTTTTTTTTTCCTGAGAATTTTTGGCATTTAACCTTTGGTGTCGTTTGGCAGCTAAGATTATACAATTTCTATAATTGGTGTATTTACATTAGAAACTTAAGAATAATAAGTATTTATGAAATACAGCTATTAATACTTTTTATTTACCTTATTTAAAAAGCTGAAATTAATATTTTCGGACATTAAGTAAATTCATGGGTATAGTGTGGAATTGCAAAAAGACATATTTAACATCCTATAATTTTAATATTGTATAATTTTTAGCTCTTAGGAAGCTCAGGAATTATACTAACTGGCTTTTTTTTATACTCCCTGGAATGAGTAATTGACTTGTCCAAAACTCTTTCTGCCAACAAGGAGACATTTGTTGTAGGGTAAATAAGGGGTTATGCAATTCCACTGAATCCTTAAATATATCACGTGTGAGAAAATTATTTTTACCTCATTTTAAAGCTGAAAAGAGTGAATGTGGAAATAATTGAGAGACTTTCCTAAAGTTGGACCTTGATTAGGCTCAATGCAAGAGATTAGTATTAAATAATTTTGGATGGAAATTTGAGGAGATGAAACAATAAATAATTTATTATTTCCTCTTCTTTTTTAAAAAACATTTTTTAACGTTTATTTATTTTTGAGACAGAGAGAGACACAGCATGAACGGGGGAGGGGCAGAGAGAGAGGGAGACACAGAATGGGAAGCAGGCTCCAGGCTCCGAGCCATCAGCCCAGAGCCCAACGCAGAGCTCGAACTCATGGACCACGAGATCATGACCTGAGTCGAAGTCGGATGCTTAACTGACTGAGCCACCCAGGTGCTCCTATTTTCCCTTTAGAAAGGGCATTGCTTACCTGACAGGTACCCATAGAGTAGAAGTAATGCTAGTCCAGGTGTCTAATAAGTGCTTAATACTTAGTTGTCAAATTACTTGCTCTGAAATTTAGACTCTGATTCAAAAACCAAATGTGTAGCCCAGAAATCTCTGTGGATAGATACCAATAATCCTTTTTTCCCCTTTTGTTTTTGAAGTCCTCTTCTTCACAGCTCAAATGATTCTTATGGTCATCCAGATCCAAGAAATACTAACGAAGAGGCTTCACGCAATTATGCATTCCTCAACATCAAAAGTGGTCCAGTTTGGGAAAAGTTTGATTACAGGCCAAAAGCAGAGTGCCAGGTGGGGATTCAGCTGCTTGGGCAGTTTTCCAGGCAAGCTTACACCTGGATTACCATATGTTTCCATGTAGCCAGTAAGTTATTGTGCTGGAAAATAAATGCATGTGTAAAACAAAGAATTGCAGTTGAGAGGAAGAGTATTACAGATACGGAGATATGACGATAATAACCAATACATGGCCAATGGGAGGAGAGACAGCTATTCATAAATGTGCTTAAGTGTTATTACATAAAATTTAACACTGATGTTATTTTAAAGTAGTGCTTTAAAAAATAGTCCAAAGTGACATAAAGAAGAAAGCATTACATTGATTTATTCAACTACATCCAGTGGTCATTAGGCCTAGATTGACTTCTACTTCTCTACTTTCCTGCAGTGCAAATAAAGTGTGTGTGTGTGTGTGTGTGTGTGTGTGTGTGTGTGTGTGTGTGTTCTTTTAAATAACAGTCTGTGTTCTTCTCTAAAGAAGTGACAATTTCTCTCTGAGGCAAGTAGAATTCTGTTTAGAGCAACCACTTCATGCAGTATATTGTTTGCTACAGATATCTCTCTACACTTCATTCCATGTGTTAGGGTGACATAAAAGGGGTCATAAAATTTCCTAATAATATAATAAACATTAGGGAATTGGTGGCAGGTAACTAGCATGAGAAGAAAATGAGCAAGAGTAAAGAGAAAAGCTTGTTAATATGGCTTGTGAGTTAGTTTTGGGTGATAGGGTGAAGAGTCAAAAAACATAAAATCTTAGACAGAGTTGCCTAATTAGTGAACATTCTCTGCAATACTAAACTGTAACACTTCCTTAACACTCACCATCCCGAACTCTGTGTTGGTGCGTGCAAGTGCGCATACACACGTACACACGCAGCACACATCACCATCAATGGTATTATTAAAGTTTTAGTACACATTAAATTATACACCAAACTGTTCTCAACAAATGCTGTGTGAGTTTTTATAAAAACATGAAAAATTTTGACTTGGGCATTTGAGAAATCACCAGAAGGCTAGAAAGGATCAGCAGGGGTTGAGGCGTAACTGAATTTAAGAACTTAGCAAAAACTACAAACTAGAGCAGAAGGTGACTGTGTAAAAGACTAGTTCTCTAAAAATCCTGGTGATATTACAACCATACGATAGATGACGATTTAAGCTGGTTTTACTTAAATCTTTTAAGATAAAGTGAGCCCAGCAAGCAGGATGACTTAAAGCATCCAGACAGCTAGAGTTTGATTTTAATACAAATTTGCTTATAATTCCCACTAAGAGATAAAAATGATCCTACTTTCCAACATATATATATATATATATATATATATATATATATATATATGTATATATCATAAACCCACTCAGGTTTCAATTTTAATTTTACAAAATATGTAATGACATTTTTCTTTGAAGGAGTCCTACCATGTTGGGAAGTAAATGCCTTTAGACTCAGGGATTAAAATCAGATCTTTTGAGTCCTTATACCCATTTTGGACAAAGTCATTAAACTCTGTAAACTTTGATGTCTTCCTATATAAAATGTAAAAGTGTGAGAACTAGGCTACAAGAATATAATACAAGTTAAAATAATGCAAATTTATATAAAAATGATTTTGCACATTGCATGGCACAGATTGTTACTTATATTAGTTACTTGACTTGGGGCAAGTAGGTATTTATGTGAGAAAAATCATAAAACCAAATCCAAAGGAGGAGAATGTG